>NC_037332.1:39937500-40562500 GCF_002263795.3 Bos taurus
CTTCTTTTCACAGCTATTTGTAAGGCCTCCCCAGAGAGCCATTTTGCTTTTTTGCATTTCTTTTCCATGGGGATGGTCTTGATCCCTGTCTCCTGTACACTGTCACGAACTTCTGTCCATAGTTCATCAGGCACTCTATCTATCAGATCTAGACCCTTAAATCTATTTCTCACTTCCACTGTATAATCATAATGGATTTGATTTAGGTCATACCTGAATGGTCTAGTGGTTTTCCCTACTTTCTTCAATGTAAGTCTGAATTTGGCAATAAGGACTTCATGATCTGAGCCACAGTCAGCTCTTGGTCTTGTTTTTGCTGACTGTATAGAGCTTCTCCATCTTTGGCTGCAAAGAACATAGTCAGTCTGATTTCAGTGTTGACTGTTTGGTGATGTCCACGTGTAGAGTCTTCTCTTGTGTTGTTGGAAGAGGGTGTTTGCTATGACCAGTGTGTTCTCTTCGCAAAATTCTATTAGCCTTTGCCTTGCTTCATTCCATATTCCAAGGCCAAATTTGCCTGTTATTCCAGGTGTTTCTTGACTTCCTACTTTTGCATTCCACTGCAAGGAGATCCAACTAGTCCATTCTAAAGGAGATCAGTCCTGGGTGTTCTTTGGAAGGAATGATGCTAAAGCTGAAACTCCAGTACTCTGGCCACCTCATGCAAAGAGTTAACTCATTGGAAAAGACTCTGATGCTGGGAGGGGTAGGGGGCAGGAGGAAAAGGGGACGACAGAGGATGAGATGGCTGGAGGGCATCACCGACTCAATGGACGTGAACTCCATCCATTTGGGTGAACTCTGGAAGTTGGTGATGGACAGGGAAGCCTGGCGTGCTGTGATTCATAGGGTCGCAAAGAGTCACACACGACTGAGCGACTGAACTGAACTGAAGAAGTCAGCACCTATTTTCCTCATAGCCTTGCTGTCTGGCTTAAACAATAAATTATTATAAAATTATTTTTTAGGAAGAGTAAATACCAGGACTGTTTCAAAAACATTGCTTTTATCGATAGGTGTCTGGGACTTTTTTCTTTGCCTCAAGAGAGTCTGTACCATATTACAGTGGGGATTTGTTTGGGCCAATTATAGTGCATTTGATCAGTTTCATTGTATTATTTTGAAATATACCACTTACCCAAGCTTGATAAATAATTTTACATTTCTCCTTGATATATATTTGAAGTAATTAAGTGCTGTCTCTGTCCACAAACTTTTTTGAAGATGTTTGTACTTTTTTTTTGTTGTTGTTGTTAATTAACCTCATTAGAACAGAATTTACCTATACCAATAAAACCACAATAGCTTCTAACTTTTGTTTGACATCTATAGTAAACTATATATAAACTCTTTTAGAAATAAATTTATACCGGGTTATACTGTGGGCTCATATATTCCCTACTATGCTCTAGCATGCTTGTCTATTTTTATGCTTACCTTTCTAGTCTATTGAGATTCAGTCACTATCACATTCAACATTTAATGAGTTTTTTCTCTTAAGAGTATTCCCACTTTCTTATTTATTTAAAAATCCACACCATGTGTATTATTAGATATCCTGTATTTTCTCAATAGTACTCACTCTTCAAATGATGGGCTTTTTTTTAATTCTCTTACAGAATATGCACATATATGATTCCTATTTTGTGAGTTGTGTAACTCAGTTTCAGATTCTGAAAATTAGTTGGAATCAAAGAATCATGCTTCCATTTTCTGAGAATCTAGGGATTTAGAAAGTCTTACACATTAAAGAATTAATGGTTCTATTTAATAAAACAAGATCTAAACAAGAAAATTTATCTTTTGCTAAAATTGTAATCACTATGTATCTATCAATTTAATGAATACACTTATTTACTCTTTTACTTTCTCATTCTTCAAATATTTGTTGGACACATATCCTGTGCTAGGCACTAGGCAATCAGTTGCATATCAAATGTTGTTATAAAATTGAATCAACATTTTTACTGATATAGGTATGTATAAGTATTCCTAATAAATAAACAACTGGTTCAAATAAGAGTTTTCCTCTTTGCAAGAAATTGTAGAACACCCAAATCCATAGAAAAATGTAGTGATTGTAAATGATGAGATTGTCCCCTAGATCTTTTTCCTGTGCATAAATCAGAGGTGAATTCAATAGCCATGAATAAAAAAAATTCTTAGTGAAGTGAGATGTACTTTATTTGTTTTAATGGCGATTCAAAATATAACATTAAATGTACTAAATACATTTTATTTAATTTAATAATAATCCTTTTAAATTAGATATCCATTTTATAATTTAAAAACATTAAATTTGAATCTCATAACAAGGTCTGTGAAGTAGGTGGCACAAGAATTATTACTCCCAAATTTTGAACAAGCAAACTGAGATGTAGTTATGGCTAAGTTAAGTTGACTTAGTAAGGAGTAAATTTTAGGTTATCAGATCACCAAATAGAGCCAACAAGATTTGACTACTATAAATAGTTGCATATATAATGTTCTTTGAGGTTCAGAATCCAAACCTGGTCGGTTCGTTTATACCTCAACTCCATGAAATATTAACTGCAATATACAAAACCTTAACTGCATATAGTGGAAAGATAGATTTATGACATGCAAATGGCAAAATGGTACACACATATATACACACTATGGTCTTCAAGCATATGTCCATTCTTATATTTGAAGGTGTCATGTCTAATGTTCAAAGAGGTCGTAATCCACTAAGAGCACAAGTGGAGATGAGTTGTTCAGGTTCTATTCTGTGATTAATAATGTTTCTTTGGCTTATTTAAAAGACCTCCCAGTCCTGCCCCTACCCATATAAACATTTGTATCTTTATCAGGAAGAAGAGGTAATACACTCATTTGGCTTAATGATTTGAAGCTTCTACCAACCTTAGTCTTGGTCCATGAAATTCTTCAGTCAACAAAGTTGTAAAGATGCCACAGAGGCTTGAAAACCAGACTCATCTCAGAAAAACCCCATAGTTTGTGTTCCTTGAACCATTCCCCATATATCTATCTATACTACTTCCCTAGGTAATGACATGCAGTCCTATGACTTTGAAAACAATTTATATAATGCTGCATGACAAACTGATACTCCTACCTCAGATGTTGCCCTTGGGTTCCACATTCATAGAACTGCCAACTGAACAACTCTTTTTGGAATTTTAAATTAGGCCCCTCACTCTTAATCCACACCTATTCTTCCAGACAACTCCATTCTCTCCAGAGCTCATGACAAATACTTTGATGTCATCTTGACTCCTGTGTTTCTCTTATATCTCACACATAAAGTCTACCAGCCTGTACTCTTACCCCTTCCTTCAAAATATATCTTGATTTAACTACTTCTTCCTACCTCCAGTTCCCCTGCTCTGGTCCATATTCATTGCCTACATGATGGCAATACCTTTAACTGAGCTCCTGGTTTCACTTTTATATTCTGCTGAGTCTTTTCTTACAACAGTAACCAGATTTGCCTTTCTATAACTTAAGTGATGTCCTGTGATTCCTCTGCTCAACGCCCTTTAATGAAAATCTCACTCAAAGCAGATGCCAATGGAAACACTATGAACATGAGGGTATTTTTTCATAATTTTGTCAGTTCTTTAAAAAAAAAAAGACCACTCCTTCATTGAAAAACTTTTTACAACATTTGAATTCATAAATTTCTCCTTTTGTTGTTGTTCAGCCACTAAGTCATGTCAGACTCTTTGCGACCCCATGGACTGCAGCATGCCAGGCTCTTCTGTCCTCCATTTTCTCCTGGAGTTTGCTCAGACTCATGTCTACTGAGTCTCCTATGTATATCAACTAATTCTCTTTCTCCCACAGTTATAAGAAAAAAGTGATCAACATTTGATTATAAACTGTCTATTATCTATACATAATCAGAATAGTATATATGTGCATGTATATATATTCCATATTAATATATGCCAGACTTATAATAGTCTGTTATGAATCATTCTATATAGAGATATTTAGAGGCAACTTTATGACATAAGATTAAAACTATAAGAACCCAGAATACTTTTTTTATGAGAGAAAAATGGTATAAATATATTATTTGAAGAAAATGATAAATGAAATGAGTGAAAATATTATATATGCAGTGTTCATCTTTTAATCAATGGTTTTGTAGCTTTCATTTTAGCCATATCAAATTACTGAAAACATGTATTCCAAAGTTGAATCTTGTAACAGATGAACTTCAGTTTAGCCCCTTTCTTGTGTACAGGGATACATTGGCAGGGCCTGTGTACCTGTTGTGACAACTCTGAAGACTGCACATGTTTTAAACTTTGCTTCAAACACAATGTGCACAGACAAACCCAGGGCTTCACCAGAGGAAGACTGAGGGAGCACTCCAGTGGGGAGAAGGAGTAAGGATGAAGGGCAGAATCCTAGCTGAGGAACGTGAAGGTCAACAATCTTGCTCTGTATCCAATTCTGGATTTCCTCAGCTTTTATTTTCTTTACTATATGTATTTGTAACTCACATTCTGTTTGTGGATTAGAACTCCTAAAGAGATTAATAATTTATTATGTCTCTTTCTTTCTGGTGTTTAATTACAGGTCCTAGTATATTTGGCTGCAGTCCATGGGGTTGCTAAGAGTCGGACACGACTGAGCGACTTCACTTTCACTTTTCACTTTCATGCATTGGAGGAGGAAATGGCAACCCACTCCAGTGTTCTTGCCTGGAGAATCCCAGGGACAGGGGAGTCTGGTGGGCTGCCGTCTCAGGGGTCGCACAGAGTGGAACACGACTGAAGCAACTTAGTAGCAGCAGCATATGTTAGATGCCAAATTATTAATAAAATGATTATTTCCTCCTTGGTACTATTCTATTACAGGAATTATTTGTAGAAAATCTACCATATTTTCTCCAGTGTAACAGGACTTTAATAGGAACGTAATCCAACATACATGTTATTTATAAGCTGAAATGATCATAGACCTTTGTAATTAGGGACAACTGTTTAAAGAATCAAAAAAGCAAGCATCTATAAGCTCTAGTAAGTGATGTGTTATAAGGTTATACAAATATTGAGTCTTAATTATAAATGCTCCAATATCATGAAGAAATAAAAGTGTTCCCACTTCATTTCCTAGATGCTTATAATCATAGAAGAGCTAAGTTTACCTGGGAAATGGTATGGAGGGTCACAGAGTAGCACCATTCCCTTCCCTTCTTTCACTCTGACCTCAGGACGTTCCTCAGGTGGGAAAGGATCAAGATCTAATCATGAAAGCAAGAAGGAAAACATTCATTCTCTGGGCAATAGAAAAATTGATACTCATTAAAGTTTCTTTTTCAGCTACTAATTCACTTTTAGATACAATATTTCTCTGTTGGTTTGGTGAAGCTTATCAAAAGCTTATTCAAGCCTTTTCAGACGCTGGAACGTGCACACATTACAGAAGAATATGGACATTGGCCACATCTGTATAACTGCTGTGACAACCCGGAAGACTGTGCATTTTCTAAACTTTTCTTCAGATTTAGGAAGACTCTCTGTAAGAATATCTGGAAATACAATGTGCACAGACAAACCCAGGGCTTTACCAGAGAAAGTCGGAGAGAGGAGTCCAGTGGGGAGAAGGAGTAAGGATGAAGGGCAGAATCCTAGCTGAGGAACGTGAAGGTCAATAATCTTGCTCTTTTTCAAATTCTGGACTTTCCTCAGTTTTTATTTCCTTCACTCTGTTCTGTGTATTTGGAACTCACATTTTGCTTGGATCTGATTCTTCATTTATGTTACTGGTTCTTATTCTGTTTCAGTCTTGTCTCATCTCCATTTCCTTATGTGTGATAAGTTGGTGTCGGTCACTAAGTCATGTCAGACTCTCTGCGACTCCATGGACTGTATGTAGCACACCAGGCTTCCCTGTCCTTCACTATCTCCCAGAGTTTGCTCAAACTCATGTCCATTGAGTTGGTGATGCCATCTGACCTTCTCATCCTCTGTAGCCCCCTTCTCCTCTTTCCCTTAATCTTTCTCAGCATCAGTGTTCTTTCCAGTGAGTTGGCTCTTCACATCAGGTGGCCAAAGGATTGGAGCTTCAGCTTCAGGATCAGTCCTTCTAATGAATATTCAGGGTTCATTTCCTTTAGGGTTGACTGTTTGATCTCCTTGCTGTCCAAGGGACACTCAAGAGTCTTCCCCAGCACCACAAGTTGAAAACATCAATTCTTCAGCACTCAGCCTTCTTTATGGTCCAGCTCTCACATGACTACTAGAAAGACCATAGCTCTGACTAAATGGACCTTTGTCAGCAAAGTTATGTTTCTGCTTTTTAATATGCTGTGATCAGTACTCAAATTATGAAATCTAGTTTTTAATTCTCTTTATGTTTATGTCTCTGAAAAATTATCATTCCAATAATTACCTTTTTGCAAAGAACCCTTCAAATCTACTTTTCCTGTCCTGATGCCTCCCTGGAATGCCATTCCTATTCTAAAACTTAGTTGGGGTCTATCTCACTGTGGATAACAATGTCTTCTCTAAATGCGAAGAGACCATTGAAGCGCTTACTTTTATCCTTGATATTGGTCTTAATTGCTCCCGTTCCATTTTAAAGAGAGCAAAATGTTTCTGCCCTTTGACTAGACTTTCCTTAAGAAAATATTCAAGGTCTTTTTCCTTCAGTGAATCTGTTGTATATTTCCTCAAGGACTGAGTTTATCATTTGCCCTCTCACTGTCACCACATGAATTTAATCTGGCTGCACTTGCTGATTTTGTCTCACTCCCTTCTGGTAATCAGTACCACTTGGGTCCTTTTAAAAATGTCACTTTCATCCTATAATTCATTTTGCAAAATATTTAAATGCTGACTTATAAAATCACGTATGGAGAACATCTAGTCTAACTCCTCTCCCAATAGACATTTTTATTCCATAGTAACCTCTAACTTTTAGTTTAGCACAATGTTTCTCAAAGTATTCTCATTATTATTGTCCCTAAAAGGAGAAATTTTATTTAATTTAAACTTAAATCAGTTAACATTTAATTCATTACTAACAAGAAAAATTAAATACTAAGGAATAAGACCATTGTGTTGTAATACATAAAATGGTTCCCTGCCTCCAAGAACTGATTTTCACTCCCGTGGGGACAGTATCATCCCCAGTGAGAATTCAAAGCTTAGTATTTCCATTGAGAGTAATTATTAGAAACTTATTCAAGATCTTTCTGAACATGACCTCAGTTTATTTTCCAGTGTTATCTTTCACTACTTTAAATGCATTCATAATATTTTTCATAATACTTTGCTCTCTTGGAATTGTTTTTCTTCTCCACACAATAAAGGCCCACTCATCTTGTAAAGCCCACCTCATCTAGAAGTCTTTCTCTTGCTTTTCTTTCTCCTCGATTTCTCCTTTTTTGCTTAATTCTTCTGATAATGTCTAAAATTTTCTTCACCTAAATGCACATACCCATTTTAAAGTCACAATTACTTACATCCAAAACTCAGGGTTGCTTCAGTGCTTCTGACCATCCCATAGTTATTTGATGCTAAACAGTAATATATTCCAGCATCTTTCTGTTTGTCCGGATTGTTGATAACAAGGTTTCCTCCTACCATACTGTACCGATCACTTGTCAGATCAATATCCCCATTATTCATTCTCCATCTATGAAAAAATAAGTAAATGCTATATCAAATGTCAAGAGGACTGAAATCAGTATACTGGGATAACACTGTTCTAAAATAAAATGAGTACAGCTCCATATGAAAGAAGGTGATTAAGTAGCTGACTCAGAGTGGTATTTCTACATATTCTATAATTCCATGTCTCTGGGCTCATGATTTATAATTTAGTTCGGGCACAGAAAGGTAAATGTTCAAGTATATGAGATATTTCCTTTTTTAGCATGAGGCATTCCAAAGGACAAATATTTCATTGACTTTTGCTACATAAACTGGTTTCTTAGCAGATATACATGCATCATAAATGATAACTATTTATGGAGTAGGTAGATTCATGAATAAATAAATGTTATATAAATATTTTAAATATTGCTATAGTAGAAATAAAATATAAGATATCAATATAAGATACCAAAGTATAAGATATTAGATATCAATATCAAAGTCATTTTTGAATAAAATTTCATTTTGAATAAAACAAACCAATAGAAATCAGGGTTTTACTCATTTAATGTCATATTCTGACCACTAGAGGTCGATCACACCATTTGAAAATGGCTGAAGTCAATTGGGTCTTGGTTCCAGGCCACAGATACATTATTGCAGGTATATTGATGGTGACGGTGAATAAACTAACTAGAAACAGGAATCTAGAATCTAAACTAACTAGAATCAGGAAACTTTCATGGTGAGATGATGAGAGGATTGCATATATAAAGTAGTTTTCAATTAAGCTGACCACCTGCATAATTTTATAATCATTCTCTTTTAGGGTTAAGGTTTCATGTCTTCTGCAGTGTTCTAAGACAAGAACTATGTCAACCAGTGGGCTATGGCCCCATCATTCATGTCCTGGCTGCAAAATTCTGATTAGGGTTAGCATCTTGCCAGAAAGGCCTAATAATTTTATAATATTTTTAATAAATCGAACTACTAGAACATTTTTAGTTTTAATTTTTACAGTGTGGGAAGTAATTTAAAAGCAAACACAGAAAACCATGCTTTGCTTTTCAAAACCTACCAAATATCAGCCCTATGAACAAATCATCCCCTTCATCCTAGCTGGTGGCAATATTGTCCCTGCCTGAACCATCCAGTGTCGAGTCACTTAGCATTTGCCAAGGCAGTGGTTTCCCTTGTGAGGCACTAGTTATATCAAAATGTAAGATATCAATATACATTCCTCCCCATTATATTCACTCCAAATTTTTATTTCTTGTTTTAACTTCTTCCCAGTGGGTCTGATTCTGCTCCTGATGTGATATAATGATTAAATCTTGCTGTGATTAGGTAAGTTCACTCGTCTATTTAATTTTTGGGGATATTCACCATTGTTATAATCCCTTTCACACAGCCTTAAGTACAATTTTTATTTGAGTTCTTGTTAATGTGGGAGACAGGGCAAGATAGTGAAAGTCTCAAGACTGATAAGTAAAAAAGTTCCCTGTTTTATCTTTCATGATGTTGCCATGAATAACAAATTATCACAGAACATACCATAAATATCAAAGTACTATGTGAATGACAAATTGCATGATTACCAAGGTTAGTATGGCTTTCCTTGAATATTAAGTAAATTTTCATCATGGCAAGTGTTCTTTTGTCAGACAAGCTACATCATGAGCTGAATAATTTTTTCTTACTTTGCTGTAAAATGCAGACCATCTTCACAACAATTAAACATCTACTTCTTCCCATCAGTTTTCTATATTACTGTATAGATAATAAGGGCATACTTGCCCTGGGGACTTAAATGATTATGTAGTCTGTGGGAGGAAGTTGGTGATATATTTGCCAAGCAAAGTTTTGCTTCTTATTGTTATTTTTTAAATTGTGATAAGAAAACTAAATGGGACTTGAGGGAGGCAGATGTAAGGGGGTGTTAATATGTATACAATTTTAATGATGTAAAACTTTGCTTCTTACAGTCTCTATGGTGGCAGTGGGGCAGCAAAGAGAAGCCCACGTTCTTAGAACACTATCTGAGAACAACCTCTTTCTGTTCTTTTATTCTCCATGGGAGCCTGGAGGCTGATTTGCTTAGGTTCCATGTGTATGAATGCCAAGGAAAGAGAATCACAGAATAACCATCACTGAAATAGCTTTTCAAATACTATCAACCTGTCTAGATAGATGAATACTGAAAAAAAATTATATGTTTCCTTGAAAGTCATAATGCTTGTGTTTCAGTCTTAGAGCTGTGATTTACTAGGTCTGGAGCAAGTCAATTTACTTATATAGGTCACAGCTTCCTTTCCTATAAAATTCTGTACTTGATGTAAAATTCTGTACTTCTCTAGGGCCTGTCATTAGTTACACTATGCCAAGTCCAAGGTTATGTATGTAAACTCCCATTATGAATGACTTAAGGGTAGAAATAAATCTAGCCCATCAGATATTTTCAGAACAAATATGTTATTTGTATAATTTATAAAATATCCACTTATATTGCACTCCAAGATGGTGAGTTTGCATATAAATTTAAATTTTATTTTAAGAAAAAATTTGCAATTATAGTTAGAGGCACTAGGAAATGAGTTCAAGTATAATGAAATGAAAGGAATGTGTATTCTTCATGATAATACATTTTTAATAGCAATGAAAAGTTGTTTTTGAATCAGTTCTAATGAGGTGGATGAAACTGGAGCCTATTATACAGAGTGAAGTAAGCCAGAAAGAAAAACACCAATACAGTATACTAACGCATATATATGGAATTTAGAAAGATGGTAACAATAACCCTGTGTACAAGACGGCAAAAGAGACACTGATGTACAGAACAGTCTTATGGACTCTGTTGGAGAGGGAGAGGGTGAGAAGATTTGGGAGAATGGCATTGAAACATGTATAATATCATGTATGAAATGAGTTGCCAGTCTGGGTTTGATGCACGATACTGGATGCTTGGGGCTGGTGCACTGGGAAGACCCAGAGGGATGGTATGGGGAGGGAGGAGGGAGGAGGGTTCAGGATGAGGAACACATGTATACCTGTGGCGGATTCATTTTGATATTTGGCAAAACTAATATAATTTTGTAAAGTTTAAAAATAAAATAAAATTTAAAAAAAAAAAAAGAAGAGTTGTTTTTCTATCCATGAAAAGAAAAATCTACCACTAAAATCAACTTTGTTGAGTGACAACCTTCAATTAACTCAGATGATATGAACACACGAGAGCCCCAATTTTCCTGTCAATCACTTGCTTTGTCTTCATGGAACCAAAATCCATTGGCATTTGGTTAATTTTAAAATCTTATTCTTTATATAAGACTAGAAACTGTTAATATATTTTTCCGAACACCCTGAAGCAAGAAAACTGACTGCTACTTTTCATAAATTTATTTTTGATAGTGTCAATAGGTACTCCAGAAAAAACATGAAGAGATATATAGATTGTCTGATAGAGTCATTTAAGGAATTTGTTTTGTTGTCTGGCGTATAGATCTGAGACTACTGAAAAATGGTGTTTTCTAGAATTATCTATGTAATATGCTCTTTAAATGTGGTTAATATAGACTATTATCTGTCATCTGTATATATGAGTTATCTAGGCCAATATATGGAGAAGGAAATGGCAACCCACTCCAGTATTCTTGCCTGGACAATCCCAGGGACCGAGGAGCCTGGTGGGCTGCCGTCTATGGGGTCACACAGAGTTGGACAAGACTGAAATGACTTAGCAGCAGCAGGCCAATAAATACAAAAACAGTTTATCCTCAAGTGCATATATTTTAAATATATTTAAATTTTTCATGTAACCATTTTCTTACTTAATAGCATAATCTCCATTAGCCAATTTTTAAGTGATAATGTGAAATGGTACTGGCATTCTCTGCGCAGGAAATAGGAAGTGAATTATATGCATATGTTTAAGAAAACTATTTCAATATTAAACAACTTTTAAAAAATTAGCTGTATGACAATATTTTTTATAATGACCCTAGATTTCGTAGAAAGCTTTAGGCCATAGCTTTCTCTATAGATACAGGATCATAGATGCTGATCTGTAATCTTAGTCCAACACTTCATTCTGAAAAGAGCAGTGAGGTACGTTACTTGTAAACTGGGAAAGGGCTGGCTCGTGCCCTACAGTTTAGTGAAACTTTTCCTTCCGGTGACTCCTCTGGATAAATGGTATTGATTGGTTGTTCTTCAAAAATTGGTCCAAATCCTTTGTCTTCCTCAGAAACTATAAGAAAAATAAAATTATTTTATATTCCTTTATTGTAGAAATCAAAGAAAATTTGAGTACATTTTAAAAGGTTTTTTTGAAAGAAAGGTCAGAAACATGGGATCTCCAGTGTCATTTGAACCAAAGATGTTTGCCTCTATGATCCTGAGGAAAATGTTTAGGTTTATTCAAAATTCTTTTCTACTTATCTCTCATCATCTTCTGAAAAGCACTCTGTGTTGCCATGCTTAACTAATTAGTGCTTCTCAAACAAGCCATCCTTTCCTGCCTCTGAGCTTTTCCTCTTTCTGAAACCACCATCTCATTTCTCTCCTCCCATCAAAATTTGTACAATCCTTAATGACAATCATAAAGTTAGCTCCTTCGGGAACCCAACTCTCAAACCCTCCTAGTTTTAGTGACCTAGTTTTAGGTCCACATTCTCATAACTCCCTAGCAGGCTTATGGCACTTAACACAGCTGCTGTGATTCTTGATGCAATTTATGGTTTTGCAGATGCCTGGGGAAAGGTTTACTAGATTGCAGAGGCCATAAATTCTATACCGCACTCTCCTCCACAGCTGTCTAGCAGTGTGGAACATAAAAATTGTTTAACAATTTTTGAACAATAGAATGAAATATTTCTAGAAGTTCTGAGGAAATGGGTCTTTTCTTGGGGCAGTTCTTGTTTTGTTTTTCTCTTTAAACATGTGACCAGCACTGGTAGCATCTAGAACAATCTGTAAATTACTGAACAATCCATGAGTTATCAGTAAGTGGATATGGGATCTGGCCAGCTGGTTTAAAATCTACCACAAAAATACCAGTGTTGAAGCAGTCATTCCTGACAGCGTATCCTCTGGAGAGGAGGTGTGACACCTCACAGCAGGATGAGGAAGAGAATCACTCACATGTTGTCAGTTTGGAACATTTTTTATAGAGCCCAGTGAAGAGCCAGACACTCCAGATGACTTCATACTTTCATATATATATATATATATATATATATATATATATATATATATGGCTAGAAAGGAGGAATATCTTACATGGGATCATTGTAGGTCTCTGCTTAATCAAAAGCTATGGTTCACTCTTTCAATTTATTTTTTTAAGAGCGAGTGTAAGGTAAATGTCATACTGAAAAATTGGCTATTCTAACGTTAAACTTGAGGATAAGAGCTTTCTTCTAGTTTCTCTTAACAAGCAGTTTAATTACATCTTTTAAATCTTGCCTTAGTGAAGTTTATCAGTGCTTTTGGAAAAAGTATTTAATATCTCCAGCCTTGATGTCACCCCTTATAAGATGGAGATAATATTAAAACCTACCTCATTTGACTACTGTAAGAATTACATTGAGACAACCCACATTCTCATGAATTTGCCGATCTTTTCAAAATTTAATTTACATGTCTTACATATCTCACCATTTAGACTAATTCCAAAAGTTTCAGAAGCCGAATTTTATTCATTCTTCTAATTCTGGTGCCACAAGCATCATGTCAATACACATTTTTGTATATACAGATGATTAATCAAAAACCTCAGTTAGTTTCTCCCAGTATGAAGAGTATTAATTTTCCCAGTATTAATTTTTCTAAACTGACTTGAAATATTTCAAAGGGAGAAGCCTCACTTTTAGTTGGAATTTGCTGAAAATGCCATTCAAGAATTTATGGATCTCAGTTACATTATATAGCATCATCCTATTTCAGATCACAGATAAATCACTGGATCAGAACTGGAGGAACTAGAGGAAATGGGATTTAGCTCAACATTGGTTTCTTAGCTGTTGTTTTATACAAGTCATTCGTTCCATATTGTATTTACACTAAAAAAAAAAAAAGGAATTGGGGCATGTTCTCTAAGGACTCCATAGGCCTACTCAACCATAAGTAAGATGATGAATGCAAGGTGTTCACAGAAGTCATTTTCTAATGATTTTTGAAGTCCTGCTCTAAGCTGTTTATTTCCATATACTTGAGATGAAAAACTAGAAATACTATAATGTTTTCTGCTTTGCTTCTAATAATTACCTGATGATGCCCAATGTTTTCTGGCCTTTAGAAAGAAATAGCATCATAGGGAAACATGTTCAGTTCAGTTCAGTTCAGTCGCTCGGTCATGTCCAACTCCTTGCGACCCCATGAGTCGCAGCACACCAGGCCTCCTTGTCCATCGCCAACTCCCGGAGTTTACTCAGACTCACGTCCATCGAGTCAGTGATGCCATCCAGCCATCTCATCCTCCTTCATCCCCTTCTCCTCCTGCCCCCAATTCCTCCCAGCACCAGAGTCTTTTCCAATGAGTCAACTCTTCGCATGAGGTGGCCAAAGTACTGGAGTTTCAGCTTTAGCATCATTACTTCCAAAGAAATCCCAGGGCTGATCTCCTTCAGAATGGACTGGTTGGATCTCCTTGCAGTCCAAGGGACTCTCAAGAGTCTTCTCCAATACCACAGTTCAAAAGCATCAATTCTTTGGTGCTTAGCCTTCTTCACAGTCCAACTCTCACATTCATACATGACCACAGGAAAAACCATAGCCTTGACTAGATGGACCTTTGTTGGCAAAGTAATGTCTCTGCTTTTAAATATGCTATATAGGTTGGTCATAACTTTCCTTCCAAGGAATAAGCGTCTTTTAATTTCATGGTTGCAGTCACCATCTGCAGTGATTTTGGAGCCCCAAAAATAAAGTCTGACACTGTTTCCACTGCTTCCCCCTCTATTTCCCATGAAGTGATGGGACCAGATGCCACGATCTTCATTTTCTGAATGTTGAGTTTTAAGCCAACTTTTTTACTCTCCTCTTTCACCTTCATGGGAAACATGTAATGAACCTCAAATCCTTGATAACAAGACCTTTATTTGTATGTAGGTTCTAGATTTTTTGATTTCAGAAAGAAATAGCCTTGGAATTATCTATGATAAAAAGGGCTTCCTGGGTAGCTCAGCTGGTAAAGAATCTGCCTGCAATGCAGGAGACCCCAGTTCGATTCCTGGGTTGGTAAGTTCCCCTGCAGAAGGCTACCCACTCCAGTGTTCTTGGGCTTCTCTGGTGGCTCAGATAGTGAAGAATCCACCCACAATGCGAGAGACCTGGGTTTGATCCCTGGGTTGGGAAGCTCTCCTGGAGCAGGGCATGGCAACCCATTCCAGTATTCTTGCCTGGAGAGTCTCGATGGACAGAGGAGCCTGGTGAGCTACAGTCCATGGGGTTGCAAAGAGTTTGACACGACTGAGCGACTAAGCACATATCTATGACATAAGTCATGTGATATTTCTTCTCCCACTTGAACAATCTCATGAACTCTTCTTTGAATCTTTGTCAATTGCCCAGCTTTACTAACTGGAACAATTTAGTAACCCTGCTGCTTCGAAGCTTCTGCTGTTTCTTCCCAATTTACACAAAAATGCTTAAAAAGATGAGCCGTGAAGTTCAATTTTATTAACATATTTTGATTCTCTTCTTCAAGGTAAGATGAATACTATTCTCACTTCAACCTTTGATGAATAATGAATAGTGTGACAATTCTGAGCAATTAAAAAAATTTAAACATACTAATTATTCAGAATATTAAAATAAATATATTTTAGGGGAGTTTAAGCTCATGAATATCTTCTAAATTCATTGTATTTATATACAAGCTTGATGATTATGGTATTACTATCATTATCAACAGAAAACATTATCAAATTTAAAGAGGAATGAATGTTTGGTGCAATTATAAAGCTTAAACAGAAGTCGACTTATCTACACTGGATAGATCTTGAGTTTCCACTTGTTACATTAGAGTTAACATAAGAATTTTAAATGGTCTTCTGTGAGGCTACAGTTTAATGAACTAGAGGTTATAGTTGTCCTTAATTCAGTCAATAACTTGATTCAGACCTTGCATATGGTGAAGAATTTTGAGACATGATTTCAAAAGCATGATCCATAAAAGAAAAAAAATGATAAGCTGGACTTTATTCAAGTTTAAAAGTTCTGTTCTGTGAAAGACACTGTTAATAGAATTTTAGGTCTTCAAGATTACAGATTTTCCTTAGGTCCATTTCAACATACATTGGAGAATTTTGGAATAAGCAGCAAATTGGAAATACTTTCCACTAATTCATGTATGGATGTGAGAGTTAGACTGTGAAGAAAGCTGAGGGCCAAAGAATTGATGCTTTTGAGCTGTGGTGTTGGAGAAGACTCTTGAGAGTCACTTGGACTACAAGGAGATCCAACCAGTCCACTCTGAAGGAGATCAGCCCTTGGATTTCTTTGGAAGGAATGATGCTTAAAGCTGAAACTCCAGTACTCTGGCCACTTCATGCGAAGAGTTGACTCATTGGAAAAGACTCTGATGCTGGGAGGGATTGGGGGCAGGAGGAAAAGGGGATGACAGAGGATGAGATGGCTGGATGGCATCACTGACTCGATGGACGTGGGTTTGAGTGAACTCCAGGTGTTGGTGATGGACAGGGAGGCCTGGCGTGCTGCAATTCATGAGGTCACAAAGAGTTGGACACAACTGAGCGACTGAACTGAACTGAACTGAATTAAATATGTACTTCATTTAATAATTGTGATCACATACAATTTTAAAAAATTTGAACTCATCTCAGTAGGTGCACAGTTGCATTAACTAAAGATTCAATAGTATTGTATTTCCAGTGTAGAAATAGCTAATCCTGGGCTGTCTAGCACCTGCTTCTAAAAAGTCCTCTGGTACTGTCATTATCTCCTGCATTGCAGGTCAATTCTTCACCATCTAAGCCACCAGGGAAGCCTTATTGGGATTATAACAATCCTGAATTCACAATTTAATTAAAAATTTATTAATTTTCTTAAAATAACTAGTTTTATCATTTGAAGTAGTTGAGTTTCGTTCATTCCTAATTGCCTTGATTATTTCAAGTATTGTATGGTGCCTTGAAATACAAAGACAGCTGCACACAAACATACATCTGTGTGGAGGTAGGGGTTAGTTGCACACTTGCATATCTTCATAAAATGAATGGTTTTAAATGTTTCTTTTGATAGGATATCTTTTGATTTTAAGATATGTGACTTTGAGATAAAAATTCATCAGCTTTTAGAAAACTGAACATATGTTTATGGTTTCTTCATCATGATCATAAGGCATGTTTCTTTCTGGAAAAGATATCAGCAATGGCAATTTCCATTGGAAATAATGAAATGCCACATGTTAATAATGATAAGACTATGTCTATTGATTGGCAATCCCTCTACTCACTGAAGTAAAGATAAAACACTTCGGGGGTGAGTTGGGTTGAAGTTTATAGGCCAAACTGAATATTATCAGTGCCCCATGCTATTTTATTCTCCACAAGTACTTTTCCAAAATTATATGCAGATATTTCCAAGTGCTCCATTTCCATTTGCCCTTTACAGAGACAATGAATCATTTAAGTGATAAAATATGAAACTAATTTCCAATAAAACACTGAATTTTTCCATTTTGACAAAATATTATATTTAAGATATTTCCTTTTGCCCATTTTAAGAACAAAAGGAGACTATGACACACTTGATATCACATTTGTGTTTCCAGTTAGTATTATTTTATAAATGTTATTTATAAAATGTTAGCATATATTTATAAATTTTATAAATATTTCTTGCTTTTCTAATATTTTCAAGCCTGAATAAAATAATGTATTTCATTGGGTGGTTTACCAATTACAATATGCATTTTATTTTGAGGATATATTTGGGCTCTTGGGAGATAAATTATTCATAACTGGCTTCGAATTGCTTTGGTATGCTCAGGGTTAACTTTTGAATGTAAGCTTCATAACCCGCTTGAAGACTATCCAAGCTCATTGCTCTGTTAGTTGAGCTAGGGCACTCAGATCAAGGAAAAAGAACTTTCAGGGGTAATACAACACAAGGCTCAGCAAAGGATCCATTAATACAAGCATTATAATCTCTGTTAACAAAAATTAAGTTATCCATTGCTTTATTTCCAGGGCAATGGAAATAATTAGATGACAAATTATCATGCTTTGGAAGTATTATGAGGTTAAAGGGTACAGAAACAAATGGAAAATATGTTAAAATAAGGTTGTTTTTAAAACATATGCTCTTTTTTTGTGCTAGATATAGTCTTCTAAAAAGGAGCACACAGTTATATAGATAACTTCTCAAGCTACTTGAAAAAATTACTTCAAATCATTCTTTGATTTACTCAATAAAAATTTATTTTCTACCATATAGTGGTCATCTATTGCAGAAGTAAGTTCATTTCTTAAATTTGATCAAGAAGATTAACAGAAAGGCAAAAACTGCTGCTTTTTTTCAGTAGCATTCTCAGTCTCACAGTTAATGTAGTCAGTTAGTGTATGATCTTAAATGAAATACTTCACCTCTTGTTATGTAGAGATGATCCACTGTAACCTTGCCATCTTATTTTATCTCTGGAAATTGAAAGTATCATTACAATTTGTGCTTGAGAGCTATTTTTATTCATTTTATATTCAATGAAAGAAATCCTGTTTCTTATTCTGTAATATGTCATCTTAATCTGTTAGTTTTCAAACATGATTTTACATAAGTATGTTTTAATGAGAGTTTCAGGAACAAAGCAATGAGAATAAAATTTTAGCAGAGTTTAATATTGGAATTTTTAGTGTTTGCAATATTCAGTGGATGTGGCCTGGGGAGTGTTGTAAGCCCTCTTAAAATACAGTAAACTCTCTAAATGAGACAATATTTAAATCGGCTCAAAGCATTATTATTATCTCCATTTTCAAACATTCCTCACTGATAAGAGAATAAGGACTGCTGCTGCTAAGTCGCTTCAGTCGTGTCCGACTCTATGCGACCCCATAGACGGCAGCCCACCATGGGCTGTCCATGGGATTGTCCAGGCAAGAACACTGGAGTGGGTTGCCATTTCCTTCTCCAATGCATGAAAGTGAAAAGTGAAAGTGAAGTTGCTCAGTCGTGTCGAACTCTTCAAAACCCCATGGACTGCAGCCTACCAGGCTCCTCCGTCCATGGGATTTTCCAGGCGAGAGTACTGGAGTGAGGTGCCATCACCTTCTCTGGAGAATAAGGACATTTAGGGCTTAAGCTTTGAATACTCTGGTTCATCAGTTCTTTAGTCTCATGGGTAATAGGTAACAGTGCAGCAATATATCATAACTAAAATATAACAAGTTAGTGTTGAGAATGTACAGGAATCCAATTATTAGAAGGAAAATTAAGATCAGGTTATCAGAATTGTTGACCAAGTTTTCCTTGCATGATTTTATTTGCCTACGAAGAGCCTTTCACATTTATTAATGACAACCACTTCCTTGACCTATGGTGCAACCTCAAGCTCTAGACACTGTGTTTTGCATAACAATCTGGGCATCTGTTCACACCTACCTTATGTCTGCCTGTGTTTGCTGCCATAAGCCAAGGAATGTTTGGGGTGTGTGTGTGTGTGTGTGTGTGTGTTAGTCGCTCAGTTGTGTCTGACTGTTTGTGACCCCATGGACTGTAGCCTGCCAGGCTTCTCTGTCCATGGAGTTCTCCAGACAAAAATACTGGAGTGGGTTTCCATTCCCTTCTCCAAGGGGTCTTCTTGATCTGGGTCTCAGGCATTGTAGGCAGATTCTTTACCATCTGAGCCACAAAGGAAGCCCAGCGTTTGGGGTACCAGAAGCTGAGAGATGAAAGGAAGAGCTTTCCCATACAGGTTTCAGCAGAAACCTGACTCTGATATCTCCTTTCTTTGGGACATCTCGTCTCAGAATGTGAGACAATAAATTTCTGTTGTTCTAAGCCATCCAGTTGGTGGCTTTATTATAGCTATAGCAGTCTTGGGAAATTAATAAGTCCATTACTGCAGTCCATGGGGTTGCAAAGAATCAGACACGACTGAGGGACTGAACAAAAACAACACACATAATAATAAACTGTTGAAGTTTAATGAACTAGCCTTTCTCAAATTTATTTGACAATGAAGTCCTACTAACACCCTTCAGAACAAGTGTTCTTTGAATTAGTGACCTAACACAGTCCATATTTACCCACTTCTGTACTTATTTGTTCTACTTTCTCTAAGAATTATTTCCATTTCTAATAATTGAAATACTTCCAGTTTCCCTTGCCTACTAGCTCCATCATTAAATATTTATTAATTCCTCAATTATTTTAAAGAGCCTATCATATTTTTCTTATGAATTTGTTACCCACTTACTTTTATTATTCCTTATTATATGTAAGGTTCTTGAAATCAAGGAGCATATGTCACTGATCTTTATATAGCCTACACTCACACTATATAGGCTAACTCACAAGGAAGAAACAGAAATAGCTTTGATATGCTTCTTGCTGAGACTTTCCTTTTTATAAATCCCCTATCGATGGAGACTCTGACTCACTCTGGCATGAAACTCTTGCTTTGGCATGGAAGCAATAGCACTGATTACTCAGTGATTCTTTTAATTACTCGTTCTCCTACCACTATGCTGTGGCTTTCAATGATTACCAGTGTTACCATGTTTATTTGTTTACTATGTAGGTCACTGTGTTGTAAGTTGGAGAAGGCAATGGCACCCCACTCCAGTACTCTTGCTTGGAAAATCCCATGGACGGAGGAGCCTGGTGGGCTGCAGTCCTTGGGGTCTCGAAGAGTCGGACACGACTGAGCAACTTCACTTTCACTTTTCACTTTCATGCATTGGAGAAGGAAATGGCAACCCACTCCAGTATTCTTGCCTGGAGAATCCCAGGGATGGGGGAGCCTGGTGGGCTGCTGTCTATGGGGTCGCACAGAGTCGGACACGACTGAAACGACTTAAAGCAGCAGCAGCAGTGCTGTAAGTTATCATTACATTGTTTTTTTAGTGTTCACAAGAATCCTGTGATTTTTACACGTAGGAAACGTAAGTCTCATAGAAATTGAATAATTTGCACAAGATCACATAGTGAATACCTGGTTGAATATGTAAGTCCAGACTGATCTTACTCTAGACTATTTTTTCCAGTCTATATTTCTAGCAATAACTATTCAGTGGTTGAAATATAATCTAAACTATCAGGATCACTAATTATATTTAATGAAAGATAAACAATAAATTTTCCATTATCTGGATTTCCAATTAAACTGAATCTTAAGGTTCCAAGCTTATTAACTTTAATTCTTCTTCTTGCAGCAAAGCAGAAGGCTTTCAAAACAAGCTAGAATTTTACAATATTAAAAATATTGCTGCAAAATTAAGTACTATAGGATTATTATAAAACATGAAGGGAAAATACAGGTTGCATTGAATATATTCTATCTGCTACAATCCTCCACTTGGATATTTGCTTGTGGTGTATCTATTCATTTATTTTGGTAATCAAATAAGTTACATGAAGACCTCAGATAAAACATCTACAAAATTCCCAAGTGCTCTAATTGTAACCACTTGCTATAAGTTTAAAAACTTAATAGCTTAATGTAGGGATGAAATATGGTTTATTTGAAGAAATCTACTTAAAAAGTTACCCTTTCATCAACTTACCTCCATGACCATACCTTCTGTGCCATGTAAACTCTAAAAAGAAAAAAAAAGACAAAAATCAGAAAAATATTAATCCCAAAGCTGCTCTTTGTTTTGATTTCAAATGTTACTCAAATAAACGAGATATTAGTTAATGAAATTAGATTATTAGCTCTTCACCATTAAGGCTGAAGTATGACCATGTCTTTAGAAATATTTATTTCTTATCTTTGCATTTTTATAATTACAGCACCAAAAATTTTAAAGAATTGGCATGAATTTTCAGTACTAATAAGAATATCTTTGCTTTATTTTATTCATAAATGTAGACAGCAATAATAACCTTACCACAAATTTTCTTTATTAAATAATATATATGCATATATGCAAATAGTTCTATATATGTGTGCCCATCAAGTTCATTATTAAAGCAATCAAGGGAGGTTCATAAATGAAAATATAAGATCCATCTATATCTTGAACTTAACAGCAACTCAACAAGTGCTGAATTAAGGTAATTGAGACAGAGGTATTATAAAATATTGTTAGAAAACACACTGCTTCAGATAAAAATACAATGTACCTTTAGAAATATTTTTTAATCTTTCACACTTATCTTTGAAAAATAGAAATATAGTGTTTGTTTATCCTAAAACTACGGTATACTTAAAACTGCATTGTTATTCTTAAGTCCTTGAATACACTGTAGATTATTTTTGAATTGTTTTCAAAAGATTGACCAGCCAATAATAAAAATTAAATTATATTAACTTGTAAAAAATAGACAAATGTATCAAAAGCTTAAAACCCATTATTTTCTAATATTTTACTATGTTTTACTTTTATGTATACTAATGAGGTTAAGTCAATTTTACCCCTATAGTGAACATACTATATGATGGTGTGCTATTGCATAACTTTTCTCCCACCACCGTACATGGTTTCAAGTTGAAAATGACAACAGTAGGACAATTTACTCTGTAGGAATTGACAAATGCTACAGCAGGGATATTTTTCCCCTCCCAGATATTCAGATTTTAACCATTTACCAGCACATCACTATATAAGATTGTTTAACTTATCTTATGAAATTTTAATTGAAACTAAAAAGAAAAAAGAACAAAAGTGTCAGCCTTAATATATATGCATTTACTTGCCTGACCCAGATGGCAAAGGAAAATATTAATTCTGAACTTTATACACTAGATTCAATATAGTGAAAAGAATATTAATTACACTGACATAAATTGTGGAAGTTATATGTTATAGACAGGATATTTCTTACCTGATAGACAAGTTTTAAAAGATATTATTACAAGGAGACTGAACAGTAACCACATTTTCATCTTGTGTTCAGTAGAATTTAGGTTCAAATTTCAAAAAAAATCTTTAACTTTATGGCAGTTGGATAATATTAAACACCTGCATAAAGAGAAGAGAAGAAGGAAGAGGAAAGATAAGAAAAAGGAAAGAAAGGTAATGGAAAATATTCACCATTTGGCATCAACAATATTATCAATTCTATTTTATTTTATATTTCTTATTTGTATAATAAGTTTTAGTTTATTTAAATACATTTGTAAACATCATATTATAATGAAAAGAGTAGATTCGGTATCAGGGCTTCACCTTCTTCCCAGTACTGACATCGTAAGAAACATGAGCAAGTAAATGAATTGACATTTTTTTAAGTTTTTAATAACTGAGTATAGTAACATCTTTTTACAAATAGCAGAGTTGTGAACATTTCAATGTCAACTATTTTACCTGAAGATTAAATTGACCTGAAGCACTGGTAGAAAGATTTAGTAAAACATATATTTGTATAAGAATTTCCCTAGTAGCTCAGCAGTAAAAGAATCCCCCTGTAATGCAGGAAACCCAGATTCAAACCCTGGGTAGGGAAGATCCTCTGGCAAAGGAAGTGACAACCCACTCCAGGATTCTTGCCTGGAAAATCCCATGGACAGAGGAGCCTGGCAGGCTACAGTCCACAGGGTCTCAAGAGTTAGACATGACTTAGAAACTAAATCATCACCACAACCATATCTGTATAAGAATTTTATAAATTCATAGACATTGTACAAGAGTTATATCTTAGATTGCCTGTTGGTGGTTTATGGAAAATTTTTGCCAGAAAACCTAAATTTTTAAATGTTAAAGTATATAGATTAATAACTTGTTTATTCCCTTTCCCTGCTTTCACTTTTTTCCTTTATTCATTCAAGAAAATGTAAATAATTGTTCCTTATAAGAGAGAAGCTAGGTTTTGTATGTCAAAATCTTTAAAATTTGGAGAGCTATTTTTAAAGATAAGAAGACAAAATTACTAATATAAACTAAGCTACAGAGACTTCCCTGGTGGTCAGGGAAGTCTAAGAATCCACCTTGCAATTCAGGGGACACAGGTTCAATCCCTGGTCAGGGAACTAAGATCACACATGCCATGGAGAAAATAAGCCCATGTGTCATAACTACTGAGTCCACTCACCACAACTAGAGAGTCCATGAGCTGCAATGAAAGATCCTGCACTACACATGGAAGATCCCACATGTAGCAACTAAGATGCAACACAGCCAAATTAAAAAAATACTAATAAATAAATAATAAACTACGCTACAAAACTATGCATCAGTCTAAGTAAAATATCTTGCTTTTATAAAATTCTGTAAAAACTTCTGACCACATGATTATTTTGGTTTCAAGGCATTGAAATAGCTTCATTTTAGTGAGGGGCTCTTTGACTTAAGCCTCATCATCATCTTTGTAGATCCATCTGTGACCAAGCATGCAGATAAAAGAATCAAAAAGAAAGCATAGTCTGCTTGCCCTTAAAAAGTTCACAGATCAACAGGAACGCTTATGTGTACACAGGTCAGTGCAATGAGAGACTTGTTTGGATCTACATAGTATTAAACTTGAAAGCATGTTTTTTTTAATATAAATTTATTTATTTTAATTGGAGGCTAATTACTTTACAGTATTGTATTGGTTTTGCCATACATCAACATGAATCCACCACGGGTGTACACGTGTTCCCCATCCTGAATCCTCCTCCCACCTCCCTCCCCATACCATCCCTCTGGGTCATCCCAGTGCACCAACCCCAAGCATCCTGTATCCTGCATCAAACCTGGACTGGTGATTCATTTCATATATGATATTATACATGTTTCAATGCCATTTTCCCAAATCATCCCCCACCTCCCTCTCCCAGAGTCCAAAAGACTGTTCTATACATCTGTGTCTCTTTTGCTGTCTCACATACAGGGTTATCATTACCATCTTTCTAAATTCCATATATATGCATTAGTATACTGTATTGGTGTTTTTCTTTCTGGCTTACTTCACTCTGTATAATAGGCTCCAGTTTCATCCACCTCATTAGAACTGCTTCAAATGTATTCTTTTTAATGGCTGAGTAATACTCCATTGTGTATATGTACCACAGCTTTCTTATCCATTCATCTGCAGATGGACATCTAGGTTGCTTCCATGTCCTGGCTATTATAAACAGTGCTGCGATGAACATTGGGGTACACGTGTCTCTTTCAATTCTGGCGTGTCAATCATTTATTAAAAACACTGCAAAATATGTCTCAGATGGACCTGGTGGTGGCACTATAACAAATTTTCAAATATTCCAGGGCATTACAAACAGACTTGACTTCTTCAATTGAGACACAATAGGCTCTTCAATTTGAAAACACATGAAATCATATTTTCAAAGATTATGTAGAAATAGAATATAAGAATCTCATGACATAGAATTGAATGTAAAATATAAATTAGAGCATGAAAGCAATTCTGAAAATACCTAATGTTATTATTATCAATATATAAATATATTTAAATGCTATCTAAAGCAGCCAAAATAAAATGGTACTGATTTCTTGCATCATAATGACATGTAGAGTACTACTTATTTTTTAAATGTGATGGACTTTAAGACCATATTTACCCCCCTTTAATTTGCCAGAATTCCAGCATTTTCCAAGACCGGTAAAAATATTTAGTGTTACTACATGGATCAGGAAAAATATTTTTCCCTTTTTGTGTATAGGTTATTTTTCAGTGAAAAATCATTTATTTCTTGAAAAAAAAAATGAGTTGAATTTTTAGATCAAACATAGTAAATATGGGTCAGTGGAGCAACAGGAAAATTTTTAGATATCTTTGCAAAAGGAAAAATATTCAACAGATAATTTTTAAATGCCAAGATTGATTATTACCAATTTATTTCTCTTGGACATTGGTAAGAAGAAGAAAACTACACAAATGTATAGATTGTATTAAGTCTAGACTTTTAAATTTAAATTTTATTTCTTTTACTAAACAGAACTGATTAGAAAGGAAAAGAAACAGTAAATAAAGGTGAAGAATAAAGATAAATTCCTTCAGGAGGCAGGGGAATCCATTAAATGATCTATAGAAGAATTCAGTTTTTTATTTTGTTATCATTAATATTCAAATATAAACCTAAATTAAAAATTTTGAAACCTATACACGTTATTTATAGCTCTTAAAGTTTGTCTCCAAAAATGTACATTTCAGCATTTTCTTGGCCCATTGGTTTGTAATTCTTTTCATTGAGTTATACACACTAATTAAGATGAAGTCCTTTAATGAGGAGGAGGGGAGAAAGGCAAACATAAACTATGCCAAAACTGTTGTGTCGATCAAACAGTTCTTTTTGTAAAGATCAACTTAGATAATATATTTGAAAACATTTTGCAAATTACAAAACATGTGCAGTTTAATGTGTCAGTGATTACTGGATTTTAAATAGTTCAAATTTATCAATTAATAAACCTAAATTGATAATAAATAATTCTAAATAATAACTTTACATAACTAGATAGCATATTCAAAAGCAGAGACATTACTTTGCCAACAAAGGTCCGTCTAGTCAAGGCTATGGTTTTTCCTGTGGTCATGTATGGATGTGAGAGTTGGACTATGAAGAAGGCCGAGTGCCGAAGAATTGATGCTTTTGAACTGCGGTGTTGGAGAAGACTCTTGAGAGTCCCTTGGACTGCAAGGAGATCCAACCAGTTCATTCTGAAGGAGATCAGCCCTGGGATTTCTTTGGAAGGAATGATGCTTAAGCTGAAACTCCAGTACTTTGGCCACTTCATGTGAAGAGTTGACTCATTGGAAAAGACTCTGATGCTTGGAGGGATTGGGGGCAGGAGGAGAAGGGGACGACAGAGGATGAGATGGCTGGAAGGCATCACTGACTCGATGGACTGAGTCTGAGTGAACTCCGGGTGTTGGTGATGGACAGGGAGGCCTGGCGTGCTGCGATTCATGGGGTCGCAAAGAGTCGGACACGACTGAGCGACTGATCTGATCTGATCTGATCTGAACATTCATCTTAAGAGCAAGGGATGCTGCTGCATCTTTTTTTATTGACTATAGAGGAAGTAGTACTGACCAGAGAGAAAAAGAATCAGGTAAAATTAAAGAACAATTACTTTGAAGAGTATCCTTCAGATTATTAATTTTGACAAATTGTGCGAGTGAGATCTTGGTCTGTTTACCTTATTAACTATATAGAGAATCTGGGAAAGAATGAGGGCAGGTCTAAAGGAAGAGTAGCTATGAGTGAGCGATTTCAAGAAACTAAAAATCAGATACAGAAGACTTTTCTGGGTCAAGCATATTATCTTATATTTCCTTCTTAGACAACACCCACAGTATATGGGAACCTGAGGTAAGGCATAGTCAAAGGAAATCCAGGAAAGTCAGCCAGATCTTGTCTGAAACTTAGCTCAGCCACTCTTTAGCTTGCAACTTAGGGAAAATTACTCAAGTTCTGACTCATGTACAAAGTATGAACAAAAATGCGCATTTCATAGAACACTTGCAAGTGTCATATAAGATTATACATGTGAAATGCTTACTGTGAAAGTAGTAAATAGATATTAACATTCTGCTAAGCGTTAGGGCCCATCAGGCTACAAGAGACAATGACACGTTACTTGTTTATTGTGTCTCTAATGCCTGGCACTGAGTAGTCATTTGATATTATATTTATTGAAGAAATGAATGGACCATTCCATAACTGTATTTCAAAACACTTGCCACAAACAAATTAAAATTTAACTTTAGTTCCTTCAAGTAAGCATAAAATACAATAGGTAATAAAAAGTATTTCTTACTGGGGCTCTGGTCTCAGTTATGGATTATTGCTGCTTATATATACACCTTTGGAGAAGGCAATGGCACCCCACTCCAGCACTCTTGCCTGGAAAATCCCATGGACG
Source organism: Bos taurus (assembly GCF_002263795.3). Classification (NCBI taxonomy): domain Eukaryota; kingdom Metazoa; phylum Chordata; class Mammalia; order Artiodactyla; family Bovidae; genus Bos; species Bos taurus. The sequence continues at coordinate 39,965,093 of NC_037332.1, forward strand.
GAGAAGCCTTGTAGGCTACTGTCCAGGGGTCACTAGAGTCGGACACGACTGAGCGACTTCACTTTCACTTTTCACTTTCATGCATTGGAGAAGGAAATTGGCAACCCACTCCAGTGTTCTTGCCTGGAGAATCCCAGGGACGGGAAGCCTGGTGGGCTGCTGTCTATGGGGTCGCACTGAGTCGGACACGACTGAAGTGACTTAGCAGTAGCAGCAGCATATACACCTTAGAAGAGGATAGTCTAAGCAGCAATATTTTAAAGCATTTTTAATGTGTATTTTATTGAGTGTTTTTGAAAGACTTCCAATTTCAATATTTTCATTCTCATCAGAAGGAGACATTTTTCATTATCCTGAGGCAAACTATCTTTTCCTTCACTCCAAATATTGCCTATTTCAATAGGACAGTGAGTGATTATCCTGGCAGCATGTATTTCATTTTATTTAATGGATTTCTTTCTGTTTCAGTATAAAAGCATCTCTCACAGCATTTTCTGCTACTGATTTGTTCTGTTGTGTCACCAGTTATCCCATCACTTGTGACTCCTGATCCCATCCTCTCAGAGTGCAGCAGAAGAGAGGGGGGCAAGGCTGAGCCCACACATGCTAGTGCAGAAGAAACAGCTCTTCTTAATTCTCCCTGAAGGACCTACCACTCAGTAATCCACAGCCAGCTCCCAGCCCCCATATTCCTGAAAGTGTGGTAGCAAGTGAAGTGGCATAAGAAGAAAACAACTCAAAGATGTGCCAATAAAAGAAGCAGACCTTTTCTTCTCAATATCCAAAAGAACAGAATGACCAGAACCTGGGGATGCATTCCTGCCCACATGCCATGCTGTGCTAGGAAACAGCTCCCTGGTTTCTCCTACTCTCCCCTAGGTCTTTTCACCAGGTACTGCAGATGGCTCATATCACAACTTAACCACAGCTCTATAGGTGTCTAGTGACTGGTGTTTCCCTAACATGTATTGGTGCTATAGTATTCTCCAAACAATTCAACATCCTTTACTAAGACACTTACTTATGTATTTAAACAACTACAACAACAAAAATATAATAAGGCAACACAAGGTGACAGCCTCTGTCTCCTTCCTGCACGCTCTCTTCTGTCCTGCCATGCTTTGCTTCCCCTCCCCTCCCCCGCCCCCGCCCCCGCCCCCGCCCTTCTCTCTTTACTTTAGATGATGCTATGGTTCTCCTTTGAGAAATCTGGTCCATATCTATGTATGCATTTTTCTGCTAGACAGACATCATCTAGTTCTTGTCTAGTTTTGTTCTGTCATGAGGTATTTCATATAAATTATTTTAAAAATCTTCAACTATACATTAGCAAACATTTAGCCACTAACAATTATTCACAAAGTATTTAGTATTGGTATATAATTAGAGTTTCCTCCAACAATACCAATAAATCTAATATTTCATTGAACTAATGCTTATACAGGCATTTACATTGAAAGAGAACAAAATTTAGAAATATGGATAAAACATTAATATGTATTAGCAAGTGATGGCATCTGTTTTAGAAAGAAAAAAGATTTGGCAGGATTTCAGGAATCTATTCTGATTAATCCTCAACACAGCTCATACAAGGTCATGTTAAAAATATTTAACCTAAAATTTTACTTACGATACTGACCACTCTGCTCTGGTTCTAAGGAACATTTGCCATGAATTTCAGTTTCCAGAAAATAGAGGAAACTTGTTTGTGCTGAGCTCAGATTATCCTGGGTGAAAAGACATCAACATTTCTTACTCTACATTTTAAAATCAGGGAATATTTTGTCCTCAGACTCAATCTGAAAATCTGCCTCTGCTGCACCCATCACTTAATCTTCCTGAGGTGTCAGTTACCCAGTCTGTAGAATGCAAATTCAAGTTCATTCTTCAGAAGATTATTGTGAGGACTAGATTATGCATGGGGCTTCCCAGGTGGTACAGTGGTAAACAATCCACCTACCAATGCTGCAGACTCAAAAGACATGGGTTCAATCCCTGGGTCAGAAAGATTCCCTAGAGAAGGAAATGGCAACCCACTTCAGTATTCTTGCCTGGAAAATTCCATGGACAGAGAACCCTGGTAGGCTACAGTCCATGGGGTCACAAAGAGTCATACATGACTGGGTACACACACACAAATTATGCATGCATATAGATACACATCTGTGTGTGTAAGTAAAAGCCTTTTGACATGGTTACATTGTTCAGTCACTCAGTTCTGTGATATGTGTACATAATAGAAGTCAAATAGAATAGACTGAAGTCTTATTTCACTGAAGTGAAATCAACTAAAAATCTGAAGAAATAAAGTCAGTATTTTTTTGTTGTTTTGTTTTTTGGCTGTGTGGGATGTGGGATTTCATAGTTTCCTGACCAGGGGTGGAATCCACGCCTGCTGCAGTGGAAGTGTGGAGTCTTAACCACTGGGCCACCAGGGAAGACTCAAATTAGATTTGAATTTAAAATATGTGAATGTTTTAGAAAAGGGATATTATATATTTTAAAAGTCAAACTGTACAAAAAAGATCTTCACAACCCAGATAATCATGATGGTGTGATCACTGACCTAGAGCCAGACATCCTGGAATGTGAAGTCAAGTGGGCCTTAGAAAGCATTACTACGAGCAAAGCTAGTGGAGGTGATGGAATTCCAGTTGAGCTATTCCAAATCCTGAAAGATGATGCTGTGAAAGTGCTGCACTCAATATGCCAGCAAATTTGGAAAACTCAGCAGTGGCCACAGGACTGGAAAAGGTCAGTTTTCATTCCAATCCCAAAGAAAGGCAATGCCAAAGAATGCTCAAATTACCGCACAATTGCACTCATCTCACACGCTAGTAAAGTCATACTCAAAAGTCTCCAAGCCAGGCTTCAGCAATATGGGAACCGTGAACTTCCTGATGTTCAAGCTGGTTTTAGAAAAGGCAGAGGAACCAGAGATCAAATTGCCAACATCCACTGGATCATGGAAAAAGCAAGAGAGTTCCAGAAAAACATCTATTTCTGCTTTATTGACTAAGCCAAAGCCTTTGACTGTGTGGATCACAATAAACTGTGGAAAATTCTGAAAGAGATGGGAATACCAGACCACCTGATCTGCCTCTTGAGAAATTTGTATGCAGGTCAGGAAGCAACAGTTAGAACTGACATGGAACAACAGACTGGTTCCAAATAGGAAAAGGAGTATGTCAAGGCTGTATATTTATAATAGCTAAGATGTAGAGGCAACCTAAGTGTTCATCAATAGAGGAATGGATAAAGAAGAAATGGTGTGTGTGTGTATAACTCGGCCATTAAAAAATAAAATTTTACCATTTAGAAAAACACTGATGGACCTGGAGGGTACTATAGTTAGTGAAATAAATCAGAGAGAGAAACATGTATTAAATGTTATCACTTAACATGGAATCTAAAAGATAAACAAATGAATATAACAGAACAGAAACAGACTCACAGATATAGAGAACAAGCCAGCAGTTGCCACTGGGGATAAGCACTGCTGCTGCTGCTGCTAAGTCACTTCAGTCGTGTCCGACTCTGTGCGACCCCATAGATGGCAACCCACCAGGCTCCCCCGTCCCGGGATTCTCCAGGCAAGAACACTGGAGTGGGTTGCCATTGCCTTCTCCAATGCATGAATGTGAAAAGTGAAAGTGAAGTTGCTCAGGTGTGTCTGACTTTTCCTGACCCCATGGACTGCAGCCTACCAGGCTCCTCCGTCCATGCGATTTTCCAGGCAAGAGTATTGGAGTGGGGTGCCATTGCCTTCTCCTTACTCTTATATAAAATGTTTATAAATAAACTCAAGATCCTTAAAACAACAAATATTTAAAAAAAGATACAAGGATACAAGCATTGTACTACACAGGAATGGGCTACAGTCCATGGTGTCACAATGAGTCAGACACAACTGCTTACACACACACACACACACACACACACACGCACTACACAGGGAATATAGCCAAAACTTTGTAATAACTTTAAATGGATCATAACCTATAAAAATATTGAATCACTATATTGTATACCTGAAACTGGTATTTTAAATCAATGATACTAATATTAAAAGAATCCATTTATTATTCAACTCCATAACTTATTCTACTTTGAATCCTCAGAATCTAGTGCTGGGTATAGCAAAGAATTGCTCTTCAAAATATCAAATGGATGCTAAATGAAACATAAAGCATAGCAGGTGAATTTTAGTAAGAATTAGAAACGATAATGGGGAGTTGCCCTAATAATCTTTGTGTTGTCAGTGGTTTACATTATGGTTCAGGTTGGAAAGAACTGAATGGAGTCAGGTGGATTAATAACAAAACTGAAAGCAACATGGTAACTTCAGACACATGGGAACAATTAAGTAGCAATAGGTAACTCAGACGGTAAAGCGTCTGCCTACAACGCGGGAGACTCGGGTTCGATCCCTGGGTTGGGAAGATCCCCTGGAGAAGGAAATGTCAACCCAATCCAGTACTCTTGCCTGGAGAATCCCATGGACCGAGGAGCCTGGTAGGCTATAGTCCATGGGGTCGCAAAGAGGTGTACACGACTGAACAACTTTACATCACTTCACTTCACTTCACTTCATTTCACGTCAATATGTATATGGGGGCTTTCCTAGTGGCTGCTCAGACAGTAAAGAATCCGCCTGCAATGCAGATGCAGAATCCCATGGAGAATCCCATGGACCCAGGAGCCTGGTGGGTTGCAGTCCACAGGGTCGCAAAGAGTCGGACACGACTGAGTGACTTTACTTTTCACTTTATATTATCTCATCAGTTCAGTTCAGTTCAGTCACTCAGTCGTGTCCAACTCTTTGCGACCCCATGAATCGCAGCACGCCAGGCCTCTCTGTCCATCACCAACTCGCGGAGTTTACGCAAACTCATGTCCACAGACTTGGTGATGCTATTCAGCCATCTCAGCCTCTGTTGTCCCCTTCTCCTCCTGCCCCCAATCCCTCCCAGCATCAGGGTCTTTTCCAATGAGTCAACACTTTGCATGACGTAGCCAAAGTATTGGAGTTTCAGCTTTAGCATCAGTCCTTACAGGGAATACCCAGGACTGATCTCCTTTAGAATGGACTGGTTGAATCTCCTTGCAGTCCAAGGGACTCTCAAGAGTCCTCTCCAACACCACAGTTCAAAAGCATCAATTCTTCAGCACTCAGCTTTCTTCACAGACCAACTCTCACATCCATACATGACCACTGGAAAAACCATAGCCTTGACTAGACGGACCTTTGTTGGCAAAGTAATGTCTCTGCTTTTCAATATGCTATCTAGGTTGGTCATAACTTTCCTTCCAAGGAGTAAGCGTCTTTTAATGTCATGGCTGCAATCACCATCTGCAGTGATTTTGGAGCACCCCAAAATAAATTCTAACACTGTCTCCACTGTTCCCCCATCTATTTCCCATGAAGTGATGGGACCAGATGCCATGATCTTCGTTTTCTGAATATTGAGCTTTAAGCCAACTTTTTCACTCTCCTCTTTCACTTTCATCAAGAGGCTTTTTAGTTCCTCTTCACTTTCTGCCCTATCTTGCCAAATTTCTGTTAGATTTTGAGAGACAGACCGACTTCTGAGGATCACCCAAAGACACACAACTAAAAACAGAGCTAAATTTGAATTCTGTTCCAGGCAGACCTAAATCCTTTACTTTCTACCATTTAACTTTTTAAGGAGATATTTAGCTGTTCTTGCTCTAAATCATAAATGATATTTTGTACATTCAATGGTTAACATATTTTTCAAAATACTGTCAGTGTTTTACAAAGTATGGTCTAGGAGCCACATACATTAACAGTACTTGGTGTGCTTGTTAATAAAATAGATTTCTGACAATTCTCAAGAATAATTAGAATCTCTGAGGGAACAGTTCAGGTATTTGCATTTTAACCAAGCTTCTCAGGTAATTTGTAGGCATACTAAAGTTCAAGAACTATTGTAGTAAATGAATTAAGTGAAGGTTTGGATATTTCTACCAGTCAGCTGCTGCTGCTGCTGCTAAGTTGCTTCAGTCGTGTCCGACTCTGTGGGACCCCATAGACAGAAGCCCACTAGGCTCTTCTGTCCCTGGGATTCTCCAGGCAAGAATACTGGAGTGGGTTGCCATTTCCTTCTCCAATGCATAAAAGTGAAAAGTGAAAGTGAAGTCACTCAATCCTGCCCAACTCTTAGCGACCCCATGGACCGCAGCCTACCAGGCTCCTCCATCCATGGGATTTTCCAGGCAAGAGTACTGGAGTGTCTACCAGTCAGAGAATATGCAAATGGTTTCTGACTTTATTAAGCCCCATCTTTAGCCAGTGCACTCTAAAAATCAAAAGATATGCAATGCTTAATAACCTACTCTTAAAATTATGTCTACACTATACTTTGTTGCAGCATTTGGTCTGGGTGAGAATTGAATATCCTGTCTCCATCTGATTTACTTTGCTACATTGTAATGAACAGGCATTTTGATACATTGCTTTGACACCTACCTGGAAGGTTTCCTACTTTAAAATGAGACCCTCTTGTTGGACTATAATGACATAACTTCTCTTGTTGCCTAACTGTAGTTCAAAATGATCTGAGATAGCTGTACTATTACAAAGAAACCTACTCTGTGATACTTTCCCTGTGAATCATATCTAAAACTCCAAAGTAGGATTTAATAAGTCCTTGACAGCAGAAAAAATTTCCCATGCCAGGAAGAGAGAAATTTCAACTTCTTTTTCTTTTGCCTTCCCACACATGTATAAAAGGACAAGTCATTGAAACGCTCACTCAATTTACACTGGGAGTTTTAAAGAGTTCCTGGACCATAGTCTCCCTTTTGTATGGCTTCATTCTTCTGTGGAAATGACCACGTCTAACAGCAAGGCTTTATTGCTGCTGCCACTCTGCTGTTGAGGCTCCACTCTAAGCCCTTCTATCCAAAGACTGCTCTGTGCTGCACAGATTTAACTGGATGTCCTGTGTATAAAAGAGCAGACCTTTATTCTACCTCACCAATAAAGGTACATAGAATTTCATGCTGTTCTCCCACAATTGACGCATCCATGATTGCAGAATAAAGCTGATGATCTTGTAGATCCTATTGGGTACTGTTAAGGTTAGAGAGATACCACACAGAAGGCACAGACCTCCTGAAATGGCAACAAGTAACCACTGACATTTCATTTAAAAAAAAAAAACAAGAAAAAGTTACTGACTCCTGTCATTGTTTCAGTACTTAAACTTATGACTGATTTTTACTCAGATATTTTAGGCCCTTATTTCTAGAAACAGCATAAAAGAATCACTTTTTAAAAATGTGCTTCAACTAGAACAATTCAATAACTATTCATTTTTTGAAACACATGTAAGAGGATGTCATTGAATGTTAGTGTGAATTAATAGACCTGTTTTTTTTATTGAATGCTATTCAAAGACCAAGAAGTTTGTTTCATTTTCTTTGAAGAGTATAAAATAAAATAATCATATAAAGGTAGCTGGGTGGTAATTTTTAATTATTCATTATTTCCATATACATTTATGAAGTATCTATCAAATTGAGACATTTCATAGCAGCAGCATAACTATTTGTAAATCAAAGACTTATTCAGTGAGGAAATTTTATGGTTAGAAATGCCTCAATATAAGATTGCATTGTTCCTTTTTCAGTGCCCCATATTACCTGACATGATATCTTATACATTGAAAATATTCAATTTAATATCTGTTGAATAAACTCAATGAGCTATTACTAAAAGCAAATCACTGGTCTTACTTTTGACTCATGGATCCAAGCAAGCAGGAGGAGGCAACAATACTAAAAGCATACAGTAGGAAAGTGTGTGTCAAATTCAGAGAAATCTGAGGCATTTAATATGACCAGGGCCTGCACTCATGGGAGCGTTTAATAAGCGGGGATAAAAATGTCAAATTATAGGACCTTAAATGTCATGTGTTGAACTTTTGGTTTCTTCCACAGGCAGTGAGTTAAGTTTCTTTTGCTGAATTGTTCTGCAAGAAAATATAGTCATAATATTTAATCCTAAATACTTTGGTTGATGAACACTGCTCTTCAGGCCCCTCCTCAGTGTTCTGTGACCAGAAGAGATATTGGCGAAACGCCCCAACTTCTGCACTCTGATGGATTCACAGCATCAAGGTTTCAGATTGATAGGGATAACATGGTCATGGGCTATACAGAGAACTTTATCCCTTTTTATTCAAATTTATGTCAAAGATTAAATTGTAAGGCAAGAGTGGATATCACTCCATTTATATGAACTTACAGAACAAAGATGTGGCTTATTTAAAAACTGAAATATAAAAGTAAAGGATCTATAACTTCTGGAAATAATTTTATTCTTTCTAAATGTAAGTAATGATTTCTTGTGTCATACCCAAGTCTTATCAATCAGCAAATTCTGACTGGGTACCTAATATGTGAAAGGTGCTACACAAGCCACAGTTGCAAACTGAAGTAGAGGCAAGTTTTCAAACTTTAGAAGCTTTGCGTCTAGTTAGGCTCAAGATTCAGAGCAATCTCAGTGGATATCCCTTTGATCCCTGCTATTAAGAGGAAACTTTACCTATGCATTTACTATTTCAATGAACATGTATACAAATATCTGAAACCTAGTGAATAATATTAAAATTGATCTTTAGAAAATTTAACTGACTTACTTTTACTCTCTGCCTCAAAATTTATCAGTGATATAAATTTCAGCAAATATCTATTGACTATCTATCATATGTAGTACACATTAATATTAAAGAAATTTAAAAACTCACTTATAAGTTTTAGCTTAGTAGTTAAGATAACCACACTCTATGACCTCTCATTTTGTAAGCTAGCCTCTGTTCTAGAAACTTGAGTATTAACTCAAGTAATCTTTACATGAACCAATAATGTAGCTACTACTCTTAACCTCAGTTCATGGATGTCTTACTGTATCTCACTGTGCGCTGAACCCAGGATAGGCAAGGCATGAGCAGGGAAGCTGAATGAAAACTCAAGGAGTTGTAGGAACTGCAGACATGTTTATTTTCTCTTGGCTGACACAGCAGACGTAACAGCTACGGACATGCTCTATTTCCTTGAAGTTGACCGAGTGGACACGGCCATGGCACAGCTGCAAGGGCTTTTCAGGTGGATTTTATATAGATTTACAGAGCAAAAGTGGCCCTTGGCCAAGCAGGTACATCATGAGGCGCATGTGCAGTGCTATAAGTGATCTCAGCTGTTACATAACCAGGTATTTACTAAACGTGGGGTGAGAGGGAGAGGCCGTGGGGTGACAGAGCCTGACCACCACCATCTTGGTTAATTTGCTCTTTCCCTACAGTGGATAAGAAAACAAAAACCTTTCCTATATTTTAAAACCTAGATCAAGATTATCTTTATAAGAAAAACTGTCCTCAATATCCTTCTGTGAGGTCTTGTCCCTTTTCTAAAATCTTTATGTAGTTTTTGACTCACTGATATGTCATTATTATGCTCTTGCTTGTCTTCCAAACTTCCAAAGAATATATGGACATTTGATTACTAAACATTTGAAGACAATTTAAGAGGTGAAGAAAAAAGAATTTTGGATAAGTTGTTTCTTTGTCAAAATCTGGTATTTCTGATAGGTCTTAATGGCTTATGAAGATAATAAGTAGAGAAAAATATCTGATTATGAAATTGCCCTGGGAACTCTGTACATATGTTCACAGTATTTCAGATTTTTATATTATCAAAAGACAGTGAGACTGAGAGACAAGAGTATGGATAATATCAGAACTTACTCATATAGTTATTTCATTTTGGGCAAGTTATTCCAGCCTATGTCAATTGTGAGAATCATTTGAAAAATGTACACAAAACATTTGTACATCTGTGTTAATTTTTCATCACCAGAACTAGATTATAAATTAGGGAACAGAACGTGCCTTATATATATATGTCTTTATATTATTAAGGATTAAATACTTTGCACAGAACTTGTGATTAATATATATATATATGTATGTGTGTGCATGTGCACACTGGTGTATGAGTATGCATATGTTCAATGCCATAGAAGGTTTGCATGTCAGAGAAACAAGCTAACTGAAAGAAAAAGCACCACAGTTGTGAATGGCTACGACACTGCCTTCATTTAGAACTTAATCACTGTTAAATAGTTAATCCTGACTTGAGGATAATTCCATGTATTTATCTGGAGAGGAACGATATGATACCATTTCTCTTTCAAGATCTAATGACTTCTCTAATACAGTGCAGCTGTCAATACAACTTGCAATGTAGGTAGGTAAAATCAGCAATTCACTTAGCAGTACATAGTAGTAGAAGCAGTTGTACAGGCAATTTTATTTGTTTTAAAATATTTAAGTGTCTATCATGTACACTGGGATAGATCATAGAGATTTAGTAGACACAAAATAAGTGTCATTTGACTTCAGTATAACCAGTGAGACATAAAAAATGACTGGAAGTAGAAGATAAGCAAAAGGAAGGAGTTCAGCCACTGCTGCTGCTGCTAAGTTACTTCAGTCACGTCCGACTCTGTGCAACCGCATAGATGGCAGCCCACCAGGCTCCCCTGTCCCTGGGATTCTTCAGGCGAGAATACTAGAGTGGGTTGCCATTTCCTTCTCCAATGCAGGAAAGTGAAAAGTGAAAGGGAAATCGCTCAGTCGTGTCTGACTCTTAGTGACCCCATGGACTGAAGCCTACCAGGGCCCTCCATCCATGGGATTTTCCAGGCAAGAGTACTGGAGTGGGGTGCCATTGCCTTCTCCGAAGGAGTTCAGAGACGAGTGCTTATCTCTCAGCTTCCCTGTTGTAGTAGAAGATGCTTCCATTTGGCAAAGGGGAGGTAGGGTTTTGGTAGGAAGGTGACTTGACAAAAAATTTACTTTTGAATATGCTAGGTTTGAGTTTCCTATTAGACATCCAAGTGGTGATACCCAGTGAAGCATTTGAGTAAGTGAGACCAGAATTTGGGGTTAGGGTATAGGCATTGGGAGGGGATTTGCAAAGAGCTAATATTTTTGAAGTTCAGTAATGGGTAGAACATTTTAAATCAATTTGTTTTATGCAGTACAGAAATTAAAGGAAGATAAATCAAATGGCAGAAGTGTACACCTGAGATTAATTTTTCACCCATCATGATCTGCCCACTGACTTTAAAAGAAAAAAAGCAGCTACAGTTGCATCTTGGCAAGAAACTTGCAGCTCTTTGCACTCCTGCCAGAATTATTTTCTTTATGAGTTTAAAAAAATATTTTGGCTTTTGTTCAAAATTTCTTGCTGAAGATTTTTTTTAAAAGATTAAAGAAAACAGTTTCTTGGGTGTTTTGAAGATTTAGTAAATGTCACTAGTTTAGTTTCAGTTTCTTAGAATAAAGATCTCACAAGTTTTAAAAAGCAAAAATGTGTCCAATCTTGAACTAATTTTGAAAGCATAATACAAGGTTTATTATGATTTTTTAAGGACCTTTAGCCTTAATTATCAGTTTTGAATTCCATATGTCTGTACAAAAATCTTGAATTACCATTGACATTGTAAGAGATTTTTAATTTCACTTGAAAATTAAATTTCTTATTTGGCTATGATATAATGATCTCCATAGTCAAGGTAAAAAGGAAGAATTTTGCAGAAAATTTTAGGCAAAATGCAATATTTTTACTTGAATTATCTAAGTGACCCTACATTCTTTGTTTGTATTTGAACAATATTTGAAATCTTTAATAATAATAATAACCACCAGAATATTTATGGTTAATTTTTCATATCTCAGTAGGTCATTCTTTTCCAATTAATAAAAGCGTTATATTTTCAACTCCATCATGTTTTTCTTTATTCACTCTCTAGCTGTTTTCATTTTTGTTTCATTTGCTTTGATTGATGTCCTGAATTTCTGGGAAAGGGTGTTTGTGATGATTTGTATTCTCTTGAACCAAACATCTCTCTCAGCATTCCAGAGAAGCAAAAAATAATATGTGTTGCCCTTTATATTTCTTTTAATATATATTATATTATGATATATTGGCAAGTTACCTCACAGACAGGACTGTTAAAAAGTTGCAAAGTATCAGATTGCAAATATCTTGCCTTTGAAGAAGTGAAGTTTCATTTAAGAAACTATAAGTACACACTGTACAGGAGGCAGTGATCAAGACCATCCCCAAGAAAAAGAAATGCAAAAAGGCAAAATGGTTGTCTGAGGAGGTCTTACAAATAGCTGAGAAAAGAAGAGAAGCTAAAGGGAAAGGAGAAAAGAGAAGATATACCCATTTGAATACACAGTTCCAAAGTATAGCAAGGAGAGATAAGAAAGCCTATCTCAGGGATCAAGGCAAAGACATAGTGGAAAACAATAGAATGGGAAAGACCAGAGATCTCTCCAAGAAAATTAGAGATATCAAGGCAGCATTTCATGCAAAGATGGGCTCAATAAAGTACAGAAATGGTATGGACCTAACAGAAGCAGAAGGTATTAAGAAGAGGTGGCAAGAATACACAGAAGAACTATATAACAAAGATCTTCATGACCCAGAAAACCACGGTGGTGTGCTACTCACCTAGAGCCAGATATCCTGGAATGCAAAGTCAAATGGGCCTTAGAAAGCATCACTATGAACAAAGCTAGTGGAGGTGATGGAATTCCAATTGAGCTATTTCAAATCCTAAAAGATGATACCATGAAAGTGCTGCACTCAATATGCCAGCAAATTTGGAAAACTCAGCAGTGGCCACAGGACTGGAAGAGGTCAGTTTTCATTCCAATCCCAAAGAAAGGCAATGCCACAGAATATTCAAACTACTGAACAATTGCACTCATCTCACACCCTAGCAAAGTAATGCTCAAAATTCTCCATAGGCTTCAAACGTATGTGAACCATGAACTTCCAGATGTTCAAGCTGGATTTAGAAAAGGCAGAGGAACCACAGATTAAATTGCCCACATCTGTTGGATCATCAAAAAAGCAAAAGAGTTCCAGAAAAACATCTACTTTTGCTTTATTGACTACACCAAAGCCTTTGACTGTGTGGATCATGACAAACTAGAAAATTCTTAAAGAGATGTGAATACCAGACCACCTTATCTGCCTCCTGAGAAATCCATATGCAGGTCAAGAAGCAACAGTTCTATTGGAACTGGACATGGAACAGACTGGTTCCAAATTGGGAAAGGAGTATGTCAAGGCTGAACATTGTCACTCTGCTTATTTAACTTATATGCAGAGTACATCTTGTGAAGTACTGGGATGGATGGAACACAAGCTGGAATCAAGATTGCTGGGAGAAATATCAGTAATCTCAAATACGCAGATGACACCACCCTTATGGCAGAAAATGAAGAACTAAAGAGTCTCTTGATGAAAGTGAAAGAGGAGAGTGAAAAAGTTGGCTTAAAACTCAACATTCAGAAAACTAAGATCATGGATTCCGATCCCATCACTTCATGGCAAATAGAATGGGAAACAATGGAAACAGTGACAGATTTTATTTTCTTGGGCTCCAAAATCACTGCAGATGATGGCTGCAGCCATGAAATTAAAAGACACTTGCTCCTTGGAAGAAAAGCTATGACCAACCTAGATAGCATATTAAAAAGCAGAGACATTATTTTGCCAACAAAGGTCCATCTATTCAAAGCTATGTTTTTTCCATTAGTCATGTATGGATGTGAGACTAGGACCATAAAGAAAGCTGAGCACAGAAGAATTGATGCTTTTGAACTGTGGTGTTGGAGAAGACTCTGGAGAGTCCCTTGGAGTGCAAGGAGACCAAACCAGTCAATCCTAAAGGAAATCAGTCCCGAATATTCATTGGAAGGACTGATGCTGAAAGTCCAATAATTTAGCCACCTGATATGAAGAACTGACTCAGTGAAAAAGACCCTGATGCTGGGAAGATTGATGGCAGGAGGATAAGGGAATGACAGAGGATGAGATGATTGGATGGCATCACCAACTCAATGGACCTGAGTTTGAACAAGCTCAGGTAGTTGGTGATGGGCAGGGAAACCTGGTGTGCTGCAGTCCATGGGGCTGCAAAGAGTCAGACACGACCGAGCGACTAAAATGAACTGAACTGAACAGAACCAAAGTACACAACTGTTGAAAAAGGACATCCTCAGGACATCCTTAAAAATGCCAATAGTAATTATTATTTAGTTATGGTTCTATTTTCTCCTGTTGATGTGTTTCCTTCTCTTGGAGGATGACATTTTGTTTTCTGCAATTAATATTTTTATTTGAATAGGCATCAATACTTAATACAGTCTTTCACAGAAAACTTCTTTATTCATATACAATGTTTTGCTGAGAATGAAAAGCTCCCAACCACCTGGTATGTATGTAATCACATAGATTTTGAACCTGAGGTAAGTTCAGGTACATTGTAATTATACTGTTCTTTTCACCTTCTGCTGCTGCTGCTGCTACTGCTAAGTCGCTTCAGTCATGTCCGACTCTATGCAACCCCATAGACGGCAGCCCACCAGGCTCCCCCATCCCTGGGATTCTCCAGGCAGGAACCCTGGAGTGGGTTGCCATTTCCTTCTCCAATGCGTGAAAGTGAAAAGTGAAAGTGAAGTCACTTAGTAGTGTCCGACTCTTCCTGACCCCATGGACTGCAGCCCACCAGGCTTCTTCGTCCATGAGATTTTCCAGGCAAAAGTACTGGAGTGGGGTGCCATTGCCTTCTCCACAACTTCTGCTAAGTATATCTAATCAACATATCCTTCACCTTCAGATAGGCTCGATGCAAAGATGCAATTTCTGGGTGGTAGACCTTTGTTTGATCTCATTGGCCAGCTGGTTATTTGGCCAGCACTAAGCTCTGGAAGGAATGTAACTTTTGAGATATGGCTATGGTATGGAGGAGTTTATTTTATTCTTTTATTGAATAAATAGTTTAGCAAATGTTATGCATAGAGGAAAAGACAGGAAAGATGATCCAGTATTGTCAAGATGTCAATTCTTCCCAATTTGTTCTATAGATTCAATAAAATCCCAATTCCAGCAAGTTACTTTATATTATTTTGTATATTAACAGCTGATTCTGAAGTTTATATCAAAAAGGAAAAGACCCAGAATAGCCAACACAGTATTAAAGGAGAAAAACAATGTCCGAGGACTGACATTACTCTTCTTCAAGCCTTGTTCTATAGCTCTAGTAATCAAGATACTGTGATATTGGTGGAAAAACACACAGATGAATAGAATAGAGAGCCCAGAAATAGACCTGTATAAGTACAGTCAACTTTGACCAAGGAGCAAAGGCAATGTAGGGCAGCAAAGAATCCTTTCAACATATGCTACTAGAATAATGAGGCATCCATAGGCAAAAACAATGAATCTAGACAAAAACTTTACACTCTTCACACACACACACACACACAAGATCTCAAAATAGATCACGGAACAAATGCAAATTATAAAATTCCTGGAAGCTACCATAATGCCTAATTACTCAAGAAGTGCTTCAGTTCAGTTCAGTCACTCAGTTGTGTCCTACTCTTTGCAACCCCATGAATTGCAGCACGCCAGGCCTCCCTGTCAATCACCAACTCCCAGAATTCACTTAAACTCACATCCATTGAGTTGGTGATGCCATCCAGCCATCTCATCCTCTGTTGTCCCCTTCTCTGCCCCCAGTCCCTCCTAGCATCAGAGTCTTTTCCAATGAGTCAACTCTTCGCATGAGGTGGCCAAAGTATTGGAGTTTCAGCTTTTGCATCAGTCCTTCCAATGAATACCCAGGACTGATCTCTTTTAGAATGGACTGGTTGGATCTCCTTGCAGTCCAAGAGACTCTCAAGATTCTTCTCCAACATCACAGTTCAAGAAGTGCTTAATAAACATCAAAAAAAAAAAAAAATCTCTGCATGTATAAATTAACAAATGTCTTGACAGTCATAATTATTCTATGGCCTTAAAAACAAGCATAATTAGCACAACACCTGCAGGGATAAATTGAAGACTGAAAAGTAATGACATAACAACTGCCCTTTTATTTTCTTCAATCACATTCTAACTGTATCACTATGATAAACTATCTTAGTAATTTTGTTTTGTTTTAAACCACCCATAAGAGTCACAATTTTTGTCTTTTCTGCCTCACATTATGGCCTAAAATTGAGTTAAGGAGGGACAGTGATTTTTATGATCAGCCTAGCTGCTTCTCACCAACCTCTTAATAGACCTCTCGCCTACATTAAATGGGTAGATAAGAAATGCATTTCCTAAGACAAGGTTGAACTCTTACAGAGAATAGCCTAAGAAGGACTTTTTGTTTGCTTTAATTTTTTACAGCTTCAGTCAAAATACTTTAAAGAACTTTCAAATGACTGGCCCCATGAAGTGAATATCTGCTAGCCCAGGCCTGTGCCCTCACTGGCGTGATATTGTGGGATAAATTCAGAGGCAGTCAGAAAAGGAAAACTTGTTCTTTGTCCTCATACATTCTCCTCCCGTGAAGGTTTTCTCAGTTCACTTCAGTTCAGTCACTCAGTTGTGTTCAGCTCTTTGTGACCCCATGGACTACAGCAAGGCAGGCCTTCCTGTCCATCATCAACTCCTGGAGTTTATCCAAACCCATGTCCATTGAGTCAGTGATGCCATCCAACTATCTCATCCTCTGTTGTACCCTTCTCTTCATACCTTCAATCTTTCCAAGCATCAGGGTCTTTTCAAACGAGTCAGTTCTTCACATCAGGTAGCCAAATTATTGGAGTTTCAGCTTCAACATCAGTCCTTCCAATGAACACTCAGGACTGATCTCCTTTAGGATGGACTGGTTGTATCTCTTTGCAGGCCACGAGATTGCAAAAGTCTTCTCCAACACCACAGTTCAAAAGCATCAATTCTTCAGTGCTCATCTTTCTTTATAGTTCAACTCTAACATCCAACATGACTAATGGAAAAACCTTGACTAGACAGACCTCTGTTGACAAAGTAATGTCTCTGCTTTTCAATATGCTCTCTAAGTTGGTCATAACTTTCCTTCCAAAGAGTAAGCGTCTCTTAATTTCATGGCTGCAGCCACCATCTGCTGTGATTTTTGGAGCCCCCCAAAAATAAAAGTCTGCCACTGTTTCCCCATCTATTTGCCATGAACTGATGAGACCAGATGCCATGATCTTCGTTTTCTGAATGTTGAGCTCTAAGCCAACTTTTTCACTCTCCTCTTTCACTTTCATCAAGAGGCTCTTTAGCTCTTCATCACTTTCTGCCATTAGGGTGGTGTCATCTGCATATCTGAAGTTATTGATATTTTTCTCTGCAATCTTGATTCCAGCTTGCAATTCATCCAGCCCAGTGCTTCTCATGATGTACTCTGCATGTAAGTTAAATAAGCAGGGTGACAATATACAGTCTTGATGTACTCCTTTTCCTATTTGGAACCAGTCTGTTGTTCCATTTCCAGTTCTAACTGTTGCTTCCTGACCTGCATACAGGTTTCTCAAGAGGCAGGTCAGGTGGTCTGGTATTCCCATCTCTTTCAGAATTTTCCACAGTTTATTGTGATCCACACAGTCAAGGGCTTTGGCATAGTCAATAAAGCAGAAGTACATATTTTTCTGGAACTCTCTTGCTTTTCGATGATCCAGTGGATGTTGGCAATTTGATCTCTGGTTCCTCTGCCATTTCTAAAACCAGCTTGAACATCTGGAAGTTCACAGTTCACGTATTGTTGAAGCCTTGCTTGGAGAATTTTGAGCATTACTTTACTAGTGTATGAGATGAGTGCAATTGAACATTCATTACCTTTCTTTGGGATTGGAATGAAAACTGACCTCTTCCTGTCCTGTGGCCACTGCTGAGTTTTCCAAATTTGCTGGCATATTGAGTGCAGCACTTTAACAGCTTAATCTTTTAGGATTTGACATCGCTCAACTGGAATTTCATCACCTGCACTAGCTTTGTTCATAGTGATGTTTCCTAAGGGCCACTTGGCTTCACATTCCAGGATGTCTGGCTCTAGGTGAGTGATCACACCATCATGGTTATCTGAGTCATGAGGATCTTTTTTGCGTAGTTCTTCTGTGTATTCTTGCCACCTCTTCTTAATATCTTCTGCTTCTGTTAGGTCCATACCATTTCTGTACTTTATTGAGCCCATCTTTGTATGAAATGCTCCCTTGGTATCTCTAATTTTCTACCAGCTGCTAAATCAAGGAAAATGATCTCTTCCCTCTCGTGTCTGTTACAGGTTTCAATCTTATTTATTGAGAAGCACTCAGCCTGTTTGCCTCTTAAGTAATTCCATAGTCTCTTTATCTTTGCAGGGAAGGCAGCAGGGCTTCCTTGCTGCCTTCCCTACAAATCAGGGAATTTTATCTAAAAAAATACTTTCTATCTTTTCTCTGTTTCAGCAATAGAAATGTGAAAAAGAACAAAGACACAAAAATCTGTTTCCTTTTCATTTTATAAAATATGTTTCTTTAAAATTCTAGAGTCTAGAACCATAAGCTATGATTAAAAATCATACATCAATTTATTCATATCTTAGAAACCTTAGTGAGAAATTAGTAAGTATATATTTGACTTGTGTTTTCAATATTGCATTTTAACACTATATATATATTTTTAAATGTTTAAACTTAACTGACATATTTGTACAGAGTCCTTTTTAGGTCCTTTTAGGATCCTGCATAGGTTATAGCTTCCCAGGTGGCACAGTGGTAAAGAATCTGCCTGCCCATGCAGGACACACAAGAGTCATGGGTTAAATCCACTGGTCAGGAAGATCCCTTGAATAGGAAATGGCAACCTACTCCAGTATTCTTGCCTGGAAAATTATAAGGACAGAGGAGCCTGGCAAGTGACAATCCATGCCTCAAAAAGGGTCAGACATGATTTAGCTACTGAGCACATAAGCATAGGCTCAGTTCAGTTCAGCCACTCAGTCGAGTCCAACTCTTTACGACCCCATGGGCTACAGTATGCCAGCCCTCCCTGTCCATCACCAACTCCTGGAGTTTACTCGAACTCATGTCCATTGAGTCGGTGATGCCATCCAACCATCTTATCATCTGTCATCCCCTTCTCCTCTGGCCTTCAATCTTTCCCAGCATCAGGGTCTTTTCAAATGAATCAGTTCTTCTCATCACATGGCCAAAGTATTGGAGTTTCAGCTTCAGCATCAGTCCTTTCAATGAATATTCGGGACTGATTTCCTTTAGGATGGACTGGTTGGGTCTCAAGGGACTCTCAAGAGTCTTCTCCAACACCACAGTTCAAAAACATCAGTTCTTCAGCAATCAGCTTTCTTTATAGTCCAACTCTCACATCCATCCATGACTACTGAAAAAACTGTACCTTTGACTTTACAGAACTTTGTTGGCAAAGCAATGTCTCTGCTTTTTAATATGCAGTCTAGATTGATCATAGCTTTCCTTCCAAGGAGCCAGCATCTTTTAACTTCATGGCTGCAGTCACCATCTGCAGTGATTTTAAAGTGCCCCAAAATAAAATAGATGTTTTCCCATCTATTTGCCATGAACTGATGGGACCAGATGCCATGATCTTAGTTTTCTGAATGTTGAGTTTTAAGTCAAATTTTTCACTCTCCTCTTTCACTATCATCAGGAGACTCTTTAGTTCTTCTTCGCTTTCTGTGATAAGGGCTGTGTCATCTTCCTATCTGAGGTTATTGATATTTCTCCTGGCAATCTTGTATCCAGATTGTGCTTCATCCACCTGGTGTTTCTCAAGATGTACTCTGCATATAAACTAAATAAGCAGGGTAACAATATACAGCCTTGACATACTCCTTTCCCTATTTGGAACCAGTCTGTAGTTTTATGGCCAGTTCTAATTGTTGCTTCCTGACCTGCATATAAATTTCTCAAGAGGCAGGTCAAGTGGTCTGGTAGTCCCATCTCTTTCAAAATTTTACAGTTTGTTGTGATCCACACAGTCAGAGGCTTTGGCATAATCAATAAAGCAAAAGTAGATATTTTTCTGGAACTCTCTTGCTTTTTCAATGATCCAACAGATTGATGTTGGCAATTTGACCTCTTGTTCCTCTGTCTTTTCTAAGTTCAGCTTGAACATCTGGATGTTCATGGTTCACGTACTGTTGTAGCCTGCCTTGGAGAATTTTGAGCATTACTTTCCTAGCATGTGAGATGAGTGCAATTGTGTGGTAGTTTGAACATTCTTTGGCATTGCCTTTCTTTGGGATTGGAATGAAAACTGACCTTTGCCAGTCCTGTAGTCACTACTGAGTTTTCCAAATTTGCTGGTGTATTGAGTGCAGCACTTTCATAGCATCATCTTTTAGGATTTGACATAGCTCAACTGGAATTCCATCACCTCTACTAGCTTTGTTCTTAGTGATGCTTCCTAAGGCCCACTTGAATTTGCTCCAGGATGTCTGGCTCTAGGTGAGTGATCACACCATTATGGTTCTGGGTTATTAAGATCTTTTTCGTATAGTTCTGTGTATTCTTGCCACCTATTCTTAATATCTTCTGCTTCGGTTAGGTCCATACAATTTCTGTCCTTTATTGTGCCCGTCTTTGCATGAAATGTTCCCTTGGTATCTCTAATTTTCTTGAAGAGATTTCTAGTCTTTCCTATTCTGTTGTTTTCCTCTATGTCTTTGCATTGGTCACTGAGGAAGGCTTTCTTATCTGTCCTTGTTATTTTTCAAAACTTTGCATTCAGATGGGTATATCTTTCCTTTTCTCCTTTGTCTTTCAACTCTCTTCTTTTCTCAGCTATTTGTAAGGCCACCTCAGACAATCATTTTGCCTTTTTGCATTTTTTTTTCTTGGGGATGGTCTTGATAGCTGCCTCTTGTACAATGTCACAAACCTCTACCCTTAGTTCTTTAGGCACTCTGTTTATCAGATCTAATCCCTTGAATCTATTTGCCACTTCCACTGTATAATCTTAAGAGATTTGCTTAAGATCATACCTGAATGGTCTATTGGTTCTCCCTACTTTCTTCAATTTAAGTCTGAGTTTGGTAATAAGCAATTCATGATCTGAGCCACAGTCGGCTCCTGGTCTTGTTTTTGATAACTGTATAGAGCTTCCCCATCTTTGGCAACAAAGAATATAATCAATCTGATTTCAGTATTGACCATCTGGTGATGTCTATGTATAGCGTCCTCTCCTCTGTTGTTGGAAGAGGGTGTTTGCTATGAATAGTGTGTTCTCTTGGAAAAACTCTATTAGCCTTTGCCCTGCTTCATTCGGTCGCCTAAGGCCAAATTTGCCTGTTATTCCAGGTATTTCATGATTTCCTACTTTTGCATTCCAGTCCCCTATAATGAAAAGGACATCTTTTGGGTGTTAGTTCTAGAAGGTTTTGTAGGTCTTCATAGAATCATTCAGCTTCTTCAACGTTACTGGTTGGGGTATAGACTTGGATTGCTGTGATAGTGAATGGTTTGCCTTGGAAACGAACAGAGATCATTCTGTCATTTTTGAGATTGCATCCAAGTACTACAATTCAGACTCTTGTTGACTATAATGGCTACTCCATTTCTTCCAAGGGATTCTTTCCCACAGTAGTAGATACAATGGTCATCTGAGTAAATTCACCCATTCCAGTCCATTTTAGATCGCTGATTCCTAAAATGTTGACATTCACTCTTGCCATCTCCTGTTTGACCACTTCTGATTTGCCTTCATTCATGGACCTGACATTCCAGACTTCTATGCAATATTTCTCTTTACAGCATCAGACTTTACTTCCAATATTCACAACTGTCTGTTCTTTTTGCTTTGGCTATATCTCTTCAGTCTTTCTGGAGTTATTTCTCCACTGATCTCCAGTAGCATATTGGGCACCTACCAACCTGGAGAGTTCATCTTTCAGTGTCCTATCTTTTTGCCTTTTCATACTGTTCATGGGGTTCTCAAGGCAAGAATACTGAAGTGGTTTGCCATTCCCTTTTCCAGTGGATCAGGTTTTTTCAGATCTCTCCACCAAGGCAAGGAACATACTTAAAAAAAAAATAAAGAAAAGAAACAACAACTTTAAAACCCCTAGCTAACAACACCTCAGTATTTAGAGAAAATAACATATAAAGGAATAATACCAAAATATGGTCATTTCTGTATTGTATGATTATGGATGATATTTTCTGTTTTATATTTTCCATATTTGCAAATTTTCCTATGATGAAGGATATATTACTTTAATAGAGTATCATGATTAAAGAAAAGTAAGCTATGTTTATTTTGTATTTATGCATACTTATTTTAAAAGTGATTATTTTGACAAAATATTATCATATGATTACAATTTTATCCTTACACAAAACAGAATATATGGAAGCTTCAGTGTAGCATAAATAAACCCAAACTATTTTCAAAATAAAACTGTTTAAGTGAAACTATAATAGAGTCCCTCTGGTTACACTTTAACAGATTATTTCCCTACTTTTTAAATTCACCATACTTTCCTGTTATGAGATGATACAGGTCAGTAGGGCGTTTCACATTCAAAGTGTGTTTCTTAGCGATACTCTTTGAGCCAGAGTGTCTGTTTCATATCAATCACTTTCTTCTGTGGAAAATTCTTAAAAACATTTCTTTCATTCTGTGAATAAGCAATGTGAAGCAGGCCAGCAGGCCCCAGTTGCAAAGGGAGAAAAGGAATATCAATTTTGTAATCACTAGCATTCTCTTTTCACTTTGGTTTACTCTAATGTCTTACATTTGGGGAAATATATTTGAATTTTTCATTCCCAGTTACATAATTTCAGAAACACTTTTCTTTGTCAAGGATTTGGACTGAAAAAGAATGGAAGCCATAAATATATCATTGTTTGTTTTTATCAAACCTGAAATAGTTACTACCTTAAAGAATACATTTCACTTGAAAAACACAGCCTTCTCATTAGCTCACTCACTGTCTACCTAATATGCAAGGTAGAATCACTGAAAAATCTTTTGAAATATATCCATGCTCTGGTTCAAAACCCAAGTTATTATCTCTGGAGTGGAACTTAAATTTCTCCAGGTGATGGTAATATAGTAGAGACTGGACTGAAAATGATTGCATTATTGTAGTGTTCACAGAACCAGTTTTTGTTTCCCTAACACTGTGCAAGAAAGGTAGTAAGTGATGACTAGTTTCTTAAAAAATGAATGAAAGATGATACCTCGGCATAGCTCAGGTATTTTATTTTATACATAGATTTGCTACAATTACTCAAATGTAAAATTCAAATAATAAAACCATAAAGAACCCCCCCAAAAAAGTTTCATATGTTAAAAGCAAGCAAGAAATGAATAAACATTTTTAAAATGTTTTCATTTTACTATAAACTATTTTACTTACACTAAGTATGGAGTCTAAATTCAAAGCATTAAAAAAAAAGATTATATGTACATGTGTGTTGATATTTATCTTGGCATTAGCCAACATAGAAATCTTTGTCATAATAAAAATGTTTTGTGTCTTAACTGTATTAATGTCAATCCTGGTTTTGATACTGTTTTGCAAGATTTTATCATTGGGGGAAACTAGATAAATAGTCCATAGGATTGCCCCATATTATTTTTTATAATTGCATATAAATGTACAATTACCTAAAAATAATTTTTTAATTTAAAATAAGACTAAAAATTGTTTATCTACAGACTTTATCCCATGAGATTTTGAATCACTTGATCCATGGAGGATTGGGCACATGTCCTTTTTAGTTAAGACCCTAGAGGATTCTAACATACAGGTAGGACTGACAATCAGCCTTAGAGCTCCTTTCACTTGTGTGTCCAGGGAGATATATAGTTAGGAGAACTAACTCTTGAATATATTTGTTTCATTTGATTTCTAGCAGCATCATGTACTTGCTCTGTAATGTTGACTCTGTTTCCCTACATGTACACGGTATACAATAGTAATACCTAAAAATTGTTGTGAAACTAAATAATTCAATATTTATAAATTACTTAGTGCCTAAAACATAATCATCAAAGAGTGTTTATATTACTTTCATCATTTTATTATTTTCATAACAGTTTATGAAAGAGTAAAATTTTGGAAACAAATCTAAATATAGATCAGTAAGAGAATAGATGAAGAAATGTCTTTCATTTATAAAACAAAACATAGATAGTGAAATTAAATGAGCCAGTACTTAAATAATAATAATGGTTACTTTCACAAGCATAATATATATCATTAAAAGCTAGAGTACAGAATATAGTTGGTCTTATTCATTATAAAATGAGAAACCATTTTCATATATTGTTTAACAATATATACCCCTTTAGTAATTGGATATAAGCATAAATAAGAAGAATAAATATTGAAATTTAAGAAATGGCTACATCTGCAGAGGGTAGCTGCTGCTGCTGCGTCGCTTCAGTCCTGTCGGACCCCGTGCGATCCCATAGACGGCAGCCCACCAGGCTTCCCCGTCCCTGGGATTCTCCAGGCAAGAACACTGGAGTGGGTTGCCGTTTCCTTTTCCAGTGCATGAAAGTGGAAAGTGAAAAGTGAAGTGAAGACGATCAGTCATGTCCGACTCCTAGCGACCCCATGGACTGTAGCCGACCAGGCTCCTCTGTCCTTGGGATTTTCCAGGCAAGAGTACTGGAGTGGGGTGCCATTGCTTTCTCCTGCAGAGGGTGGATGAGTACATGTATGTTTAAATGTATTTATAATGTTCTATCTTTTCAGTTTCATTTTGAATAAATACTTTGATATATATATTTATAGCTCTTGTATATCTGAAGTATTTTATAATAATAATGATATTTAATTATTTAACTATATACTAGATGCTAAGCTCTTTAAAGAGATTATTCACTTTATTTTCCCTATAACTCGGTAAGGTATTCTTATTTACCCTAAATGAGACATATAATTACTGTGAGCTATCATTTTCTAGTGGCAAGAATTCAAGGTGTTGAAATTAGATAGACCTGAATTTTATTTTTGATCCCTAGCCCTAGTTTTTTCAGTCTCTTTCTATAGAAAGGTGGTTGAGAGGTGTAGAAGCAGTGGCTGCAAAGGGCTCAGCATATAGTGAATATCCAATAGTTGACAGCTACTGGAAGTTGTTTAGCCTGGGGGCGATGAAGAGCCATTGTAGGCTTTTAAAGCTCAAAATGACAAGCTGAGATACAATTTGTATAAGATGGAGAAGACAGGAAAATTAGCAATGATTAAATTTATTTATTTATTTTATAGTATACTTCTATATTTTTTAATTTAATTTTTTTAATTTTTAAATTTAAATCAAATTTAAATTTTTAAAGTGTATTATGTTTTAAAAGCAAGATCCTTAAAAAAATAAAATAAAATAAAATAAAAGCAAGATCCTTGAACAAATATCCTAGAATTCCCAAAGATAGTTAAAGCTATTCATATGATTATGAATGTCTTTTGATATAAAACACTAAAATTTTACCATGAATGCTTGAAAGCAGCAAAATTGAAAATTTTTATAATTTTAAGAAAAATTTTAAAAATTGCTCATTTTCATATGCTTAGTTTCAAAAATATTCTAAGAATAAGCCCATAGTGGAGAGCTTGCATCATGTTCTAAAATACCTATCTTATCAGAACATTAACCAAGGTAAACTTTATCCAAGTTGTGTTTAATAAAGAGGATTACAGTGATTAGTTGTGTTAGCTAACACTACTGTGGTAATCATTTTGCAATATATAAGTGTATCAGATCAATGTGTCTTTCACCGTAGTCTTATGAAATGTTACGGGTGACTATCTCAATAAAGCTGAAAAACATAAAGAGATTTTTGACTATTCTTTGATACATGAATTATGTTTTATATACTTCATAGTGTATCATATATAAAGAAGCAGATGATTAAATTGATAAAATTTTCAGGAATATGTGATAATGATAATTCTTTAAATTCATTTGTGAGACACTTCTTAAAAATGAATTTAAAATATTTCATACATGTCACAGGAATTTTTAGCACTATTTTTTACCTAATTTTTTTGTTCTTTAGAGAAAATGTTCCTTACTTACCTGTCCCTTTCTGTCTCAATAATAAAATATTTATTTTCTGTAAGAATGAAGTCACACTATTGTGATATTTATACTCATTTCCCAGCTAAAAATGACAGGACAGAGTGGAGAGCAGGGAGTTGGTATCACTCCAGTACTTTGGCCACCTCATGCGAAGAGTTGACTCATTGGAAAAGACTCTGATGCTGGGAGGGATTGGGGGCAGGAGCAGAAGGGGACAACAGAGGATGAGATGCCTGGATGGCATCACTGACTCGATGGACGTGAGTCTGGGTGAACTCCGGGAGTTGGTGATGGACAGGGAGGCCTGGCGTGCTGCGATTCAGGGGGTCGCAAAGCGTCGGACACGACTGAGCGACTGAACTGAACTGAGACTTCAGTTTAAATCCTGGACTGGACTCTTATAATTATCATTTTAGCCTATTTATCATCCCTCTTACTCTAAGATTATTCATATGTTAAAAGAGATAATAATAGTATCAAACTCATAAAGTTGCTTTTGAATATGCAACAAGACAATGTCTGAGTGCATATAACATGAACTTATCAGAAATGGTCAAGGTAGGATAGAAGCAACATTTCAATTATGTTGTGGAAGCCTTTATTGGAATCTACATCAATGTATTTAATGGTTCTTCTTAATATTGATATATTACATTTCATACAAACTAC
Source organism: Bos taurus (assembly GCF_002263795.3). Lineage (NCBI taxonomy): Eukaryota > Metazoa > Chordata > Mammalia > Artiodactyla > Bovidae > Bos > Bos taurus. The sequence goes on from NC_037332.1 coordinate 39,991,723, forward strand.
ATGTTTTCAATGTAATAAAAATTATCATAATTTTTCTATATCACAATAGAGTAAAAAGACAAAACAACAACAGTAAAACCCCACTGCAACCCAAAAAGATCAAACTCTAGTCTAGACTGTCTGAGTAAATGCCTGTGTAACTTTACCAATTCATTTGGTATTTATGGGTTAATACCTTTCTTATCTGTAAAATTAAGAGTCACACTAGATAATTTCTGAGGTAAACTTTAAGAAATGCATCCAAGAAAATTAAAAATACCTTGCTATCATTCTATTTCAAAAATTATCTAACCCTATCAATGAGTGGTGAACAAAGAACAAATATAAATCCACATTGCAAAAAAATGAAAATACCTTCCGTCTACAGAATGCCACTTATGAAACTAGGTTTTTTTTTGGTATGCCTAAATGTTTTGCTATTCATACACAGCAGAAAAAAAAATGTCTGAAATATTTTTGTTAAACAACCACTGCCAACAACTTCCAGTCAAAATAATAATAATAATGGATAAACCTTCAAAGTAATTTAGAATGGTGCCAGTTGATATGACTTTCTTCATTAAATTCAGTAATTTTAGCCAAATTGATTCTATCCTGTTTGGCAATGTAAAATGCAAAACATAACCTTAAATTTTTGTGTACATTATTTTAACCTCTCCTCCCTCACTGGGAATCACTCCTAAGAATGGAGCTATTATTCACTCAGCTGATCAGGCACAAAACTTAGAGATGATTATTGATTACCTCTTTCCCTTCTTTCAAATTTGATCTATTAGCAAATCTTTTAGACTCTAGTTTCAGAATATTCCAATGCAACCACTTTTCCTCTGCTACCATTCTAATCCAGAATCCCTAAACCCCAAATTCACCATCTTGTAGTCTGCTCTCCATAAGATTGCTACAGTGACATTTAAAAAAGGTAATTTATATCCCTCTACCCCAGAGTCATGCAATGTATGTTCACTGAAGTTGGGCTTCTTACAAGGCTTATGGAACCTAACATATCTCAGCACTAGTCTACTCCCTAAATGTATCACATTTCCCTTGTGTTATTGCCCTCCAGCTTTGTTTTATCTAACAGATCCAAGTCCTTCCTTACTATCTTTGCATTAACTTTGTCAATGACTACAAATATATTTAGTATAGAATTGCCTGTACTAAATGACTACTAGTATAGAATGACTGCTGCTGCTAAGTCGCTTCAGTCGTGTCCGACTCTGTGCGACTCCATAGATGGCAGCCCACCAGGCTCCCCGGTCCCTGGGATTCTCCAGGCAAGAACACTGGAGTGGGTTGCCATTTCCTTCTCCAATGCATCAAAGTGAAAAGTGAAAGTGAAGTCGCTCAGTCGTGTCTGACTCTTAGTGACCCCATGGACTGCAGCCTACCAGGCTCCTCCGTCCATGGATTTTCCAAGCAAGAGTACTGGAGTGGGGTGCCATTGCCTTCTCCAATAGAATGACTACTAGTATACAATTCATGGTAGCAGGTAGAAAAATGAAAAGGGCTTAGGTAGGAGTATGGATTTGTACCCTTCTTTATGCTTTTCTGGCTTAACTTTATTATTTCCTCCTGATGGATGTACTGACTAGGAATTTAAGAAACTGCGTTTAATCACTCCTTTGCATCTTTACCTGCTTGTCTTCTTATTCTGTGTAACCCAACATGAAAATAGCTTTAAACCCAGAATGTCACAGTTCTCATTAGTCTTTCAACTCAGATCACTCTTTATGATCTGACCATGTACAATGGTATTAAACTTTGTACTTGTGCATGTCTGTGCATGTAGAAGTGTGTGTACTCTTGCATGCACATGTATAGTTTACATAACCAGATAATAAGCTTCTTAATTCAGCAACTGTGTCTCACAAATCTCTGACATTCCTTCACCCACACATATCCCTGCTATAGCATCCACCATAGTAGGTACTCAATAATTGAATTCTCACTAAAATTTGATTTATTAACTTCCTTCAAAAATAATGCCCAGAAATTAAAAAAATTGGGTTTAGAAATTGAATATTTATAATCTATCTAGCTGATTGTAGATCAACATGCCCCTTACATCAAGAAATGGAAGTTAAAGTAACTTTGTGTTTGGTCTTAGATTGAAAATTAAAATACAGAACATAATTCACTTTTTTCGTCTAAGAATTGAAAAAAACCACCAATAAAATAGCATTTTATACAAGGTGTAATCAGTTTTGCTGTAATAAATGGATTCTGCCTTGTGTAATTACTTCTTTACATAACTTGGTCATTTTATGTTCATTTGTTTTTGCCATCTTCCTTGAATAATTACAATGGGATATGTATATATATGAGAAAAATAATAATCTTCAAAGTATATATTTGTATTTGCAATTCAAAATAATTTCAATATCTTGTCCTAGGGACAAAATAATCAATGGCTGTGACAGTTCATTTGTGTTTAGCTTGCAAACCATGAGAGTAATATGAAATGAAAAACCACTGCAGATTTTTCAATTAACTTAACATAATAATAAGTATCATTTATTTAGAAACTATACATAAAATATTTTCTATGGTCTATAGTTCTTCCTGATTATAAAAATATGCATATATGCAAAAGGAATGCAGCAATGGATTTAATTTTAGATTTTTTTTTGTTATTTAGATTTTTTTCAGTATTTGAATGTATATTTGAATGTCCCAAGATAAAATCTTATAGAATATTACATGTTATTATTGTATTATTTTGTGTTTTATTCATTATATAAAATACTCATAAAATATATATAGTATTTTATTCAAGATTATCAGAAAATTTTTTAAATTTTTCACACAAATGTTGACCTTAATATGTTGGAAGGAAAGTAAAATGAATAATGACAGTAATAGTAAAAAATCTCTAAATAGGAAGTAACCATCCTCAAGATCCACAACTCAAGCAAACTATGAATTTGCCAGAATTTTATTTCCTTGACACCTTTTTTCTTTTAGGCATTCCACAACAGTACTAAGGACTTATTATGTTACAGCTGTTGGTGAAAGACACTACTGTCGGTTTCAATTCACATGGAATCTATAATCTACTGAGATGCATAGACAAGTAAATGGCAACAACCAGCAATGGCTGTTCAGACTAGGAGGAGGGAAATGCATTAGGAGGGATCAACGGCAGCACAAATGAAAAGGAAAATTAAAAACAGGAGCATGTGCAAACACATCTAGAGGAGCAAAAGGCACAGCTTTTAGGGAGAAGAAAGTAGTTCTAGGAGGTTGGAGCAGTGTACAGGGCTTGGAGGGCCTGGAATTGAGGAGCAGAGAGATGCTACTGAGGAGGTCAGTGTCTGTTTTGGGCATCTTCATATTAACCCTTTTGTAGCTTTTATAGAAGTTGTTATTGGCTATTGTACCTCAAGCAGGCTAGGTTTTTATTTTAATTCTGAGTCATATAAAATAGGCACCCCTTTGATCTGAACCTCTGCTTCCATCTCTCATGTAACTACACAGTGATTCCCAAGATGTGGGATGTGACCCAAGCAAATACCAGAGATGATTGCAGTAGGTCCAAGAGCCAACATAAATATCAAGCTTTACTAAAGAAAAGTAAAACTTCTTTCACACAAGGTAACTTAAATTTTTCCTACTGCTGAAGAATTTATGTCACTGTTGTTCTCTTCCCTGTGTATTCATTTCTAATGAAAAGATAATGATTTATGATCTATTCTCCAGAGCTTTGTGGGGATAGTGGCTAGTACAATAAACTCATCTGTGCTCTTGTGATAACAGATCATGATGGTGTCAATGACTACTATTTCCAACTGGCATTGTAAGATCTGAACAGGGGTTTTCAAAAGAACATTACTTGACTAGGAGCAATGCCCCAATAAATATGAAAGGGAAACATAGTTGAAAATATATATGGGCTATGTGATAACCTAAAACAAAAACTCTATTAGGTAAAAAGTTGCCTCTTTGCTTTACTATGGCTTATAAACCTTTGAAGGTCAGATATAGTCGTATTACTGTGAACAGGTCTCACAGTATCTAGCTCAGTGCTTTACAAAAAGATACTTGCAGAATAAATTAATAGGACAAGTTATAAACAGCTACTGACATAATTCAACTTAGATACATTAGTCTAGGATTCACTTAATAAGTTAGTATCACTTAATAAATTAAATATCACTTAATAAATATTGAGTGGTCACTGTTAATAAGCATTCAACCTGACTCAAGTATCCCACCTAATTAACTTATTTAATCCTAACAGCAAATGAACATGAAAGTGGATATTCTTTAGAAAATATTAGTGCTAAAGATGGAGAAGGTAACAATTAAGAAAACAAATAATACAAATCAGAGAAAAATCTAAAAATTTTACCAGTAAAAATATATGACATATTTATCATTTTATTGACATTTCAGAATTTGATAGATTAAAAAAAGAATCCTACCCAAAGAAATTACACATCTCTTTTAATCGGCTACACAATCCTCAGATTCTCTAGTTTTCACTTACACAGCATTTATATTCTCTCTGAATTATATCTTGACTTACTTTAGATATTACATTTGAATTACCAATTTTTATTTTAGTGCAGACCAATCTTTGGTTACTTGAATACTCTCTGGTCTTAATTGGATGAATGAAAATAATAGGTTTCTCAATATTGGTTTATCCTTCCTAATTTTAAGAAATGAATTTGAGTTAAATGTGGGTTCGAAATGTTCCACATATTTTGCTTTGATTGACTGATTTGTGGAAATATCTTCATGTGTATCAGCATATTTAAGTAATGAAAAGCATAAAAATACTGGAATTGTTGAATTATTGAAAAATATTTGGAGATGAATGATGTCTTAGCCCATTTAGACTGCTGTAACAGAATACCATAGACTGTGGCTTATAAACAACAGAAATTTATTTCTCACAATTCTGGAGGCTGAGAAGTCCAAGATCCAGGCACTGGCAGACTCAGTGTCTGGTAAAGCTCACTTCCTGGCTCATAGCTGGTGATGTTTTTGTTGGGTCCTCACATGGTGGAAGGGAAAAGAGCTTTCTAGTGCCTCTTCTATAAGGGCACTAATTCCATTTGAGAGGACATCAGTCATTAGGACTTAATCACTTTTCAAATGCTTCACCTCCACATACCATCACACTGGGAATTAGATTTCCACACACGAATTTTGAGGGAAAAAAAAAACATTCAGATTTTAGCTTGTCACACTTAAGATGGGAATAGAAAGTTTTTTTTTTTTTTTAATATCTTAAATTCTCAATATATAAGCAAATAGAAGGGGAAAAAGTAGAAGTAGTGACAGATTTCCTCTTCTTGGGCTCTAAAATCACTATGAATGGTCACTGCAACCATGAAATCAGAAAATGATTGTTTCTTGGCAGGAAAGCTATGACAAACCTAGGCAGTGTCTTGAAAAGCAGAGACATTGCTTTGCCCAGAAAAGTCCTCATAGTCAAGACTATGGTCTTCTCAGTGGTCACGTATAGTTGTGAGACTTGGACCACAAAGAAGGCAGAATGTCAAAGAATTGAAGTCTTCAAACTGTGGTTCTGGAGAAGACTCATGAAAGTTTCTTGGACAGAAAGGGGATCAAACAAGTAAATTTTAAGAGAAATCAACCCTGAATACTAGTTGGAAGGATTGATGGTGAAGCTGAAGCTCCAGTATTTTAGTCATCTTATGCAAAGAGCCAATTCATTGGAAAAGTCCCTGATGCTAGGAAAGATTGAGGGCAGGAGAAGAGGGTGTCAGAGGATGAGATGGGTGGATGATATCACCAATGCAATGGACACGAACTTGGGCAAACTTTGGGAGATGGTGGCAAACAGGGAGACCTGGTGTCCTGCAGTCCATGGGGTTGCAAAGAATCAGACACAACTAGGCAACTGGACAATAACAACAATAATAATTTACATACAGTACACAATGGAAATACAGCTTTCCAGTTGATCATGGCTCAGCAGATAGTTTCTAAAGTCTGTGATTTCACAATAATAGAGCTTTACAATGTTTACCTAACTAAGCACCTTGACATAATCAAGGGGCTCTATGAAACCTAGTACTTTGAAAGGAAGATGGGGTAGATAACTTTTAAAGTTTCTTCAAATGATAGTAATAATAGAAACAGACACACTCTGTAATCCCATTAACAAACTGAAACAAAAACTGCTTTGAAATTTTACTTTGAATTACACATATCTGTACCAATTAACTTATATGCAGAGTACATCATGAGAAACACTGGGCTGGAAGAAGCACAAGCTGGAATCAAGATTGCTGGGAGAAATATCAATAACCTCAGATATGCAGATGACACCACCCTTATGGCAGAAAGTGCAAAAGCCTCTTGATGAAAGTGAAAGAGCAGAGTGAAAAAGTTGGCTTAAAGCTCAACATTCAGAAAACGAAGATCATGACATCTAGTCCCGTCACTTCATGGGAAATAGATGGGGAAACAGTGGAAATAGAGTCAGACTTAATTTTTCTGGGCTCCAAAATCACTGCAGATGGTGATTGCAGCCATGAAATTAAAAGACACTTACTCCTTGGAAGGAAAGTTATGACCAACCTAGATAGCATATTGAAAAGCAGAGACATTACTTTGCCAACAAAGGTCTATCTAGTCAAGGATGGCATCACCAGCTCGATGGACATGAGTTTGAGTGAACTTGGGGAGCTGGCAATGGACAGGGAGGCCTGGTGTGCTGCAATTCATGGGGTCACAAAGAGTCGGACACGACTGAGTGACTGAACTGTATACTAAACTTTGTAAATTAAAATCTCAATGTCTTCTGTATAAAGAAAAGTTAGAATTCCAGTGGCCACCTATATCTAATTAATATAAAATTTCCATGATGATGAATATTTTCATTTATGGACAAAAAGATCTTGTGCACTGGAAGAAAGGAATTACATTTGAAACAAAAACAAACAAACAAAAGAAACAGGAAGCATCACCTCAAGAAAGAAGAGAATGTAAAAAAAACTTAATAAATTGTGGCTTTAGCTTCACAAAATTATAATTCCTCAAAGCAGATACTTTTTCCAGTAGTTACTGATAAATACAAAGCCTTTAATTACAAGTCCCAAAATATTTGAAGTTAAGAAACAATCCAAAGGAGTTTCTACTCACAGGAAAGCAAACATTAACATACCACCAAAATGTCACCAAGAAAAAATTATTATAGTAAATAAATAGCTCTAGGAAGCCCAACTGTATTTTTCTCTCCCTTTACATAAAGCGCCTAGCATTGATCCACTTATATTATGGAACATTTAACAAAATGAAGCCGAGCAGGGCCCTATGGACTCCTAGGCATGGAGTCCTTTTTGTCCCCCATTTCTTATAGGCAAGACTCCAGCTTCCATGACCTCTGAGTTCCAAAGGGCAGAGCAGTTGCTAATCAAGGGACAAGCATCCATGAATCCTTTTTCAGTTCAGTTCAGTTCAGTCTTGTCCAACTCTTTGCAACCCCATGGACTGAAGAACAGCAGGCTTCCCTGCCCATCACCAACTCTTGGAGCTTGCTCAAACTCATGTCCATCCAACTATCTCATACTCTGCCGTTCCCTTCTCCCGCTGCCTTCAATCTTTCCAGGCATCAGAGTCTTTTCCAATGAGTCAGTTCTTTGCATCAGGTGGCCAAATTATTGGAGCTTCATCTTCTTGCCTGTAAGAAATGGGAGCAACTACTTCCCTTGGTTCTGTCTTGCCGCAGCAAAGATTTGAAGTGAGAGGTGAATCGGTGTTACAGCTCAATTTTATTAGGAAAAACAAAGGATAATACTCCCTCAAGGAGTGAGGGTGGGCCGACCCAAAAGACAAGAGAAGAGAGGCTCAATCCTTCTAGGCTTCCTCCTTTTATACATTTGTCTTCTTCCCCCTGAACCTGCCCTGTGTAAGTTGGGTAGCCAGGAGGACTGTTTGTTTTACCTGAAGTCCTCACTCCTTTGTCCTATTTTTGTGGGCTTTTCCCTTCTTTGTCTTTTAGCCAGCACCATTTTGGGCTCCATTTTCCTATTCTAGCTACCTAACACATACATGACTACTGGAAAAACCATAGCTTTGACTAGATGGACCTATGTCAGAGAAGTAACATCTCTGTTTTTTAGTATGCTGTCTAGGTTGATCATAGCTTTTCTTCCAAGGACCAGGCATCTTTTAATTTCATGGCTGCAGTCACCATCTGCAATGACTTTGGAGGCCAAGAAAACAAGGTCTCTCACTGTTTCCATTGTTTCCCCATCTATTTGCCAAGAAGTGATGGGACCAGATGCCATGATCTTAGTTTTTTGAATGTTTAGTTTTAAGCCAACGTTTTCACTCTCCTTTTTCACTTTCATCAAGAGGCTCTTTAGTTCTTCTTCACTTTATGCCATAAGGATGGATGGTGTCATCCTTGAATCTGAGGTTATTGATATTTCTCCCAGTGAAGTGATAAAGGTGATGAGGTGATAAGAAATGATAAGGTGACAGGAAACCACCTTCAGTTCAGTTCTGTTCAGTCACTCAGTCACGTCTGACTTTTTGCAACTCCATGAATCGCAGCACGCCAGGCCTCCCTGTTCATTGCCAACTCCTGGAGTTTACCCAAACTCATGTCCATCAAGTTGATGATACCACCCAGCCATCTCATTCTCTGTCATCCCCTTCTCCTCCTGCCCCCAATCCCACCCAGCATCAGGGTCTTTTCCAATGAGTCAACTCTTCGCATGAGGTGGCCAAAGTATTGGAGTTTCAGCCTCATCATCAGTCCTTCCAATGAACACCCAGGATTGGTCTCCTTTAGGATGAACTGGTTGGATCTCCTTGCAGTCCAAGGGACTCTCAAGAGTCTTCTCCAACACCACAGTTCAAAAGCATCAATTCTTCGGCACTCAGCTTTCTTCACAGACAAATTCTCACATCCATACATGACCACTGGAAAAACCATAGCCTTGACTAGATGGACCTTTGTTGGCAAAGTAATGGCTCTGCTTTTCAATATGCTATCTAGGTTGGTCATACCTTTCCTTCCAAGGAAAAAGTGTCTTTTAATTTCATGGCTGCAGTCACCATCTGCAGTGATTTTGGAGCCCTCAAAAATAAAGTGTGACACTGTTTCCACTGTTTCCCCATCTATTTCCCATGAAGTGATGGGACCAGATGCCATGATCTTTGTTTTCTGGATGTTGAGCTCTAAGCCAACTTTTTCACTCTGCTCTTTCACTTTCATCAAGAGGCTTTTGAGTTCCTCTTCACTTTCTGCCATAAGGGTGGTGTCATCTGCATATCTGAGGTTATTGATATTTCTCCCAGCAATCTTGATTCCAGCTTGTGCTTCTTCCAGCCCAGCGTTTCTCATGATGTACTCTGCATATAAGTTAAATAAGCAGGGTGACAATATACAGCCTTGACATACTCCTTTCCCTATTTGGAACCAGTCTGTTGTTCCATGTCCAGTTCTAACTGTTGCTTTCTGACCTGCATACAAATTTCTCAAGAGGCAGATCAGGTGGTCTGGTGTTCCCATCTCTTTCAGAATTTTCCACAGTTTATTGTGATCCACACAGTCAAAGGCTTTGACATAGTTAATAAAGCAGAAATAGATGTTTTTCTGGAACTCTCTTGCTTTTTCGATGATCCAGCAGATGTTGGCAGTTTGATCTCTGGTTCCTCTGCCTTTTCTAAATCCAGCTTGAACATCTGGAAGTTCACGGTTCACATATTGCTGAAGCCTGGCTTGGAGAATTTTGAGCATTATTTTACTAGAGTGTGAGATGAGTGCAATTGTGCGGTAGTTTGAGCATTCTTTGGCATTACCTTTCTTTGGGATTGGAATGAAAATTGACCATTTCCAGTCCTGTGGCCACTGCTGAGTTTTCCAAATTTGCTGGCATATTGAGTGCAGCACTTTCACAGCATCATCTTTCAGGATTTGAAATAGCTCAACTGGAATTCCATCACCTCCACTAGCTTTGTTCATAGTGATGCTTTCTAAGGCCCACTTGACTTTGCATTCCAGGCTCTAGGTGAGTGATCACACCATCGTGATTAACTTCGTTGTGAAGATCTTTTCTGTACAGTTCTTCTGTGTATCCTTGCCACCTCTTCTTAATATCTTCTGCTTCTGTTAGGTCCATACATTTTCTACCCTTTATCGAGCCCATGTTTGCATGAAATGTTTCCTTTGTATCTCTAATTTTCTTGAAGAGATGTCCAGTCTTTCACATTCTGTCATTTTCCTCTATTTCTTTGTACTGATCACTGAGGAAGACTTTCTTATCTCTCCTTGCTATTCTTTGGAACTCTGCATTCAGATGCTTATATCTTTCCTTTTCTCCTTTGCTTTTTGCTTCTCTTCTTTTCACAGCTATTTGTAACGCCTCTTCAGACAGTCATTCTGCTTTTTTGCATTTCTTTTCCATGGGATGGTCTTGATCCCTGTCTCCTGTACAATGTCACGAACCTCCGTACATTGTTCATCAGGCACTCTGTCAGATCTAGTCCCTTAAATCTATTTCTCACTTCCACTGTATAATCATAAGAGATTTGATTTAGGTCATACCTGAATGGTCTAGTGGTTTTCCCTACTTTTTTCAATTTAAATCTGAATTTTGCAATAAGGAGTTCATGATATGAGCCAGAGTCAGCTCTCAGTCTTGTTTTTGCTGACTGTATAGAGCTTCTCCATCTTTGGCTGCAAAGAATATAATCAATCTGATTTCAGTGTTGACCTTCTGGTGATGTCCACGTGTAGAGTCTTCTCTTGTGTTGTTGGAAGAGGGTGTTTGCTATGACCAATGCGTTCTCTTGGCAAAACTCTATTAGCCTTTGTCCTGCTTCATTCTGTACTCCACTGGAGAATGGAATGGCAAACCACTTCAGTATTCTTGCCTTGAGAACCCCATGAACAGTATGAAAAGGCAAAATGATAGGATACTGAAAGAGGAACTCCCCAGGTTGGTAAGTCCCCAGTATGCTACTGGAGATCAGTGGAGAAATAACTCCAGAAAGAATGAAGGGATGGAGCCAAAGCAAAAACAATACCCAGCTGTGGACATGACTGGTGATAGAAGCAAGGTCCAATGCTGTAAAGAGCAATACTGCATAGGAACCTGGAATGTTAGGTCCATGAATCAAGGAAAATTGGAAGTAGTCAAACAGGAGATGGCAAGAGTAAACGTTGACATTATAGGAATCAGCAAACTAAAATGGACTGGAATGGGTGAACTTAATTCAGATGACCATTGTATCTACTACTGTGGGCAGGAATCCCTTAGGAGAAATGGAGTAGCCATTTCTCATGGTCAACAAAAGAGTCCAAAATGCAGTACTTGGATGCAATCTCAAAAACAGCAGAAGTATCTCTGTTCATTTCCAAGGCAAACCATTCAGTATTATGGTAATCCAAGCCTATGCCCTAACCAGTAATGCTGAAGAAGCTGAAGTTGAACGGTTCTATGAAGACCTATAAGACCTTTTAGAACTAACACCTAAAAAAGATGTCCTTTTCATAATAGGGGACTGAAATGCAAAGGTAGGAAACCACCTTAGTCAAGATTAAAGGGACCACAGAGGCTTATCAAGATTAGGAGACCAGAACACCTAAGACCCAGCACACACCCTAATCTTATCAGCAATATCATCCTTTGAAACTTTGCAGAAGAAAAAAGCAACACTGTTACTGCTTGATCCTCACCACAAAGCCCTGCCTTACTACATAACCACAAACCTAAACAACATATTAAAAAGAGAGAGAGAGAGAGAGGTAGACAACACTTAGACCATAAAGGTCTGTATAGTCAAAGCTATGGTTTTTCCAGTAGTCATGGAGAGACTTGAACCATAAAGAAGGGCTGAGCACTGAAGAATTCATGCTTTTGAATTGTGGTGCTAGAGAAGAGTCTTGAGAGTCCCTTGGACAGCAAGGAGATCAAATCAGTCAATCCTAAAGGAAATCAGCCCTGAATATTCATTAGAAGGACTGATGCTGAAGCTGAAGCTCCAATACTTTGGTGACCTGATGCAAGGAGCTGACTCATTGGAAATGACCCTGATTCTGGTGAAATGGGAATCCGAGTTCTTGTTCATGGAGCCAACGAATGAACTTAACAAACACAAGTACTCTTGGTTGTAAGTGAATAGGATTTATTAAAGAGAAGAGAAGTACAAAGCTCTCAGCATAGATATTGAGAGGGGGTAAAGAGTCTCCCAGAAGTGGGACCTACAGCAGTTTTTATATTTTTAATTGGTGCATTTTTGACTGGCTCCTAGTCATTTTTAACCAATCAGTTTAAAGGTCAAGATGTTTAGCATGTTATGGCTTCTCTTGGTCCTCGGATTAAGTTGCCACCCTTTTTCATGCCTCTTGGCCATTTACAATGGATCAGGCATAAGGGTTTAAGATTAATGATCACCAGTTGTTTTTCTCTCAGACATATAGAAGTGAAATGAAGTGAAAGTGGCTCAGTCTTGTCCAACCCTTTGGGACTCCACGGACTATACAGTCCATGGAATTCTCCAGGCCATAATACTGAGGTAGGTAGCCTTTCCCTTCTCCAGGGGATCTTCTCAACCCAGGGATCAAACCCAGGTTTCCTGCATTGCAGGAGGATTCTTTACAGCTGAGCCAAAAGGGAAGCCCAAGAATACTGTACTGGGTAGCCTATCCCTTCTCCAGCGGATCTTCCCAACCCAGAAAATTGAACCAGGGTCTCCTGCATTGCAGGTGGATTCTCAGGCATATAGAACAGAAGTTAATTACTGCCCTTCCCTGGATGTGAATGCTAATAATTTATCAGACAAGGACATGCTCCAGGAATTCATGACAAAGGCTATAGCATTAGGCTAATGGATTGAGATATTTATTGAAAACAAGACTGAATGCCTAGCAATTTCTACTTCACTGGGAAAGACTGAGGGTAGGAGGAGAAGGGGGCAACAGAGGATGAGATGGTTAGATGGCATCACGTACTCAATACACCTGAGCTTGAGCAAACTCTGGGAAATAGTGAAGGATAGAGAAGCCTGGCATGCTGGAGTCCATGGTGTGGCAATGAGTTGGACACAACTTAGCAACTGAATAACAATTCCCTGGGGAGGGAGGAACAGTTCTTGAGGTGCTAGCCTACAGTGTTCCTCCTTTGCATGGCAGAGAAAATAAAGCCAGGCTTTCCTTCTCCTCCATAACTCTGTCTCCATATTTTTGTTCAGCTTCGGTGCATAGAGAGCCAAGATTTTGGCAGAAAAATAAAGAGCAAAATACAAATTAGAGCAAATTAAATTCTGAGTATGCTAATTTTAAATACTAGACCTCTACTCACTACTGATCTTCTTAAGACAGTCATATATTTCTGTATGCTTTAAATTCATTTAAGGTTTATAGGATAATTAGATACATTGAGCTGCTATTAAGTTTATATAAGTGATTCATAACTGCACAGTCAAGAAGGTGATTCATTCAGGAACGACATCACTTTGCCAACAAAGGTCCACAGAGTCAAAGCTATGATTTTTCCAGTAGTCATGTATCAATGTGAAAGTTGGACAATAAAGAAGGCTGAGCACCAAAGAACTGATACTTTTGAATTGTGCTGTTGGAAAAAACTCTTGAGGAGTCCCTCGGACTGCAAGGAGATCAACCCAGTCAATCCTAAAGGAAATCAATCCTTGATACTCATTGGAAGGACTGATGCTGAAGCTGAACCTCCAATTCTTTGGCCACCTGATATGAAGAGCAGACTCATTAGAAAAGACCCTGATGCTGGGAAAGACTGAAGACAGGATGAGAAGGGGAAGACAGAGGATGAGATGGTTGGATGGCATCACCAACTCATTGAACATGAGTTAGAGCAAGCTCCGGGAGATAGTGAAGGACAGGGAAGCCTGGATTGCTGCAGTCCATGGAGTCGCAGAATTGGACACAACTCAGTGACTGAACAACAAAAATTTAACTTGATTTTTTGGTTTAAAATCTGACTATGCAACAATTATTTTTAGCCTTCTCTATCCAGAAACACAAGATTCATGTGTCACTTTCTTTGAGAATTAAAACCTGAACTTCTCCAACAGCCTACAGTAAAATGAAGCATTGTGTCTTCTTGTATCCCTCTAGCATTCTGAATTACCTCCTGATTATTTATATATTTATCTCCAATATGCCTTATTTTTGCTTTCTAAGTTGTTCTATTGTTCTAGGCATGGTGTGCATACTGAATAAATTGTTAATAAAAACGTTAATGGAGAAATTAGTTGGTTCTGTGCTTGACAGTGCTGGAACATGAAAGAAGGCTTTGGTAAAAATAGTAGGTTCATGCTGACTTTATGATGACAAAATATTTTAATATTTGGCAGAAACTACAAGCACTATCCTTTTGGTCTTCTCTTCTGCATTTATAAGTTTAGAGCCTTATGATTCTTCTGGTAAGGCCTTTTTCTAAGCCTGGTCCTTAAAATTCTCCAGCCATCTTTTCCCCTAACATAGTGGCCTAAGAGACCACATATGCCAAATTGCAAAGATGTGATGTGAATAAATAAGCTTTTAGGTTGGAATAGATACTAAGATTGTTTATAACTGTTGTATAGTTTAACATGTCTGACTAATAAAGAAATGGTACCTTAAAAGGCGATGCTGCTAAAAATTCAAAACTCACCCTAAAGTGTAAGACAAGAGTATATGGTCAGATTGTGAGCAGTGGGGAAGATGATATTGGATACTAGAAAGACTTTGATTCATGTTCAGTTCAGTTTAGGCATTCAGTCATGTCCAACTCTTTGCGACCTCATGAACTATAGCATGCCAGGATTCCCTGCCCATCACCAATACTCCCAGAACTTGTTCAAACTCATGTCTATCCAGTCGGTGAGGCCATCCAGCCATCTCATCCTCTGTTGTCCCCTTCTCCTCCTGCCTTCAATCTTTCCCAGCATCATCAGGGGATAAGGACAAGACAAACATGTCTTCTGCTCTTGTCACTTCTGTTGAATATTTTACTCAGATCAGATCAAATCAGTTGCTCAGTCACAACCAAAGAAGTTAAACACACACACACACAACTCACAAACAGATTGTAAAGGAAGAAGTAAAACTATCTCTATTTCTCTATTTGCAAATGACATAATCTTATATGTAGAAAATCTTTAGAAATTCACTAAAAAACTAGAACTAATAAATGAGCTTATCAAGGTTGCAAGATACAAGATAAATATACAAATGTGAATTAAACTTCATGAAAATGAAATTTAAACAATTACATTTATAATAAATGTAGAAGAATAACATACTTAGGAATAAATTAACAGAAGTGTAAAAATTTTACATTGAAAATTACAAAACATTGTTTAAGAAGCTGCTGCTGCTGCTAAGTCGCTTCAGTCGTGCCCGACGCTGTGCTACCCTATAGACGCAGCCCACAAGGCTCCCCCATCCCTGGGACTCTCCAGGCAAGAACACCAGAGTAGGTTGCCATTTCCTTCTCCAATGCATGAAAGTGAAAGGTGAAAGTGAAGTTGCTCAGTCGTGTCTGACTCTCAGCGACCCCATGGACTGCAGCCCACCAGGCTCCCCCGTCCATGGGACTTCCCAAGCAAGAGCACTGGAGTGGGGTGCCATTGCCTTCTCCATTTAAGAAGCTAAATAAGACCTAAAACAAGGATGCTCATCTTGTGTTTGTGGATCAGAAGATTTAATGACTTTAAAATATGATATTCCCCAAAGTGTTCTACAGATTGAATGTGATCTCTTTCAAGATCCCATCTGGCTTTTGCAGAATTTAACAAATCAATCCTAAAATTAATATGGAAATCCAAAAGACCCAGAATAGTCAAAAGATAGTGAAAAAAAATAAGAAAGTTGAATTAACAGTTCCAAATTTTATTTACTATGAAGTGACAATAATCAATATAGTGTAATCTGGTATAATGATAGAAATATAAAACAATTGAATAGAATTCTGAGTACAGAAATAAACCTTTACCTTTATGTTCACTTGATTTTGAAAAGAGTGTTATGGTATTGCATTTTATAAGAAATAAACATTTGGCTTTTCAGATGGCCAAAATATACATTTCTCATGTCTTTTTCCACAGTTCTTGGCTCATAGCTCCCCAAACGACTGAAATTCCCTAAGTGTTGATTACAGGTGTCTTTTGATACATTAACGAGGTGACTTTTTGAAAGCATCTAAGAATGAGGACTGATTGGGCTTCCCTGGTGGCTCCAGAGGTTAAAGTGTCTGCCTGCAATGCAGGAGACCTGGGTTTGATCAGTGGGTCGGGAAGATCCCCTGGAGAAGGAAATGGCAACCCACTCCAGTATTCTTGCCTGGAGAATTCCATGGACGGAGGAGCCTGGTGGGCTACAGTCCACGGTGTTGCAAAGAGTAGACACGACTGAGTGACTTCACTTTCAAGAATGAGGACTGATTGCTGAAGGAGCCAATAATGTGATTAAAGGGTTGGAATCTGATCCTATCTCAGGGGAAATAGCACCAAAATTTAGTTGAATTCTTGAATACCCTGGTGTCTGGAGAACTGCTTGTTTTACAAGATCTATTTCAAATATTTTTAAATAAATAATCATAATAATGGAATCTCAATACTCTCCAGACTCTAAGGAATACATTTAGGAGTGAAACAGCAGATTTATTTTAAAATGTCAAAGTTTACAATATGCTGAAAATTACATTTTTGCAACTGTTTAAACTTATGATGAGTTTGTAAGTCATTTCATAAGTATATGAGAGAATATTTACTTTAAAAAATTCTTTAGGGGGTAATTAAAGAAAAAGGTTTGAAAACCACTCATCTAAACCATTACCTCTTACCAAAGTCACTGCAATATCTTCTAGTATTCTTCCTGTTTGGCAGCCATTCCTCACTTAAAAATATTTTCAAAACATTTCAGCCAGTACGGCAGAAATGAGCACAATATTATAAAGCAATTATCCTTCAATTAAAATTAAATAAATTAAAAAAAAAGAAAATTGGAGTCAGAATGCTGCTGCTGCTGCTAAGTCGCTTCAGTCGTGTCTGACCCTGTGTGACCCCATAGACGGCAGCCCACCATGCTCCCCCGTCCCTGGGATTCTCCAGGCAAGAACACTGGAGTGGGTTGCTATTTCCTTCTCCAGAGCATGAAGGTGAAAAGTCAAAGTGAAGTCGCTCAGTCTTGTCCGACTCTTAGCGACCCCATGGACTGCAGCCTACCAGGCTCCTCCATCCACGGGAGTTTCCAGGCAAGAGTACTGGAGTGGGGTGCCATTGCCTTCTCAGGAGTCAGAATGATAGTGCTTAAATACAAAAATTCAATCAGGTCACTATTAATACAATGCAGTGGCTTCTCATTGTCTTTCCTTGTGAGCTTTTCCAGTGACTGTTGCCACTGCTGCCTTACCACCATCCCCTGGAAACTGAACTATAAGACATCTGAGCCTCATGTCTCTGGGCCCTTTCTCAAATTCTTTCCCCTTCCTGATTCATTCTCACTCCCTTCCTCCACTTTCCCTCCTTCCACCATCTGCCCTTCTCCTTTTCATAATCAACTCCTGATCATCACTCTGGTCTCAGTTCTGAAATCAGCTGTGTCAGAAAATACTCCTCAGTCCTCCAATTATGCGTCAGAAATCCCCTTAATCTGTTGGCATAGCACATGACTTCAGATTTACAAACAGAATTTATAATGGAAGCCAAAACTTACTTGCTTACCTTGTTTTGGCTCCTTGAATCCTCGTATTTTAAATGGTCAAATGTTTGCATGGTGGTATTTTTTGTTTTCTTATTTCTCCAGCTGATTTCTGACCCAAGTTTATAGACATATAAAGGTATCTTTCTAAAACAAGACCAAATGTGCAAATCTAGTAATAGGAGAAGATGGGCTAAGGCTAACTCCTGATTATTTCCTCATGCTCTGACTTGGAAGAAATCCTCACCCTTTAGTATTCAAAATATACCACACTTCCACCAACAGTTTTTCTACTTTTATTTAAATTAGGTGACAATCTACAGAAAATAAGATAGCTATCTATCATTTAGCACTAAGGCTCTAGTGCCTAGCATAGAATCTCATATATAGTGTGTGTTCAATAAATTGATACTAGATGAATGAATGAAATCAGAACAAGACAATAAACATGAGTGATTTCTGATTCGTTAATTGTTGAAAATAGTTTTGAGGTCATATGTGCCTTGGATTGAGCTTTCAATTTACTTTTTTACTAACATTTTCTGTGTGGGTAGGGCAATTCAGCAAGGACTCAGCCTCAGTTTCTTAGGCTACTCTCATTTGCCACTCAAAACGGAACCATTGTTTTGAATCTGAATGAGTGCATTCATTTGGAATCTTATCTAACTCTGCTTTTCCCCTGTCTTAGGGTCAGTTGTTTGGACAGTTCAATTTTTTTCAAACCTGACTTTGCTCCTGGTATCCCTTGTAACAAAACGCACAAGTTAAGGCAAAACAGAAAAGTTCAGCAAGAAATTCTAAAACTCAATTTTTCACATATATTTTCCCCATTAAGCTGAAAAAGTACTTCAGAGATATCATGAACTACAGGTAAGTTTGAAGACAGAGTAATGTTTACAACAACACAATGGAGAAAAGATACTGCAACGAATCAAGCTGTTATTAAAGAACTTCAGTAACTACTCAGTGAAATCACTGAAAAACTGACAGATATTAGATCAAATTCTCTTCAAAAACTGTGTGAAAGAAAGTGTTAGTCGCTCAGTTGTGTCCAACTCTTTTCAGCCCCACAGACTGTATCCTGCAAGGCTCCTCTGTCCATGGGATTTTCCAGGCAAGAATACTGGAATGAATTGCCATTAACTTCTATATGGGGTCTTCCTGACCCAGGGATCAAATCTGGTTCATCACACTGCTGATGGATTCTTTAACATCTGAGCTACCTGGGAAGCTCATGAGAATTATCTTTCCAGGAGGAAACCGAGTGACTTAAAAAAACAAATTTAGAAGGTTATGAAAATTAATAAAGGATGATTTGACAGTAGTTTGGGAGACTTATAAAAACAGAATTAATGAAATAGCATTTGAATCTTTATATGAAGTTTTTAGGCAAAAGCAGAGAATATTTTTTTCAGTGAGAAAGGAAGCAGACATATTACTTATGTTACCTAAACACAGGGACACAAAAAACTGCCTTCTGAGTTATTTTACAACATTTGTTTTATCAATTAAATTTCAAATTTTATAAAAATGTCATAATGACATGAATTTTTGTGGCATCTTAATTTTAATAGTATTAAAAAGGGGGAAATGTGCCATTTGGAGATGAAAAAAATATTATGCAAAAAAAGATGTGATTTACAATATATCAATAAACATTTTTGGATAAATAAAATGAAACCTAAGAAATGTGATAAAAAGCTTGAAAACCAAGCAACAATCCTACCTTGTATAGAAAGAACAGTGGTCCCAGATAGAGTTGGCCTAGATTAAAAATTTAATATTTCTACCCAGTCTCATGGCATTTATGAAGCCAACTTTTCTGAATCTGTTTCCTCGTCTATGAAATGGTAACAAAAAAATCTTTCATACCAATCTTAGGAATAGCTGAGAAAGGTGTGTGTATGTGTGTGTGTGTATATATATATATATATATGTATATATATTTATGCATATATATTTATATATATACATACACATAACAATTTTACAAATTAAAGCTTAATTTAATTAAAATGATCATATAGTTCTGTAGCAAGACTAACCCCAGAGAGTATAAGATGTGAAATGTTAAAGTCACATGTCCTAGGGGGCTCACAAAATGTTGAACTTCCTTTTTGACTCATTCTTTCATCTGAATATCTGATCTTTTGTAAAATATTATTTAAAGCATTTACACATGCATGCAAATGCACACACACAGGCACTGCACACACACACACACACACACACACACACACACACATATTTGTTAGGGCTTTCATCAATAATGCACTGGAAAAGCAAAGAGCATAAGAAGGAAAGAAAAAAGTGAAAATGAATGCATGCAAATTAAAGACCAAGTCATGTCTATTTCTAAGTCCTGTTTTTGCAAAAGTATTTGTTGATACACCAGGTACATCCAAGCTCTGTTAGTACCTTTCACTAAGAGCTTGGGCTTGGTCTGAAAAGCTCCAATTTCCACCCCCAATACAAGTCTATTTTTTTAAAATTCAAGTACAGTTGATTTTCAATATTATATTATCTTTAGGCATACTGCATAGTCATTCGATAGTTTTACAGATTATACTCCATTAAAATTATTACAGAATAATGGCTATGATTTCCTGTGCTTATATACATATATCTTTCTTGCATATCTATTTTATATATAATAGTTTGTGTCTCTTAATCCCATACTCCTATCTTGCTCCTCCTGCCTTCCCTCTCCCCACTAGTAAAAACTTGTTTGATTTTATAGCTATGAGTCAGTTTCTGTTTTCCTAATATTAAAATATTCATTTGTTATTTTTTAGATTCTTCATAAAGTGATATTATAAAGCATTTATCTTTCTCTGACATTTTTCTGACTTTCTCTGACATATACACTAGGTTCATCCACATTGCTGTAAATGGCAGAATTTCATTATTTTTAAAGGCATAATATTCCATATATACAAGGTCTCCCCAGTGGCTCAGTGGGAAAGGATCTGCCTGCAGTGCAGGAGACACTGGTTTGATTCCTGGGTCAGGAAGATTCCCTGGAGGAGGTCATCACAACCCACTCCAGTATTCTCCCCTGGAGAATCCCTGGAGAATCCCATGGACAGAGGAAGTTGAAGGGATATGGTCGATAGGATCACAAAAGTCGGACACGACTGAAGCAGCTTAGTGCACATTCCATATGTATATACATAGGTGGCTCCCCTGGTGGCACCTCAGATGGTAAAGAGTCTGCCTATAATGCGGGAGACCTGGGTTCTATCCCTGGGTCGGGAAGATTCCCTGGAGAAGGAAATGGCAACCCACTCCAGTGCTCTTGCCTGGAAAATCCCATGGATGGAGGAGCCTAGTAGGCTACAGTCCATGGGGTCGAAAAGAGTCGGACATGACTGAGCGACTTCACTTCTCTTCACTTCATATATACATACATACACACACACATATATCCATCCATCTGTCAATGGACACTTGGGTCGTCTCTATATCTTGACTGTTGTAAATAGTACTGTTATGAACACTGGGGTGTATGTATCATTTTAAATTAGTATTTTTGTTTGTTCCCAGGAATTATACACCCAGGAGTTGTATACCCAGTAGTGATATTGCTTGATCATATAGTTGCTCTATTATTAGTTTTCTGAAGAGCAGTCTATGCAAAGCTTTTGGAAATGACTTTGTAGCAAATCAGTTTCACTGCCTAATAAATACAATCCTAAGCAGAGTTCCAACTGGAATATTTCCCTCTTATGTTCTACATAAGTGATCTAGATGAATGATGTCTAGATCAATGGTCTAGATATTCTTGTTGAAGGCAATTGAAATGGATATAACCATTAACACTGAGTTTATCATCCTTATGCCAAAAAGAGAGGGTATTTTAAAGCTAAAAATGAAAAATAATAAAATGGGAGACTGGTTTTGGTTTGCTGCTGCTGCTGCTAAGTCACTTCAGTCGTGTCCAATTCTGTGTGAACCCATAGACGGCAGCCCACCAGGCTCCCCCGTCCCTGGGATTCTCCAGGCAAGAACACTGGAATGGGTTGTCATTTCCTTCTCCAATGCATGAAAATGAAAAGTGAAAGTGAATTTACTCAGTCGTGTCCGACTCATAGCGACCCCATGGACCACAGCCTACTAGGCTCCTCTGTCCATGGGATTTTCCAGGCAAGAGTACTGAAGTGGGGTGCCATTGCCTTCTCTGTGGTTTTGGTTTAGTGCAGTGATATTGCAAAGATTAGTAGCCTCATCCACAACTCCCATTAACAAATTTGTTTAGTTGTTTAGTTGCTAAGTCATGTCCAACTCTGCAATCCCGTGGACTGCAGCCCACCAGACTCCTTATCCATGGGATTTTCCAGGCAAGCATACTGGAGTGAGTTGCCATTCCTTCTTCAGGGGATCTTCCTGACACAGGGATCAAACCTGCGGCTCTTGTGTCTCCTGCTGTGGCAGGCGGATTCTTTACCACTGAGCCACCAGGGAAGTCCCTACTTAACTCCAATTAATAAATGCTTTCAAATCAACTGGTATATATCTGTACCAACTATAATCTCATAGATCACTGAAGAATACAAAACTATCTATCTTATTTATTTAGATACGAACCTACTCCAGACAAGCTCGTATTCTGATATCATCACTTTGGATAATTTTATGTCAGCTGAAATGGGAACAATAATTGATTCAGACTGTGTTTCTGAATCATGTGAAAGCTTCTTCTAAAATACAAAGCATAATCAAGGAATAGATTGGAGGCTTTAACAATTCCATTCTTTTTTATGATTCATAAAGAAGCAAAGCTTTATTTGCTATTCACTTCTTTTACCCTCCTTTTACTGCACTGTTTCTGGGGAGCCCTGTATGACATTGTTTGAGATATAGCTAATGCAACAGTTGAAAAGTATTGAATCAATTCAGAGAAGAAAATAATTCTGGACAAGTTCTCAGAAACTTTAAGCTGACAGTCTTTTAAAAATAAGAAATGAACAATTAGATGTGTTGTGTGTTGATTTCAAAATGAACAGTATAGGAAAGCATCCACAGAAACAATGTTCAGAAAAAAATGTGCAAGTTGTGGGGTGCTTTTGTATAAAACACAATTTAATTTGAATAGGAATCAATGAGCAGCTTTTATTCTTTTTTAAACTTTTAATTTTGTATTGGAGTATAGCCAGCCAACAATGCTATGATATTTTCAGACGGACAACAAAGAACTCAGCCATACCTATACATGAATCCATTCTCCCCCAAACTCCCCTCCCCTCTAGTCTGCCACATAACTTTGAGCAGTTTCCTGTGAAAAAGCAGCACTTATAATGCTAAAGTTGTTCCATTCAGCTCAGTTGCTCAGTTGTGTCCAACTCTGCGACCCCATGTACTGCAGCACACCAGGCTTCACTGTCTTATCATTAACATCTTCTGTCATCCCCTTCTCCTCCTGACTCTTTCCCAGAATTAGGGTCTTTACTAATGAGTCATCAGGTGACCAAAATATTGGAGCTTCAGCTTCAACATTAGCCCTTCCAATGAATATTCATGATTGATTTCCATTAAGATTGACTGGTTTGATCTCTTTGCACTCAAGGGACTCTCAAGAGTCTTCTCCAACATCACAGTTCAAAAGCATCAATTCTTGGGCTCAGCTTTCTTTATGGTCCAACTCTCACATCCATACATGACTACTGGAAAAACCATAGCTTTGACTATATGGACCTTTGTTGGTAAAGTGATGTCTCTGCTTTTTAATATGTTGTCTAGGTTTGTCATAACTTTTCTTTCAAGGAAGAAAAGCTGTAAGCATCAACAAATACATAACTTTAAAACCACTCTGCAGAGTTGAATGGTTGATTGACTGATTCTTTACTGATTTATATATATTTCCCACTAAGAGAGTACTCTGTATCTCACAGAGGTAAAAATAGAGATGTTCTTCCTAATTTGAGTTTGTTTTACTTTGATTGTACATGACCTGAAAATCAGGCTGAAAATTTGTTTGAAATTCTTTATTTAATACTACAAATCATCATTAGGTATTAATAATTATTTCAAAAATATTTATAAAGTTACCTCTGTTTCCTTTCATAAATCCCAACTAAGAGTTATTATTAGTATTTGTGGAGCAAGAGTATAGATGGATAGATGGCAACTCATAGAAAAAGAAGTGATTTTTCTCCTTTATAATTGTCCCTACTATCTTTTTTCTTTTTCAGATGCTCTAGATTCTGAATGTACTACAAAGCCATGATATAAATATATATAGTTCAATTCAGTACAACTTAAGTAGGAACTTTATCTTTAAGAAGCCCTAAAGACTTACTGGCTACCAGACATGTAATACATCCAGCAAAAGCCTTGAAAAAAATATAGGTTAATCAGAAAACCCTCTTTAAAATATTCTTTCTTCTTTGTATTATATTTGAATATCTTTTAAAGAAAACTATGTGTGGTCAGATTAGTGTTTTTCATAAATTCCAAAATAGCATTTTAATCTCTTGACTCAGTCAAAACAGGTGAGCTCTATATGCTAACTCTCATAATTTATTCACATATTTATTTGTTCATCATATATGCTTTGGTACTTCCAAAAGGACTTTATTACAGCTTACATAGTCAATGAAGATTTTAGCACAGTGATAGAAGAATGAGATCCCAATATGAAGGATGTCATGTAGACTTGCTTAGGGGACATTACTTGTTAATTGAATGGTATTATAATGCAGAATAAATAAAAAGTAAAATCTCTAACATTGAATACTAGGAAAAATTTTGATGTTACAGAAATGTCATTGTGAAAAAAATAATTTAAAAGAATATTAGATGCATTCTTCATGTACAAATTCTTATCTTAAATTCTGATGTCAAATTGTAGCTGTATGAATTCATTCTATCAGGCATAAAGCTTCTTCTCCAATGACAATATATCTGTTGAATTGAGAAGTTGAGAAGCTCTGGAGAAACAGCTCACTCCTTCAGGCTATAATTCTACTGCTCCCTTTTTAGGAATGTTCCTGTGACATGAATAGTAAGATATAATTCTAGTTGTTATTCACATTATTAAGTCACTGCTTTTAAATTTTTCCCTAAGATCTTTGAGAACATTAAAATTGAAATGATATTTAGTTCCCATTTTTAGCTGGCATAAATAATAAGTCACTCAATGCTTGAAAGTGACACAGATGAAAGATGGAGTAGCCACTAGTAAATTCAATTTTCATTCTGAAATATGCATGTAAAAAACAAAAGTGAGAGCTTTAGCAGATCTAAATTACTTTGTTATAAATATTGGAAAAAAACTGCTTTGGGGGGGGATGATACATAGGAAGAAAGTAAGTGAATATTTAAATTTATAAGGAAACTTAATTGGAAGCATTTGAATTTGAGTTGTTAACATTCTCACTCCCAATCTTTTCTCTTTTTTTTTGGTCAATTATTGGTAGATTCACTCTCATTTTATATCAATTATAAAATATCCATACATTTTTCTAACTTCTATTACAGTGCCAGTGCTAAAGTAATCTCTTCTATCATCTATATAGTGGATCTTTTCCATTGATTTATTTGCTGAATTCATGTTATTTAGATAGGGCTATAAAACTATCACATAATTCAGTTTCCCCAGTTAACTCAATCCGTGTAGAATTATTTTGACTGCCTATTTGGAATACTTGATTTCCATTCTACTCAAATGCACTTTTGATGTGTTTCTTTAGAACTCAAGTTTAGCCACTCTATTCTTAACAAAGTAATAAATAGGTAGCTATATTTCTTTGTAATTTGTCTCATACACAATTATGCATTGCACAAAGACTCAATACTAAGTTTTTTTAAAAAACTAATCACCTATATTGACACATATATGACAAAGATATAATTTTTATGCAAAAATAAAATGTTGGGTTTTATTAACACATTTTAAATATTTATTGTTATTCCAATGATAACATTTAAATAAATGTGCATGTTGGTATACCCATTTCTCTCTTTAAGTTATATGTTATTCTGTCAACAAAACACATTAAAAAAGTAATTTTACTTTGAAACAGGTAGTAATATCTACAGGCAATTTTAACAAATTTGTGCTCTTTATTCTCCCTATTTTACTCATTGTTAGGCACTATGATTGTCATTATTTTTCTCCATGTAGCATCTATAACATTTCTATATTTTGCTGGGCCAATTTAATCCTAACCAGCCTCCCATATGAGCAATAGAAATTCATACAACCTCTATTTCAACTTTAACACATTTACTCCTGTTTCTTCCTCAGTTATAAACTACAGAAAGTTTTGTTTTTAAGTCATATAAATATAACACTTATTTTCAGCACATCAATTGATGCATGACTAGCTCTTTTAAGGAAGAATTAAGTTTATATTGATATTTAGCATGTCTCAAGGGGTGCCCATTTCCTTGTCAATGCTCATGAATGATATCTTCCAACATTATAGCTCTGTGGCTAAGATCTAAGAGTTTGACATGTTTTGAATCACAGAGAAGGAGTTTTCTTTCGTTGAAATTTATTTTCTTAAGAATCATTCTTTAGATAGATAAAGTCGCAAAAGAAATTCATTAAAAAAAATTTCCACTGAGCTAAGAAATTAATTTAATGAGGAACATTACATCTGAATTAAGAATTCTATAATTAAGGGGAAAACTGCTGAAGTTTTTTTTATTATTTTTGAATTTTTAACCATGTATGCTTTGAAGCTTGTTTTTCTATAGGTAGGTATGTCTGAATAGAAGGCTGTTAAACTGTAAAATTCAATCATTAGAAACTCAGTTTTCAGCTGCAAAAATTAAGGATTAGTCATAATTATTATATGAACTCTTCTATAATTTCATGTTATCTTAGATAAGGGACAAGATAGACAAATTCTAAATAATCTTCCTCTTGGATTACTAAAAATATTTTCTTCATTACTGTATGAAGCATCTATTTAAGTTAAATCTGAATAAAAGGAGGCATTAATCTATAGGAGTTAACATTTCCATAGGTGAGAGCTATATTCTACTGCAATAAAAAAAGAGAAAATTACTAGATTTATTATTGTTTGCACATAGCAACTTCAGAATAATCACTGTGCTAAAGAATTTTCTTTTTTCCTCCAGAAATGATTAAAATATGTCATTTATTTAAAAATCAACAGAATTTGGCATTCATGCTCTTCTGCAAAGGTCTCATCCAAATATATCCATGTAAACATTTGGCCATGTTTTCTCTCTTCTAGCTGAGTGTTCTGGCACAAATAACCAGTTCTCTCAATATCTTTGTTATTATTTCTGCTTAGTCTTACTC
Source organism: Bos taurus (assembly GCF_002263795.3). Classification (NCBI taxonomy): domain Eukaryota; kingdom Metazoa; phylum Chordata; class Mammalia; order Artiodactyla; family Bovidae; genus Bos; species Bos taurus. The sequence continues at coordinate 40,018,653 of NC_037332.1, forward strand.
CCCTCAGAATTTTACTATGTACTCAACATCTTAAGTTCCAAAGAAAAATGCACAATTTCAGGTCATCTTTAATAAATGATATAAAGCCAGAGTCAACAAGACACATTCTTTTTGGCTTGGATCTCTGGTTATGTTGTAGGTCACTTATTTCTAAATATACAGTTTTATATATTTTGTCAATTATTATAGCTCCATCACTGAGTCGTGTCCAACTCTTTGTGACCCCATGGACTATAGTCTTCTAGGCTCCTTTGTCCATAGGATTTTCCAGGCAGGAATACTGGAGTGAGTGGCCATTTCCTCCTTTAGGGAGTCTTTCTGACTCAAGGATTCAACCCTCATTGCCTGGATCTCCTGTGTTGGCAAGTGGATTCTTTACCACTGAGCCAACTGGGAAGCCATAGTGGCTCTATTATCATAGTTATTAACATTATAATATGTTTATATAGCTATGAATATGTAATGGAATCCACTCACTGATGTTTTAATTATGCAATGTGGGAGACCTCGGTTCGAGCCCTGGGTTGGGAAGATCTGCTGGAGGAGAGCATGGCAACCCTCTCTAATATTTTTGCCTGGAGAATCCCAATAGACAGAAAGAGCCTGGCAGGCAAAAGTCCACGCAGTCACAAAGAGTCAGACATGACTGAGTGACTAAGCACAGCACACAACATTTCTACTGTCTAACTATAGTCCATTTCACTATTACTATTATGAATTAATTATGTGAGTAAAGAAGACCTTATTATCAATACATTAATGATAAATATTCACAAACTATTCACAATATATCAGGCAATGTGCTAAATGCTGGGGATATGGACATAATCAGAACAAATGTTCCCACAGAGTCTGAAAATATGTTGAATATAATTTAAAATTATTTAAAATAATTTAAAATATTTTCATTATTTTTATGCCTAGTGTTGACATAATAACATCTGCATAAGACAGATTTTTTCTTTTCTTAAAATAGCCACAGCATGTTTTCTTGACAGAATATTTGTTGAAGTTTTAAATCACAAAATGTTTTTACATTAATTTTCTAATTAACAATGGGGAAAAAAAATTCTGTTCATTCCAATCACCTGAACTTGCCATTTCAACAGTCTTTGTAAAAAATTACTATAAAATACACTCACTGATTGGTAGAAGTGGTAAGGAAGGGGCTTTGAGTTGGAAAGATAACTAAATCCTGGCAGTTCCCTAAGGACATGTTCCCTAAGGCATATATCAAAGTTGATCTCTCTGAGAGGTTGGCATTTTTGACATGACAATCAAATCTCCAGCTACAGTCATATTTTAGGTCCAGCTACATCCCAACTCATCCTTCCTATCATTTACTTGTACAGCCTAGAGTCACATGATATCATATCCTTCCCAAAAATCTCTTTTTCTTAACTAGTTTGATCTTTGACACTATTTTGCAATAGCTTTAAATGAAGTTTTCACATGAGTAATGAAGTTATTAAAAGAATAATTATAAAAATATCACTATGTTTTACTACTGAAACTAGTATAATATTATAAATCAACCAAAATTCAAAGAAAAGAAAATATCTACTACTACAAGATTCATCGTGCATTTGATATGTACAATTAACATAACAAACGTTCTACTCAAAGTCTATTCATTTGATAGTGTGACTTAAACAATAGTGTCTTAGAACTAATAAAATGTGGTAACAGTAATTCATGTAAATATTCATTATGTACAGACTTATTGAACACCCACTTTGTTCATGGCACTGTACTAGACACTGGGAATGCATGTGCCCTTTCTATTTTTCAATCATATACAGAAGACTCCCCTGGTTAATATCAGTTTTCCTCCTGAAGGAGGTAAGGAGAAAAAGGTTCTAAAAGCATATCTTTCACCATTACTATTCAACATAGTTTTGGAAGTTTTGGCCACAGCAATCAGAGCAGAAAAAGAAATAAAAGGAATCCAAATTGGAAAAGAAGAAGTAAAACTCTCACTGTTTGCAGATGACATGATCCTCTACATAGAAAACCCTAAAGACTCCACCACAAAATTACTAGAGCTAATCAATGAATATAGTAAAGTTGCAGGATATAAAATCAGCACACAGAAATCCTTTGCATTCCTATACACTAACAATGAGAAAACAGAAAGAGAAATTAAGGAAACAATTCCATTCACCATTGCAACAAAAAGAATAAAATACTTAGGAATATATCTACCTAAGGAAACTAAAGACTTGTATATAGAAAACTATAAAACACTGGTGAAAGAAATCAAAGAGGGCACTAATAGATGGAGAAATACACCATGTTCATGGATCAGAAGAATCAATGTAGTGAAAATGAGTATACTACCCAAAGCAATTTATAGATTCAATGCAATCCCTATCAAGCTACCAACAGTATTCTTCACAGAGCTAGAACAAATAATTTCACAATTTGTATGGAAATACAAAAAACCTCGAATAGCCAAAGCAATCTTGAGAAAGAAGAACGGACATGGAGGAATCAACCTGCCTGACTTCAGGCTCTACTACAAAGTCACAGTCATCAAGACAGTATGGTACTGGCACAAAGACAGAAATATAGATTAATAGAACAAAATAGAAAGCCCAGAGATAAATCCAATCAAATATGGACACCTTATCTTTGACAAAGGAGGCGAGAATATACAATGGATTAAAGACAATCTCTTTAACAAGTGGTGCTGGGAAAACTGGTCAACCACTTGTAAAAGAATGAAACTAGAACACTTTCTAACACCATACACAAAAATAAACTCAAAATGGATTAAAGATCTAAATGTAAGACCAGAAACTAGAGGAGAACATAGGCAAAACACTCTCCAACATACATCATAGCAGGATCCTCTATGACCCACCTCTCAGAATATTGGAAATAAAAGCAAAAATAAACAAATGGGACCTAATTAAACTTAAAAGCTTCTGCACCACAAAGGAAACTATAAGCAAGGTGAAAAGACAGCCTTCAGAATGGGAGAAAATAATAGCAAATGAAGCAACTGACAAACAACTAATCTCAAAAATATACAAGCAACTCTTGCAGCTCAACTCCAGAAAAATAAACGACCCAATCAAAAAATGGGCCAAAGAACTAAACAGACATTTCTCCAAAGAAGACATACAGATGGCTAACAAACACATGAAAAGATGCTCAACATCACTCATTATCAGAGAAATGCAAATCAAAACCACAATGAGGTACCATTTCACACCAGTCAGAATGGCTGTGATCCAAAAATCTACAAGCAATAAATGCTGGAGAGGGTGTGGAGAAAAGGGAAGCCTCTTACACTGTTGGTGGGAATGCAAACTAGTACAGCCACTATGGAGAACAGTGTGGAGATTCCTTAAAAAACTGGAAATAGAACTGCCTTATGATCCAGCAATCCCACTGCTGGGCATACACACCAAGGAAACCAGAATTGAAAGAGACACGTGTACCTCAATGTTCATCACAGCACTGTTTATAATAGCCAGGACATGGAAGCAACCTAGATGTCCATCAGCAGGTGAATGGATAAGAAAGCTGTGGTACATATACACAATGGAGTATTACACAGCCATTAAAAAGAATACATTTGAATTAGTTTTAATGAGGTGGATGAAACTGGAGCCTATTATACAGACTGAAGTAAGCCAGAAAGAAAAACACCAACACAGTATACTAACGCATATACATGGAATTTAGAAAGATGGTAACAATAACCCTGTATGTGAGACAGCAAAAGAGACACAGATGTATAGAACAGTCTTTTGGACTCTGTGGGAGAGGGAGGGGGTGGGATGATTTGGGAGAGTGGCATTGAAACATGTATAATGTCATATATGAAATGAGTCACCAGTCTAGGTTCGATGCACCATACTGGATGCTTGGGGCTGGTGCACTGGGACAACCCAGAGGGATGGTACAGGGAGGGAGCAGGGAGGGGGGTTCAGGATGGGGAACACGTGTATACCTATGGTGGATTCATGCTGATGTATGGCAAAACCAATACAATATTGTAAAGTAATTAAACTCCAAATAAAATAAATAAATTTATATTTAAAATAAATAAATAAATAAAATCATATCTCCCAACAAAAGAATTTAAAAATTACTCTTATCATTAATTTATACTTTAGAGAAATCAATAATGAACTAATTAATATAAATTTATTGAAAACATTAGTCATCAGACTACTCAGTAAAAAGCTGAGTACCTGTATTGGATGTCTTGTAAAATTTATGTATTTCTTCAAATAGCATTTTTTCCTTATCCATTAGTCAGATTTTGGATACTTGAGCAAAGTGACCTTTGTATATTGTCACCCTGTTTATTTAACTTATATGCAGAGTACATCATGAGAAACGCTGGACTGGAAGAAACACAAGCTGGAATCAAGATTGCCAGGAGAAATATCAATAACCTCAGATGCAGATGACACCACCCTTATGGCAGAAAGTGAAGAGGAACTCAAAAGCCTCTTGATGAAAGTGAAAGTGGAGAGTGAAAAAGTTGGCTTGAAGCTCAACATTCAGAAAACGAAGATCATGGCATCTAGTCCCATCTCTTCATGGGATATAGATGGGGAAACAGTGGAAACAATGTCAGACTTTATTTTTCTGGGCTCCAAAATCATTGCAGATGGTGACTGTAGCCGTTAAATTAAAAGACGCTTACTCCTTGGAAGGAAAGTTATGACTAACCTAGATAGCATATTCAAAAGCAGAGACATTACTTTGCCAACAAAGGTTCGTCTAGTCAAGGCTATGGTTTTTCCTGTGGTCATGTATGGATGTGAGAGTTGGACTGTGAAGAAGTCTGAGCACTGAAGAATTGATGCTTTTGCACTGTGGTGTTGGAGAAGACTCTTGAGAGTCCCTTGGACTGCAAGGAGATCCAACCAGTCCATTGTGAAGGAGATCAGCCCTGGGATTTCTTTGGAAGGAATGATGCTAATGCTGAAACTCCAGTACTTTGGCTACCTCATGTGAAGAGTTGACTCATTGGAAAAGACTCTGATGCTTGGAGGGATTGGGGGCAAGAGGAGAAGGGGACGACAGAGGATGAGATGGCTGGACGGCATCACTGACTCGATGGACGTGAGTCTGAGTGAACTCCGGGAGTTGGTGATGGACAGGGAGGCCTGGCGTGCTGCGATTCATGGGGTCACAAAGAGTCGGACACGACTGAGCGACTGATCTGGTCTGATATTTACAGATGGTTTCTTTTTCAAATTAAAGTTGATTTTCTTCTATTATTAGTAAATCAAAATAAAAAATTTTAAATTTTACACTGCCTCCATTATGCCCATTTTAATTAAAATGAAAGAAAGATGAACAAACATATGAACATAGAGGTTCAAATGTCATTGTTTATATACGAGTATCGACATTTGAAGATTCTTTCAGAGTGCCAAAAAGAGTTAGTAAAATTATGAGGATATAGAGGAGAAGCTTTAATCTCTTATTCTTGAAGTTAGAGTTTTAGTAATCTCCAACTCCCAGTTTTCCCATCTTCAAAGTGAAGATCTCATAGTCTTCTCAGTTCAGTTTAGTCACTCAGTCGTGTCCGACGCTTTGCGACCCCATAAATTGCAGCACACCAGGCCTCCCTGTCCATCACCAACTCCCGGAGTTCACTCAAACTCACATCCATTGAGTCAGTGATGCCATCCAGCCATCTCATCTTCTGTCGTCCCTTTCTCCTTATGCCCCTAATCCCTCCCAGCATCAGAGTCTTTTCCAATGAGTCAACTCTTCGCATGAGGTGGCCAAAGTACTGGAGTTTCAGCTTTAGCATCATTCCTTCCAAAGAAATCCCAGGGCTGATCTCCTTCACAATGGACTGGTTGGATCTCCTTGCAGTCCAAGGGACTCTCAAGAGTCTTCTCCAACACCACAGTGCAAAAGCATCAATTCTTCACTGCTCAGCTTTCTTCACAGTCCAACTCTTACATCCATGCATGCCTACTGGAAAAACCATAGCCTTGACTAGATGGACATTTGTTGGCAAAGTAATGTCTCTGCTTTTGAATATGCTATCTAGGTTGGTCATAACTTTCCTTCCAAGGAGTAAGTGTCTTTTAATTTCATGGCTGCAGTCACCATCTGCAGTGATTTTGGAGCCCCAAAAAACAAAGTCTGACACTGTTTCCACTGTTTCCCCATCTATATCCCATGAAGTGATGGGACCAGATGCCATGATCTTCGTTTTCTGAATATTGAGCCTTAAGCCAAATTTTTTTACTCTTCTCTTTCACTTTCATCAAAAGGCTTCCTAGTTCCTCTTCACTTTCTGCCATAAGGGTGGTGTCATCTACATATCTGAGGTGATTGATATTTCTTCCGGCAATCTTGATTCCAGCTTGTGCTTCATCCAGCCCAGCATTTCTCATGATGTACTCTGCATATAAGTTAAATAAGCAGGGTGACAATATACAGCTTTGACATACTCCTTTTCCTATTTGGAACCAGTCTGTTGTTCCGTGTCCAGGTCTAACTGTTGCTTGCTGACCTGCATATAGGTTTCTCAAGAGGCCAGTTAGGTGGTCTCGTATTCCCATCTCTTTCAGAATTTTCCACAGTTTATTGTGATCCACACAGTCAAAGGCTTTGGCATAGTCAATAAAGCAGAAATAGATGTTTTTCTGGAACTCTCTTACTTTTTCTTCTAGAGAGGGTTAAATGACATTATTTATTTAAGCATGATCTCAGCACAAACCTTTTCCTTTCAAGCTGTGTGTATGAACTATCTCCCCCCTTTCAGTGCAGACCTCTGAAGTTTACAGTCATCACCATGTTTCACAACTACACTGAAAAAAACATTTTACAAATATTTTAAACCTTTTTTTTAAGTATCCATTATCTGCCTCATTAAGGAAGTTATCCTTGATGCTCACCCCTCATTTTGCTAGAGCCTGGTTTATATGCACTTATTATACCTGCTTGTTGTTGTTGTTCAGTAGCTAAGTTGTGTCTGATTCTTTGTGATCCCATGAACTACAGCACACCAGGTTTCTCTGTCCTTCACTGTCTCCCAAAGTTTTCTCAAACTCATATCCAATGAGTTAGTGATGCTATTCAATCATCTCATCCTCTATCACCTGCTTCTCCTATTGCCCTCAATTTTTTCCAGCATCGGGGTCTTTTCCAAAGAGTACTTATATCTTTACAAGAATTAACTTTATCCAGTAAACTTTCTGTTATCTTCCCTCCTCCTTTTAATAGACAACTTTTTCATGGAAACAAGCAATATATTTCCCTTTGTATATTAGAATGGGCTTAATAAACATTTGCTGAATTAATAAATGTGGTCCCTGATCTAACAGATTCACAATCATGTAGGATGATATACATGTCTATTACCCATGAATATAACATCGGTCCATCAGTTAGATTGTACCATAGTATCTGGTATATATAAATGTATTTATTCTACATGAATATAAACTCTTTGATGGGACAGTTCATGTTATACTCGTCTTTGTATCCCTAAAGTCTAGCATAAGTGGCTAACATATGTGCAAGATTTGCCAATTATGCTTCTTCAGTTCAAGAGAATTTTGTGTGTTTGTACACACACACACATAAAGTGGGCACTTAGAACTTGGGAAGATACTGCTATTAGCTTTGGACTCAAAATAATTCAAGGGATTAAAGTGGTAACTAAATGTATCACTTGAAAATTCATACAGTCCCGACAACCGTTGATAAATGGCCCTTGTTTCTGTGAGCGGGATTAATTGAAATTAAAATATTTTATAAATAATTATGCTGGAAATAAACATAAAAGATTTAGGCACAGTGGCATAGGGCTTTGATGAGTAAAATAGAGAGCAATAAATTGGCCTGAGAAATATAGCTGATGTATCAGAAAAAAATAAATTTATAGGTTAGATTGAAGAACAAAGACAAGAGTGGAGTTAATTCATGTTTAAAATCTGTCAAATGATGAGAGAATAGCATTGAAACATGTATATTACCATATGTGAAATAGATCATCAGTCCAGGTTCGATGCATGAGACAGGGCACTCAGGGCCAGTGCACTGGGATGATAATGAGGGATGGGATAGGAAGGGAGATGGGAGGATATTCAGAATCGGGGGATACATGTACACCCATGGCTGATCCATGTCACTGTATGGCAAAAAACACTACAATAGTGTAAAGTAATTAGTCTCTAATTAAAATAAATAAATTAATTAAAAAAATACAGGGAACTATATTCAGTGTCTTGTAATAACCTATAGTGGAAAAGAATATGAAAAAGAATATCTAGATCTATCTATCAATCACCTATGTGTATATATAAAACTGAATCACTATGTAATACACCTGAAACATTGTAAATCAACTCTATTTCAATAAAAAATAAAGAATTATTAAAACAAACAAGCAAAAAAAAATTTCAAATGATAGTGTCTCTCCATGTACAACCCATGTATCTATCTGAAAATCAATCAAGATAGCCATAAAGTAAAGATTCTCATCCAAATGCTACTATGTACTGCACTTTATGTTAATATGTAATGACAGATATAATTTTAAATTACCTAACTATTTTACATAATTTTATCAAGTGTTGTTAAGTATGAATAATCGTCCAAGAATATAGTGATTTGAGGATAGATAAATTCAAAGATGAAGAAGAGATCAAATGACTTGCAATCATCTTTTTTATGTTCACTGAAACAGAGGTACTATCACTTTCAACAGACAAGGACGACACAAGATATTTTTTCCAAAGATAATATTATGTTCAGATTTTCCACAGTCTGACAAATCTTCTTTTTGGTAGGGATTAAAGTTCTTATTCTCTACTTGTATTACCTCTCTGTATTATTTTCCAACAGAATCCTCCAAGGTAAGGTCCAAATTCAAATTATAGAAAACACAAAACTAGAAAATAATAAATACATTTTATATTGACGATAATTTCATAGAATACATTTCTTCAGTAGTAAGCACCTCTGAATTTTCTCCTAAAATTGTCCCTCCATAGATGATCATTGTTCATCATGATTTCAAAGCACTTTAAAATTTATAATAAAAGTTAATTCCTGGGTTCAAGTAAAGGGAAAATTTGTAGTTTTCTATATTCTTACCTATCTATTATGTAACTTGGGTGCCTCTTACTGATTTACTTAGCTTAAGTCCACTTAATTCACCTCTTGGTTGCCTACTCACCCAGTTCTTCAATAGATTTCTCTTTGTTTGTCACCCAGCTTCTCTTGTTGCCAACTAATATATCATCTTCCATCTGTTTAAATTTCTATGTTCTTTCTGGCACATCTCCGCCTCCAGATTCCCTCCCAGCCACCTACCTTGCTGCCCTTCCATCTGCTAGCATGACTAGTGTCTTATTAACCTGTTCCCAACCTAAACTGTCTCCAAATTTCTACTAAATTTCATCAAAAGTTTCTCTCTTAAAGGATTTTGTGATGGCAATAATTATTTATAATTATACAATCTTGGAGCAGAAAGGGAAGTTAAATGAAAACATTCAAACATGCACTTAACATTTTAATTCTTCTACCTGTTAAATTTATTTACTGTTCTCAGTTTCTTTCATTGATAATGTTTTGAAGGAATAATGCGCACTAATGAAATATATCACAAATGTCTTTTCATATATATTCTTCTGCACACTGCTTCTGTATGGCTCAATTCTTCTTAGTCTTGTGGTTAAGTGCATTTGTCATTATTCCAAAGATTTGCACTCACTGATTACTAACAACCTTTTCTTAAAGGCAACATTCTCAAGACAGTTCAATTAAATATTTTAGGTTTAATGTAGCAGAAATATTTTTGTTTAGGATGAGATATAGCTGCCTGCTGCTGCTGCTGCTGCTGCTGCTGCTGCATCACTTCAGTCGTGTCTGACTCTGTGCGACCCCATAGACAGCAGTCCACCAGGCTCCTCCTTCCCCGGGATTCTCCAGGCAAGAACACTGAAGTGGGTTGCCATTTCCTCCTCCAATGCATGAATGTGAAAAGTGAAAGTGAAGTTGCGCAGTCATGTCCGACTCTTCAAGACCCCATGGACTACAGCCCACCAGGCTCCTCCATCCATGGGACTTTCCAGGCAAGAGTACTGGAGTGGGGTGCCATTGCCTTCTCTGATAGAGCTGCCTACTGAATGTCAAATATGTTATATAAACAACACTAGCATTGGATAATTACAGTTTCAGAATTTGACATTTAAGGAGCATAAGGTGGTATTTCCCTATGATATTGATTTAGTTGCTTGATGTGTGTGTGTGTGTGTGTGTGTGTGTGTGTGTGTGTGTGTGCGCACGCTCAGTCCCTTCAGTCATGTCCAACTCTTTGTGACCCTGTACAATATAGCCTGCTAGACTTCTCATCTATGGGATTCTCCAGGAAAGATTATTGGAATGAGTTGTCATGCCCTCCTCCAGGGGAATCTTCTTGAACCAGAGAACAAACCCCCATCTCCTGCATTTAGTGCACTGCAGGAAAATTCTTAACCCACTGAGACACTTGTACTTATTTTCATGCAGCAGATATAACATACTACAAGTTACAAATACCTGAGAAAAGAAGTGAAAGGCAAAGGAGAAAGGGAAAGATATACCCAACTGAATGCAGAGATCCAAATAGCTAGGACAAATAAAAAAAAAGAGCTTTCTTAAGTGAACAATGCAAAGAAATAGAGGAAAACAATAGAATAGGAAAGACTAGGGATTTCTTCAAGAAAATTAGAGATACTATTAGGGAACATGTCATGCAAAGATGGGTACAATAAAGGACAGAAACAGTAAGGATCTAACAGACGTAGAAGATATTAAGGAGAAGTGGCAAGCGTACACAGAAGAACTATACAAAAGAAGTTTTAATGAATTAGATAATCTTGATGGTATGGCCACACACCTAGAGTCAGACATCCTGGAGTGTGAAGTCAAGTGGGCCTTAGGAAGCATTACTATGAATAAAGCTAGTGGAGTGATGGAATTTCAGCTGAGCTATTGCAAATCCTAAAAGATGATGCTCTGAAATGCTGCACTCAATATGTATGCCAGCAAATTTGGAAACCTCAGCAGTGGCCACAGGACTGGAAAAGGTCAGTTTTCATTCCAATCCCAAAGAAAGGCAATGCCAAAGGATGTTCAAATAACTGTGCAAGTATGCTTGTTTCACATGCTAGCAAGGTAATGCTCAAAATCCTTCAAGCTAGACTTCAACAGTATGTGAACTGAGAATTTCCAGATGTATAAGCTAGATTTACAGAAGGCAAAGAACCAGAGATCAAATTGGCAACATTCGTTTGATCATAGAAAAAGCATAAGAATCCAAGAAAAACATCTACTTCTGATTCATTAACTTTGCTAAAGCCTTTGACTGTGTGGATCATGACAAACTGTGGAAAATTCTTAAAGAGATGGGAATACCAGACCATCTTATCTGCCTCCTGAGAAACCAATCTACAGGTCAAGAAGCAACAGTTAGACCCAGATATGGAACAATGGACTGGTTCCAAATTGGGAAAGGAGTATATCAAGGCTGTATATTGTCACCCTACTTATTTATCTTCTCTGCAGAGTACATCATATGAAATGCCAGGCTGGATGAATCACAAGCTGGAATCAAGACTGCTAGGAGAAGTATAAACAACCTCAGATATGCAGGTGATACCACCAACATAATGACAGAAGAGGAGCCTCTTGATGAAGGTGAAAAGGAGGGTGAAAAAGCTGGGTTAAAACTCAATATTCAAAAAACGAAGATCATGGCATCCAATCCCCTCACTTCATGGCAAATAGATTATGAAAAAATTGAAACAGTAGCAGATCTTATTTTCTTGGTTTCCAAAATCCCTGTGGATGGTGACTGCAGCTATGAAATTAGAAGATGCTTGCTCCTTGGAAGAGAAGCTATGACAAATCTAGACAGCATATTAAAAAGCAGTTAAATCACTTTGCCAACAAAGGTCTATCTAGTCAAAGCGATGGTTTTTCCAGTAGTCATGTACAGATGTGAGAGTTGAACCATGAAGAAGGTTGAGTGCTGAAGAACTGATGCTTTCAAGCTGTAGTGTGTGAGAAGACTCTTGAGAGTCTCTTGGACAGCAAGGAAATCAAACCAGTCAATTCTAAAGAAAATAAACCCTGAATAGTCACTGGAAGGACTGATGCTGAAGCTCCAATACCTTGGCCACCTGATGTGAAGAGCCCAACTCTTTGGAAAAGACCCTGATGTTGGAAAATATTGAAGGCAGGAGGAGAAGAGGATGACAGAGGATGAGATGGTTGGATGACCTTGCTGACTCAATGGACATGAGGTTTAGCAAACTCCAGGAGACAGTGAAGGACAGGGAAACCTGGCATGTTGCAATCCATGGGGTCACAAAGAGTTGGACACTACTTAGTGACTGAATAGCAACAAGTTAAAGCAGACTCACGAAAATATTTAAAACTTTAGACCTGTATACCTTGTTATGAGACTAAAAACGAATTGTCCACTTATATTTCTAGAATAATATCCTTCATCTTCTAACCACATCTTAGAAGAGAGTTGAGCTTGTACCTGCAGGAGGTTCACTGAGAAATTTCCCTTAAATTAAATAATATTGTAATGGAGCAGGATGTATAGGATCTTTCAAGATAGGCATTCCTGCATATACTCTGCTTTAGCTCCTCTCTGGAGTACCCTTAGATTACAGTATCCGATGCACATTTCCTGAGTTGTTTTACAGATGTGAAACCCCTCCCTGTCCTCATTAAATAGAAGATGTTAACTACTTGATGACCATGGGCACATAACCCCCAGGCCTACTAGACCCTGAGGATTGATAATATTAACTCCTGTGATACTGCCCTGTGATTAATATCTCACTATCAGAAAAATCAGAGAATTGTGCATGAGTTGATCACATCCCTATAATCCCCCTCCCTCCCCTGGCTTTTAAAAATGCTTTGCTACTCACTGTTGCTGCCTTCAAAATGGAGGAAGGGTATCCTCCAGAAGCTGAGAACAGCCTTCAGCTGACAGCTAGCAAAGAAAATGGGACTTTAAGTCTAGAACTGGAACAGAATTCTGCCAACATCTTGCATGAACTTGGAGGTAGATTCACCTCATAGTCTCCAGAAAGGAATGTAGCCCAGCCAACACCTTGATTTAAGCCTTATGACACTCAAGCAGAGAATCAGGTGAGCCAACTGTGCTTGGACTTTCAACTACAGAACTATGAGCTAATATATTTATGATATTAAAAAAAAATGTTTTGTTGAACCCTTCAGGGAGTTCTAGATTTGGGGGAACATAAATCACCTGTTTCCTTGCATAGTGTAGTCTAGTGAAGTCGCTCAGTCGTGTCCGACTCTCCTCAACCCCATGGACTGTAGCTTGCCAGGCTCCTGTGTCCATGGGATTTTCCAGGCAAGAGTACTGGAGTGGGTTGCCATTTCCTTCTCCAGGGGATCTTCCTGACCCAGGGATCAAACCCAGATCTCCCAGATTATAGGCAGACGCTTTACCATCTAAGCCACCCAACAATAAACCTTTCTCTGCTCCAAACTCCAACATTTTGGTTTGTTTGGTTTCACTGTGCATTGGGCACACAAACTTGCTCTAACAATATAGCATTTTAATAAAAAGATAATGATTTGAGAAAGACTTGACTGATTTATTTTAAACACTAGGAGTACAATACTTCTATAGATGTCAATTAACATTAAAGGTGTTCATTTTTTTCAAGTTGTTTTAATAAATTTTATTATTACCTAGGTATGGTAAAGCCAACAGATCTGGTGATGATAGTCATTGGAAAAAATAGCTTGTTACATTTACAAATCCCAAGAAGGCAGCATTTGCCTGGAGACATACAGGGAATTGTGGGAATAATGAGGGTTTGGTCAGAAGGCAGTAGGAGAAGGGCAACAGTGGGCATGAGCCTTTATAGTATTATGCTTTTCTCAGTAAAGATGCAAGATAAGAGTGGATGTGGGATTGGCTGGTTTGAATTATTTCAGAAAGCCCTGGGGCATTGTGGGCTTCCCTTGTGGCTCAGCTGGCAAAGAATCCACCTGCAATGTGGGAGACCTGGGTTCCATCCCTGGGTTGGGAAGATCCCCTGGAGAGGGGAAAGGCTACCCACTCCAGTATTCTGGCCTGGAGAATTCCATGGACTGTATAGTCCATGGGGTCGCAAAGAGTTGGACACAACTGAGTAACTTTTACTTTCACTGGGGCATTTGTGGCTGTACTTAGTGGTCTGCTCTAAGTATTCCTTGCTGGAACAATTAGGAAGAAAGAAGTGGCTAGATGTGAGAACTCTAATAAAGAGGGTGGTTGAAGGCAGGACTTTGGAATGATGGGTTTGTACTTGAAAAGGGAATTTGAGGGCCAATGGCTTACTAACTCCCATTATGGGCTCAATTTGGGAGGCAAAGCCCCTCCAGGGTCAGCAAGGCAAAGCATTAGAATACAGATAAAAATGTATAGTTAATATAATATTTAATTCAGGATTAGCAACCATTAATAAGAAAAGTTGAGAATTCATCTGATTCAGAGGTTGAGAAATATCTTTAGCATTGAATGCCTCCAGTATGATTAAATGATATCTGTGAGTGTCCTGCCCAATGATTGTTAGGTCTATGTCTAAAATTTTTATTCTGCTGGTTAAAGTCTTAATAACCAGCTCCCACCTTGTTTATTTTCAGTTCTATCTATCCAATGCCTCTATTTCAGTCCTGACACAAGAATATATAGTATTAATTTTCATTTCCATATGTTTATGGATATTATTCTCTTGGACTCCATTTAAAAATTCTGAGCCTAGTTCTTCCTTTCTCCTGTGACACTGAAACATTTAACAAAATATTTTTGGGCTGGTGCCATGCTCTAATTTTTTCCCTGCATTTGAATTATTTGTTTTACTGAACGCCTAGCCCTTCATCTTTTTCTGCATCTAACGCAAGTATTGAGCAAAAGCACACAAGAAGACCTTAATAAATGCTTCTTCATTGCACTGAGTTGTCTTGTATGGTTAAAAGTGATTAAGAAACAATAAATAATGGGGTAAATGGGTAAAATGTTAATTTATAATCAGAGGAAATAAATTGGTGAAAAATGCATGAAGCTATGTTAAAATGACACAACCATTGGAGTCAGCTCCTAAAAGAATATATAAAAGGAAAGCGCTTCATAAGCTATAATTTCTTAGGGAAAATATTTTAAGGAGGAGCTAATTTTATCATTTTATCCAATGGAAGAGAAAAGAATATGAAATATCGGTATCATTGTTATAAATTTATATTTGAAAAACTTTTCTGTGTATTAAAAGTTATTAATACCTTTCTAGATATTAAAGAAACCTACAGAGGATTAAATTCAGTTCAGTTCAGTTGCTCAGTCATGTCCGACTCTTTGCGACTCCATGAAATCGCAGCACGCCAGGCCTCACTGTCCATCACCAACTCCCAGAGTTCACCCAAACCCATGTCCATTGACTCGGTGATGTCATCCAACCATCTCATCTTCTGTTGTCCCCTTCTCCTGCCCTCAATCTTTCCCAGCATCAGAGTCTTATCAAATGAGTCAGCTCTTCGCATCAGGTGGCCAAAGTATTGGAATTCCAGCTTCAAAATCAGTCCTACCAATGAACACCCAGGACTGATCTCCTTTAGGATGGACTGGTTGGATCTCCTTGCAGTCCAAGGGACTCTCAAGAGTCTTCGCCAACACCACAGTTCAAAAGCATCAATTCTTCGGCGCTCAGCTTTCTTTATAGTCCAACTTTCACATCCATACATGACTACTGGAAAAACCATAGCCTTGACTAGATATAATTTTGTTGACAAAGTAATGTCTCTGCTTTTGAATATGCTATCTAGGTTGGTCATAACTTTCCTTCCAAGGAGTAAGCGTCTTTTAATTTCATGGCTGCAGTCACCATCTGCAGTGATTTTGGAGCCCAGAAAAATAAAGTCAGCCCCTGTTTCCACAGTTTCCCCATCTATTTCCCACGAAGTGATGGGACCAGATGCCATGATCTTTGTTTTCTGGATGTTGAGCTTTAAGCCAACTTTTTCACTCTCCTCTTTCACTTTCATCAAGAGGCTTTTTAGTTCTTCACTTTCTGCCATAAGGGTGGTGTCATCTGCACATTTGAGGTTATCGATATTTCTCCTGGCAATCTTGATTCCAGCTTGTGCTTCCTCCAGCCCAGCATTTCTCATGATGTACCATATAAATATTAACTCAGATTTAATCAATTTGTGTTTTAGGCTTGGAAAATGGGCCTATCATCTCTCATCTTTCACTCTTCCACTCTTTCATAAAGGATTCATAACTTTTCTACAATCTTAGTCAATACTGAATATAGTATAGATAGATGGATACAGTTTTATTCTTAGATTTATTATGATGTACATGTCAACATTCCTTATTAATATATGTATTTATTCCCTATAACAAAATTGTCTGCTTATCATTTTAAAATATTCTTCTCAACTGATTTCTTAGTTTACTAACTCACCTTTAAAGTTCCTTTTTTAAGCTAAATTACAAAATCTTATATTAGTGAATCATAATATTTCAGTAATCTTATAAATTGATTTTTAGAGGTATTAATAAATATATCAATTATGAATTAAATTTATCTTTTCAAAAAGTTTACTTTTGATGTTTCACATTCCATTTTTCTCTCTTTCCTTTTTTTTATATCCTTTTCATATCTTCAGTTTCCTTTCCAGTTGAATTTAATATGATTATACTTTGCCATGGTAATCATTACCTAAATTCATTTATGGTATTTTACCTCATATGTTGTGGTTGATTTTCAAATATTCTCATTAACCTCTTGCTAGTTTCTCCCAATTGATAACCTATAAAAATTAGTTGCAGCTAATGTGGAAATTGGGAACTGAGCACATCTCATTCTGACCTAGGGAATATTCTTTATCAAAACCATCAGATATTTTCAGTGAGACTGAATAATGGCTTGAGTTGAGACTAGAACAATGACAAAGAGGCTTAGATTTGCACAAGTGAAGTGCTACATGGACCCCTTTGTCTATACAATTGTCCCATGTTGGCTCATTAATTTTACTGCTATGGTCTTGTCACCCAGCATGGAGGCTTTTCTTCTGTCACTTCAACAAGCTCCAACAAGTAGCATTGCCATTATATTCGTTACTCAGAATTTAGTATGTCAATGCAACAAATACATTATTAAATACATTTATTATTATAAATACATTAAGTTTCTGTCCCCTCCATTCTTTCTCATTTTCTTTCAGATTCCATTTTACTAGCTGTTGGGGGACCTCACCCAGAAGGCATTTAAACAGAACTGAATACCATGACTCAGCATTGGGAGACACCTCTCCTTCCTTTCGTCCCCTCCCTAAGGAAAAGCTTCACTCCATGTGTGAGTGTACTTATGTACCTAAACTAGATGAGCTTGGAAGATTTAAACACATTGTACAGTCCTGGGAACCAAGTGCCACACCACCACCAGACAGTTGGCAGGAAACCCAAGTAACAAAGTAACACTGTCGCAAAATTGAAATGCACTGTGAAACCCTTAAAGGGTATTTTTCCTGTGATCTTGCTGTCAGTGCTCCATATATCCTTTTTATTTTTAATAAATAATCCCTATCTTAGCAAAAATAGTTGGCCTTATCTATCACTGATTTTTTTTTAATTTAGGGTTCTATTTTATTGATTTATTTTTTTGCCATGCCATGTGGCATGTGGGATCTTAGTTCCCCAACCAAGGATGGAACCCATGGCGCCTGCAGTAGAAGTTTGGAGTCCTAACCACTGGACCACCAGGGAAGTCCCTATCACTGGTTCTTGATAGATTATTTAGAAAACACATTTTTTAAAACTTAATATTAATTAACATACTTGAGTAGATAATGTTATATTATCTACTTTATATGACATACATGTTATACGGCATATATTATGTTTTATAAATTATATATTGTGTGTACATATGTGTACATATATGCTATGTGTATACATATGTATATACTAATAGTATAAATGTTATTGAAAAGCATCTTTTAAAAACGTTATATATCTAGAGTTTCTTACTGAATATTTGTTAATGATATTTTCCCACCCTAAAGAAAAGTTTAAAAATTTATTTCATAGTGCATATAACTTGCATTTTTATTCATATTTTCATGGTATTTAAGCAAGCAGCTTTAATTCACAAAGACTGGCAAATATAGCAGAATACAGAGCTATGTTTTTCAGTTTTACAGAGTTTTTGTAAATTTTATTTGGCTTTTATATAATGAGTTCTGCAATCATATAAGCTTAATTTTTTAGAGACCAAGAAAGAAATAAAACTTTTTTTTTTTTTTTTGTCATGGAGGAGGAGCATATATTTTGAAATCTTGTCATCTATATATTCTTTCTGGAGTAGGGCATTCTGGACAAGAGGGAAAAAAGAGAACACCACAGGTAGAAGTCAGACTGTTTTGTTTCTGACAACAAGGTCTTCCTTCAAGGACAAGCTATTCCAAATTATTTTAATTCCATCTGTTCCATTTGTATGCAACACAGTACCTCAGTGCTTTCCTCTGCTTCTGGGGAAAGGAGTGAACATTTTTGGTGTTTATCAACATTTTTTAGCATAATTTGAAAATACTGACATTAAGGAAACAATAAGAGCCAAGGAATACCACAGCCCTGCTAAAACTTCTCCACAGGAGGTAATTTTTATTGATTCCACTCATACTCTGGTGCCGCCCCTCCCCAATTTGCAGGTTTCAGTCTATGTGAGACACACACATCTGAGCTCTGGTACAGTCCTAAAAAGCTTTTGCGTGCAAAATAAAATACCCTGCGGCACAAATACTGTCAAAAATATAGAATAAAATCAGCCTTCAATTAACATAACAATTGAGAATCCCGACACTGCATCGCAATACTGAGGTGTAAGTCAGTCCTGCTAACACTGCATCATCCTTATCCGAATTCAGCACATTTTCGCTTGCAATTTTCTAACCTAGAGGAAAACCTCGGACTTACCTCATATGTTGAATTATCTGTCGTTCTGAGTATAGTATTTATTGCAAACTGTCCATTTGAATGAATGCGGCGACAGTTACACCACAGTACGCTTCTCTCCTGCTGCAGAAAGCAAGTTAAAAGGACTTCAAGCTGTGACCTCAGAGGCAGGCACAGCCGCTCCCATCCTTCAGCCAACCTTCTGGGGAGAGCAGGTTAGATGACAGTAAAGCTGGCTCGCTACATAGCAATAGTTTCAAATAAAGCATTCTGTGCTGGGAGCTGGGGGATTTACATCCAAATTCAGCTGGCTAGAGTCAATGCTGCTTCTATGCCTGAAAATATTAAGCATTTCACTGCAGTCACTTAATGCAAGAAACTATCTGAGGCGACTTCACAAACCCTGTCATTCTGTTCAGAGACTAAAGAATGACCACCGCATGCATAATTCATGCATTAAAATCTTCAATGCACTTCCTGTAGTCGCTGTTCTATCCAGTAATGGGCTATTGATCACCTCATCGCTAAGACAATTGGAGCTCCGCGATTGGTTTATTTCCACAAATAAAATTACAATCTAAAGCACAGGCAGAAACCTCCAACCCTGCAGCATCCACCGGGGTAAAACACTCACATAGACGGGATGGCATTTGCATATTGCAGAATGTTTAAACTGGACTCTTCTGAGGAAATGCTATAACATTTGTTTACTTTTATTCAAAACACATCGTTTCTGCAGATTTAGGCTGAATATTTTATATTAGAAGTGCGATATATAGAGTTGATTTTTTCCTACGATTTCCTGAAAATCAACAGTGCTAAATTGAAAATTAAGAAAAAAGAACAATGATGAATTGCTGTAAGTCATATTCTAGGAGATTTTTATACGGGCTCATTTGAATAACACTTCTTAGAAGATTTTAAGATAAAAATAATTAATTTTTCTTTCAATAATATGGAAGAGGATTCCTTTTTAAAAAAATCATCATAGTGAGTACATCATTGTTCATCACCATTGACTATTTTGGATTCTGAACACCTGTACACTGGGTGTGTCAGTAGTTCTGAGAGCCTTTTCTCTCAGAATTTAAGCTCCTAAGAACATGCCATGATTTCAGCTAGTCTTTTTTCACTGCCTCAAAAAACAAGTAAGCTTTAAAGCTAATTATGCTTTTTATTATGCTAATATTCATCAAGAGAAAACACAGGTAGCATTTTGAAATATCACAGTAGTATTTGGAAAAATTACCATATGAGAGATCCATGTAAAATGAAATGGCAAAGGCATTTAATGTACAATAAATGTTTATCTATTTCCCAAAGTATCTTCATTGTAAAAACGAATTAAACTTTATCCACCATAGAGGACAGATGTTACTAAGATTATTTAGAAGCCTAATGCCATGTCTTTTCAAAGCCTTTTCATACACACACACACACACATATATATATATATATATATACTATATATATCTTATATTTTATATATACACAGGTACCACATACACAAAAAGGCAATATTTCTATCTCACCACACCTTGCCATTTATAAGACCAGAGCGAAACCTTCAAATTCATTCTCAGGACTGGAGTAAAGAATAACTCTCAGAGTATAATCAAGGTTTCCCATCTAAAGATTACACTACAGAGAGCAGTTCACTCTTGGAGGGGGCATGATCATGGTGACTTTCAGTCAATAAACCAGTTAAAATTTATACCAGCCTGAGAGGGCAGTAGGAGCCTTGATGGCAACAGTGATGGAGTTTAGGGATGGTCAGGGAGATAGTTTTTCCTTCCAAGTGCAAGAAGAGCATAATCCTTGCTAGCCCAGTGAAAAAAAATAGGTATATTCAGCTGATAAAGATTATGCTAAAATATTCTAAATGTGTCTGAGAAATTAACTCTCCAATTACTATATACATTATATCTTCCATACTCCTCAATGTTCTGTTGTATCCAACTCAGATTCTATTTGTACATTTAAAAATACATATTACTTCTTCTTTTTTTTTTAAGTACTTAAGTATTACTTCTAAAATAAAAAATTCAAGTTAACTACAAGTAGACTTTATTTTATACTATTTGAGTAATATTTTTTATTTTTTATACAAAAGATCTCTAAAACTTAAGTTTTAGAAGTTATAGCTAAGGATAAATTTCCTGCCAATGACAGGGATGGAATAAAGGGACAAAGTAGGTAATTAAATAGTTAATAAATAGCTAATCCCACTAGGGTATTATAAGCAATATATATATATATGTGTGTGTGTGTGTGTGTGTGTGTGTGTGTGTGTGTGTGTTTGTGTGTGTATATGAGACCCCTGTAAGGTAATGATTACTCAAGAAAGCATGTTTGCTTAACTACAAAACAAGAAGGCTTGCTTAGCAACAAAACCATGAGACAGAAGCATGAGACATGCCCCCAAACAATAAATCAATGGTGGCATGATATCCATATCCTGCCCAGTGAGGTCAGTAAGTTAATGATCACTAGGACATGCTCTCTACACACATTAAAAAACAGTAATTTGTGGACCTAGCTTGACCATGTAGGGACAAGGAAACTCCCCTGCTGAAGCTGAAGGAGAAGCTGATGATGGAAGCATGATGTCTACTCAAGAAAGATGAAGTTCTTCTTACCCTCCCCATTTTCCTTTGATTATGAAACTAGCCCAGTAAGTTCTCAAGGCATGGCACCCTCTTGCCTGTCCACTTGTAAATATCACAAGCGTCCTATTCTAATAAATCACTTCTTATCTTTCACTGTGCCTCTTACTGAATCTTTTCTGACCTGAGACGTAAAGAATTATGGTACCAGAGTTCTTCAGAGCCCCCCAAATGACACCAGATAGTTTCACCAAGAGTTTTATTAATTTAGTCATCTAGAAGCCATTTTGTATGAAGATAATGTCTAATTTAAAACTAGTAGAAAATCACAAACTTTGAAATTTAGCTTAAATTTAAGGATACAATGTACAAGCATTTAGGAGATATAAATTGCTGACAAAACCAAAAATAATTGCAAATATAAACATTGGAAATTTAAATCCTCTGAATTGACATGATTCAATAGCGTATAACCAGGTGGATAGGAAAAGCATTAGCTTTGTCCTTCTCTCCTTCTGTAGTGAGTGGAGGAAAGTCAATATTTTTCCCGCATACAAATTTCCAAGACCCAGATCTAAAATGATGATGATAACTTTGGACCTACTTGGTGAATTTTCAGATTCAACTGTTTTAAATGTGGGGAGAGAACACACACACGCAAACACCTCATCAACCTAGGGTAGACCAAGATTAGACTCAGCAGAGATAAGTATGGCATAAGAAAAGTTATGGAGGTGGTAAGTTCCTAGGAAATCAGGGTAGGGGAAACCTTGAGGGGAAACGCATGAGTAAAAACAACCAATTGTACTCCCAGATAAGAAAAAGCCTGAGAAAGTAACAAGAACTGATTTCCATTTTCCAGAAGCTTGACTATGCCTAAGAAACACACTTAACCTATCTTTTAAGTGTATGGAAAACAGAGGTGCCTCTTTTAGATGAATTTGATCTCTTTGCAGATCTAGAGGCGTTCCAATATTAAGAATTTATAATACATATAAAATATGGAGCAAACTCTGTAATGTACAATAGGCTCAATAAATTGAATCAAAAGTTGTGAATAAATCAAAACATATTTAGTCAGCTAAATTTGCAATATCTATTAAGATATACTCCTAACCTGTCATTTGGAAAAATGCATAATTTATATTCATTTTAAGAATACACAATGCCATGTAGAATTAAGAAAATAACTTAGTCTGCCAAAGTCTCCACATTCCTGAGCTCAAGGGGAGTGGGAGCAGGCTGCATTTATTTTCCAAGATTTAAGACATTATTTCCCCTTTTCTCAAGTTGTCCTAACTATAATACAGTCATCCCCTAATTATAACACATTCATTCAATCAAAGATATTTATTATGTACTTTCTATATGCAATGGATTGTGCTACAAGCTAGGAAGACAAATATGTATAATGACTGCTCCCAAGATATTCATACTTTAGTGAGAAAAATACGTAAAGACATAGATGCCGGGTGATGACTATAATCACTTCTGATATGTGTTAAGGTATGCAAATGAGATAACTACTAAAGCATGCTGTGACTACACGCTAAGTAACTGATGGATAAGTGCTATACCTGAGGCAGAGTGTAGAAGAAATTGTGTATTTACCACCTGCTCACAGGGCATTAGGAAATGATTCACGGAGAGGTGATATTTAAAGAATCTGAGTGGTAAATAAAACTTACATGGGCTATAATGTTTCACAAATCTGAAATTATATTCAAACTTTCTGAATTTGTTACCCAGCAGAACTTGAGTCTTCTTGCCCTGCAAAGTAAATCCAAGGATAACGCTGAGATGTTGTGAAGGAAAGTGCAGCATTTATTGTAAGGCACCAGACAAGGAGTCTGGGGCAGCTAATGCTCAAAACTCTTACACTCCCAAATGAGTTTCAGGGAGCATTTTTAAAGACAAACTGAGGGAGAGGAGTCCCAGGGTATATGATCAGCTTACACATGAAGAGGTAACAGGCAATGTCACTGGTTAACATTATCAATCCTCAGGTTCCCATAGATCATGGGCATCAAGTAGTTAACTTCTCCCATTTGGTGGGATTTTAGCATCTGTTTAAAAACTTAGGAATTATATTTGAGATACTGTTACCTAGGTAGCTTAGGGAAGAACTAAAGATTCTGTGACTGCCATATGGCTGATTTATTATTTAAATTGTTACCAGTTCTCCTGGCTCAAACTACTTACAACATGGCTCAGTGGTAAAGAATTCACCTGCTGATGCAGAAGACATAGGAAACATGTCTTGTTTCCTATGTCTTTTGCATAGGAGATGCAGAAGACATCGAAACACGATGATTCGATCCCTGGGTCAGGAAGATTCCTGGGTCAGGAAAATCCCTTGCAGGAGGAAATGACAACCCAGTCCAGTATTCTTACCTGTAAAATCCCATGGACAGAGGAACCTGGAGAGCTATAGTCCATAGGGTCTCAAAGACATGACTGAGCATTCATGCACTCCTGCTCAACTGCTACTTTTGTCACCATATATTCACATCTTTGATGCTGGGAAAGATTGAGGGAAGGAGGAGAAGGGGATGACAGAGGATGAGATGGTTGGATGACATCATCGACAATGTACATGAGTTTGAGTAAACTCTGGGAGTTGGTGATGGACAGGGAGGCCTGGCATGCTGCAGTCGATGGGGTTGCAAAGAGTCGGACATAACTGAGTGACTGAACTGAACTGATTCACATCTTTTCCATCATTAATCCTTGATCCACGCTTTTGTAACTCAGGAGGGCCCTGGGAAAATACAGCTTTTCTACAAACAGAAGGCAGGCTGAGAACCTGGGGTAGATATCTGCTGCAGGAAGGTGCCATAGGGTCCTACTGGGTTAAAAATTGATGTGACCATGGCATGATACCCATACTTGATGAACATGAGTTTTATCATGTAGAAATCAAGTTAAACCTCTATCTCTTTATCTTTTTGTAAGAATTAAATAAACGGCCTAGACTACAATAATTAAAAATACATTTTTTGTAGTCATGCAGATGAGAGTTTAAATCCTACCTTGATTTCCTCATGTCTAAATAGGAACTTCATTGACATCACAGAGTTATTAGCAAATTCAAATATTTCAATGTCTTTATGTGACTCAACAGTTCTGACACAGTAAGGACTTTAGAAATATTAATTTATTTTCTTCCTATTTCTGTCTTGAAGGGAAAGTCATTTTTAGTAAGGAGAAAAGCATGCATTTGTAGAGAAACAGGACATCACATGACATGCTTGAGAAACTTAAGTATCTATTTTATAATTTGGATATAATACATATATTTTCAGGTGATGACACAAGATTATACAAAATCTGATAGCAAAAAAGGTTAAAAATCATGATTATATACAACATTTTTAATACTGTCAAGGACTTTGAAGCTATTCAACAGAGAAAGAGATATTTAAAGATTTCACCAAGATAGTAATATGACTAGGTTTTGTGACTGGAGGATAGATTGGATGCAGTAACAGATTAAAAGAATGTGTTTAATAGGATACCATTTTAGTCCACCAGAAGTGATGAGGGCCTCCACAAAGCAGAAATAGAGATATTCTGCTGCTGCTGCTGCTAAGTCGCTTCAGTCGTGTCCGACTCTGTGCGACCCTATAGACAGCAGCCCACCAGGCTCCCCCGTCCCTGGGATTCTCCAGGCAAGAACACTGGAGTGGGTTGCCATTTCCTTCTCCAATGAATGAAAGTGAAAAGTGAAAGTGAAGTCGCTCAATCATGTCTGACTCTTAGCGACCCCATGGACTGCAGCCTACCAGGCTCCTCCGTCCATGGATTTTCCAGGCAAGAGTACTGGAGTGGGGTGCCATTGCCTTCTCTGAAAGATATTCTAGAACTATTTAAACATTAAAGTGGTAAGACTAGTAGGATTAAAAGACAGGGAGAAATCATGGAAGACTTTAAGACTTGGGCCACTCAGGGTACTCTTGCTTCTATCCAAAAAAAAAAAAAGAAAGAAAAGAAGAACCACTGATGTTATGAGAAGATGGTGAGGTAATTAGGTTATAACACTGAATGTAACAAAAGAGAGGTATACCAGGAAACAAGATGAAGAGTTGATAAAGAATTGGATACTCACAGAACTTTCATTAGACACTTGGCTAAAGAAGCTATACTTCACTAAATAAGTTTGGGAGTGGTCAGAATTGTTTAAGCTATGGAAGTGGAGAGAACAACTTAGGTTTGAAAGTGTGTAGAGAAAAGAAGATAGAGGAAGAAACACTGAGATGTAGATAAGAAAATGTACATAAAAGCTTTACATTAAATAAATATCTTGACATCATTAGTAAGTCGACTACAAAAGGGAAAACTGCTAATATGTGTTAAGCACATACAATAAGGCTAGAACACACTTAGTACTTTAATACACTGATTTAATTTGACCATCAAAAAGCTCTTGTGAGACAAGTAGCATTTCCCTCCACTTACCAGTGAAGCCTCCCACTCAAAGTAAGATTGAGAAATTTGATCAGGTCACATGACCAATGAACAAGTGAGCCTGAAGTCACATTTAGATTTTCCAAGTATACAATTCACACCTCTTCAACCATATAATGCCACTGAACCACTTCCAAGAACTGTCTCTGCTCTTGCATGTCCCCAAAGACCAACAAATAGTGAGTTTGTATTAAAAGTATGTCTGGCAATCACTACTTATTTAAAAACAAAAGAAAAATTAAAATATGGAAAAGAAAAAATCATTTATTATTGTTCCAAATACACAATATTTTATATGTCTATATACTTATCTCCAAATGCATATTTTACAACTATGCCTAAAATAATTTATAAGGAAGACATTATGATCCCTTTTGGTAGATAAGAAAACAGGCTGAGACAGTTTTAAGTAACTTTCACAAGGGTAGAATGATATAAAGAATAACACAGAATTAAAATTCCACATGACCAAAGCCCAGATTTATTACACTGTAATTTCCTTTAACAATATTCTTTTAAATTAGCCAAGAAATGAAAAAAAAACAAAGCTACAATTATCAACATAGATGGAGCTTACATACTTAATGCTAGGGGGAAATGCAGAACTCATATGTCATAATTTCTATTACATAAAATTTAAAAATAAGCAAAGTGATATGATATTATATTTTGCCTAAAGGTTTATGTATATAAGATACATGATACTTAAGGTCTGGATATAAATATCAAATTCTGGATTGTACTTATTGCTAAGGAGAAGAAGAAGGTTATTATTGGGGAAGAGGAATACAGAGAAGTTTATTTGCAGACACTTTTATTTATCATGCTGGTAGTGGGCACACATCTTTCAGTTAAGGAAAAAAAAATAGCTATAGGGAACAGGTATCCTAACATGTCCCCAAATTTGAGTGACATTGTCCATGCAACATTAAAGAGTTCTAATTCCATTAATATATCTCAATATTTCAGTGAGCTTGCAAAAACTTAATATACTCAAATGATTCCCAAGGTCTCATACAAATTACCCAACTGTAGTTCAGTCAGCATATAGAATGAAACTATTAAGAATTCTGCTAATGCTAACAGGTATAATTGAAAAATATAAAACTTTTTAAGTCTATGAAAAGTATAACTGCCAAATAATCATAGTAATCCTTATTTAATTATATTTACTTAAGTTATCTTTAGAGTAGTTTTCCTTTTTAAGGGATTAAATACTCTTGAAGGAAGACACGTTTAACTTTAACCCAGAGATACCAGCAGTCAGTTCTGTCGCATGAGATTCACCAAACAGCTCTGTGCACACGCCAGTATGTATCTCTACATACACCTTAGAAAATAATTTTTAAAGTATAACCCTGTTTCTTTTCTCTAGTAACAAATTTTAATGTTTGCAAAATACTGCTGAAATAGTCTGGTGTAAATAAATCTCTAGTGTCAAGATAATTGACACTAGAAATTCATTATGTCTCAATTTCTTTTATTCAAAAAAGGTATGTAAACTTTTAGGTCTTTAAGATTTCTGAGCTTTTTGAAAAGAATAATTTAACCCATAAGTAACACCTTGGATAGAAGCTTTTATTCACATTCTTTCCATTCTTATTTGACCATAGGTTCAATGTAAAGTGTATATGTTATACTTTTATTTAATAAGGTGATTTTGTATAAGTTCTTTTTCATATAAATACTTCACAGTGCATTTTATTTTCCTACCAAAAACCTGATTTCATAGCAAGATATTAATATTCCAGTAAGTTCTCTTGTAAAATATTTGCTTCATAGAGTTATTGCATAAGGTTTTGCTTCTTCATGAGTTTTATCTTTAGTCTTGCAACTGTAATTTCCTGGAAAAGACTTTATCACAGGTATTTGTCCTGTGAAATTGGAGAGGCATTCATAAAGTATCTTAAAAATATAGTTAATATTTTAGCTGTAGGAAATGGATGTGAGGGTCTTTCTGAATGAAATGATACTTCACTGACACATACAAGAGTTTAAATTAAAAATAGAAAATTGACAATGTAGGAATTGAAAGTCTTTGTATAAGAATAACATATATTCTAGACCGACCCTTGGTACAAAATCATCAGATGCAAACTTCTTGTCTAGCCAGTAATAATTATGTTTGAAAAATAATCCATATGAACGATACAGAGTAAAACAGGTATATGAAATAGCAGGGTAAAAAGTCTGGCTTGGGAAATGCAGTTGTGAATGCAAAGAACACCTATCTAACTTTCAATCCAGTTGACATTGACTTGAGCATTTTTTCCCGCCAAAATATTCATTGACATGGCAAATATTCACTGACATGGGCTATAGGTCAAAACCTAACTTGGTGCCAGGAATCTGAACATCATTATCTCCAGTAACTTAGAATCAGTGGTCTGTTGGAGTCAGCCCATTTTTAGAGATAATTTTAAATGTCAGAAATTTTGTAAGACAGTTGTTAAAGACAATCATTAATAATTAACTAATATAACCATTACCTGTGTCCTTTAATAACTTTACAGTAATGCATACTGAATTTAAACTTTATCTCCAGCCAAAATCTTTTTTCCGAACCCCAGGCCCAGCAGGGTAGTTTTGCTCTTGATGTTTACACTGATCTGTCTCAGGCAGTTCACAAATAAACTCGACTTTCTTTCTCTAAATTTGTTTTTTCTTTTTCTCCCCGGTGCTAGGAAACATTACCATCAATCATCTATTTATTCCAGAAATGGAGATATAATCTTTTTCTACTTGAAAGATTACCTATATGTTGATGAACTCAAAATTGTCTCTCGGCCAGATATCTTTTCTGAAATCCAACACATCAACTCCATAGTTCTACTTGGTTATATCTCACTCTTAGATAACTGAATTCTCAATATTTCTCTCAAACCTGATTTTCTCCATTCCTTCCTATCCTAGTAAATGACATCTCCCTACATCATCCTGTTTATGCCTAGAGTCTATGGCTTTAACTCTTTTTGTTACCACCTTATTATATATTGTATCCATCTATGTTTTTCTGTATTCATTGTCAATAGCAAAGTTCCAGCTGTAATCACTTCTTGCTTAAACTACTGAAACAGTCTTAAAGGTGAGCTCTCCATATCCACTCTGCTGCTGGCTAATCCATACCAAATACATAGTGAGATCACCCAAAAGGATTTTTTAATATGCCAATGTCATCATATTGTCTACTGGCATAAAATGTTCAGTGTTTCCTGAACTAAAATTAAGATAAGATTCAAAATCTTCAAGACAGCATATAATGTCCTGTTGGCCTCTAGCTAACCCTACAGCTTCATTGTGTTCTCTTTTCCCCCTTCTTCACTATATTCTAGTTACTTTGGCCATCTCCCTGTTTTTCCTAACCTTAAGACTTTATTTTTCCTCTGTCAGTAATTTTTTTTCAAATATTTTCTTGGCTAATTGACTCATCTTTCAGGTTATACAATTTTCTCTACCAATTTATAAACTAGGATTGTTCCTTCTATAATTCATTCTTGCAATACGCAGTAACTTTCCTTTATAGCTGATCACAATTATAATTAAAAACATGTTTTTGTAATTTTCACTACAGCAAAGACCATATTTGTTTCATATGCCTTACATTTATCACAGGTATAAGGTGCATCACTGTGATTGCTATACAGGGTACCAAATATGTGCTGAATGCACGGAAGAATGAATCGATACACAGTGTGTGCTTGTTTTAGAGGGTTTGATTCTTCAAGTTTGAATTATCAGGCACTGTGATAGAGTTCATCACCTAGAACTGAGCTGCTTACTTTAAATAAATGTTTTCTTTATTTTAGATCTTTGGCTAAAGATTCTCATATATTAAGCTTCTACCTAAAAATCTGTACTACTTATCTCTGTTCCAGGACACGGGTCAGGAGACTTTGAACTTTTGTCACCCATGCTTGACAGTCTGCTCTGATTTTGTATCCAAACTCATTTATCCGTAAGTGGGAAAGTTTTATTATCTCCACAATCTCTGCTTTGCCCCTGACCTACTTGAATTCTCTGTTGTCTTATATATCCATGTTGGTTCAGCTAAACAGAACACCGATTAACTTCTATTAATTCTAACAACTTCAGCTGTTGTTTCAACTTTGCTTTCTTTAGGGAGATTCTCCTGAGCCCTTTGATAATTTTCTTAGCTAGCTCCTAAATTTCTAGTAGTTTAAGGATGATGTGTTCAAATTTGGTGTGGAGATAAATGCCAGAGAAGTTGATTTGATGGCTTTAACTTATCTAACTTCTGGTTCTCAGGGAGTGAGCTGATCTACTTCTGTACTCTCACCAACTAAGCTATCTCTTTCCTTCTTTGTTAAAACTGGGAAAGCTCTAGCTACTGAAGATGCTCACTATTATTTTTTTTTCTATTTAATAAGTTCACAAGTATTATTTAATAGTAGATCATGTTGTCTAAAAAATAAAAATTAAAGAGCATTTTTTTCTCCTAACTTGTTTGTTTATATATTTTTTAAATATTTTTCTTGCCTTCCCAATGAGTTATAAAGAGTGAGTGGATCTAATAGTTAAAAGCATAAGATCTCATTTCTTACACCCTATAGCTTAGTATTGTATTTTACACTTGCTGTTTGTTCATAGCCAAGCTACTTAAGCCCCTTGCATTACAATATTTTATTTGCTAAATGCAAATGACAAAAACAAAAATAATGCCTCCATAACAGGAATACTGTGAGATTTAATTAAATGAAAGAACACGAAAAAAAACAAAACAAAAAAACTTATACAGTGCCTCAACATAGTGAGTATTAAAATTTTGTTACTTTTATCACATAAGCTCCTTGCAACCTAGCACCACAGTTTATGTTGCTGAATAATAGGCATCTAGCACAGAGCTTGAAAAGAACAGGCTTGTGACAAATGCTTATTGATTGATTGATGAATTCAACCAAATTTTCTTTCTGAGTCCTTTTGCTTTATCAGGTTACAATGACTCAGATGATTCTATCTCAGGAAAAGGACATCATTCAGATTTGAGAGATAAAAACTAGTTTTACAGAAAACAAAAGCTGGAAATGTTCATTGCTACTAAATAAGGCTTACAAGAAATGTTAAAGGGACTTCTCTAAGTGGAAAAGACAAGACTACAACTAGAAGTACAAAAATTATGAAAGGAAAAGTCTTTGATAAAGGCAAATATATGCCCAGGTGGCGCTAGTGATAAAGAACCTGCCTGACAATGCAGGAGATATAAGAGACATGGGTTCAATCCCTGAGTCAGTAAGATCCCCTGGAGGAGGTGAATCCCAACTCCAGGATTCTTGCCTGGGAGATTCCATGGAGAGAGGAGCCTGCCAAGCTACAGTGCATGGGTCACAAAGAGTCAGACAGGACTGAAGCAACTTAGCATGCAGCATGTACAAAACATTTATAACGCTATACAAAATTCTTTTGCTTTTCTAACCATTCCTATTTAGTCTCCTTTGCCAGTGCAACATTTTTATTACCATCCCTTAAAGATTGAAAGATAGATCTCTTCTCATTTCATTTTCTCTTCCAAGTCATTCTCATCCACTCTAATAACTTGACCTACCATGTATAATGAAGCCAGACTTACATCTTCAGACAAAGTGTCTTCAGAGCTTGAGACCATTATCCGCTACAAGACTGAGCACACATATTCATACCAGAAACCTAGATTTGATATTTTATTTTTCCTTCTTCCTTTTTGGCTACCAGCTCATTGGTTTGTACTTGATAAATATATATATTGATTTTGTCTACTTCTTTCTTTCCTCACTACCGTTAACATATTCTGAGTCATCATTGGAGTTTCCTGAATTAGTATGGTAATCTAAAAGTTTTCCCTGTGTTATTGTTGCTGTTCAGTTGCTCAGTGCTGTCCAACACTTTGCAACCTAATGGACTGCGGCATGCCACGCTTCCCTGTTCATCAATATCTCCCAGAGATTGCTGTCACTATTTCCACTTTTTCCAATCTGTTTGTCATGCATGATGGGACTGAATGCCATGATCTTATTTTTTTGAATGTTGAGTTTAAACCATCTTTTACACTTTACCCTTTCAACTTCATTAAGAGGAACTTTAACTCCTACTCACTTTCTACCATGAGGGTTGTGTCATCTGCATATCTGAGATTATTTATATTTCTCCTGGCAATCTTGATTTTAGCTTGTGAGTCATCCAGCCCAATATGTCACATGATACAATCTGCTTAGAAGCTAAATAAGCAGGGTGACAATATACAGCCTTGATGTACTTCTTTCCCAATTTTGAACCAGTCTGTTGTTCCATGTAAGTTCTAACTGTTGCTTCTTGCCCTGCATACATGTTTCTCAGGAGGTAGGTAAGGTGGTCTGGTATTCTCATGTCTTTAAGACTCTTCCACAGTTTGTTGTGATCCACACAAAGAGTTTAGTGTAACAAAAAAGCAGAAGTAGATGTTTTTCTGGAATTCTCTTGCTTTTTGTGTGATCTAATAGATTCATACAAAGGAGTTGAGTTAAATATCTAAACTGGTTCCTCTGTCTTTTCTAAACCCACCTTGTACATCTGGAAGTTCTCAGTTCACATACTGTTGGAGTCAAGATGGAAGGATTGAGCATGGCCTTGCTAGCATGTGAAATGAGTGTAATGGTGTGGTAGTTTGAACATTTCCTGGCATTGCCCTTGTTTGGGACTGGAATGAAAACTGACCTCTGCCAGTCCTGTGGCCACTGCTGAGTTTTCCAAAGTTGCTGGCATATTGAGTGCAGCACTTTCAGAGCATCATCTTTTAGGATTTGAAATAGCTCAACTGGAATTCCATCACCTCCACTAGCTTTGTTTGTATTGATGCTTCCTAAGGGGCACTTGACTTTGCATTCCAGGATGTCTGGGTTCTAGGTGAGTGATCACACCATCATGGTTATCTGGGTCATGATGATATTTTTTGTATAGTTCTTCTGTGTATTTTTGCCACCTCTTCTTAATATCTTCTGCTCCTGTTAGGTCTATACCATTTCTGTCCTCTATTGTGCCCATCTTTGCTTGAAATATTCACTTGATATCTTTAATTTTTCTGAAGAGATCTCTAGTCTTTCCCATTCTGTTGTTTTCCTCTATTTCTTTGCATTTTTCACCTAAGAAGGCTTTCTTATCTCTCCTTGCTATTCTTTGGAACTCTGCATTCCGCTGTGTATATCTTTCCCTTTCTCCTTTTTGCCTTTCACATCTTTTCTCAGCTATTTGTAAGACCTCCTCAAGCAACCATTTTTCCTTGTTGAATTTCTTTTTCTTAACGATAGTTTTGGTCACTGCCTCCTATACAGAGTTACAAACCCCCCTCAATAGTTTTTCAGGCACTCTATCAGATCTAATCCCTAGAATCTACTTGTCACTTCCATTGTATAATCATAAGGGGTTTGATTTAGGTCATACCTGAATGGTCTAATGGTTTTCCCTACTTTCTTCAATTTAAGTCTGAATTTTGCATTAAGGAGTTCTTCACAACCCGAGCCACAGTCAGCTCCCAGTCTTGTTTTTGCTGACTGTATAGAGCTTCTCCATCTTCAGCTCCAAAGAATATAATCAATCCGATCTAGATATTGACCATCTAGTGATGTCCATGTGTAGCATCTTGTAGTCTCTTGTATTGTTGGAACAAGGTTATTACTATGACCAGTGTGTTCTCTAGTAAAACTCTGTTAGCCTTTGCCCTGCTTTATTTTTTACTCCAAGACCAAACTTGCCTGTTATTCCAGGTATCTCTTGACACCCTACTTTGGCATTTCAGTCCCCTATGATGAAAACATCTCTCTTTTTTTGGTGTTAGTTCTACAAGGTCTTGTAGGTCTCCACAGAACCGTTTAACTTCAGCTTCTTTGGCATTAGTGGTTGGGTCATAGACTTGAATTACTATGATTTGTATCAAATACCTTATCATATCATCTAGAACGATATA
Source organism: Bos taurus (assembly GCF_002263795.3). Classification (NCBI taxonomy): domain Eukaryota; kingdom Metazoa; phylum Chordata; class Mammalia; order Artiodactyla; family Bovidae; genus Bos; species Bos taurus. The sequence continues at coordinate 40,052,635 of NC_037332.1, forward strand.
TTTTTTAACTCGAATGTCATTATATTATTTACTAGCTTAAAACTGTCCTGTGTTTTTCTACTACAATTAGGATGTCATTAAATTCTTCAATAGGGTATAACAGGTTCTGTATCACACTATTCTCATCTTGTGCATTCTCCCTCCATTCACTGCCTTCTAGTCACTCTGGCCATCCTAAATTTTTTCCCAGACTCCATACATGTTGCATTCTTGGCCTAGAATGCCCTTTCCCCAAATCATGTCTTAATCAACTTTATCTCATCTTTGAGTTTATAACTTAAAATTTACTTCTTCTGGGAAACATTCCTGGCCCTCCTATCCTTCCTTTTTTCAGGCTGGTTAAGTATCCTGTAATTCATTCTTATAATACCTGTACTTTTTCTGGGTAATACTTACAGAAATCATAATTAAGTGCTTGTATATATTTTTTTTTATTTAATACCTGACTCCTCTAATGACAAAGATCACATTTGTCTCACTTAATTTTTTATCTCTATTATTTATCACTGCATTTGACATGTAGAGAGTGCCAAACATATTTTTTGGACTCGTAGTGGCATAATTTGTGATTCCATTACCTATTAAGAAGACATAATTCTTTAGGATGAAAAATTGGCAACATTAATGGAGTTGGCCTAATAGATCTGAACTTTCTGCTTCCAAATAAATAGTTTATACTCAAGTTCAGACCTTTGGTTATAGATTTTTACATCTTTAGCTTCATTCTAAAATAGCTGTTCTTTGGTCCCAGGATTTTTGCCTCCTCAGCTTAACACATCTTCCTTAATCTTTAACTCTGCTTTGATCCTTGATGCATATCAACCTGACCACTTTCATTTCTGCTATGGTATGCAGATGACACCACTCTTATGGGAGAAAGTGAAGAGGAACTAAAAAGCCTCTTGATGAAAGTGAAAGAGGAGAGTGAAAAAGTTGGCTTAAAGCTCAACATTCAGAAAACTAAGATCATGCCATCTGGTCCCATCACTTCATGGGAAACAGATGGGGAAACAGTGGAAACAGTGTCAGACTTTATTTTTGGGGGGCTCCAAAATCACTGCAGATGGTGACTGCAGCCATGAAATTAAAAGATGCTTACTCCTTGGAAGGAAAGGTATGACCAACCTAGATAGCATATTGAAAAGCAGAGACATTACTTTGCCAACAAAGGTCTGTCTAGTCAAGGCCATGGTTTTTCCAGTGGTCATGTATGGATGTGAGAGCTGGACTGTGAAGAAAGCTGAGCACTGAAGAATTGATGCTTTTGAACTGTGGTGTTGGAGAAGACTCTTGAGAGTCCCTTGGACTGCAAGGAGATCCAACCAGTCCATTGTGAAGGAGATCAGCCCTGGGATTTCTTTGGAAGGAATGATGCTAAACCTGAAACTCTAGTACTTTGGCCACCTCATTCGAAGAGTTGACTCACTGGAAAAGACTCTGATGCTGGGAGGGATTGGGGGCAGGAGGAGAAGGGGCGACAGAGAATGAGATGGCTGGATGGCATCACTGACTCGACAGACATAAGTCTGAGTGAACTCCAGGAGTTGGTGATGGACAGGGAGGCCTGGCGTGCTGCGATTCACGGGGTCGCAAAGAGTCGGACACGACTGAGCGACTGAACTGAACTGAACCTGTTCTGACTTTGTATCCAAACTCATCATCACCTGAGTGACAGAATTTCATCTTCTTCATAATCCTACTTAAGCTCTGTCCCTTTTGAATTTATTTTTGTCCCAGATCCTCATCTTGTATCATAACCTAAGACAGTTTGCCGGGAGCCGGCATATTGCATATTGAGTGCAGCACTTTCCACAGCATCATCTTTCAGGATCTGGAATAGCTCAACTGGAATTCTATCACTGCCGGGGGCCAGCGTGAGGAACTCCGCCCATGACAAAGGTCATGAGGAAGGAGGCTTGGCATACGCAAAGGCGGGATCAAGCCTCAGGAGCCCCCCTGGAAATTCTCGAGCATCTACCCCCCAAACCAGAGTCTGCCTACTTTCTGCTTTGTGCTCTCACCTACACCTCTGACTTTACGGGGGGGCTGTCCCCCACTACCTCTCTCTGAAAAAAGAGTTAGCTTACAGCTCCAGTTAATAATTCCTGGGTGTGACAGTGTTTCAACCTACAAACTCCTTTGGAAATCCTCTAGCCTGCCTGAATAGGTTTTTCCGGCCACATGTGATTGTTCAGAGCCTCCCAACTGTGAGAGGCAGGAGATGTTCTAAACTGTCTAAACACAGAGTCCTTTGAGTAGTTAAAAGATTGATTAGAAATTGTATTGGTGAAAGGTTTTTTCACTTATTGGGCCAATGTTTGTTGCTAAGTCTCCATACTCCTTACCTACTGTGTCCTTGGCAGTGTATTGATTGATATAATGGGTGTATAGAAATGTAAGTAGTAGCCTCAATGTTTGTAACCTTGGACCCTTGAGTTAATTCTTTTCTTGATTGAGCCCACCTCACCTTTGCACTATAGGAATGCAGCTTTGTCCAATGCTTTTTTGGAGGCTGGTGCCTGACTTTGGAATAATCATCTTTAGAGAAAGATAAGTTTCTTAAAATGTTAACAGGCCTCCTGGCCAGAAGATGATGTAATTCACCTGAACTTTTGCATATGAGAAGTTTGAAAGCCTGGCTTCAATTAGGACCAGGAACTGCTGTCCTTGCATGACTCCACCCCTTCCCCCATTATCCTTTATGCACAACTTAAGGTATAAAAACTACTTTGGAAAATAAAGTACGGGCCTTGTTCACTGAAACTTGGTCTCCCCATGTCGCTCTCTCTCCCAAATTCTGGCTGAGTCTCCATCTGGAGTGCGGAACCCGCCATGCTTGCTAACTATGCCTGGGCTTCTAAGATCCGACCGGGGAGGCCTCAGTGTCTCCTCTCCTTCGGGAGAACGGAAGGACGCCTGTGGCCTATGTAAGTGGTGCAAACTTCTTGTCTTGAAGTTTTATTGGTCTCACGCGTAAACCAAGCTACTCAGCCTCTTTTCTCCACTGAATTTCCTCACTGAGCTATCCTCATCCTATTACTCTTTATATCTTTGATAAATATTTAAATAAATAGGTCGCCTATGCCGTCTCTCCTTCGAATACCCTAGATCAGCCGGGGCTGGACCCTGGCAACAGTTCATTAACCATTATTAATTCCAGTTATTTTCAACTTGTTTATTTTTCATTCTGCTGTCCTGGGGAAGCTCACTTCAGCTTCTTATTTACTGGTCCTTATTGCTGTAGAGAAATGTTTTTCAAACTTTATGTGCCATGGATCACTCAGTAAATTCTTTTAAAATGCAAATTCCAAGGCCTCATTCTAAGAAATTCTCATATAAATAATCTGGGTTGGAGTTCCCAGATTTGCATTTCTAGTAAACTCCTGGGTCAGGCTGATGTTAATAGTCTTAAAATCACACTTTGAATAGCACTGTTGTTACAATTTAAATCAAGTTTATTAAAACTGGTAGAAAGTGTTGTCTGAAGTTGCACTTTAACTTTTCTTAGATCTGGTAATCATGATCTAAGCTACTTCCCTATTTTCGGTTTATAAGCCTTCTACCACCCATAATGGAGAAGGCAATGGCACCCCACTCCAGTACTCTTGCCTGGAAAATCCCATGGATGGAGGAGCCTAGTAGGCTGCAGTCCATGGGGTCGCTAAGAGTCGGACACGACTGAGTGACTTCACTTTCACTTTCACCACCCATGGAGTCTTCTTGAGGACCCTTTTCTATAACAAATATAACTGTTTATGTTTCCTTTTATGAATACCTAGAAATATAGTTTATTCTGTTCACCTGTCATTGACCATAGTCAGTTTGTTTTACCTTAGGAGAAGATATGTATTTTAATGGCTAAATACACAACATTTCATTAGCTGTAGCCTGCTGTCTGGTCCTGAGTCTCACATGTATTAGTTCTAAATTCAGTTTATTCATTTCTAAAATTAGAAATATAACAGTAGCCTCATTATTAACATCCATGTCATAGGAATGTTGCATTGATTGGTCAAATGAAAGAATTTGGAAAAAAAAAAAAAACAACAACAACCCAGCATTTCCTGCCATTCAAGAGTGCAAAATGTTACTAAAACTGATACTTTATTTTATGCTTCTTTTTCCTCAATAGTATGTAGCATAAAGTGAAAGTGAAAGTCAATCAGTTGTGTCCAACTCTTTGGGACCCCATGGACTATATAGTCCATGGAATCCTCCAGGCCAGAAAACTGGAGTGGACAGCCATTCCCTTCTCCAGGAAATCTTCCAACGCAGGGATCAAACCCAGGTCTCCCACATGGCAGGCAGATTCTTTACCAGTTGAACCACCAGGGAAGCCCAAGAATACTAGATTATGTAGCCTATCCCTTCTCCAGTGGATCTTCCTGACCCAGGACTCAAACCAGTGCCTCCCACATTGCAGGTGGATTCTTTACCAGCTGAACTACCAGGGAAGCCCTAAATCTGGCACAAATTAATGTTCAGTAAAAGTTTAAAATTACAAGACTGAATTCTGTCATAAAATTTATAAACATACCTTTGTTTAGAACTTGCAAACATTCTTGATTCAGTCAGGATGCTCCAATATAATATTTGTGTATGTATAAGCATATTGAAAAGCAGAGACATTACTTTGCCAACAAAGGTCTGTCTAGTCAAGGCTACGGTTTTTTCAGTGGTCATGTATGGATGTGAGAGCTGGACTGTGAAGAAAGCTGAGCGCTGAAGAATTGATGCTTTTGCACTGTGGTGTTGGAGAAGACTCTTGAGAGTCCCTTGGACTGCAAGAAGATCCAACCAGTCCATTCTGAAGGAGATCAGCCCTGGAATTTCTTTGTAAGGAATGATGCTCAAGCTGAAACTCCAGTACTTTGGCCACCTCATGCGAAGAGTTGACTCATTGGAAAAGACTCTGATGCTGGGAGGGATTGGGGGCAGGAGGCATACGGGACTACAGAGGATGAGATGGCTGGATGGCATCACTGACTCGATGGACATGAGTCTGAGTGAACTCCGGGAGATGGTGATGGACAGGGAGGCCTGGCGTGCTGCGATTCATGGGGTCTCAAAGAGTCGGACACGACTGAGGGACTGAACTGAACTGAACTGAACACAGAGAATATATGTATAACATATAGAGTATACATGTATAGTAAATAGGATATATATGTGTTTATAGATAAAGATATTTTTTCTAAGGTATTGGCTCAGATGGTTGGGCTGTATGGGGATGGCAAATAAGAAATCCCTAGAGTAGCAAAAAGGTTGGAAATTTGGCAGGAGTTGATGCCACAGACTTAAGGCAGAATTTGTTCTTCTCTGGGAAACTTCGGTATTTTCTCTTAAGGCCTTCAAGTGATTAGCTGAAGCCCTTCCTCCTTATAGAGACTGATCTGCTTATTTAAATCCAACAGAATTTAGATGCTAACCACATCTACAAAATATCTTCACAGCAAAACCAAATTAGTGTTTGATTAAATGACTGCATATATAGCCTATTCAACTGAAACATAAAATTAGCAATCATAACTCCTTTATATCTACAGAACAAAAATCAAATTCTCTCTTTGTGTTTAAAAATCTCCATGATTCAATTTTCTTCTAATGTTTTCCTCTTCAATAGTGAAACTCCTTTTCCAAGTTCCATTGCTTCCAATTATTCACCTCCATGGGAGTTACTTTCTCATAGTCATTGTAACTTGTTATCCTTCTGTGTTATCACCCTCTATACCTAATAATTTTTTTTTCTATTTGTTAAATCTCCTTGATTGTGGGAACTATGCTTTCTTTTTGTGTCTATCCCCTAAAGAGAATTTTCACCATGGCACTCAAAGGATATGTTGAATTTATTATCTCTCAGCAAAAAGTTTCAAATAATGGCATTATCAATGATTTAAAACTTATTTCACTTCATTTGAAGGAACATTTCAAAAATTTAACCTATTGGCAAATTGTCCATTCCTTATTTTAATAATGATAAACTACTAAAATATAATAATACGATGCTTAATATTTTGGTAATATATTGGGTGGATAAAATACCAGGTGGACATATTTTTAATGACAATATTATGAGCTGAATTTTATTGAAATTATATATTTTCTCACTACTCATTCAGAAAAAAAAAAAAGACCATTTATTCATTTTCAAATTCAAGGGGCAGGGAATAAAACAGCAGGAACTCAGGCAATTCAGCAATCCATCTATCTTGAGAGGAATAAAACACTATTCCACTCTGTACTGGCTGGCACAGCTCTTCACCAACAAACCCCCATTTAGATATAAAAACAAACTGGCCTTTGTGTTTTGTTTATGCTGTCACCAGGGCATTACTCTCAAAGCACTTCAGCAACACAAAAATAATGTTGCTGTCTCTTACAGGAATAGCTAAAAAATATTCATGAAAAGTGCTACTCGAAGAGGGTATTTATCTCAGTTCATTTTCTCATTGTGCAACAACAGAGATATTTGACTAAACTCCTTATTTTCTCAAGATCCCAAATACTTCCTCATTTTACATACTTCTAGGTACAATCCTGAACTGTGGGACATTTAGTAGATATGTATAAGAGAACTGATACAAATTTACAAATTTACTGACATGAGCTTCCTCCTTACCTCCACCTCCACCTAGTATTCAAATTTCTAATCTAATAAAGACAGAAGTGAACAACCAGATGCCATAATGTTATAGGTGGACTGATAAAAATAATCACCAAATTTAGAGGAAAGAGAAAGGATAGGCTGGCTAATCTCCTTGAAATAGGAAAGCAGATCAGGAAAGTTTCATTCAATTAAGTGTTAGAAAAAAGTAAGCATTTTCTAGATGGATAAGGTGGCAGACAAAGGTCTTATTCCAGACAAAGGGAGCCACATAAAAGAAATGCTTCATTCTGTTTGAAGAATAGTAGAGAATGAGGCATAACTTGGGGTGGAAGAGAAACACAAGCATTATTTTCCATCTCATGAATATCATAATTTGATTTCCAAGGTCAAGAAGCTTCAGGATTACACTTTGGGTTTTCTACACAACCTGGTTTAATTCACAGAACAGATGTAGAACAAATAGTTTATTAATGTATACACATGTAATTAACATTTCCTGAGTTTCTATATGCAACAAACTTTGCCACGGTTTATGGAGAATACAAACAAATATAACTAAAAACTAAACATGAAAGCAAAACTGGCCAAGATCTCATAGCTAAATTATAAATATGGCTATTAACTGTAAATCAAGATAGCAATATAGAAAAAAGTCTTTGAAAATTAAGAATATATATTGTTTCCATCTCTACACCTACTATGTGGATTCCTACTTTAGTATTTTGGTTTATAATATTTTCTGTGCCTTTTTCAGTGCTTTAATTTCTTTCCTTTATGTATCCTGATTTTACCTATTTCAAAGAGAAGAGAGGAAACAGAAGTGATAATGATTAAATGTCTTGTTTTGGCCAAGCATTCTGAGTATTTTATATAAAACATCTTATTGATTCTTACAACAACTTTTAAATTAAGGAAACTAAGCATTGTCTGCTTGTGTCACTACTATAAGAATAGCCAAGTATGACTCAAAGAAGTTAGTAATATTCCCAGGAAAATATAAACAGTTAGTGGAGGAGCTGAGAGTTGAGCAATCAGATCACCTTTATCCCCAAAGCTCTGCTTGTGTGTTATTTTCTCTCAGAAACATCCTCTTAGGTTATCAATCTCTACTGCCCTCTCCTTTCTATGAATTCTTATGATCAGCATTTCACACCCTAACATTTAACTTTTTTCTAATAATTCTTCAGGTTAATTTCATGTCCACACATGGATTATGAGATCTTTGATGGATAACCACAGTTTATGTTTTTTTTTAATCACCCATTAAATTTTAAACAGTGCTGATTACGTAGCAGCTCCCGTGAAACATCTGTGGACTGATAAGGCTGCATCTTCAGGAGTTTTACCCCTTGTTTCTCTTCAGTATAACCCTCTCCCCAGTGATGAATCATCAGTCATTGACAGCGATCATGGGAAAGATGTAAGTAGGTTATTTTCTTATATGGAGGGTATCTTCAGTTTTTGTATATCCTAACAAAGGGTATCTGTATTACCTTGTAGTTTTACTACTAATAATCTGTGAATCTGCACAAGCAACCTACTTCCAAGGTATTTTGTGAAGGTAAAAAATGATTATGTACATAAATGAATATTTTAGACTCTAGAGTAATGAAATATAGGTATGCTGCTGAGTCACTTCAGTTGTGTCCGACTCTGTGCGACCCCATAGATGGCAGCCCATAGATTCTCCAGGCAAGAACACTGGAGTGGGTTGCCATTTCCTTCTCCAATGAATGAAAGTGAAAAGTGAAAGTGAAGTCGCTCAGTCATGTCCGACCCTCAGCAACCCCATGGACTGCAGCCTACCAGGCTCCTCCGTCCATGGGATTTTCCAGGCAAGAGTACTGGAATGGGGTGCCATTGCCTTCTCCGAAATATAGGTATGTGATTACAATATTTAAAGAAATAGTCTACTTTCTAGATTATTTATTTATAAATTATCCATATTTCTGAGTTCTTAAAAAATTTGTCCTTGAGGCTATCATATTGATTCAATTTGATTGAATCAATGTCTTTGCTTCAAAAGAAAAAAAAAAAATCAATGCCCATATATACTTTAACTGCCCTGCTAGGGAAAATGGTCCAGCTTTGATCACAAACAGCATTACTAAATGGAACATTAGGAATTTCAGACCATAGTAGAGAATTTGGGATGTATTGAGCGGTAAAAGAGATAAGCACTACTGCTGCCTGTCCTTATTGCTAGAACAAGTTAATAAACCAGGGGTAATACAGTGACATGGGTTAAGCAAAACCAAAGATAAACTGATGACATTTTAAAAGTGTTCATCTTTACATTGGTTTAAATGTAAACAGTAACTGAGTGATAAACTACATATGTATCATGTACATCAATCTGTGTAATAATTCTAAATTTGTCAACTGCAGCACTTAAAAGGTTAGTTTTAACTGCACAGTAATAAAAATTATTCATTTCAGTTCAGTCGCTCAGTAGTGTCCAACTCTTTGCGACCCCATGAATTGCAACACGCCAGGCCTCCCTGTCCATCACCAACTCCCGGAGTTCACTCAGACTCACGTCCATCGAGTCAGTGATGCCTTCCAGCCATCTCATCCTCTGTCATCCCCTTCTCCTCCTGCCCCCAATCCCTCCCAGCATCAGGGTCTTTTCCAATGAGTCAACTCTTTGCATGAGGTGGCCAAAGTATTGGAGTTTCAGCTTCAGCTTCAGTCCTTCCAATGAACACCCAGGACTGATCTCCTTTAGGATGGACTGGTTGGATCTCTTTGCAGTCTAAGGGACTCTCAAGAGTCTTCTCCAACACCACAGTTCAAAAGCATCACAACATACAATAAAGGATTTGAGGAAAGTGCTCCTTACTAACCTCAGCCATAGAGTAGTGGAAAGCGTCTGCTACTAGCTATGTCTGAAAGGTAAAGGCAGGGTTCAATCCTGGCAATCCTCAGCTGGCTGAGAATAAAGGCTCAACTCTTAACTGTTGCAAAGGAGCCTCCCTCAAGTTTGGGTCAAGGTCATGATTCCTCGGGAAACAAACAGAACTGATTTTCTATGATATTTTAACATAGAAGAGATGTTAAAAGAAGGTTCAGAAAGAGAGTTGGAGAGAAGAATGTATGGAGAAATAGAGATTCACACTAGTTCCCCTGCCCTCTCTGTTGGGTGATGGTAGTGTGTAGGAGAGGTGGACAGAAAACCCTTCCTTGAGATTTGGATGTGATTTTGAATGCAGGGTGCTGGCTTTCCTTCCTGCTTGCAGGTTACTGAGCACACAATACCAGATGTTTCCAGTGCTGTCAGGTCCTGGGAACTGGACGGGTGGGAGATGGCCACAAGGCATAGACAGGGAGAAGGGAGCAAAGCCCACTCTGCTTTCCTGTGGGACTCGGTGATGCCTGGTGAGAACTGAGAGTTTCCTATTAGTTTCGGTAGTCCACGACCACATTTGGAAGCTCTGACCTAGGGATCAGTCTTGTAAGAGGTATTCTGGTAGAATGAAGTGATAGTAACACAGAGAGTGGGAACAGCTCTCTGAGGGAATGTGTTTTCCTATTCATAAGACTGTGCATTTCAGGAAGCTTCGAGGAGAGCTCACTGACTCCTAAACTTCCTGTGTTACCCTTGAGAGACAGCTAAGGGTATCAGCTGGATAAAACAAGTGCTGAAGACCAATTGGATACAAGATTTAACAGCAGTAGGCATACATATTTGTATGAGTCTCATGTACTAGAACTTACTGCTGGAAAGAATCTCAGAAACATGGTGAGGAAAGGACTACCCTTCTTCTGATTTATCAACTTGATATAATTTGACACGTTATATCAGCAGCTTCTGTGCTTTGTTGGTGCATATACTTGTGGTCCTTCTAAAAAGTACAATTATTTATTTCCTATGGATTGGTGTCCAGTCACATCCCTTACCACATTATATTTATAAAATTATATTTTCAAATATAAAAAGAAAAAATTTTGCATGTATGTCTAAAATATTTTATCTTGTTGGTTTGAGCTCAGTGTTCAATTTATTGATACAATAAATTGAATACGGATCCTATTTTCCAAAGTATTGGCTACTGGGGCTATATTATGGCAAGCTGTTATTATATTTAAGTTTAATTTTCCCATGTTTTCACTGAACCCTGTAGAATATGATTTAGTCTACCACCTTCACTGTATATACCTAGAACTACAACTCTGTCACCAAACTTAACAAGCAAAGCACAGAAAGGAGAAAATACAGATGTGGTTTTAAGTGCTAAATAATAAATAAAATCCTAGCAAATCAAATGAATTAAAAGAATATTCTGGGTAGAAGAACTGTTTGATGCTGGGAAATCTATAAATTATTATAGAAAAGTGAAGTGAAGTTGCTCAGTCATGTCTGACTGTTTGTGATCCCACGGACTATAGCCTGCCAGGTTCCTCTGTTCATGGGATTTCCCAGGCAAGAATCCTGGGTTGGGTTGCCATCTTCTTCTCCAGGGGATATTCCCAACCCGGGGATTGAACCCAGGTCTCCCTCATTGCAGGCAGACTCTTTACCATCTGAGACACCAGGGAATCCCTTGCATTATAACACTGCAACAAAAATAGATTCAATATGGACTGTAGAAAGGGGAGAACAATTAAGCTGAGTGAGAGAGGGGCATGCAGCCACTAGACTCACTCAATAGTGAAGTGAGTGCTGTTAACACTAGCCCAGGGCAGCACAGATGTGTGAGCATCAGTAAAATAAATAACAGATTTGTATAAGTCATGGGTCTGCAGAGCTATTTTAAGATGAAATGGATCAAGGAATTTTAAAGTAACAAGTATGAAGGGTGTAAATCTAAAATGTAAGAATCTTACAAATGTTCATAAAGATGAATATAAGAATCTTGAAAGGATGGTAAAATAAAATTATTTTTAAGTGAAACATTAGGAAAGAAATTTATATAACCATGCTGCTGCTGCTGCTAAGTCGCCTCAGTCGTTTCCGACTCTGTGCGACCCCATAGACAGCAGCCCACCAGGCTTCCCCGTCCCTGGGATTCTCCAGGCAAGAACACTGGAGTGGGTTGCCATTTCCTTCTCCAATGCATGAAAGTGAAAAGTGAAAGTGAAGTCGCTCAGTCATGTCCAACTCTTCGGAACCCCATGGACTGCAGCCTACCAGGCTCCTCCGTCCATGGGATTTTCCAGGCAAGAGTACTGGAGTGGGGTGCAATTGCCTTCTCCATATAACCATGAGATATGGCCAAATTATATAATGCATAATATTATTTTGAAGAATTTGTGATATAAAAATTTCAAAATTCAACACACTATAAGATGAAGTAAAAAACAGAATATTAAAAATTATGTATTTGTGACTTCAAAATATCTCAAGATGGTAACAAATGCTTATATCTGAGATGCAAGATTATGAGTTATTTCTCTTATTCTCCATTTTTTTTTCAAAATAAGTGTGCATTTTTTAAATTAAAGGACTTCTGTTATAGGGCACTTACACAATTATTTCCTCCAATCATTATAATAATTGCTTTATTGTTACCCTTTTTGCCATAGGAAGCACATTGAATGGCTTGCCTATGTTCTTAAAGGTATCATTAGAGATCTAGAATTCAGATTTGTTTCTTTTGGTTTTCTTCACTGTAACAATACACATGTATTCTTTTTTCACCATTTTGAAAAGGAAAGAAACCCATCATTTCAGCTGTTCATGAAAATTTCTAAGCAATTCTAGTGTTATTGACTAATAGATGATTTAGTAATAAAAATGAAAATATATATGTTAAAATTTCATATCCTTTCCATGTCAAGTTTTTGCTCAGAATAATAATTTAACATTTGTATGATAGCAGAATAACATAACAATAATTTAAAAAGCAGATTATATTATCTAAAGATGGAAAAATAAGCTTCAGAGCAATAATTAAATCAGTAATTACCTAACAATTAATATTTTCTTGTAAGGCACTATGCTGAGGCTTAAAAAATGTACAAGACATAACTCTTTTCCTCTACAGGTTTTATAATTTCACTTAGAAAATATATGTGAAAAATTAAAATAATAATAAAGGGTTAAACTAAAAATTAAGAATATAAAACAAAGGATAAAATCAGAATGTGTTTAGTGTTTGCTAAATAGTGGGCACTGAGAGGAACTTGCTACATATTGTCTCATTAATTCTTGAAGCAACAGGCTGTACCATGTGTCTGGTGAGGCAGAACCTAATAGGAGGAAATCCAGAAAGAATTTCTTTTTTAAAAAGTCATTTTATTTGTCCTCACTAACCTAATAGGTACATGTTTTCCTGGGGAAAGATAAAAGTAGTACTTTTTATGACCTGTTAAATTATGGCTCACCTCCTACAAGAGCAGGTCACTGAGTAAATTTTCCAAGAGGCTGAGTGAAAGTTGCTCAGTCATGTCTGACTCTTTGCGACCCCATAAATTATATATATAGTCCATGGAATTCTCCAGGCCAGAATACTTTGGCCTGAGTAGCCTTTCCCTTCAAAGTAGCCTTTCCCTTCTTCAGGGGATCTTCCCAACCCAGGGATTCAACCCAGGGTTGAATGCATTGCAGGTGGATTCTTTACCAGCTGAGACACATGGGAAGCCCTCCAAGAGGTTATTTGGGGTCAGAGAAGATTCTTTTGTGATTTAATGTTATTTAAACTTCTTTAAAGGATATCTGTTTCTCATTGAGGTTGTAGACAGGAGCCTCAACAAGGTCACTCTCTGGCAAGGGAGCACAGGCCACTGACCCAAGCTCAGAACCATGATTTACAAATTTCTGAAGAAAGGCTGATGCTGGCACCCTTTCAGTCCTGGACATTGACGGAATGTTCAGGATGGTATGATGATGGACATTGCAGGAAGGATAGCTGAGCTTCTAGACAGCAGGTAGAATTATTAAGCCCACAGTGTGAAGGAATCAGTTCAGACAGGATTTTTTTTTCCCCTATAGAAGTGCAAAATCACTAAGTGGAATGTGCTGGGGAACCAGTTTTCCATAGCAGCTCTGTGTGTGCTGACGGAAAGCAATGGATGGACTCCCCAGTTTTCTCTCTGCTTGGGATTTGGCTGCAGGGCAGACAGCATTAGATGGAGTTATCCTCTGGAGCTTTGGCAGTGGGTGTGAGGGTAGAGAGGATCTCAAGAGAGAGTCATTGGACTTCCTGATAAAATGGGCATGCCAAATTTCAAGTTATGGGAAAAATAAAAGACATATGACTGCAGTGACTGCATTTGAGACAGTTGTTTTTATTTATCATGAGAGGAAGGCTCAAAAATGATTAGTTTGCCTAAGGAGTCACAGCTAGTAATTTGCAAAGCTAGAATTCAAACCAATTCTGTTTGACACTAATCTTCTATCCTCTACAAAAGAGTTGTCACAAGACATTATATACTTTCTAGATAAAATTATACATCTAACAGAATTTAGTAAATGATTATTCACTAGCAATTAGTAAAATGTTTTCTTAAACTATAGATGAATGCCGTTGGGCAATTCTGGGAGAAAATAAAGCTTATGCTTGCTTTACAAAAAGTTCTCAGTCATTTTATTTTATTCTTCATTAAATCTCAGGCACTAAATGCCTTGTGCCTCCCTGGATTTTCTTTTATTGAATATTGTTTTGATGAAATGGAGTAAAAAGTCATGTGATTTTCTTACATTAGGCATGCTCGAAAATAAAGCCATAAAGCCATGACTTTTAAAATCTATTCAATAATTAATTATGCTATAATTTATTAAACATCTAAAATAATTCAATTGTTCAACAGTAATAACAAGGTGGAGGGTCTGCCAAAGTTCACTATAATAAATAGTCTTTAAAGGCATTGAAAGATACACTGGGGCTACAGTGCTTTTCCCATTGTGTCCAAAAGTGCTAAGTGTAAGAGTGAGCACACATTTGGTGCTAAACAAATTACTTTTGATTGATGATAGCTGCCAAGTCCTGAGTAAACTGCAGCATTTAGAAGAGTGCATGGAATTGTTGAAAATCATATAAAAGATATAGAGACATCAAGGTTTATAACTGACAGGCAAATGAGAAGAGTTACTTTGTAAATAAGACAGGTGTGACTTTATACAGAAAATTTCTAACTTATGAATGCATGCTAAGTCACTTCAGTCGTGTCCAACTCTTGGCCACCCTATGGACTGTAAACCACCAAGTTCCTTGTCCATGTAATTTCTCCAGGAAAGAACACTGGAGTGGGTTGCCATTTCCTCCTCCAGGGAATCTTCCCAACCCAAGGACTGAACCCACATCTCTTACATCTCCTGCATTGGCAGGTGGGTTCTTTATCACTAGCGCCACCTGGGAAGCCCGTGAAAGACTGATATAAATAGATAACTTGACACAGATAGATTTTTTTTTTTATATCCCCAATGCCTAGAATAGAATCTGCTTTATAGTGAGCATCACAGGGAGCTGATAATGAATATTTGTTGAATAAATTGATATTATTTTGTTATGCATTTTATGCTCATATTTGTAAGATATTAGAAATATCTCACAATATTTAAAGGTTGAATGAAGATATATAAATAAGACTTTCACCATAACACCCATAAATAGAAGACAGAGGCAAGTGGCATGAAGTAGGGGCTGATCTGGTAGATTTCATATCCCTGTAAGTCTGGCTTCCATTTTAGCTATTCAGAAGTTGCCCACTAGTCTAATTACCTTTCACTTTGCAATGATGTTCTTCCTTTAAAGCTGATATTCTGCAGTTTCATTTATTTTTATGTTTTACTTGTAAACTTTTTTATACTTTATCCTATCTCAGATTCCTTAGGCTTCCAAGATCTGAAGAATAAGTATTTTTCAACAATTCTGAAAAATTCTATGCTGTTACTTCTTTAAATATTTCTTTCTTTTCCTTAATTCTGTTTTATGATTTTAGAACACTTATTACATGTTTTACATTTTTTTCATTCTATTACATATTGATAGTCATTTGTTACATAGTCGATAGTCTCTCTGGTAATTTGCACTTTTTAAATGATATTTCTCTGTTTAATAATTATTTCTTTGGATCACAAATTTTGCTGGGTCAATTCTGTTAAACTGCTCTTTCAGTTTATAATTTTCTATTACAATATATTTAATTTCTATTCTTTTACAAAACTGCTTCTAATTTTTATAGTGTCTGGTTCCTTGCTCATATTTTCAGACTTTTTTTTTTCTTTAAATATATTTTTGGCAGTTAGAATAATGCCCCTTCTTCTCCTCCCAGGATACCTATGATCTAAATTTCAGAAACTGAAAGTATATTTCCTTATATGCAAAAGGGCATTACCTGGATATTCTCACTCCAAGTGCATGAGTTCTTAAAAGCAGAAAAGGAAAGTAGAAGAATGGGTCAAGAGATGCAATGTGAAAAGGACTTAGCCCACTGTTGCTGGCTGTAGAAAGATAAGGAAAAGGCCATAAATCAAGAAAAGCAGCAGCCTCTGGAACCTGGGAACAACTTTCAGTTTATAGTCAGTGTGAAAATGGGGACCCTAGTCCTATAACCACAAGGAATTTAACTCAGTAATTTGAATGGGCAGAAAATTGATTCTGTCTTAGAGCCACCAGGAAGGAACATATCTGCCACCCTTAATTTTAGTTCAATGAGAACTGTACTGAACTTTTGTTCTACAGAACTATAAAATGATTACTTTATATTCTAAGCCATTAAGTTTATAATAATTTGTTAGCAACAATAGGAAATTAATATATATTTTATTATCAGAATTGAGGTGTAATACATATCTAAATATCTGTAATAAATATTTAAAAATGTGGAATTGATTTTCATATCAGATTTTGGGTATATTATGGAAGAATTTTAAGAAACACAGAAGAAAAAGCCTAGATTTCTTTGAATAGATTATTAGCAAAAATATGGAAATTAAAAACTGTCAATAAGGGCTCAGAAGGAAATAAAAAACATTACAGAGAAATCCTAAGTTGCCTCATAGAAAATATAAATAGTCATGAACAACTATTAATAGGAATATGAACTTTAAGGAAGATGTTGTTGAGGGCTCAGAAATAAATGAGAATGTTATTGGAAATCAGAGTAAAAGGGATTTCTGTTATATTGAAAGAGGAGAGTGAAAAGTTGGCTTAAAGCTCAATATTCAGAAAACGAAGATCATGGCATCCGGTCCCATCACTTCATGGCAAATAGATGGGGAAACAGTGGAAACAGTGGCTGACTTTATTTTTCTGGGCTCCAAAATCACTGCAGATGGTGACTGCAGCCATGAAATTAAAAGACGCTTACTCCTTGGAAGGAAAGTTATGACCAACCTAGACAGCACATTAAAAAGCAGAGACATTATTTTGCCAACAAAGGTCCGTCTAGTCAAGGCTATGGTTTTTCTAGTGGTTATGTATGGATGTGAGAGTTGGACTGTGAAGAAAGCTGAGGGCTGAAGAATTGATGCTTTTGAACTGTGGTGTTGGAGAAGACTCTAGAGTCCCTTGGACTGCAAAGAGATCCAACCAGTCCAGTCTAAAGGAGATCAGTCCTGGGTGTTCTTTGGAAGGACTGATGCTAAAGCTGAAACTCCAGTACTTTGGCGACCTGATGCGAAGAGCTGACTCATTGAAAAAGACCCTGGTGCTGGGAACGATTAAGGGCAGGAGGAGAAAGGGACGACAGAGGATGAGATAGTTGGATGGTATCACCGTCTCAATGGACATGGGTTTGGGTGGACTCCGGGAGTTGGTGATGGACAGGGAGGCCTGGCGTGCTGGGGTTCATGGGGTCGCAAAGAGTCGGACACGACTGAGTGACTGAACTGAACTGAGGCAGGATTGTGACATGCAGTTATGTAGAAACCAGAGCTTATAAGTAATGAACTTGGATATTTAGGTGAGTAGATTTACAAGTAATGTGCTGAATGTGCAGATTGATTTCTTCAGTCTGTAAATGCAAGAGGAAAGAGATAAACTGATAGAGGAACTGTTAAACAAAAAGAAACCAGGACTTGATGATTTTGGAACTTCTCATTCTATCACAAGATGTTAAAATTAAGATATTCATTTAAATTTAATCTTAATTAAAAATAAAGAGATTATCTTTCTGAGCTATATCAGAAAGAACAAAAGTCCAAAGTAATCAGTAGCAAAAAATGACAAAAAATTAAGGAAGTTATCATAAATCCCATCAGTCATCTCCGCAGAAGTCAAAAGTAGGGGAGATTTTCTTGGAAAGATATGTACATGAACCTCTTGTCTAATGTACTGAATTCTTTGATATTTGTGGAAGACGCACCAAGTTCTTATGAATCTTATACAAGCAGAGACACTGCCAACTTGGACTGAAGGGGTTAGAGAGACAGGATGTAAGAAGGTCTCAACGTACCATTGCTGGCTTTGAAAATAAAAAGGTGTCCAAAGTTAAGGCATGTGGCAGCATCTGGAAACTGGGGGAAAGCCGAGAGCCAACAGCAAGACACGGAGCTTAGTCCTAGAACCACAAAGAACTGACTTGTGTCAAAAACCCAAATGAATAAGAAACTAACTTGATTCTCCCTTAGAACTTCCATGTACAGAGAAGACTGGCAGACTAGTCCATGGGTTCCAAAGAGTTGGACATGACTGAGTGACTAAGACTTTTAGAGCTTCCAGAATTAATTGTATCCTTCCTATACTTTGATTTTCATCTGATGACACTTGTGCAGTATTCTGTTTTATGACATTGTGTGGTAATTTGTTATAGAAAATAAAAAAAGAAAATTAATTTCACATTTATTTTTAGAATATTAAATATACTTCTTTTCCAATGTTTAGAATATTAAATACACTTTCTAAATAATTTTTCCAATACTTTGCAAGACTATATCTTCTGTTATCATTTTCTTTAACCTTCTCTCAACTCTAATTTATTCTTTATCCTTTATAATTTTTAAATTGGTAACTAATTATTTTAGAAATTTGTCTAAACATTGAATTTGGATTCACACTTCAAATGGTTTATTTTGCTTGTACTCACTGACTGTAAATCTGGAACCACTCTCAATTGTTGGCTAAAGTTTACTGGATCACAAAGGTAAATTCTGTCAGCAAATCTTAGAGAAAGCCATCTAGTATTTCTGAGTTCTAAGGGCAACTTTGTGTCCCTCCACCTGGCATAAAGTCTAGATAGGCATGTTTCTTTGATGCTCTTTCTTGGTGGTAGTTTTATTTTGAATAGACTCACTCTTAATGTGATGTCCTTGTAAGCACCCTGGTTCTCTGAGAGAGACACTTGAGGTCCCACCAGGGCTGGCACTATGCTTCATCTTCTGTCCCAGTGTTGCCCTTGTTTACCCCTTGGGTTGCTGTTTTCACTTGGTTTTTGTCCCCTTTCGAATCTTTGCTTTCTTACCTTTTAAGAAAAGCATTTTAAAAGAAGTATTTGGTAGTCATATTTTTAGACTTTTTCATTTAACAGCTGCCAGAAAAAGAATGCTCCATAAATTATTTTTAAGTATAGTAAAATTTATTTTTAAAAATTGAAGTAGTGTATTTCATTGCCTGTATAAGGGTTTTATTACCTTAAGTAAAACTGTTAGCATAGTGATAATTTTTCCATTAACTTCTTGATGCATTTAACAAGTACACTTCCTGATGGTTCTAATGTCAAGAAAAATAAGTAACAGACCACAGGCAATATGTTTTACACTTTAAATCCCTACTTTCTAAATATATGTTGACAGAACTATATAAAGACTCTGCTCTAGACTCCAAATGAAGAAAAAAAAAATAGTCTTTGAGAATCAAATTCTAAGAAATTCAATTAGTCCTCATACTGCTTTTATATTTTAAATAAACATAAAGCTCATTCCATATTTAGAAAGTATATTTACTTCTAAGTTTGTAAACCAAAGATCTACATTTTCTTGATAATATCTATGAGAAATTCTGTTCCACTGAATCACAAGTAATCCAATCCGTTGTCTTTCCATAAAAAAGGATTACTTTATGTCTCAAAGAGTCAGACACAACTGAGTGACTGAACTGAATATTATGCTGTAATAATTTGTTTATATATATATATATATATATATATATATATATATATATACACATACACCAAACCATGAGCATCTTGAAAAGATGCTTTAACCTCTGAGCCACCAGAGAAGCCCATCTTTAAAAAAGAAACCATAAATACTAAAAGTATTGTAGTAGTCCCAGAATTTAGCATTGGATATAGGTACTGAATAAACATTTGATGAATTTAATCTATGAGTGAGTACGTCCAGTAAGATGTAAGAAGTTTATAATTCTGTATCATATTATTTTAACCTATATCTTAAACTAATACTAGGAAAAGTTGTTTTAGTATTATTAGAAATATTATAGAATTGTAAGCCAGCATTAGTGAGAGACATCACTTTAAATGAAGCAATTTACACTCCCAGTAGTTTCGTCTTTTTTCTCTTCTCATGTATCATCTATTTCACATATTTTTCACACAAAGAATGAATGAGGATTTAGATTCTTAAATAAAAGTAAGTTTAAATTGTATTTGCCTAAAGCATTGTTAACAGGATAATGATAATGCCCAAAGAAAGAAAATGCTTAGTAAAGGAAGCAATATTGCCAACATTTAAAATAAATGTTTTCCAGAGTTGACTTTGAAGTAATTTATATTACTTCTTTTTAAAAGAGAAAACTACATTGCCAAACAAAAATAAACAAATCTCAAACAAATAAAACCTTTTAGAAGTCAGAGTTACACATCAAAGGCAAGACATACAAATTGCATCTTCTCACATAGGTTTTTCAAGCTTACATAGTTATATTTTGCTTTTAAAATGTTCAACTGAAAATAGTGTTTAGGCATGAGCCCCGTGTGCTTCTATTTGTATACTAAACCTTCCATAAAAATTACCCCCTCTAAAATAATAAATGTATTTGATGGAATTGGGATCCAATCTTCATCACTCTTCTTCATTTAACTTCCTGTCTTTGACTTGTACAAACTGTGAATGTGGGTCCCCTTTGGTATTTCAGATGCAGAATTGAGAAACCAAGCTTACTCTTTTCTCTAAGAAAATAGTTCATATCTCTTTTCTATAATTTTTTTAATGTTTTCCTTTTTTGGCCATGGGAATAAACTTAAAGCCCTCTCTGGTCTCCAAATCCTTTACTCCTTTAATCTAATCTATCATAAAGAATGGTTATATTTGTTTGCTTCTACATCTTCAGCTATCAGAATTAGCATATCATTTAATATGGAATGATATTTTTCCATATATATCCAGGAATAGATAATTTTCCAAGATCCCTTCTGATTCAGTATTTTTATTTTTTTAACTGATTACTCTGACCAGAATGTGGAATCTTGTACTAAACTCCAGCAGTAATAATCCCATTTAATAGTTTGTAAGTAGAGGATACTGGAGGTGAAACTAGGACAATCACTTAACATTATCCATCAAAGTATGTCCATAATCTTGGTTCTCTGGCTATATATATTTTATTACATTTTCCTCAAATGCTCTTCATTCCAACATGTTGCTCTAACACAATGCATATTTACAGGATCTTTCATGCTTTCTTAGTGGTCTTCATACCACAACACATCCCCTTCTCATTGTCTACTCAGTAGAAAATTCTCAAGATTGGTTTAACTCTTGCCTTTTCCAGGCAATTTGATAGGAAACCAAAATATGGGTGTTAGTTAGGCCTCCATTTGTAAGTATGCAATTTACCATCTATGTAACTAATCCGTCTCAGATTTTTCAATGTAAAATGAGATTAACTATAGTATTAAGAATGAATAAGAATGAATGAATGAAGAGAAAGAGAAGAAGCATAAAGAATGAATAAATGCATAAAATAAGAAGAGAGAGAGCCAAAGCAAAAACAGTGCCCAGCTGTGGATGTGACTGGTGATGGAAGTAAGTCTGATGCTGTAAAGAACAATATCTCAAAGGAACCTGGGATGTTAGGTCCATGAATCAAGGTAAATTGGAAGTGGTCAAATAAGATATGGCAAGAGTGAACATTGGCATTTTAAGAATCAGAAAACTAAAATTGACCAGAATGGGTGAATTTAATCCAGATGACCATTGCATCTACTACTGTGGGAAAGAATCCCTTCGAAGAAATGGAGTAGCCCTCATGATCAACAAAAGAGTCCAAAATGCAGTACTTGGGTGCAATCTCACAAAACACAGAATGTTCTCTGTTTGTTCTCAAGGCAAACCATTGAGTATCACAGTAATCCAAGCCTATGCCCCAACCACTAATGCCAAAGAGGATGAAGTTGAACAGTTCTATGAAGACCTACTAGACCTTCTAGAACTAACACCAAAATAAGGTGTCTTTTTCATCATAGGGGACTGGAAAGCAAAAGTAGGAAGTCAAAAGATACCTGGAGTAACAGGCAAGTTTGACCTTGGAGTACAAATGAGGCAGGGCAAAGGCTAACAGAGTTTTGCCAAGAGAATGCACTGGTCATAGGATACACTTTCTTCCAACAACATGAGAGATGACTCTACACATGGACATCACTAGATGGTCAATGCCAAAATCAGATTGATTATATTCTTTGCAGTAGAGGATGGAAAAGTTCTATACAGTCAGCACAAACAAGACTGAGAGCTGACTGTGTCTCAGATCATGAACTCCTTATTGCCAGATTCAGACTTAACTTGAAGAAAACAGGGAAAACCACTAGACCACTCAGGTATGACATAAAACAAACATCTTACAATTATACAGTGGCAGTGATACATAGGTTCAAGGTATTTGACCTGATATAGTGCCTGAATAACTATGGATGGAGGTTCATGACATTGTACAGGAATGAACAAGATAATCCCCAAGAAAAAGAAATGCAAAAATGCAAAATGGTGGTCTGAGGAGACCTTACAAATAGCTGAGAAAAGAAGAGAAGCAAAAGGCAAAGAGAAAAGGAAAGAAACACCCATATGAATGCAGAATGCCAAAGAATAGTAAGGAGAGATAAGAAAGCCTTCTTAAGTAATCAACGCAAAAAAATAGAGGAAAGCAATAGAATGGGAAATACTAGAGACCTCTTCAAGAAAATTAGATACTGAGGGAACGTTTCATGTAAAGATGAGCACAATAAAGGATAGAAAAGGTATGGACCTAACAGAAGCAGAGGAGATTAAGAAGAGGTGGCAAGAATACACAGAAGAATTTTTTAAAAAGGATCTTAATGAGCCAGATAACCATGATGGTGTGATCACTCACATAGAGGAAGACATCCTGGAATGCAAAGTCAAAGGGGCCTTAGGAAGCATCACTACGAACAAAGATAGTAGAGCTGAGAGTTCCAGTTGATATATTTCAAGTTCTAAGAGCTGATGTTGTGAAAGTTCTGCATTCAATATGCCAGCAAATTTGGAAAACTCAGCAGTGGTCACAGGACTGAAAGAGGTCAGTTTTCATTTCAATCCTAAAGAAAGGCAATGCCAAAGAATGTTCAAACTATCTCACAGTTATACTCATTTCACACACTAGCTAAGTAATGCTAAAAGTTCTCCAAGATAGACCTCAATAGTACATGAACCAAGAAATTTCAGATGTTCAAGCTGGATTTAGAAAAGGCAGAAGATGGCATTGAAATATGTATAATATCATATATGGAACGAATCGCCAGTCCAGGTTCAATGCACAATACTGGATGCTTGGGGCTGGTGCACTGGGACGACCCAGAGGGATGGTATGTGGAGGGAAGAGGGAGGAGGGTTCAGGATGGGGAATACATGTATACCTGTGGTGGATTCCTTTTGATATTTGGCAAAACCAATACAATATTGTAAAGTTTAAAAATAAAAAAATTAAAAAAAAAAAAGAAAAGGCAGAGGAACCAGAATTCAAATTGTCAAGATCTGATGGATCATAGAAAAAGCAAGAGAGTTCCAGAAAAGCATCTACTTCTGCTTCATTGACTGTGCCAAAGCCTTTGACTGTGTGGATCACAACAAGCTGTGGAAAATTCTTCAAGAGAGGGAATACCAGACCATCTTACCTGCTTCCTGAGAAATTTGTATGCAGGTAAAGAAGCAACACTTAGATCTGGACATGAGACAACAGACTGGTTCCAAATTGGGAAAGGAGTACATCAAGGCTGTATATTGTCACCTTGCTTATTTAACTTCTATGCACAGTACATCATGCAAAATGCTGGACTGGATAAAGCACAAGCTTGAATCAAGATTGCTGCTGCTGCTGTTGCTGCTAAGTCGCTTCAGTTGTGTCCGACTCTGTGCAACCCCATGGATGGCAGCCCATCAGGCTCCTCTGTCCCTGGGATTCTCCAGACAAGAATACTGGAGTGGGTTGCCATTTCCTTCTCCAATGCATGAAGGTGAAAAGTGAAAGTGAAGTCACTCAGTCCTGTCCGACTCTGAGAGACCCCACGGACTGCAGCCTACCAGGCTCCTCCATCCATGGGATTTTCCAGGCAAGAGTACTGGAGTTGGGGTGGGGGTGGGGGTGGGGATACAAATAACCTCAGATATGCAGACGACACCACCCTCATGGCAGAAAATGAAGAGGAACTAAAAAGGTTCTTGATGAAAGTGAAAGAGGGGAGTGAAAAAGCTGGCTTAAAACTCAACATTCTTAAAACCAAGATGAAGGCATCCAGTCTCATCATTTCATGGCAAATAGATGGGGAAACAGTGACAGACTTTATTTTCTTAGGCTCCAAAATCACTGCATATAGTGACTGCAACCATGAAATTAAAAGATGCTTGCTGCTTGGAAGAGAAGCTATGATCAACCTAGACAGCATATTAAGTAAGCCAGAAAGAAAAACACCAATACAGTATACTAACACATATATATGGAATTTAGAAAGATGGTAACAATAACCCTGTATACGAGACAGCAAAAGAGACACTGACGTATAGAACAGTCTTATGGACTCTGTGGGAGAGGGAGAGGGTGGGAAGATTTGGGAGAATGGCATTGAAATATGCATAATATCATGTATGAAATGAGTCGCCAGTCCAGGTTCAATGCACGATACTGGATGGTTGGGGCTGGTGCACTGGGACGACCCAGAGGGATGGTATGAGGAGGGAGGAGGGAGGAGGGTTCAGGATGGGGAACACATGTATACCTGTGGTGGATTCATTTCAATATTTGGCAAAACCAATACAATATTGTAAAGTTTAAAAATAAAATAAAATTAAAAAAAAAACTCAAAAAAATTAAAAAAAAAAAAGTGGAACCATTACTTTACTGACAACATCTGTCTAGTCAAAGCTATGGTTTTTCCAGTAGTCATGTATGGATGTGAGAGTTGGACCATAAAGAAAGCTGAGCACTGAAGAATTGATGCTTTTGAACTGTGGTGTTGGAGAAAACTCTTGAGAGTTTCTTGGACTGCAAGGAGATCAAACCAGTCAATCCTAAGGGAAATCAGTCCTGAATATTCATTGGAAGTACTGATGCTTAAGCTGAAGCTCCAATACTTTGACCACGAGTTGCAAAGAACTGACTCATCGGAAAAGATCCCAAAGCTGGGAAAGATTGAAGGCAGGAGGAGGAGGGGAAGGCATAGGATGAGATGGTTGGATGGCATCACTGACTTGTTGGTCATGAGTTTGAGCAAGCTCTGGGAGTTGGTGATAGACATGGAAGCCTGGTATGCTGTAGTCCATGGGGTCACAAAAAGTCAGACACAACTCAGTGACTATCAGAACTAATCATAATAGGAATTATAATTTTGCTTTGTAAAACTGTGAAGATTGTACAAGCTAAAGCAGATAAAGTGTTTAGTAGAGTGTCTCTGATATAATATTAACTAAACAGTATTATTATTGATGGCAGTGTTACTAATATTATTGTTTTTATTATTAATTCCAAGACATTTCTCCAATTATCCAGCCCCTTTTTGATAACTCATTTCAACTTCTATTAACTCAGCAATATTGAGCACTGTGCTATGCGGTATTAATTAATTTTTTTGGTTTGTTTTATGTATTTGCAGAGTGATTTACTTTTGTTGGTATTTTCCAAGAGGGCACTGAAAGGACACTTAATACTAATAAGTAATCATCAAAGAATTTATCATCTGTTTTGATATTTTTGAACTTGAGAATTCTAAAAAAGAAAAAAACAGAACCAATATCATTGAGTGTTTACATTGAATTGGAAAATTTTTCAAAGAGCAGTTACTATAAATACATTTGAATATTTATTACACACAATTTTGTCATATAGTTTCATTCTTTAAAACTAAAATAGACATACATATCCCCAAGTAAACAGCTTATCTTAAAAATGTTTCAATTTTTGCTTCAGAAATAATCCAAAGCAGATATCTACAAATCAATAATTATGAAACTACAGTCAGTTAGCTTGAAGATAAAGATGTTTTTACTTTTAGTGATGATTTTTATATTTTCTATAAAGAATAGTAGCATTTTCATCCTCCAGAAGTTTTTGTTTATTGCTCTGACCACTAGTGTTTTAGAACACTTGTAAAGTATATTCTGAAAATCCATAAATGCTTTTAAGCTAAAGGAACTTATTTTACTTTTCATATTTATTTTACTGTTCATAAAGCATATTGATGGGTTATATCCCAAGTATGATCTTATTCAGCATTATTTAAGTTTATTAAAAGTAACATTTTAAATAAAATTATCATTGCTGAATGTGTCCCATTTTAGGATACTGAATCCTTGACTAAAATATATCTTAGGAAGAATGTGTATATACCATGTATACCCTACATACATGATATGTATGTGTGTGTGTGTTCAAAATGTATGTACACATATGCAAGGGTCCCCAAACCCTGGGCAACAGACTGGTACTGGTCTATGACCTGTTAGGAACTGGGCCGAGACCAGGAGGTGAAAGGCAGGAGAGTGAGTGAAACTTCATCTGTATTTACAGTTACTCACCATCACTCACATTACCTGAGATCTGCCCCCCTGCCAGATGGTGGCATTAGATTCTCATAGTAGTGCAAACCCTACTGTGAACTGTGGATGCAGGGCATTTAGGTGACATGCTCCTTAGGGGAATCTAATGCCTGATGATCTGAGGTGGAGCTGAAGCAATGATGCTAGCCCTGGGGAACAGCTGATAATACACATTATCATTAGCACAATGAATGTGATGCACTTGAATCATCCTGAAACCATCCCCTAACCCTGATCTGTGGAAAAATTGTTTTCCACAATCTGGTCACTGGCACCAAAAGAGTTCGGGACTTTACTTCATAGCTGCATATTGATAGACATACTGGTATTACACACATACACAACATGTGTAAATTTAAGGGGAAAAAAACAGAAATAGAACTAAATCATTTGGGAGAGGAAACCAAGTATTTGGGTACAATCAAATGGATCAAAGTCAACAAAGCTCAAGTATTTGGATAAACTGATATTTTAGTGATATTAACAATAACAGCAACAAAAATCATGTTTTGAGTTTAATAGTTTATAGGACACTTTTCCACATTCATGTTCAGGTCTTCAATAACCATCATGATCATAAATGTGTTCCTTCCCAAATGGTATTATGGTAAGCTTGGTCTCAATTAACACAGAGACAGTTATACAGGAAGCAAAATCCCTTCAAAGACTGATTCTGAGATTATCCTTCACATTTAAAATGCAAATTATGTCATGTTTCCTCATAAATGAAACACAATTGTGAAGTTTATTTTTCATGTGGCCAAAGTTCCTCCCTTCGATCAAGAAAAATAACCATTTTCTTATTAAACATTAAAAATATTAAAAAAATAAATAAAAATAATTAAGACTGACTTTGGTCTAATTTCTTTCTCAAAGATTTTAGTAACTTTGATTTTTAAAAATCAAAAGATTTAAAAATTTTAGAAGTAGAATATAAATTCAATTTAAATGTTATTTTATCATAATGAAAGGAGATTAATAATAATTTTGTACTCTGAGATGACTTGTGTGACATTTCTGTAGGAATTTGTAAAATTTGACTTGGTAGGAAATGGTGAAATGCTTTTTTGAAGTACAGACTTTATCACCTTGAGTTTGTTTGTTAAAATTTTCACAAAAGATGATAATTACCATTAGTTTTTTTCACTTTGGAAGGAGATTACTACTAACTCAAATGCATTTGGTATAATCATTATTCAACTATATGTTGTCTTGTGAGATTGCAAAGTTTTCCTCTCATGGATGGTAGAGCCTCTGTTTTCAGTCACTGTCATGTCCAACTCTTTGCAACCCCATGGACTGCACCAACCAGGTTTCCCTGTCCTTCACTATCTCTGGGAGTTTGCTCAAACTCATGTCCAATGATGCCATCCAACCTCTATCAGCACCTTCTCTGTCGGCCCCTTTTCTCCTGCCTTCAATGGATAGATCCATTTCTTCACCTGTCACTGAAAAATGAATTCTGGTCTTTGAAATTCTCTTGATACTATAATTATTACTGCCTTCTTGGAATGTTATTCCAATCACACTATGTCTATATACTACTTTAGAATTTTCCAAGCAAGTATTTCAAATGTGAGACTCCTTCTAACAACAATCCTCATTTTTTGATCCTAATTTTGAAAGTAATTCTCCCTTGTCTAATTCATTTGTCTTCATTTCTCTTCACTGATGAACTCAGCCTACTCACATCAAGTTATTACCTTACTTTACAGTCTTCTTGGTTTGCAGTCCCACGTTTTTCCTCATGAGAGCCTCCCTGTCTTCTGCAAAACAGTATCAATACATGATGGAGAAATCATAGCTTTCAAAACAAAGAAGGAAAAAAAACAAAAACATGGAAGTTTGAGTTGATAATGTTGAATATGAGTCAATACTGTAATTAGAATGCATGATAAAGTTGCATCCATAACCACAGAAATAATAATTTATATTGTGCGTGTGTGCATTTTCAGTCACCTCCAACTCTTTGTGAGCCCATGGACTGTACCCACCAGGGTTCTTTGTCCATGGAGTTTTCCAGGCAAGAATACTGGAATGGGTTGTCTTTTCTTCCTCCAGGGGATCTTCCTGACCCAGAGACTGAACTTGAATTTCCTACGTTTCCTGCATTGGCAGGTGGAATCTTTACCACTGAGTCACCTGGGAATTCTTTAATAATTTATGTTAAAGTAATAAAAATCACCAACAGAAATTTATTGAGCTCATTTTATGTACCAGGAATTTGCAAACAATAATCACTTAGAACAAGTCTTTGTTCCCAATGAGGTTAAATTTTAGAAAAGGGAGATGCTAAATGTGCTGATTAAAATAAGATCTATGAAGATTGTATTTGATCAGAATATATCTGGACTCCTGGGAAAAAGTGAGTGTTAATCTCTCAATTGTGTTCAACTCTGACGCTATGGACTATATAGTATACCAGGCTCCTCTGGCCATGGAATTCTCTAGGCAAGAATACTGGAGTGGGTAGCCATTCATTCTGTAGGAGATCTTGCTGACCAAAGGATCAAAGCCTACATTGCAGGCAGCTTCTTTACTATCTGAACCACAGTGGAGTCCTACATTGTATTCTAAACATATGCTTTTAACAATTATAAATAATGCCAACTAATTTTTTTGCTGATGTATTGGTTTGAGAATTTCCTCCATCATTTTGCAGAATATGTGTCTTAAGAACAGGGGTCATATCTAACACTTGCTACAAAGTATTCAGAATAGCAACATGAACAAAGCAGAAGTCAGAATTTTTTTTTAAGTAAAGAATGCTGAGCACCATCATAAAGATAATACTTTGTTTTATTTTCATTTCATTTTGGTTTTTGAAGTCTCTTTCACTCCCTATGTTCACAATAGAACAAATTTGACATACAAAAGTCAATAAAATGTTATATTATATATACTTAAATCATTCCCTAGGTTTGTATATCCATTCTTATATTTTAAAAAATAAATATAGGTTTTGAAGATTTGAAAGTATGGTAAAATGCCTGAATATGCACTGATGTGGAGGATGAATGTAAAAGTATAAATTAAATGTGTTTAACCATATTGCCATTTTCTCAAGTGGAAAGCACCAAGACACTGCAGAAAGGGAATAGGCTATAGACTTACATAGAATGGTTTATCAGCGGTTTGTTTCATATAACAAATCTAAAATTCAGTTTTATTTAATTCTGGTATTAATTTTCATGGAGCTAAAATTTATTGGAGGTGCTATTTTATACAAATATTAATATCAGAGTCAAGAGAGATATAACAGCTACAGTGTATTGAATAGAATCTTTACAAGGAATAATATATCAGCCAAAGTTGTGTTAATGCAAATTTGCCTATAAAAGACCAAGTGTGGAAAGTGTGTATAAATACATATATGTAGATAGATGGATAGATATTGGTATGAGTAAAGATAAAGACATACATATAGATATGGTACTTTGTTGTCAAATATTGTTAGTACTACTCTTTGATAATATATATATTTTATCCTGAAGGAAGATGAATCATTTAAAGTACAACAATACATTTTGACACTTTTAAATTGTTATAAGCTACATAATTAATTTTGGTAAACTGTGTAGTTCAAAATTCTGTGAAAAGAGTACTTTTAAAACCTTATGTGATATCTTAGGTGGAGGAAAGACAAAGTATTCTGGCCTCCTTTGACTAGCAGGAATATAAGGAAAGTAGAAATTAATGACGTGATAGGAGGGATTATGGTAAAACGGGGATTTGTCTGCTTTTAGAAAAAATGACTCACAATAATGCTTGTTCTCTTTCCTGTTCACAACTCTGAATAACATTGTAAACCAAAAAACAAAAACAAAAAAAAAACACACACAGTTAGTGCTTTGAACCTGGCCTTTATCCATAGTCACTCCATATACCAGCCATCATTTTGAGGGGAAGTTTGGGGACTATAATATAACAGTGTAAACTTATAGCCCTGTTTCATCATCCAAAACCAAATTTTTGAAAAGGATTTTGAACTCCTGGTTTCTGTTTGAATCTTACATTACTCTCCTCAACCCTGTCTCACTTTTCTAACATACTAGCTAGCTTCAAGAGTTCAGTTTCCACCCACTTCTTAACACTTCAGATGGCTACCTCCTACTTTCCTCCCCTGAAATTTCTTTCATCAAGGTCAGTGGCCTAATTAAAAGTAATTTGAAATATCCATAAAATTTTAGTTCTGATCTTCTTTGACATTTATTCAACTGTGTCACCCTTAGTTCTTCCTTCAGCAGCACTATGCTGCTGCTGCTGCTAAGTCACTTCAGTCGTGTCCGACTCTGTGCGACCCCATAGACGGCAGCCCACCAGGCTCCCCCGTCCCTGGGATTCTCCAGGCAAGAACACTGGAGTGGGTTACCATTTCCTTCTCCAATGCATGAAAAGTGAAAGTGAAGTCGTTCAGTCGTGTCTGACTTTTAGCGACCCCAGGGACTGCAGCCTACCAGTCTCTTCCATTGATGAGATTTTCCAGGCAAGAGTACTGGAGTAGGGTGTCATTGCCTTCTCCACTATACTCCTCTTATTTCATCCCCACTCCCTAAATTACTCCTAGGTTTCTTTTGTGAGCGCCTTTGCCCATTCTTTAATGTTGAAATTCCTCAGACATCTATCTTTCCTCTATTTTCTTCTTATATAAATTTCTTGTTGGCAATTTGATTTCTTTCCATGGTTTTAACAAACATGGCTAAGCACATACTGATAAAGCCCATATCTCAATGTTGCAGGTCAAAGTCTCTTTTCTCAGATCTGCTTACTGATTATCTTTACTTGGATGGTCAACAGAGATACCAAATTTAACAAATCTAATGAAGCAACAGTTAGAACTGGATATGGAACAACAGACTGGTTCCAAATAGGGAAAGGAGTACGTCAAGGCTGTATATTGTCACCCTACTTATTTAACTTCTATGCAGAGTACATAATGAGAAACTCTGGGCTGGAAGAAGCACAAGCTGGAATCAAGATTGCCGGGAGAAATATCAATAACCTCAGATATGCAGATGATACCACCCTTATGGCAGAAAGTGAAGAGGAACTAAAAAGTCTCTTGATGAGAGTGAAAGAGGAGAGTGAAAATGTTGGCTTAAAGCTCAACATTCAGAAAACGAAGATCATGGCATCTGGTCCCATCACTTCGTGGGAAATAGATGGGGAAACAGTGGAAACAGTGTCAGACTTTATTTTTTGGGGCTCCAAAATCACTGCGATGGTGACTGCAGCCCTGAAATTAAAAGACACTTACTCCTTGGAAGGAAAGTTATGACAACCTAGATAGCATATTGAAAAGCAGAGACATTACTTTGCCAACAAAGGTCCGTCTAGTCAAGGCTATGGTTTTTCCTATGGTCATGTATGGATGTGAGAGTTGGACTGTGAAGAAAGCTGAGTGCTGAAGAATTGATGCTTTTGAACTGTGGTGTTGGAGAAGACTCTTGAGAGTCCCTTGGACTGCAAGGAGATCCAACCAGTCCATTCTGAAGGAGATCAGCCCTGGGATTTCTTTGGAAGGAATGATGCTAAAGCTGAAACTCCAGTACTTTGGCCACCTCATGCAAAGAGTTGACTCATTGGAAAAGACTCTGATGCTGGGAGGGATTGGGGGCAGGAGGAGAAGGGGACAACAGAGGATGAGATGGCTGGATGACATCACCAACTCGATGGACGTGAGTCTGAGTGAACTCCGGGAGTTGGTGATGGACAGGGAGGCCTGGCGTGCTGCGATTCATGGGGTTGCAAAGAGTCGGACACAACTGAGCAACTGAACTGAACTGAACTGAATTGACTGAATGCAATTTTAACTCATTATCATGTCATTACCCATCTCCCAATTAATCCCTTTTAAATTCTCTTCATTTAGTTGTTTATACCAAATTTCATCCTACTGCTCAAGCCATAAACCTGAGCACCATCCCAGCCCCCTCCCTCACTCACCTCTCACTTCTGATAGCCAAGTTCTGATGATTCATCAATTCAAACATCTCTCAAATTTATCCCCTTATCTTTATCCCCATTTAAATAATTGTGGTCAATTTCTTCTACAGCTGTCATCTATGTTTCTGCAAGAGCCTCGCTGTTTACAATTACTCCTAGAGCAAATCCTTATCAGACAGAGTGACCTTTCTAAAATATCATCCTAGTCATTTCATTCTTCTGTTCAAAACTCACTACTTTTTCATTCATTTCCTGAACTCCTGCTTCATTTAAAGACTGTATATTGTGCCAGGTACTTTGCTGAGGACCAGGGCTACAAGGAACACAAGATATTACCCAGCAAGACTCTGTTTCTTTCCTGCAACAAGACAATGGTTCTTCTTTTAAACACAGAACCCAGATTTGCAATATCAGAATTCTGTAAGGATCATGATCATCCATTCGCCTTTTTTGAATCTTAGTGAGTGAGGTTATTCAGAAGTCTTCATCTCATAAATGTTGTTATTCAGTTGCTAAGTCATGTCTGACTCTTGGCAACCTAATGGACTGCAGCACCCTAGGCTTCCCTGTCCTTTATTATCTCCTGGAGTTTGCTCAAACTCATGTCCATTGAGTCAATGACTCCATCCAAACATCTCATCCTCTGTTACCCCCTACCCCCCCACCCCCCGCCCTCAATCTTTCTCAGCATCACGGTCTTTCCAATTAGTTTCTTCTTGGCATCAGGTGACCAAAGGATTGGAGCATCAGCTTCAGCATCAGTCCTTCCAATGAATATTCAGGGTTGATTTCTTTTAGGATAGACTGTTTTAATTTTCTGTTGTCCAGTGACCCTCAAGAGTCTTCTCAGTTCAGTTCAGTTCAGTTGCTCAGTCGTGTCCGACTCTTTGTGACCCCATGAATTGCAGCACGCCAGGCCTCCCTGTCCATCACCAACTCCTGGAGTTTACCCAAACTAATGTCCCTCAAGTAGGTGATGCCATCCAGGCATCTCATCCTCTGTTGTCCCCTTCTCCTCCTGCCTCCAATCCCTCCCAGAATCAGGGTCTTTTCCAGTGAGTCAACTCTTCGCATGAGGTGGCCAAAGTATTGGAGTTTCAGCTTCAGCAAGTCTTCTACTGATATTTATTTTCCTGCTGTGCTTCTGCTTCACCTCTCAAACCCTTCCAGATTGCATATGGACCAATTTTCTCTAAGTCCAGTAATTAAACAGTTTGAATGTCTCAGCTTGATTGCATTTTCCAATGGCAATCACAGAAATTTCCCACATTGCATTTTCAACAAGATCCTCTTCTCAAAAATGTTTGGATTTAGACCTGCTGTATCCTGGCCTAGTCTTTGAATTGCTGACTTTTCTGACAAAAGAGCATAATTTTTTTCCGGTTTTCTCAAAAAAAAAAAAAAATGTAATCACCAATTACTTTCTACTTTTAAAATATAAAACTTAGTCTTTATCCTCTTCCTTCTTATTTTCTCTAAAGCATATATTGCTATTGTTAAATTTTTCCTTTTCAAAAACTCTCTTCTTTCTGGTTTTTATGATAAAGCATTATTTTGGACATTCCACTAGCTCTCTGTTGACTCACCTTTCTTTATCACCTGCTTGTGTGTATGTGTATGTATCACCTGCTTGCATGTGTGTATGTGTTTCACACCCAATAAAAGTAACAGACTTTAACCAAAATTTGGACCAGCACTTTCCTATCTTTTTCCTCTGATCAAACATGAGTTGCTTAATGTACTTTCAATGTTTTAATGATCATTTCTAGATTTTTCATAGATTTTCCAAGAATTATGATGCTTAATTCTTGAATTTCCAAATTCTGCTAGAGATTTCAGGGTTGGAAACTCATGATGCCCCTTTTTGCTAATCCCCTTCATAACTTCTTTCTTTTCCTGTGGACTTTATTTCTGTTATCGACAGATGATATAATGTGTATAAGTGGCATGTTGTGGATGGCATACAGTAAGGATCAGTTCAGTTTAGTTCGGTTGCTCAGTTGTGTCTGACTCTTTGCAACCCCATGGACTGCAGCACACCAGGCTTCCCTGTCCCTCACCAACTCACAGGGCCTACTCAAACTTATGTCCATTGGTTCGGTGATACCATCCAACCATCTCATCCTCTCTCGTTCCCTTCTCCTCCCACCTTCAATCTTTCCCAGCATCAGGGTTTTTTCAAATGAGTCAGTTCTTCACATCAGGTGGCCAAAGTATTGGAGTTTCAGCTTCAGCATCAGTCCTTCCAATGAATATTCAGGACTGATTTCCTTTAGGATTGACAGGTTGGATCTCCTTGCAGTCTAAGGGACTCTCAAGAATCTTCAATACCACAGCTCAAAAGCATCAATTCTTCGGTACTCAGCTTTCTTTATGGTTCAACTCTCACATCCATACATGACTACTGGAGGCTCAGTATTCATAAATCCCTTCTTCCTCACTATCTTGGAACAGTACATTTTACTTCTATTTCTCTTCAAAGGTAAGTGCTTGTAAGTGGTAATTTTAATGGAGTCTACACATTTTTAGATCATGAACACTTTATTGAATATTTTAGATTTAAATTGAATAAAGTAGGGAAAACCATGAGGTCATTCAGGTATGCTGCTGCTGCTGTTGCTGCTAAGTCACTTCAGCCATGTCCGACTCTGTGTGACCCCACAGACAGCAGCTCACCAGGCTCGTCTGTCCACAGGATTCTCTAGGCAAGAATACTGGAGTGGGTTGCCATTTCCTTCTCCAGGTATGACCTAAATTAAATCCCTTATGATTATACAGTAGAAATGACAAAAGATTCAAGGGAGTAGATCTGATAGAGTGTCCAAAGAACTATGGACAGAGGTTCATAACATCGTATAGGAGGAAGTGGTCAGAACCACTCCTAAGGGGGAAAAAAAATGCAAGATGTGAGAGTTGGACCATAAAGAAGGCTGAGTACTGAAGAACTGATGCTTTTGAACTGTGGTGCTGGAAAAGACCCTTGACAGAAGAAGACAGATGCAAAAACATCAAAGCAGTCAATCCTAAGGGAAATCAACACTAAATATTCATTGGAAGGACTGATGCTGAAAATGAAGCTCCAATACTTTGGCCACTTAATGTGAAGAACAAGCTTATTAGAAAAGACCCTGATTCTGGGAAAGATTGAGGGCAGGAGGAAAAGGGGATGACAGAGGGTGAGATAGTTTGATGGTATCACCAACTCAATGGGCATGAGTTTGATCAAACTCAGGGAGACAGTGAAGGACAGGGAAGACTGGCATGCTGCAGTCCATTGGGTTGCAAATAGTTGGACAGGAGTGAGTGACTGAACACCACCTTTTTAGTCTCATTGTCCTGTTCTAATGAAGTTATTCATTCTGCTGTTTAGATAATCACAACAACTTTATTCCACTTTTTTTCTGGCACACTGATTCCAGATAAAATTCCTATGTGACAGCCCTAATCACATGATTGATCTGTTCAGATACATTCAGTGGCTTCCCAGTATCTGTTGAACATTAACTTTGAACTTGATGGTATGGAAGGATACTCACACCATTTTTGGTGATCTTAAATATTCAACTTGATGTATTCTATAGGTATAAAGTTAATCTTCAAAATATATAGCACTTGAACAAGTATTACATGCCTGCCTTATATTTTGCTTCTTCCCTAATGTTAATTCCAGATTAGATTTTAGTTGTTTATTTTCTGGCTTTCAACTTCTCACATTATAATACTTGCTTATGTAATTCATCTGTTATAAAGTGAAAGCAACAGAGATTATGATTATAAACCCACAGATGTGATTGTTTCAATCAAGGAAAGAACATATTCTCCTTGCTTTTACTTATACAATATACATAAAAGACATTTATCTTTAAGGCTTAGAAAGCAGTTTAGAAACTCTGCTTAGAATCACTTGAATATTCACTGTTCTATATAACATCTACATTATATTATTTACAGATAAAACATAAATATTAGAAAAAGAAGTGAAGCCAAAATTAATATTCCAACTTGTGCTATCCAGATTCCTCACAAACAAACTCACTTTAACATGTAAAGGTATAAGATGTTTTCCTGAGAAATCTCAGGCAACAGCAGCCCTTGACTTAGATTCTAACCATCCTCTGCCATTTGCCATGTAACTCCATCCAAATTGCTATATGTATATTGCCGGGGTCCAGCCCCGGCTGATCCAGGGAGTTCAAAGCGGGGACGGCGTCAGCAAGGATCAGGATACAATAGCTTCAGTTAGATATTAATTAGAGATGTAAAGAGTAATAGAATGA
Source organism: Bos taurus (assembly GCF_002263795.3). Lineage (NCBI taxonomy): Eukaryota > Metazoa > Chordata > Mammalia > Artiodactyla > Bovidae > Bos > Bos taurus. Next base: position 40,089,350 of record NC_037332.1, read on the forward strand.
GGATAGCTCAGTAGGAAAATTCAGTGGAGAAAAGAGGCTGAGTAGCTTGGTTTACACGGGAGACCAATAAAACTTGAAGACAAGAAGCTTGCACCACTTACGTAGGCCGCAGGCATCCTTCCGTTCTCCCGAAGGAGAGGAGACACTGAGGCCTCCCCGGTCGGATCTTAGAAGCCCAGGCAAAATTAGTAAGCTTGGTGGGTTCCGCGCTCCAGATGGAGACTCAGCCAGAGTGAGAGAGAGCGCGACATGGGGAGACCAGTATTTCGAGAAACTGATCCCAATTTTTTATTTTCCGTGGTCTACTTTTATACACTGAGATGTTATGCAAAAGTCACGCGGGGTCAGCAGTCCTGACTTTTATCAAAGTCAGGTGCTTCATACAAATGTATATAGAGGTCTTAGGGGTATTATATCATCTTCTGGCCAGAGGGCCTGCTGACAATTTATGACCCTCTCCTTGTGACAGCGGTCAGTCAACCAGGACACTTATTTCTCCAGGGGTGATTATTCTCAAAACAGACGCCACCCAAATAAAGTTACATTCCTATAGGGTGAGGGTATAGTGGGTTTTAGTTAAGGAAAGAATTTACTTAGCCTAAGGTCTAACGTGATTTATATCAAAGGTTAATATTTATTTCTTCTATATATTCATTAATGTGTGTAAGGGCAGGGGATGTGGAGACTTAGCAGCAAACATTGGCTCAACAAATGAAAAACGCTTCACCAATACAATTTCTAATCAGCCCACTATACTTATACTAATGGTTTTCTAACTTTTCTAAGGAACCTGTTTTTAGATGGTTTAAAGCATCTCGTGCCTCTCATGGTTGGGAGGCTGTGAGCAATCACATGTGGCTGGACAAGCCTGTCAGGCAGGCTAGAGAACCTTCAGAGGAGTTTGTAGGTTAAAACACTCTTGTCACGCCCTGGAGTTTTTGTTAACTGGAGCTCTAAGTTAACTCCTTCTCTGAAAGAGGTGGTGGGGGACAGCCCCCCATAGAGTCAGAGGTGTAGGTGAAAGCACAAAGTAGTAAAGTAGGCAGGCTCTGGTTATGAGGGTAGATGCTCGAGGATTTCCAGGGGGACTCCTGAGGCTCCATCCCACCTTTGCGTATGTCGAGCCTCCTTCCTCATGACCTTTGCCACGGGCCAAGTGCCTCACTCTGGCCCCCAACAGTATATCCCATATGTCCTTACAAAGTAGCCTACTCTTTCAGCATTGCAACAGAAGTTTTGAGAAAATTAATGGAATCCATACAGCATAATCTAAGATGAAGGATAGAGACCTCAAATGAAGAAGAAAATATGTATTTATTTTCCAAAGGAAATTTTTTTTTTCCCTCACTGCTACCTTATGCTTTCCTGGTGCTATAGAGGCCACTTCCAAAGGGAAAGAAAAACACTCCCCCACCATCTCCACATTCACATCTTTCTTTTTTTTTTTAATTTTATTTTATTTTTAAACTTTACAATATTGTATTGGTTCTGCCATATATCAAAATGAATCCGCCACAGGCATACATGTGTTCCCCATCCTGAACCCTCTTCCTCCTCCCTCCTCCCTCCCCATACCATCCCTCTGGGTCGTCCCAGTGCACCAGCCCCAACCATCCAGTATCGTGCATCGAATCTGGACTGGCGACTCATTTCATATATGATATTATATATATTTCAATGCCATTCTTGCAAATCATCCCACCCTCTCCCTCTCCCACAGAGTCCAAAAGACTGTTCTATACATCAGTGTCTCTTTTGCTGTCTAGTATACAGGGTTATTGTTACCATCTTTCTAAATTCCATATATATGCGTTAGTATACTCTATTGGTGTTTTTCTTTCTGGCTTACTTCAGTCTGTATAATAGGCTCCAGTTTCATCCACCTCGTTAGAACTAATTCAAATGTACTCTTTTTAATGGCTGAGTAATACTCCATTGTGTATATGTACCACAGCTTTCTTATCCATTCATCTGCTGATGGACATCTAGGTTGCTTCCATGTCCTGGCTATTTATAAACAGTGCTGTGATGAACATTGGGGTACACGTGTTTCAATTCTGGTTTCCTCAGTGTGTATGCCCAGTAGTGGGATTGCTGGATCATAAGGCAGTTCTATTTCCAGTTTTTTAAGGAATCTCCACACTGTTCTCCATAGTGGCTGTACTAGTTTGCATTCCCACCAACAGTGTAAGAGGCTTCCCTTTTCTCCACATCCTCTCCAGCATTTATTGCTTGTAGACTTTTGGATCGCAGCCATTCTGACTGGTGTGGAATGGTACCTCATAGTGGTTTTGATTTGCATTTCTCTGATAATGAGTGATGTTGAGCATCTTTTCATGTGTTTGTTAGCCATCTGTATGTCTTCTCTGGAGAAATGTCTATTTAGTTCTTTGGCCCATTTTTTGATTGGGTCATTTATTTTTCTGGAATTGAGCTATAGGAGTTGCTTGTATATTTTTGAGATTAGTTGTTTGTCAGTTGCTTCATTTGCTATTATTTTCTCCCATTCTGAAGGCTGTCTTTTCACCTTGCTTATAGTTTCCTTTGTGGTGCAGAAGCTTTTAAGTTTAATTAGGTCCCATTTGTTTATTTTTGCTTTTATTTCCAATATTCTGGGGGGTGGGTCCTAGAGGATCCTGCTGTGATGTATGTCGGAGAGTGTTTTGCCTATGTTCTCCTCTAGGAGTTTTATAGTTTCTGGTCTTACATTTAGATCTTTAATCCATTTTGAGTTTATTTTTGTGTATGGTGTTAGAAAGTGGTCTAGTTTCATTCTTTTACAAGTGGTTGACCAGTTTTCCCAGCACCACTTGTTAAAGAGATTGTCTTTAATCCATTGTATATTCTTGCCTCTTTTGTCAAAGATAAGGTGTCCATATGTGCGTGGATTAATCTCCGGGCTTTCTATTTTGTTCCATTGATTTATATTTCTGTCTTTGTGCCAGTACCATACCACATCTTTCTTTTAATAGATAGCAGTTGGGGTGGACAGAGGAGATAAGGAACATCTACATTGTTTTTGCAACAACTAAAACTCTTTATAAAATTGGCATACTTAAATAATTAGTATTGTTAATAAGAACATATTCTGTATTTTATTTTCAGTCACTTATGTTAGAGCTCCACCATCCACCCTAAGACAATTCTGATTTTAAAATTGGCCATTCTCCTCCTAGGATAGTGCTCTAGCCAGGGGTTCCAACCTCTGGGATCTAATGCTTGATGATATGAAGTGAAGGTGATGTAATAATAGAAAAAAAAAAAGTACATGATAAATGTAAGGCACTTGAATAATCCATCTTGGAAAAACGAACTTCCAAGAAAAGGGTCCCTAGTGCCAACTTCAGCCCATGCTAGCCCATTCTGCTTGTTAACACTGCAGAACACATAATCATCAAACAGCAATGCAAACCTTTTTCACTTATTACAGTTACATTAATTGATCACAAATTAACAACTTTCTGTAGCAACATATATTAAATATTCTTACATTTCCTGTGTCTGAGCTATCTAAACTCTATGACCTCTTAAATATATAGATTTCCCCATATTTAGCAGACTATGTAGAAGAAGAGTATTATAAAAGAAATAACACTTGACATCAACTATTGCTTAGTTGAAAATTAAGCTGCTCAGTTAAGTATATTCTCAGCACAGTTCAGTTCAGTTGCTCAGTTGTTACCGACTCCATGGAACCCATGGACTGCAGGCCTCCCAGAGTCTACTCAAACTCATGTCCATTGAGTCAGTGATGATATACAACCATCGCATCCTCTGCTGTCCCCTTCTCCTCCCGCCTTCAATCTGTTCCAGCATCAGGGTCTTTTCCAATGAGTCAGATCTTCACATCAGGTGACCTAAGTATTGGAGTTTCAGCTTCAGCATCAGTCCTTCCAATGAATATTCAGGACTGATTTCCTTTAGGATTGACTGGTTGGATCTCCTTGCAGTCCAAGGGACTCTCAAGAGTCTTCTCCAATACCACAGTCCAAAGGCATCAGTTCTTTGGAACTCAGCTTTCTTTATAGACCAACTCTCACATCCATACATGACTACTGGAAAAATCATAGCTTTGACTAGATGGACCTTTGTTGGCAAAGTAATGTCTCTGCTTTTTAATATGCTGTCTAGGAGATCAGCCCTGGGATTTCTTTGGAAGGAATGATGCTAAAGCTGAAACTCCAGTACTTTGGCCACCTCATGCGAAGAGTTGACTCTGGAAAAGACTCTGATGCTGGGAGGGATTGGGGGCAGGAGGAGAAGGGGACGACAGAGGATGAGATGGCTGGATGACATCACCGACTCAATGGACGTGAGTCTGAGTGAACTCCGGGAGTTGGTGATGGACAGGGAGGCCTGGCGTGCTGCAATTCATGGGGTCGCAAAGAATCGGACACGACTGAGCGACTGATCTGATCTGATCTGATCTGATCTAGGTTGGTCATAACTTTTCTTCCAAGGAGCAAGCATCATTTAATTTCATGTCTGCAAACATCATCTGCAGTGATTTTGGAGCCGAAAAAGTAGTCTGTCAATGTTTTCACTGTTTCCCCATCTATTTGCCGTGAAGCAATGGGACAAGATGCCATGATCTTAGTTTTCTGAATGTTGAGCTTTAAACCCAGCTTTTTCACTCTCCTCTTTCACTTTAATCAAAAGGCCCTTTAGTTCTTTTTTGCTTTCTGCCATCAGGGTGGTGTCATCTGCATATCTGAGGTTATTGGTATTTCTCCCGGCAATCTTCATTTCAGCTTGTGCTTCAGCCAGCCCAGTGTTTCTCATGATGTACTCTGCATATAAGTTAAATAAGCAGGGTGACAATATACAGCCTTGACGCACTCCTTTCATAATTTGGAACCAGTATATCTTTCCTCTTCTCCTTTGCCTTTCACTTCCGTTTTTTTCACAGCTATTTGTAATGCCTCCTCAGACAACCATTTTGCCTTTGCATTTCTTTTTCTTGGGGGTGGTCTTGATCCCTGCCTCCTCTACAGTGTCACAAACTTCAGTCCGTGGTTATCAGGCACTTTGTCTATGAGATCTAAATCATGAAGCTATTTCTCACTTCCACTGTATAATCATAAGGTATTTGACTTAGGTCATACCTGAACGGTCTGGTGGCTTTCCCTACTTTCTTCAATTTAAGTTCAGTTTAAGTTCTTCAGCATAAGGAGTTCATGACCTGAGCCGCAGTCAGCCCCCAGTCTTGTTTTTGATGACTGTACAGAGCTTCTCCATCTTTGGCTCCAAGGAATATTATCAATATGATTTCAGTATTGACCATCTGGTGATGTCCATGTGTAGAGTTTTCTCTTGTGTTGTTGGAAGAGGGTGTTTTCTATGATCAGTGTGTTCTCTTGGCAAAACTCTATTAGTTCTTCCCTGCTTCATTCGGTCCTCTAAGACCAAACTTGCCTGTTATTCCAGGTATTTCTTGACATCCTACTTTTGCATTCCAGTCCCCTATAATGAAAAGGACATCTTTTTTTTGGTGTTAGTTCTAGAAGATCTTGTAGGTCTTCATAGAATCATTCAACTTTAGCTTCTTCAGCATTACTGGTTGAGGCATAGACTTGGATTACTGTGATATTGAATGGCTGGCCTTGGAAACAGAGAACATTCTGTTGTTTTTGAGATTGTATCCAAGTACTGCATTTCAGACTCTTTTTTGACTATAATGGCTACTCCATTTCTTCTAAGGGATTCTTGCCCACAGTAGTAAATATAATGGTCATCTGAGTCAAATTCATCCTTTCCAGACCATTATAGTTCGTTGATTCCTAGAATGTCGATGTTCACTCTTGTCATCTCTTGTTTGACCACTTCCAATTTGCCTTGATTCATGGACCTAACATTTCAGGTTCCTATGCAATATTGCTCTTTACAGCATCAGACTTTACTTCTATCACCAGTCACATCCACAACTGGGTGTTGTTTTTGCTTCTCCTTCTCTTCATTCTTTCTGGAGTTATTTCTCCACTAATTTCCAGTAGCATATTGGGCACTTACCGACCTGGTGAGTTCACCTTTCAGTGTCCTATCTTTTTGCCTTTTCATACTGTTCCTGGAATTCTCAAAGGCAAGGATACCGAGGCAACTATATTTTAGCCAATGTGAAAAATGTGAGTACTGATCATTGAAGAAAAGACTACAGCAAGTAAAGCTGGTGAAGAGGAAAATCTTCTGGTATTTAATCCATAAGAAATGGTTTTAGCCGAGTTTCTAATATGTTTTAACTGTAATTTTGAGTAAGTCAACAAGCTCTCACAGGGATCTTTTTTTTTTTAAAAAACTATAGCACATTGAGATTTATTTCAAATGTGATTTCCTTTTGAAATGCATACCAGTCTAAGGGTTTCACCATATCCTATTGGATTTCTTTTCCGAGTTTCCCTTGGAGCAGGTTTCTCAGTGTGTCACACAATATTTTATCAACAAATGAAAATGCACTGAGACTTCTGACTTGATAAGCAAAGTAAGATTTAACTCATGAGATTGGAAAACAATTAATTAAAATTGAAATCTTAGTAAGGAAGTTTCATATCATTTGTTTCATAATGCACCTGCCTCAGCTTATTTCACTGTCACTAGTAAAATTTAAATTGCTTCCTATTTTTGTTTTGCATATAGCACATATTTAGATTATCCAGTATATCTCAAGTAATGTAAAAAGCACTAAGTTAGCCAGGCAGTATTAGTTTCTTTTGCATAGTCTCTGATAATCTCCTTTTACACACAAATTTTAGAATTTTTTTATGATTTTACTTTTGTTAATTATATGTTATCTGTTAAGCCTTCTGTACTCTTTATGGGCTAAATTGCTAGTTTGAACTTTGAAATGCAAATTGGTATAAACTATATTAAAAACTATTTTCATGGCCTTGATATCCAAAATTCTGACCGTATACAGATGAACAGTTAATAAATCTTATGGCAAGATTTTAAAAAAATGAGATAGAAAATTTCTGTGTTTTATATACTATTTTAGTAAAAATTATTTTAGCACCAGTTTTATTTCCAGTTTCAAATGTCACATCTAAATTGGTCTTTAGAAAAGGCTAAAATGAATTACAATTCCTCTAAAAATTTTCTCAAAAACATTAGGACAGAGAGCTATTCTTTTTCTAGATATCAGATTTGGTGAATCTACCTCTCCAGTATAATTTGGGGCTATGAAAACTGCCAGTGTATTCTACCAGGGACCCTATCTCCAGGTAATTTAACATCATTTTAGGTGCTAAGGTAACCTGATTGTTATATGCAGAGTATATCATGAGAAACGCTGGGCCGGAAGAAGCACAAGCTAGAATCAAGATTGCGGGGAGAAATATCAATAACTTCAGATATGCAGATGACACCACCCTTATGGCAGAAAGTGAAGAAGAACTAAAAAGCCTCTTGATGAAAGTGAAAGAGCAGAGTGAAAAAGTTGGCTTAAAGCTCAACATTCAGAAAATGAAGATCATGGCATCTGGTCCCATCACTTCATGGGAAATAGATGGGGAAACAGTGGAAACAGTGTCAGACTTTATTTTGGGGGGCTCCAAAATCACTGCAGATGGCGATTGCAGCCATGAAATTAAAAGACACTTACTCCTTGAAAGAAAAGTTATGACTAACCTAGATAACATATTGAAAAGCAGAGACATTACTTTGCCAACAAAGGTCCATCTAGTCAAGGCTACAGTTTTTCCTATGGTCATGTATGGATGTGAGAGCTGGACCGTGAGGAAAACTGAGCACCAAATAATTGATGCTTTTGAACTGTGGTGTTGGAGAAGACTCTCGAGAGTCCCTTGGACTGAAAGGAGATCCAACCAGTCCATTCTAAAGGAGATCAGCCCTGGGATTTCTTTGGAAGGACTGATGCTAAAGCTGAAACTCCAGTACTTGGGCCACCTCATGCGAAGAGTTGACTCATTGGAAAAGACTCTGATGCTGGGAGGGATTGGGGGCAGGAGGAGAAGAGGACGACAGAGGATGAGACGGCTGGATAGCATCACAACTCGATGGACGTGAGTCTGAGTGAACTCCGGGAGTTGGTGATGGACAGGGAGGCCTGGCATGCTGTGATTCATGGGGTCGCAAAGAGTCGGACACGACTGAGCGACTGAACTGAACTGAACTGACTGAAATACAAAGGGCTTTCCTGGTGGCTCAGGTGTAAAGAATCTGCCTGCCACTGCAGGAGATGAGAGTCCGATCTTTGGATCTGAAGATCCTCTGGGAAGGAAATGGCAACCCACTCCAGTATTCTTGCCTAAAAAAGACAGACAGAAGAGCCTGGTGGGATATAGTCCATGGGGTTGCAAAAGAGTCGGACATGACTTAGTGACTAAATAGCTATAACAATTGAAATACTAAGCTTGGCATACCTAAGGCTACAGGGTTTCTCCAAATGTGACAAGGTTAAGGTTTCAGTTTCATGACCTCTAAAAAGAACACTGTACCAGACTGCAAAATAATCTGGCAGTCTCTCTCTTCTCATTTCTCTGCAGTACAGTTCTGAAGCCCTTGTGTCTTATTCTCTCAATATATACTTCTCTTTTTTTCTTTCTACTACTATTATGACAAAAAGATATTCACAGACAACTAGTTAACAGACTAAGGAGAAACCTTTCCTAGAGGCATATTTCTACAAATATTAAAATTCATTATTTTCTTAAAAATAGCTGAAAACAGTCCAAGGCCAGGACCACAGAGTCACAAATAAGGCATTGCCCCAGTGCAAAATTTAAAAGGAGCCTTCCAAAATTAGCAATCAAAATAAGTAACATTTTAATGTAATATTTTAAAACATCAAAATTAATGCAAAAATCCATGATGAAGAAAATATTAAAATTTTAAATAAAGATCTTATAAACTATATCTAGCTAAAGAAGTCCTTATACTTGCCACTTGTTTCATTTTAACTGGTGAAGTATACAGTGATTACAGTAATTCATAAAAGTTGGTACAAATATTTTTAAACACTAAATCTACAATTTCATTGTTTGTCCTCCTTATAAATAGAATTTTAATTATTGGCCACGGGCAAATGTGAGATACACTTTATATTCTGATGCTGTTCCCACAAGAATCATAATTCTTTGTGATATTGAGGAGGATTAAAATCAAGTTTACTTGGATATCCAATTTAGTATAATGAAATTAAAAGATGCTTACTCCTTGGAAGAAAAGCTATGACCAACCTAGAGAGCATATTAAAAAGTAGAGACATTACTTTACCAACAAAGTTCTGTCTAGTCAAGGCTATGGTTTTTCCAGTAGTCATGTATGGATGTGAGAGTTGGTCTATAAAGAAAGCTGATCGCTGAAGAATTGATGACTTTGAACTGTGGTGCTGGAGAAGACTCTTGAGAGTCCCTAGGACTGCAAGGAGATCCAACAAGTCAATCCTAAAGGAAATCAGTCCTGAATATTCATTGGAAGTACTGGTGCAGAAGCTGAAACTCCAATATACTGGCCACCAAATGAGAAGAACCGACTCTTTGGAAAAGACCCTGATCCTGGGAAAGATTGAAGGCAGGAGGACAAGGGGACTAAAGAGGATGAACTGGTTGGATGGCATCACTGATGCAATGGACATGAGTTTGAGTAGGCTCTGGGAGATGGTGATGGACAGGAAACCTGGAGTGATGCAGTCCATGGGGTCGCAAAGAATTGGACACAACTGAGTGACTGAACTGAACTGATTCTTCTCTCATTATTAATAATAATCAAATTGCTCCTGTGCTTGAGATAAAGATATAGTTTTAGTTACATTTCACTTTGATAGACTTATTACACTTAAGATTTTTTAACAAACATTTTTGAGTCCACAGATAAAAATAATAATAATAAATTTTTTATACTTCCACACAGAAGTACTATAGTAAGTATGACTTTGTAATTTACAAATAAGTCACAACTACAGGACATCAACATGATTTCAGATGCTTTATTGATGCTGCTTTTGGAAGAGTGTCTCACACTGACCATCACTTCACACTGTTTCAGAGAAGACCACCAGAGCTTGTAAGAGTTACTATAAATAACAGAATCTTATGTATAATAATATCAAAGTAGATAGCCCTTGATAGCAACCACCATAAAAGCTTCAATTATATAAAATTTGAGAAAAAGGTAGGCAAAGGACGCCATAGAGATAATTTCTTGCTGAAGATCCACTTTCTTGTCTAAATTTCTCATTTTGCCGTGAATTGAGAGGACAGCCTTTCAATTAACATAATAAAAACACTGCAGCAAAAATGAGAAGCCAACCTGTGTGCAATTGCAATTCAGACAGAAAGAATGCTAATTCTTGGCTTCAGTGCTTTCTTTAATAAAGTTATTCAGGCCTTTCTGTGGCACAGAACACTGTGATCAGCCAGGAACTGCTGGAGATGAAAATAATCTTTCTTTGTTATAACTCAAAAAATGTACTCATTTCAATCTCATAGGAGACTCTTGTATCTCGTTAAATATAAAAACATCAGGGGTGGGGTGGAATGGTGGAATTAATTATGTCATAGCCATTTTCTTTAAAGTATATGGTTTTATAACTTCATATGTGTTCACAAGGGATTTGGAAGTGCAACACAAGCAAATGCTTTAACAAAACCCATGTAATATTTTGAAATTACTCAGGTGTAGTCAAAGTACTCTGGACAGAGAGGACAAGGAGCGGATCTGAGGGCTTTCTCTACCCTTATGAGCTGTAAAACATTGGGTTCTCACTTGAAGTATCCTTTTCCATAAAATAGCATTACTAGTTCATAGGTCACCAAGTTGAAGTCAGAATTAAATAACATGGCAACTACAGATAATTTGTAACTATGAGATGTTACACAAATGTCATGAGAAATTTAAAACATAACAAAATAGAATAAGAAGTAAGGTTGTAAAGCCAATTTCCATTTGTACTAGAAAGAGAATTAATTTTAAAATCATTGTCATCAATCTACAGTAGTAAAAAATGATAAGATATTGCAATGAAATAATTTCTTACATTAAGATTTTCACTGTTGGGACCCTGAATTCAAAGTTTGAAGAGATATTAATCATCCCTACAATTTCCTGGGTTAAGAAAGTCAGTTTATTAAGAAAAACACTTTAAAAATTATTTTTAGTTTATAAAAAGGAAAAATAAGAAAAGTGACTGGAAAATTATCTTAGTTTGATAACTTCCCAGGTAATATTTAGGTAACATGAAAATAATAGACACTAAAAGTAAAACAACTCCATTATTAAGGAATAATTGAAGAGTAAACATTTTATATCATAATATTATTTGACCACTAGTAAGTGCCAGATTAGATATTATGTAAAATAAAATGGAAATTTCCAATACTCTGATTGAGTGTATTAAAAATATACAGTTCCTTACATCACTACATTTGCTTTCCTTAAGACAACTTTATAAAACACAGCCAAGTTTCATATGATAAAAAAATTTTGAATAAAGCACATAAAATTTTACTTTTTATCTTGATTGTCTTTTCTCTTTATTCTACTAACTATCCCTGAGAAATACTACCTACTTTGGGTTTTCACTAATATCAACATATGTTTTTCAACTCTATTTTCATTCCCAATATATTCTGAAGTCCACATTCCGATTTTCAATTATCTACTGGACATCAAACTTGGATATGTCCCACAAACCCTTTAGCCTGTTCCAAAACAAACTCATCATCTCTCACTTGGTGGCATCTGCTTCAGTCCCTATAGTTCTCTCTGATTGAAAAGAACTACTATCCATACAGTGATTCATGTCTAAATTGTGACAGTCATAATCTTGCTTTACCTCAGACCCATTATATACATCATCAGATTAAGTGGATTCTACTTTTAAAACATTTGTCATATTGATTTCATTCCCAGTCTCCAACTACTGATACTTTCAGCCATGTAGCATACTCTACTACAGTGTTTCTCTGTTTAGAAAAGCTCTGTTGGCATTTACTGAATAAGCTGAGCAGAGAAATCCACTCAAAGATTCCAGGAAATTTAGTATCATTACCCTCACACACTAGTAAAGAAATGCTCAAAATTCTCCAAGCCAGGCTTCAGCAATATGTGAACCATGAACTTCCAGATGTTCAAGCTGGATTTAGAAAAGGCAGAGGAACCAGAGATCAGATTGCCAACATCCACTGGATCATAGAAAAAGCAAGAGAGTTCCAGAAAAACATCTATTTCTGCTTTATTGACTATGCCAAAGCCTTTGACTGTGTGGATCACAATAAACTGTGGAAAATTCTGAAAGAGATGGGAATACCAGACCACCTGACCTGCCTCTTGAGAAACCTGTATGCAGGTCAGGAAGCAACAGATAGAACTGGAAATGGAACAACAGACTGGTTCCAAATAGGAAAAGGAGTACGTCAAGGCTGTATATTGTCACCCTGCTTATTTAACTTACATGCAGAGTACATCATGAGAAATGCTGGGCTAGATGAAGCACAAGCTGGAATCAAGATTGCCGGGAGAAATATCAATAACCTCAGATATGCAGATGACACCACCCTTATGGCAGAAAGTGAAGAGGAACTAAAAAGCCTCTTGACGAAAGTGAAAAGAGAGTGAAAAAGTTGGCTTAAGGCTCAACATTCAGAAAACGAAGATCATGGCATCTGGTCCCATCACTTCATCGGAAATAGATGGGGAAACAGTGGAAACAGTGTCAGACTTTATTTTTGAGGGCTCCAAAATCACTGCAGATGGTGACTGCAGCCATGATATTAAAAGACACTTACTCCTCGGAAGGAAAGTTATGACCAACCTAGATAGCATGTTGAAAAGCAGAGACATTACTTTGCCAACAAAGGTCCATCTAGTCAAGGCTATGGTTTTCCCAGTGGTCATGTATGGATGTGAGAGTTGGACTGAGAAGAAAACTGACTGCCAAAGAATTGATGCTTTTGAACTGTGGTGTTGGAGAAGACTCTTGAGAGTCCCTTGGACTGCAAGGAGATCCAACCAGTCCGTTCTAAAGGAGATCAGTCCTGGGTGTTCATTGGAAGGACTGATGCTGAAGCTGAAACTCCAATACTTTGACCACCTCATGCAAACAGTTGACTCATTGGAAAAGACCCTGATGCTGGGAGGGTTTGGAGGCAGGAGGAGAAGGGGATGACAGAGGATGAGATGGCTGGATGGCATCACCGACTCGATGGCTATGAGTTCAAGTGAACTCCGGGAGTTGGTGATGGACAGGGAGGCCTGGTGTGCTGTGATTCATGGGGTCGCAAAGAGTCAGACACGACTGAGCAACTGAACTGAACTGAACTGTCCCTCTACTAAATGCTTGTAACACCCTATAGTCATTGGCATGAGCAACCTCCCCATTACACACGTTTCTACATATCATAGAAGATGATAGTAGAGTTTTCTAAATATTCTATTAAAGGCCTTGCCTCAGCCTTAAATTCTTCTCATCAGTGCCTCTTCCTTTGCACACTGGCCACAGTGACCTTCCTTCTATTCTCCTTATAGACTATGTGCCTTTCTTCCATATAACATTTGCTCTTAGTAATTTTTCCCATCCTGGAATATTCTTAGCTACATGACATCCTCATTAACTAAATTTCTACTAAACTTTCAGATTGCACTTAAATATCTCTATTAGTAAAGTCTTTGTTAATCTTCAGTTCACTCAAGGTTCCCTTAATATGATCTTATTTACCTTAATCTGATCTTATTTGCCTTCAGACCACTCATCTCATTATTTAACTACTTATTTTCATTATTATGTAATTAATGTCTGTCTCATCCACTAAACAGAAAGCACAGAAGACAAAAGATCATGTAGGTTTTACTCACTGTTGTACCCCCAGACCTTTCACATGGTACACCACAAAGCAGGTTCTCTGTCTGTTCTTATACATGAAGACTGAAGACTCAAACTGAGCTGGTTATGCACAAGTCCATTCTTCTTCTCACTATTATATGCAGTAGCGTTTTTACCCTTAGACACTATATAAGGAGGACTATATTTTAGCTTTGTTTTTTTTTTTAATCCATATCAGTTTTTCTGATTGCACATATTACTAATCTCAAATATTTCAGATAAATTTTCTGCTTAAGTATGATTTTATGTTGGATAAACTCAGATCAATTTTTTGAATTTTCAAGATCATTTTAAATTCTAAACTGTCCTCTAACATGATAGTCTCTACTGTATGCTCACTGACCAATTCTTTTCTCTCTCATCTTAATTATTACTTTACAAAGTTAAACTGTATACTTAGTAATCCATCTCTGATGATTGAATTTCATAAAATGTCAAGAGATTGCCCTCAGTCTCTCTTGTGTGATAGTTTAAATGCATTTCCTTGTCTTTGGAAACTGTAGATGGTTAATTTAGGAGTGATTTTTTTGTATTTACAAAAGTCAAATCTATAATGTAAGTACTCAGTATTCTATTCCTTTCAAAGTAACAGAAAGTCTAGTTTAAGTTAAATATATGCTTATTCATAGTAACCAAAGGGTAATACAGTTGAGCTTGATTATGAATTAAAGAAGAATCAAAAGTGTACAGTCTGGAGTGTGGAGGTCTTGTGACGCCCACTCTAGCCAAGGCGTGCAGTAACAGCTGACACTAAAACACAGAGCGCCCAGCTATCGCATGCCACCCGCTTACATTACAATTCTGCTGCTAATTTGAAAGGTTGATTAATCTTACAAATTCAGCATATTCAAAACAACACTCTATTTTCTCTATGATTCTAGCTTGTAATGATGATTCACTGAAAACACAAAGAACTCCCTAAATTCAAATGAACAAAAAACTGGAAAAAATATTCTAGCTAATGTAAAAATGATTTGTGAAATCAAATACATTTGTGAAACACTACAAGTATTCTTTTCTGAAGAAAAAGGCTACATATAATCTTCTCTGAGTATTATAATACATGTTTTCGACAAACTTGTTTAATTTGACAAATCTAGATTTTTTTCCTCAATTTATTTTAAAGAGTAAGTATTTTTCCAAAGAAACATTTCAATGTGTTGTAGCACATAGTTTGGGTAAAGTTTAATTTGGGGAAGCCAGCTAAGAGGACATCCTTAGCCTTTGACCATAAAATCAAAGAGGAAACACTGTGTAACACACCTCTAATTAGATCTAGTAAAATTCTGATTGTATGGGCCAAAGCTGACCCCATGTGGCAAACCATAAGTTAATGACTATTAACTGAATAATTTGAACTGTAACTCATTTATATTCTTATAAAATAAAACCAAAACATAGAACAAATACAAAAAACTACAATTTTAAATCATATTCTGAAAAAAAATGGGAAAGATTTGAAACTGTGTTTTGAAAGTTCACACTACATACTTTGGAAGTGGATTCTTTACTGTCCGAACTACCAGGGAGGCTATTGGAAAATAATTTACTTCACACCAAAACATATCTGGTAAAATTATCAGAATTAAGAAGAAAAAAAAACTGGGGGAAGGGACATCCATATACAATGATCAAATAATCTAGAGAAAGTAATCTACTAATACATATAAACTAACAATATATTTGATTTTCAAGATCAAACAGAACATATTTATCCTATTCTGTCAACTGAAATACAAACAAAAAAACAATAATCAACTCAGGAGCAATAAAGTTTCCTAGCAGCAAAATTGGAGACTTAAAGTAGGAAAGGAATCATAGAACTTGGAGACAAGATTGATTCCAGATCTGGGGTAAGTTGTGAGGTAAAAAGAAACCCACATTCACCTTGAGTTGATAGCGTTGAAACTGGGTCATGTGAGCGTAAGTGTTCATTAACTTTCCTGTCTAGCTTTTTCCATATAAAAAACATTTTCATAAAACAAACCTCAGATCCCACAGTCTGTTTGGATGTAAAATCTTACTGTGTAGAGTGTCCATAAGTGTTTCATAATCTATAGAAAATATAATTTTGTATTATAAAGCACCACATTCCAACAGGAAATATAAATAGTAGTAACTTCTGGCAACTATAATCTAACTGAGGGGACTTGGTGTACCTATGGCTGATTCTTCTTGATGTATGACAGAAACGCACAAAATTCTGTAAAGCAAATATCCTTCAATTTAAAAAAAGTGGAAAAAAGTAGTGTGTTTCTTAATTAAAGGTCCATTCTGACAGAATTATGTCCCCCAAATTTATATGTTGAAGCCCTACTTCCCAAAGTGATGGTATTGGGGATGGTATTTGGGAGATTACTAGATTTAGGTCTTTGGGGATGAGGTCATGAGGGTGGAACTCTCAAGACGGGATTTTAATGTCTTTATAGGAGGAGATACCAGAGAGTTTTTTCTCTTCTTGCTCTGTCATGTCTGAAGACACCATGAGAAAGTGGTTGTCTGCAAAGCAGAATCCTCACGAGAACCCAATCATAATGTTGGACTTCTCAGCCACCAGAACTGTGACAAATAAGTTTTCAGTTGCTTAAACTATCCGTTTTGTAGTATTTCACTCTGGCAGCCTAAGCTGACTGCACTTTTCATTTGGTAGGTGCTCAACAAATGGCAGCAGATTGGAAGTGGCAGCAAATTTCTCTTTCAGTAGCCTATAAAATATTCAAAACAAAAAAAGAACACTTTGTTTTGAACTTGAAATATTCTGAGTACATAAACATAAGTCAACTTACTGTGTAAAATATTCATAATAACAAAGGCTTAAAATGTAAATGATTAGAAACACTAAATCACTGACGTGATTACAGAATGACACTTTATAAAAATGGGGCAGCAACAATTAGAATCATGCTACATAATAACCACTGACAACACAGAAAAAATTTCTTGCCTTGAGCATCAAATTAAGGTGAATAATTTTATTTTCTATAAGAAGATAAATAACATATCTGGTATGTTAAAAAGAAAAGAGAGGGAAATAAATTTACATTTTTTATCCTAGCTAATCCTTGACAACAAAAAAGGCTTATTCAACTATACCATGCTCTTTCTAGTTTATTATATATAAACTAAATAGGATGCTATTTCAATATCACAGTAATCCAAATCTATGCCCCAACCATTAATGCTGAAGAAGCTGAAGTTAAACAGTTCTAGGAAGACCCACAGACCTTTTAGAACTAACAGTAAAAAAAAAAAAAAAAAAAAGATGTCATTTTCATCATAGGGGACTGGAATGCAAAAGTAGGAATTCAAGAGATACCTGGAGTAACAGGAAGGTTTGGTCTCAGAGTACAAAATGAAGAAGGGCAAAGGCTAATAGAGTTTGGCCAAAAGAACGCACTGGTTGTAGAAAACATCCTCTTCCAACAACACAAGAGATGACGCTGCACATGGACATCACCAAATGGTCATTAACAAAATCAGACTGATCATATTCTTTGCAGCTGAAGATGGAGAAACTCTATACAGTCAGCAAAACTAGACAGGGAACTACTGTGGTTCAGATCATGAACTCCATATTGCCAAATTCAGACTTACTTGAAGAAAGTAGGGAAAACCACTAGGCCATTCAGGTTGACCTAAAGCATATCCCTTGCAATTATATAATATAATTGATAAATAGATTCAAGGAATTAGGAGGCAGTGATCAAGACAACACACCAAAAAAGAAATACAAAATGGCAAAATGGTTGTCTGAAGAGGCCTTACAAATAGCTGAGAAAGAAGAGAAACTAAAGGCAAAGGAGAAAAGGAAATGTATACCCATCTGAATGCAGAATTCCAAAAAACTGCAAGGAGAAATAAGAAAGCTTCCTAAAGTGAACAACGCAAATAAAGGAAAACAAGAGACTGGGAAAGACTAGAGATCTTATCAAGAAAATTAGAGACACTAACAGAATATTTTCGGAGAAGGCAATGGCACCCCACTCCAGTACTCTTGCCTGGAAAATCCCATGGATGGAGGAGCCTGGCGGGCTGCAGTCCATGGAGTCGCTGAGAATCAGACATGACTGAGCAACTTCACTTTCACTTTTCACTTTCATGCATTGGAGAAGGAAATGGCAACCCACTCCAGTATTCTTGCCTGGAGAATCCCAGGGATGGGGGAGCCTGGTGGGCTGCCCTCTATGGGGTCGCACAGAGTCGGACATGACTAAAGTGACTTAGCAGCAGCAGCAGCAAAAGAATATTTTATGCAGAGATGGGCACAATAAAGGACAGAAACAGTATGGACCTAACAAACAAAAGAGACTAAGAAGAGGTGGCAAGAATACACAGAAGAACTATATAAAAAAATCTTAATGACCTGCATAACCATGATGGTATGATCCCTCACCTAGAGCTAGACATCTTGCAGTATGAAGTCAAAGTGCCTTAGGAAGCACCACTACGAAATAAAGCTAGCAGAGATGATGGAATTCTAGCTGAGCTATTTCAAATCCTTAAAAATCATACTGTGAAAGTGCTGTACTCAATATGCCCACAAGTTTGGAAAACTCAGCTGTGCCACCAAACTGGAAAAGGTAAGTTTTCAACCCAATCCCAAAGAAGGGCAATGCCAAAGAATGTTCAGACTACTGCACAATTGCACTCATTTCACATGCTAGCAAGGTACTGCTCAAAATTCTTCAAGCTAGGCTTCAGTAGTACATGAGTCAAGAAATTCCAGATGTTCAAGATGGATTTAGAAAAGTGGAGTAACCAGAGATCAAATTGCCAACATCCGTTGGATCATAGAAAAAGCAAGAGAATTCCAGGAAAAAATGTCTCCTTTGCTTCACTGACTATACTAAAGTCTTTGTGTGAATCACAACAAACTGTGTAAAATCCTTAAAGAGCTGGGTGTACCAGACTACCTTACTTGCCTCCTAAGAAACCTGTATGCAGTAGAACCGGACATGCAACAATGGACTGGTTCAAAATTGGGAAAGGAGTACATCAAGGCTGTATATTGTCACCCTGCTTATTTAACTTATATGCAGAGTATATCACGCAAAATGACAAGCTGGATGAAACACAACCTGGAATCAAGATTGCCGGGAGAAATATCAGTAACCTCAGATATGCAGATGACACCACCCTTACGGCAGAAAGGAAAGAGGAACTAAAGAGGCTCTTGATGAAGGTGAAAGATGAGAGTGAAAAAGCTGGCTTAAAACTCAACATTCAGTAATGGAAATAAAAAGAAAAATAAACAAATGGGACCTAATTAAACTTAAAACCTTTTGCACAATGAAGGAAATTATAAGCAAGGTGAAAAGGCAGCCTTAAGAATGGGAGAAAGTAATAGCAAATGACACAACTGACAAAGAATTAACCTCCAACATGTACAAGCTGCTCATGTAGCTCAATACCAGAAAAACGAACAACCCAATCAAAAAGTGGGCCAAAGAACTAAACAGACATTTCTCCAAAGAAGACAAGCAAATGGCTAATAAACACATGAAAGATGCTCAACATCACTCATTATTAGAGAAATGCAAATCAAAACCCCATTGGGATATCATCTCATGCCATTCAGAATGACTGCCATCAAAAAGTCTACAAACAATAAGTGCTGGAGAAGGTGTGGAGAAAAACACTTACAGTGTTAGTGAGAATGCAAAGTGGTAGAGCCACCGTGGAGAACAGTGTGGAGAGTCCTTAAAAAACTGGAAACAGAACTGACATATGACCCAGCAATCCCACTGCTGGGCATACAACCGAGGAAATCAGAATTGAAAACAGACATGCGTACCCCAATGTTCATTGCAGCACTATTTACAATATCTAGGATATGGAAGCAATCCAGATGTCCATCAGCAGAAGAATAGATAAGGAAATTGTGTTACATATACATAATGAAATACTACTCAGCTATAAGAAAGGAACACATCTGAGTCAATTCTAATGATGTGGATGACACTGTAGTATTATACAGAGTGAAGTAAGTCAGAAAGAGAAACACTAATACTGTATATATCACATATATATGGATTTTAGAAAGACAGTAATGACAATCCTATATGCAAGGCAGCAAAAGAGACACAGATGTAAAGAAAAGACCTTTGGACTCTGTGGGAGAAGGCAAGAATGGGATGATTTGAGAGAATAACATTGAAACATATATACTACCATATGTAAAATAGATGACCAGGGCAAGTTCAATGCATGAAGCAGGGCACTCAAAGTTGGTGCTCTGGGACAACCCACAGGGATGGGGTAGGGAGGTAGGCGGGAAGGGGAGTTCAGGATGGGGGGACACATGTGCACCCACGGCTGATTCATGTCTATGTATGGCAAAAGTCATCATATAATTGTAAAGTAATTATCCTCCAATTAAAATAAATTAGTTAAAAAAGAAAAATAAAAGGCTATCATGGCATCCATTCCCATCACTTCATGGCAAATAGATGGGGGAGCAATGGAAACAGTGACAGTGACAGACTTTATTTTCTCCAAAATCACTGCGAACAGTGACTGTAGCCATGACATTAAAAGCTGCTTATTCCTTGGAAGAAAAGCTATGATAAACATAGACAGTATATTAAAAAGCAGATGCATCACTTTGCAGACAAAGGTCCATATAGTCAAAGCTATGGTTTTTCCAGTAGTCATGTACAGATGTGAGATTTGGATCATAAAGAAGGCTGCATTCCAAAGAATTGACGTTTTCAATCTGTGGTGTTTTAGAAGACTTTTGAGAGTCCCTTGGACTTCAAGGAGATCAAACCAGTCAGTCCTAAAATAAATAAACACTGCATATTCATTGGAAAGACTGATGCTGAAGTTGAAGCTCCAATACTTTGGCCACCTGATGCAAAGAGTTGACTCTTTGGAAAAGACTCTGATACTGGGAAAGATTGAAGGCAGGAGGAGAAGGGGATGGCAGAGGATAAGATGGTGGGATGGCATCACTGACTCAATGGACCTGTGGTTGAGCAAACTCCAGGAGATGGTGAAGGACAGAGAAGACTGGCATGCTGCATCCATGGGGTCGCAAAGAATCAGACACAACTGAACAACTGAACAACAAATAAGATGCTAACTAATTACCTAATATTTCTACTTATAGTCAAAAAATAAGAATACAAGTTTATCTCAGTATATTGTATTTATCACAAAAATATAAAGATATTTAGATTTTAGTATAAAGAAACAACAAGCGAAGATAGATAAATGGATTTTCTTTTTTTTCTGACTAAGAAGATTTTCAATTCATCTTTCTGGTTTCCAAAAATTGTGAACAGAGTGTACAGTCATACTAAAAGGTGCATCCAGTTTACAATTGCTAAACTTTGGGTAGCTGTTTGCTAGACATAACTGTATAGTGATAGCTGAAAACAATAAATCAGAAGGTAACTATACTTCAAGTTCATTATCCAACTGGTGAGTCTTTCTTGAAGTAATGAGTGAAAACATCTTTGAGTCCTAACTTCAATAACCATCACAAAGCAAATGGAGCAAGCTTACTGTTAACCTTTTCTTACTTTTTATCTAATTAATCTTTCTTGAACATAAAGCTCTAAATAAGAATTTTTTTAAAAAATAAATGCTCTGAGTTGGAAGATGGCTTTAAGAAAACATATTTGGATTCAGGAAGAAGTTACAAGAAAGTGGGAGAGACTAAATCTATGTATGTCCATCAATTCATTCAACAATTAATTACTGGCTGTCTGCTATGTGCCAGAAACCCTGTCTGGGAAGTTATCCACAACCAAGATAAACAAAATCACTGTTTTCAAAATATTTATATTCTATAAGAGAACCAGTGTATAAAAAAGAATTAAATAAATAAGACATTTTCCATTAGTCATAAACGGCATTAAATAATAAAAACAAGTAAATGCCAAGCAGAGCAAGCCTTGAGGGAATATTTTAGATTAGAGAATGGGGCAAAACCTCTTAATGAATGTGTACATCCTCAGTTTCTTAAGTTGTGTCCAACTCTTTGCAACCTCATGGACTGTAAACAGCCAGTCACCTCTGTCCATGGGATTTTCCCTGCAAGAATACTGGAGTGAGTTGCCATTTCCTTCTTCAGAGGATCTTCCTGACCCAGGGATTGAACCCACACCTCCTGCATTGGCAGTCGGATTTTTACCACTGAAACTCCTGGGAAACCCTCTTAAATGAATGAGAAGGAGCAAACCATTGGGGGGTCTGGAGGGAAATAGTCTAGGCATAGGAAACATCTAGTGCACTAGGTCTCCCTAACAATTCTCATATTTAATCTCATGATATTAAGTCACCCATCCATCTAGAACCCTTGCTTAGTAAGGTCAGGTACCAATTTCTCAGAAATCTCAGCTCATTGTCACTATCTTCAACACTAATCTCATTTCAGTTTTTGGTTGTTTTACTATCTATACCCATAACTCCTTCAAAATGCAGGGCTCTGGGTTTCTTGATTTCCACTCTTTTAGTAATCAACACTACTTCTGCTCCTCTGGTCGTACCAATGAAAACAAAACAAAACAAACAGTCTCAATTTACAACATCACACTTCCTGACTATCGCCTTCTTTCTTCCCAGTGTACTCTCTCTAAGCACTCTTATGCCAGTGATTCTCCTACCCCACCAGGACCTACAATCTATGGAGTTGCCATTTGTTTTCTGTGGTACCACAGCCCATCTCCTCAGGCTTCCCTTGTGGCTCAGCTGGTAAAGAATCCGCCCACAATGCAGGAGACCTGGGTTCGATCCTTGGGTTGGAAAGACCCCCTGGAGAAGGGAAAGGCTACCCACTCCAGTATTCTGGCCTGGAGAATTCCATGGCGTGTATAGTCCATGGGGTCCTCACTACTTTCTTTACTGATCAAATTTCATGAAACATCACTACAATCACTTTACTGTCTAAAATTCCAACTCCCTGTCTTTTTCTTGCTTTATTCTTGACTAAGCTAAACCTAGTTAAAATCAATTCCATTTGTTATGTGCCTACACCTATGTATCTAAACATGGCTAGAAAAATAAATCACATCGTCTAATTATACTGAATGGTTTCATCTTACATTCAGGAACAGTATCCTGAAAAGGGCTATTAAACCAGACCATTCACTCTCCAATCATCCCACATTTCTGTACTTACTCTCTCTCAGACTGTGAACATTTCCTCCTCCTTAGCCACCCTTACTTAGTAAACACCATGTTAAAAGTTATTCTACAGAATCAAAGCCCACCCCCCCCGACTTGTACATAAGATCTCATTCCTCTAGCTTACTCACATCACTTCAGTAAGTCTACCCTTTTCTTCTGTATCAACATTTTTTTCAATACCCATCGTTCATTTCTATTAGCACACAAATTTGCTGTTACTTCTCTTTCCCAAACATACTTCCTTAGAAGAGTGAAGAAATAAAATAAATAGGTGTTTGATTTTTTTTTCTGGAAGGATAAATGAACAAACAGCAAGAATAACAAAGCAATTTGAATAACTCACAGAATTTATTAAGAAGCATTGTATTAAATGTATTAGAACCTACTATAAAACAATAATAATATAAAAGCAGTAGCAGTAAAAATAGGCACATATTTTTAATGAACTAGAGGTACATAAACAGACCTAACATTAGATGTAATAATTATGGCATTTCAAAACAAAAAGAAAGTAAGTAGATTGCTTTTTAAAAACTATGAAAATAGTAAGGATGTGGGGAAAATTTGCAGCATAATTAATAGAAAAAGGACAATATCACTAAAATAGAAATAAATTTTACAGATTATTCCTCAAAAGAAAAAAAATTGAGTGATACATATAATTAAGAATTTAAAAAGAAGATATAGAAATAGTAACACACGAAAAATATTTTTACCAATAGTTAATAATGCAAAATAAAACAATAATTACAATAAAAAATAAAATGAGATGTCATCATTGCTTTATGTTTAATATATTTAAATTTATATATTGTATTTTATTATATATACACCTACATGCATACATACACTTACATATATACATGGTAGACACACATATTTATATATCCATAAATATAATATATCCAATATTGTGAAACATACAAGGAAGTAAGGATTCTCATAATAGTTGGGATATCAACTGATAACTTCCTAAAGGTAACCTGTCAATACAAATCAAAATTTAAAATTATGGTTATTTTATAACAACAAAAAATTAAAAATATGAATTTTTAATAGTAGATTAAATAAATTATAACATATCCTTATGTTAGTATGAGGATGTGCTGGAACAATTAAAAATATTATCTTGAAGAAAATGTAAGGCTAGCTAATGTTGCTTCAGGTAGAGAGCCAAATCTAAATGGAGATTACAAAACAGTATCATCATAAATTGTCTAATTTTTCTAGTAAAATTCCTTACAGTATTCATTATAAATAATACATCAAAAGATGTAAAGCAAAGTATTGAGTATCTATTCTGGTGGAGCTATGAGCAATTATAATTTTCTTTAGTATTTTCAAAATTTTTCATAGAAATATTCAATACATAGAAGTATATAGCAGTTGATAAAGCAACAAATATTAAGGATAAAGATTTTTAAAAGGAAAGAGGCAAGTTGGTAAGGAGAGCCAAGTTTTCTTCTCTTTACTCAATTTAGTGGGAACTGGTAGAATCATTCCCAGTCACATTTCAGCCCCTGCACAGGATAAACTAGCTTTTTAATCCTCACTCACTCTATCCTCACCACCACTACCACCACTAGATACTTTGTTATTAAAACCACCAAAGGCAATGACATATACTGTAGTTGTGTAATCTAGGCTCTACATTCCAAACATGTAGCTGGGCAGTCATAGAATGTTTCTGAATTTAAGTTCTTATTTGCCTATGTGTTAATATGGAAGAGACTAAGGGAAAACTGCATTATTATTTTTATAAATCAGATGTTATATATCTTAAAAGATTCTAAAGCATTCTAGAGGTTAAAATGCTACACTTCAAATTTCTTTTTTAACTTTTGTGATATAATTTTAAAAGATGAAGTAATAGTCTCAAACTTATTGGAAAGTCCCAATAATACAGATTAGAATTATAAACAATTTAATGTATCATGGAATTATCTTATTTGGAATTAAATAAAATAATCTACAAATTGTTATCCACTTAAATAACATTCAGTAATGCTTGCACCAAAAGGGAAAGTGAGAAATGAGCCTCATCCTGTACAGATTACATGCTTATTTTTCAAAATCATATCAGATAAGGATAATGTTTCCATCATTTGAAATATTTTAATGTCTCCTTATTTTCAACATTTTAACAGGAGTTTCTAGAACCTAAAGAAAAGACCCTTAACAGTGCTAAAGTTATAGTCTCTTAACTCAAGCAAGAGAGTATTATCATAGGACAATGAATGTACTTACACATGTTGTAGCTCTGAAACAGTGAATTTAGGACAAATTCAATTGCACCAAAGCATGGGCTAATAAACATCAAACAAAGCAGTAATTGTATGCTAAGGTTCATCTATTCTAACATGTGATCACACAAGGCATAATAAAGTCTTTGTTTTTATATTAGCGCACAGTTGTCAAAGGGAATAATATATTCTAAATTTATTTTGTTAACTTGCTCATAATAAAAAAGTGTTTTATAAATGTAAACATATTTTACAAATATAAAAAACATTAAAATATTAAATAAAGATATATTACTTCAATTATAGTCAAATAAATAAAAATAATGATTATAAAGATTAAAGAACCACAAAATAGAGGTCAGAAGATTTGCAGATGTGCCTTGTCAATTACCATTTTCTTATAACAAAAATGTATCAGGCTCTTCAGAGAACCTACACTCTCATTTAACCAGTGTAAGAACACCTTGCAATTGAACTGATACCTCTAATTTACACTGAAGCAGCCACAAGTCTCTTTCCTCTTTTGTATAACTAGTTAAGTGTGGGGCTAAAACCATGATCTTCTGAAAACTATTATATTGTTCTTCTCACTAAGCCATTGTGTTTCTGTACACAATCCTTGTTCATGTAAATGTCATAAGCTGAAAATACACATGGTCTTTTTTTTTTTTTTTTTTTTGTAATTTATAGGCACTTCCTTTTGTGATGTAGAGTATCTCACACACTTTGTGTACTCCCCTTCACTATGTCATGCCCTGGAACCACCTCTTCTTTCCACTTTCCCCTTTGACTCTTTCTCCTAATATAAAATTTTAAAATGCTCAAGGCTCCTAGGCTAAAAGAAATAACCTAAATTACAATGTAGGATATTTGAGAACTAGGTTTTTGTCACCTCTGTTCAAAATGTCTGCTTGTTCAAGGATCCCTTGGATGATTTCTGGCACAAAGGAGATATTTAGTAAATTTTTATTAAAATGTAAATAATCCCTGAACACTATTTCACTTTAAGCTACTGACCTCTAATGATATTTCATTCAACAGTCACAGTCATATATCATGAAGTTTTAGCCAATCTTTACCAAATAGCACATGCATGTCCAACTCTTTGTGATGCCATGGATTGCAACACGCCAGGCTTCCCTCAGGAGGCAAGTAAGGTGATTTGGTATTTCCATCTCTTTAAGAATTTTCCACAGTTTGCTGTGATCCACACAGTCAAAGGTTTTAGCATAGTCAATGAAGCAGAAGTATATGTTTTTCTGGAATTCTCTTGATTTTTCTATATTCAACATATAATTATTGGCAATTTGATTTCTGATTCCTCTGCCTTTTCTAAATTCAGCTTGAACATCTGGAAGTTCTCAGTACACATACTGTTGAAGCCTAGCTTGGAGAATTTTGAGCATTACTTTGCTAGCATGTGAGATGAGTACAATTCTGCAGTAATTTGAACATTCTTTGGCATGCCCTTTCTTTGGGACTGGAATGAAAACGGACCTTTTCCAGTCCTGTGTCCACTGCTGATGTTTCCAAATTTGCTGGCATATTGAGTGCAGCATTTTGAACTGTCGTGTTGGAGAAGACTCTCGAGAGTCCCTTGGACTGCAAGGAGATCCAACCAGTCCATCCTAAAGGAAATCAGTCCTTCCTATCTTTTTGCCTTTTCATACTGTTCATGGGGTTCTCAAGGCAAGGATACTGAAGTGGTTTGCCATTCCCTTCTCCAGTGGACCATGTTTTGTCAGAACTCTCCACCATTACCTGTCCATCTTGGGTGGCTTTACATGGCACGGCTCATAGTTTCATCGAATCAGACAAGGATGTGATCCAAATTTTCAGTTTGGTTAGTTTTCTATAATTGCAGTTTTGATTAGTTTCCTGTAATTGTGGTTTTGATTCTGTCTGCCCTCTGTCTGCCCACTGTGGAAACTTTCTGATGGGAGAGACTGGCTGTGGAGAATCTGAGTCTTTCTCTCTCTGATGACCTGGCCAAGCTCAGTAAATCTTTAATCCAATTTTCTGTTCATGTGGGGCTGTGTTCTCTCCCTGTAGTTTGGCCTGAGGTCAAACTATGGTAGGGGTAAGTCCTTCAAAAGGACTTATGCCAGGACTGTTGTATTCAGTGCCCCAACCCCATGGCAGGCCACTGTTGATCCACAACTTCACCAAAGATTCCCAGACACTCACAGGCAAGTCTGGCTCAGTCTCTTGTGGGGTCACTGCTCCTTTCTCCTAGGTTCTGGTGCACACAAGGTTTTGTTTATGCCCTCCAAGTGAAAGTGTTAGTTCTGACTCTTTGTTACACTGTGGACTGTAATCTTCCAGGCTCCTCTGTCCATGGAATTCTCCAGACAAGAATACTGGAGTGGGTAGCCATTCCCTTCTCCTAGGGGTCTTCTTGACCCAGGGATCGAACCTAGGTCTGCTGCATCGCAAGCAGATTCTATACCATGAGAGCCACCAGGGAAGCCCACCCTAATTGTACCTAAAGCTAATCCCACCTATCTATTTGGAATTCATCCATACCTTTTGGCTTCTCAAAGACAGTACTCCAGAATATCATCCTGCCTGTTGCCATCTTGATTTTCCTCTTTTCTGGATGATTCCCATCATCATGCAAACCTGATTTAAGGAATTTTTTCATCTTTAAAATGACAACAAACCTTACTTAATGCACATTCGCATCCAACTACTATTCCTTTTCTCTGCTTTCTTTTATAGCAAAACTCAAAAAAGCTACTAATACTAACCCCCTTCCTCTTCTTCTGTTCTCTTGAACCAATTTGATCAGGCTTATCATCTTATAAATCCACAAGAGCTCTCCTCAAGGCTCCAGAGACATCTACATCATCAGATTAATGGTCAATCCTCTGTTCTCATTTTATAAAAACCAGTAGAAGTACTTAATATAGTGCTTCATTCCTTCCTTCTCAAGACAGTTTCAAGACTTTCTTATTCAAGTATGAAAAAACAGTGAAGTCCTATACATAACACCCCAGTCCCCAAAGCCCCTTCTGTATACTATCTCTCTCCTTTAACCAACTTTACTGAAACTCTTCATAGTACCTGTTACTACCTGACATATATTTACTTTTTGTGAAATGTGAGCTCAATGAGAGTGAGAACTTTGTGTTTACACCAGTCTCCAGCCCACATTAGGCACTCACTAAATATCATTTATACTATTTATTTTTACTGTTTACACCAATACGTTAATTGATGAATTGATTTCAGACCCTCCTAATTCTTATCTGCACTATATCATGTGACTACAAATATATATTTCTGTATCAGTTTTGTTTTCCTTTAAATCTACTTTCTATACTATTATCTTTCCAAAGCTTAGATTAAATTATGTAGTATTAAGTCTACAACAATGGTAACATGCTAAGGAAAAAGAACATCAATATAATATCTTGCTTGGGTTAACCAAAATTTAGGAAAATTCTTATTTTATCATACATTTGCATTAGCCAATTGACATGTCTTTTAAATGTTTTAAAAATATAGTAATTAGGAGCACTTTATAGCACTCAAGGTCATATACACTTGGAGTATAATTGTGGCTCTCCCATCTCATGTTTTTGGTCATGTTATTTAACCTCTAAACTTCATTTTTATTATCCATGAAAATGGAGTGATCATTAGCAAGATCAGGTTTCCAAGGTTCTTTGGAGAATTAAATAAACTAATGTAATTATTACTTTTGCTATTATACATTCTTTTTGCTCAGTGTTCACTCAGGACCTCACACCTACCATTTATTAATGAAAATAATCATTGCACTGATCTTATATTATGGTTCTTAGACACCCAACAGAAGCCTTATTTCCTTCACTGAAAATTATCTGTTAGTGTTAATATAATTCACAATGCTATTTGCAAAACATGTATAAGATTAAGCATAACAATCAAAAGAAATATTTTTTCAGTCAAAAATATCCTTGAAAGGTAAACAGTGAAGATATAGGCTGTCTACTTTATATATACTGTGTACCTACTTTGCTATAATATATAGTTCACTGTGTGAGATCAATTAGTATTAATTTATGGTGATTTATGTTAAATATTTGAAAAGGGACAGTTCTGTACAATTATTATGTAGTTCAGTCCCTGAACTGTTCTTGCAAAATGGAATAGAATTCCAGAAAGATAAAGTATTAGTGCTCTTTAGATGCAACTAAGAAGACAGAAATCAAGTTCATCATTTCTATTATAAGTGAAATAATTCATTAATATTAAAGAATTCTATGGTATAAGACCAAGTATAAGAACCTAAGGGGTGTTTTACCTGTTTTCAGGTTTAACACATTTTAATATTAACTTGGGAAGAAAAGATAGATTACAAATAAATATCATATCTATAATTTTTAAACTATTTTAAATTATGAGTTTAGACTTACTGTAAAAACATTTTATCTTCTACTAAATTGTTTCCTCAATTTGATCCTTTGACTTTATTCCACTTTTTTATTTGCTTGTTGGCGTTGTCATTGTTGATTAAATCAGTAAGGAAGCAGATATAATAAAACATATAAGAGATTAGAAACCAACATATTAAAATCATTTTTGTGATTAAATGAAAATAATGAGAATAAAAGCCAAAGTTCTATTTAAATACAGTTTTGATTTATTTAATACCTGGAGTACACCATCAGAGTATTTTTAAATGAGCACAGCAGGTATCAACTAAAACATATTCCATGGGAATAAATATCTTGAAAGCAGAGTACAATATACATACATAGTCAATCTTTAGAAATTTAAATTATTTCAGAGCATTTTGAGACAGTTATATAATTTACCTTGGTTTAAAAATCCCAACTGACACTCTTTAGCTACAAGAACTTGGCAAACCACTATGCCTTTAGCACCTCAGTTTCTTCCTCTGTAAAATAAGAATATTGCCTACCTCACCAGTTTCTTGAGGGATTAAAAGTGATATGTATCTTTTATGTAAACTTGAAGTTACCTTTCATTCTTCCTTCTCCTTTAACCCATTACATCAATTCTTTCTTTCCATTGTCTCTCACTTAACAATAAAGACTAAACCTAACCTCTGCCCAGATGCTCACCTCTTATCCCTCCAGATACTTTTCTCCCTAGTAGATCCTCTTGCATCCAATGTTGTTATTGTTTAGTTGCTAAACCACATCTCTTTTGTGACTCCATCGACTGTAGCCCATCAGACTCCTCTGTCCATGGGATTTCCCAGGCAAAAATACTGGAGTGGATTGCTATTTCCTTCTCCAGAGGATATTCCTGATTTAGGGATTAAACCCATGTCTCCTGCATTGTAGGAGATTCTGGACTACTGACGCAAGAGGGAAGTCCAGACATCTCCTTAAAATACTAAAAACCACTGTCAAATCAAATTGTCTAAAGTGCCAAATTATACACTGCATTGTCCTCTTCAGATATCTATAGTTATTTTTGCTACCCGCAGAAGGAACTACTGATTTCTAAACTTGTATTTTATGCCCCCCACTATCTGGATCTCTTGCCTACACAGCTTTATTGCGTAATATTCTACTTCATAGATATTCCATTTCACTCAACCAGGACTACTCATTGCCCAGAAAGAGGAAATGCAGATTCAAACCTCTTTTACCAAAATAGTTTTCCATTGCCTATAATGAATTTGTCTTTTTTTTTTTTTTTTGTATCACATATTCCTATTAAGGAGCATTTCTTTAATAGTAAATCAAAGTTGAGTCCATTGGCATTATGACTTATTTTTTCCTCACAATTTCTTTGTATTGTTATTCATGCTATTATTTTACAGCAATAAACTCTGACTCCACTATTTCTCCTTTTGACCTCTGCAATTCATTCTCCACACAGCAACCAAGCTGATATTTTAAAATGCAAATCATATCAGGTCTCCACTCTGCTGAAAACTCCAGTGTGTTGCTATACTTAGAAGAAAAGACAAAAGCATCAAACATCACCTTGTACTTGCCCACACTGTCTCTATTTTATGTTCCAGTCCTCTGTATTCTATTGGGAACTGAATGTACCAGAGTTTTCTTGAAAAGATGTTGTACAAAAGTGTTAACAGTAATTCCTTCACTTACTTCTGGTCTGTGGGGTTTCATGTGACCGTATCTGTTTTTCAAGCTGGAAAACTTAAGAGATAACTTCATTTCTTTATCTCTCCTATCAGGAATAACCAGTCATCAATTACAGGTTCTTTTACTCTAGAAATCTCCTTAATTTGATGCATCTTCACTCTCATTTAATTGATGCATTCATCTATGGTGGTCTTTGTTTTCCAAACACTAATTCTAAATATTTAGCCTATATTCTCTCACTTAATCTTTACACCAGTCATATACATCAGCCCTCTTTTATAGACAAACTGACACACAAAAAGGATAAGCAATTTGTTAACATAGCTAGTAAGAGGCAAAGCTGGTGTCCTTAACTATTGTAACATTCTTTATGTCACTTCTTCTAATTATTTAAAAAAATATTTCCCCCCATTGCCCAGTTTGTAACAATTCAAACTCATTTGTGTTTCAAAAAAGCTCTTGGAAGTTTAGAGCAAGGGTAATTGTCCAAGCACATCTCTTAACTCTCCCTACCCCATCCCATGTGTTTCTGCCAAACTGAACAGAAAGACTAAGGACTTTCAGGGTCCTTTCCCAATCCCATTGGTTTATGAATGTCTCAACGTTTCTCTCCCAAACATAGCCCACAAAATATGACTCAAATTCTGTTCTTCAACAAAGCCTCCCTTCCCTCTGTTATCATCCTGCAGAGTAATTTGTCCTACTCTCTACAGTTTTGTACTCATATATCTTACACATCATCATTGCAAGGCAATAGAATTTAATTATTGGCTAATCTAGCTTTCTTACTAAATGATAATCTCCTCCAGAGTAGAGACTGGGTCTTAGTCACCATTGCATCATTTTCTCTTCCAGTAATATTAGTTGAATATACAGCACATGCTAATGCTTAAATCAATACCTGCCATAACAGACTTTTGATAAATGATTGATGTGGGAAATTATCAGAGTACCGCATTATAAAGCAAATATCTGGAAAGAGTAATTCTTATCAGACAGTCTTCAAGTTCAGGGAGACTTAGAACTAGTAACAAAGCCTGAATTGTCTCTAGGGACATAAGTCAAAGGACATGAAAGAGGATGAGACACAGAAGTGACAGAAGAGTCAAAAAGCAGCAAAGACAAACTTTACTCCCTTGAAAATGTTGTCATTTCTGAAGCATTAAGTAATCAAATGCAAGTGAATTTGGACAGAATTATCTGCTACAAAGTCTTTTCCTTTTTCCTTTTTTATGTAAACTCTTGGATCAGCTATTAAGCCATGGAGCTGCTATGGTGAAATACCACCCTACCAAATGTTTTTAGTTTTAGACCATTTAAGCTATTGTGAAACTCAACTTGGCAGTCACCTTGCTGCATAGTGAAAGAGCAGGATAAATGAAACTTCCCTGAAGTTCTTTTTGTCATCAAACAGTAGGAGAACATTATTGGCTCCCTCCAGTTGTGGCTAGGTTACACAGGTTCTATTTTAAACATTTTAAGCTAAATTCTCATTGTAATGTGATATTACTGGGCCAGTTTGTCTAACTTAATAGAAAGGCCTATTATAGTAGAAATAGATCTGCTCCATTTCTTAAAAGTGTACATAAAACTCTGGAAAAGTTTAGAAATCTCATTTTTTTTTCCATCTAAAATGAAAGGAAAAAAGAAATTCAACCTCTCAAAGCAAATTTAAAAATATAATAAGTTCAAATGTAATTAATTACTATTGATAATATATTATGATTCCACTTCCAGAATTTTAACTTTTTCTGTTAAAACTTAATTCATGTGGTATTATTTATTATATACCTCTATCACAGAAGATAAAAACAGGATCATACTTGTAATTAGGAAAAATAAATTCTGAGGTAAAATGAATTTGTTTCCCTGACAGTTAACATTCACTATTTGTTACATTGAACAACTTACTTCACCACTAAATCTCATATTCCCTCATTTGTGAAGTAAAAATAAATGAAAAAAAGGAGAAAGGGGAGGCAGAGGATGAGATGGTTGGATAGTATCACCAACTCAATGGACATGAAGTTGAGTAAACTCCAGGAGATAGTGGACAGAGGAAGCTGGCATGCTATAGTCCAGGGCTTCACAGAGCTGGGTACGACTTAGCAACTGACACAACAAAGTAAAAATAATATGTAGTGCAAAGGCTGTTTCAAGTATTCTGCTAATATTTATAATGTCTGGTAGAAATAAGTAAGTAAGTAAGCATATTAAAGTAATCAAACTCAAAGTCTTATTGAGAAGATTGGTAAATAGGCTTCAATTAAAGCTGAAAGGTCAGATTATGATTTATTTATTTTATGTATAAATTTAACTGAATTCAACAACTAAAATTATGAAAACTTTATTTTATAAGTAAAATAAAGAAACAGATGTTAGGATATAGCCAATAAAACTAGAAATACGATGTCCACCTTCCTATTCCAGGAATTTTAGTGTTAGCTTGCCTGCTTGGTTAGTTGTCACTTGTCTGGGCATCTGTGTTGTATATTTTACTGAAAGGATTCCAACTGATATTTAACAAGTCACTTCAATATTTATTAACCATCAATTATGTATACAGTATACTGGGAACTAAGTGCAAAAAGATAAATGAAATTTTGTCTTGAGGAGTATATTAAGTAATATAAATAATGGAATATAATCTAGAAATTCCAAGATTCACTCATGAGCTCTTAAATAGACACAGGGAGATATTCAGAGATGGTACACTTAGTCCATCCACTGGAGAGGTCAGGTGTAGTAGCTGAATTAATTTTTTAGATAAATAAAAATTAGCCAGGTGAAACAAGCAAGTTGAGAGGAAATTCCAGGCAATGAGAAATATTCCTGTGTGTGTGAGGAGATGGGGAAGAACTTTCTGAGTTATGGAGAGTGCTAAAGACAAGACTGAAGAGGTAAGGCTGGGATCCTAGAGTGTCCTTCATTCCATGCTAATATGATTACACTTGTCTAGTATGTAATGACGGAGAAGGCAATGGTACCCCACTCCAGTACTCTTGCCTGGAAAATCCCATGGACGGAGGAGCCTGGTGGGCTGCAGTCCATGGGGTCGCTAGAGTCAGACATGACTGAGCGACTTCACTTTCACTTTTCACTTTCCTGCATTGGAGAAGGAAATGGCAACTCACTCCAGTGTTCTTGCCTGGAGAATCCCAGGGACGGGGGAGCCTGGTGTGCTGCTGTCTATGGGGTCGCACAGGGTCGGACACGACTGAAGCGACTTAGCAGCAGCAGCAGCAGCAGTATGTAATGAATAGCCTACTTTATGTAAGGAAGTTAACACACTATTATATGCATTTGCAAAATATCATTTTAACTGAGGTGGAACAAAAGCCCTAAGGACTTGCAAGTATTAAGAGCAGTTAAAGAGCTACTGCAATTTTCAGATAGAAGGTAACAAAGAGCTGAACTGGAGCAAAAATTTTAAAGATTAAAACAATAGCAAAGATTCAAAAATATACTGTGAACAAAAAAGCCCCACTGTATAGCACAGGGAACTAATCCAAACTCTTGGGATAAACCACAATGGAAAAGAATATTTGAAAAAAGAATGTATATATGTGTAAAACTGAGTCACTTTGTCATACATCAGAGGTTGATATAACATTGTAAACCAACTATACTTTAATAAAAATGTAAAATATATATTACATATACAGATATATATATATACACATTGTGACTAAATCCACATTATGCAATGATTGTCACAATTTTATTTCTATAGCCATCCAGTGTGTTAAAACAGGATATGACTTTTGCTTAAATATAATTTTGATATGTATTATATGATATTTTTACATAGCACTCATTTTAGCAACAGATTTATATTTTATCACAATGTTGGCATATTGCCTTTATTATTCATAATTGTCAGATTTATCTGGCAGTTCTTGCAAATGTGTTTATCCTTATGACGTTTAGAATTTATTGTCTAGTTCAGAAAAATGTGTATTGAGTCTTTTCTTAGAAATATTCATTAAATCTGTTAATTCACATAGAAACCACAGGTGTCTTGACATCATAAGTGTTCCTACACAATAACAAAATACAGTATTTTTTAAATCTATGCATTTCTTCCTAACACTCAATAGTTCAGTATGTTTTCTTCAAATGGGTCTTAGACATTTACTGATGAGTTTATACCAAGGTAGCTTCTCCTTTGTGTTGTTACTATCAATGAAATCTGTTTATCCAGTATATTTAAAATTATTTTTACAATAGTAAAAAGGATTACCAAATAGATATGCCTGCATTAAACATGAGGTTCTATCAAATTCTAACATTTGATTATCCTTGTTTCTGATTTTCCATAAAGAGGTCAAACATCACAGATATGATTGGAACCTGTGTGCACTCCTCTAGACCACCTCCTAAGTGGCATTGCTATATAAAATTCAGGACTCTTCATTAAACTTGAATTCCAGATAAACAATGACTTAATTTTTATTATAGTTATGTGATCTCCAATTTGAATGTATGTTTATTTGCTAAATCTGACAAGCTAACTGAATTTGTTTTGTATCATCCTTAAAGATTTCAAAGTTTTACCTCTATGCATTTTGTGATCTTAAGCACTTCACAGCATTGTTTTACATGTCTTTAAAACATATAAATAATTTAAACATGTTTCCACTGGCTCATATCAAAGATTGTTGCTTTTTTCTCTTTAGCATACTCTGCACATTTGTATTTAGCTGGGTATGTCTGAGACATATGACTACTTATGTCTCTGTCAGGATCTTTGGAGACCCTGGATTGATATTTACTGTATTTGACAACATGCATGCTAAATCTCTTCAGTTGTGTCCGACTCTTCATGACCCCATGAACTGTAGATTGGCAGGCTCCTCTGTCCATGGCATTCTCCAGGCAAGAGTATTAGAGTGGGTTGCCATACCTTCCTCCAGGGGATCTTCCTGACCCAGGGATTGAACCCAGATTTCTTTTGTCTCCTGTATTGGCAGGCAGGTTCTTTACCACTAGCACCGCCTTGGAAGCTTCTTAAATTGTGATTCAAGAGTACAAATATTCCTAGTTTTGTTAAAAACATGGTTTACATTTTTTTCTTTTAATAATTTAAGAGTTGGGAAAGTGTCTCTGCTCTTTCTTTTCACAATTGAAATCCCTTTGTTGCTGAAAATCATTTGTGCCTTGAGTTGCATTCTAACAAATGGAATCAGAATCTTCAAGTGTGAAAGTGGCAAGTCACTTAGTTGTGTCTAACTTTTGTGACCCCACAGACCGTAGCCTGTCATGATCCTCTGTCCATGGACTTCTCCAGGCAAGAATACTGGAATGAGTAGCTATTCCCTTCTCGAGGGGATCTTCCTGACGCAGGGATCGAACCCAGGTCTCCACAGTGCAGGCAGATTCTTTTACCTTCTGACCCACCAAGGAAGCCCCAGAATCTTTTAGGGTCAGTTCAAAGCTGTGTAAACTGACAAATACCACAGGTGATTCTGCTGCAGAAGTGAGACTCATACCTCGATAGACCCATGCGTCTATCAAAAAAAGATAGAGGTGTTTAATATTATTTAAAAGATTCTACTTGTGTCCTTTCTTTGTATGAACCATATATGCATTTTTAAGCATCTTGTCATATATTTTTAAGATTCTTACTGCTTCTAAAAAATGGCATTTAATCGACTTCCATAAAACCTAGCACTTCTAATACAAGTTTATAAATGGCTTTAATTATTAAATAGAGGCTAACTGAGATTTTGTGGGAAAGCTCAGTTTGTTTTGGTTCTGTTGGACTTTCTGATAATGGAATATTTTGGCCTGCAAAAAGTAATCAAAATATCCTTTGAAACTTTAAACAATCAATTGATGACTTAAATATATTAAACTCAACAATATTTAGCCATCTTTGAAGAATAATCTTCTTTTGCTCTATTACAAAATCTTATGCTCCAGTAAAATGAATGCTTTACTGCTCCTCAATTATACATCGTGCTTTTCCTGATGCATCATTTTGCTCATACTCTTCAACTAGAGTTTAATACCTTTTAAATAGGTGAGATATCCTCACCTTAATTGATAAACATTAGCTATCTTTCTAAAGAACATTACCCAAATCAACTTCTCCT
Source organism: Bos taurus (assembly GCF_002263795.3). NCBI lineage: Eukaryota > Metazoa > Chordata > Mammalia > Artiodactyla > Bovidae > Bos > Bos taurus. The sequence continues at coordinate 40,126,734 of NC_037332.1, forward strand.
CCTCCTCCAAGATTTTCAAGCCCAGATATTGGTTCTGCATTTCTGAATCCTAAGGACAATCTGTTCATATATTTTTTTGCTTAGCATGCATATTATATTATTATATTATACTGTAACAATTTGTGTACTTGGCATTTCACTTAGTAGCAGATTGTGATAATAATAGTTAGGATTATAATATATGATAATTATTTTGCATTTGCTAAATGCCAGGCAGTAGATTAAGGTCGTCATTTGGTTTTATCAAACAAATGTATTAAAATAGACACATGTGTATGTGTGTACCTAGTCACTAAGTTGTGTCCAAAATTTGCAACCCGATGGACTGTAGCTCACCTGGCTCCTCTGTCCATAGAATTTTCCAGGCAAGAATACTGGAACAGGTTACCATTTCCTACTCCAGGGAGTCTTCCTGACCCAGGGATCGAATAAATAAGAATATAAGATATGTGATTTTTTTTTTATGAGGGCAGAATAAAGTTGAGTAGTGCTTCCAAAATCACACAACTAGCAAGGGGCCAATACTTAAGCATGTCTCACTGTAGAGGCAGCATTCTTAACCACGAAACTCTAGTGCCATAGATGATCTACTACCTGTACAGCATCTTGCTCAGAACATTCACATGGCAAACCTAGGATATTTATTACATTGACTCACATTTAACTCCTACCACCAGTTGGATCTTATTTAGGCTGGTTTACATAATTGTAAATATGTGATTCTCAAGTCAACATTTTTGAATGTTTCTGTTTTTCCATTATACTTCTGAATTTTAATTAGAATATGTTCCCAGCTAGAGAACGTGACCTAACCACTAGTTCTTCTGCCTTCCCCTCCATTTTAGCAGACTCCAATTGCTTTGTAGATCCGAACTGACAGCCATCACATAAAGCAGCCAGAGATGATTAGCCTGGAAAACTGACTTTTGTCAAGTTAATTACCAGTGATAAACACAGACTTTGATTCATGAATATGGCTTTTAGCAGAGCTCTTAAAATGAGATGTTAATCAGTAAACACTAATTTTTTATAGTTTAATGGAAATGTCAAAAGGGGGGTTTCTGGGAAAACCCAGGCAAGAAAAACCCTGGTGTGCACTGAAAGAATCATCAAATAGAAAAAAAGCATTCATTTAGAGAAGTGTTTTCAAGCTACTTGATCATGAAATGAACACGCCTTTAACTGCTGGAGTTGCAATCAGATCAATCATCAGTGCTCTTCACAAACAGAGATCAATTGAGAGGTTGTATTCTATCAGGCACAAACTTTCCAAATTAAATGGAGCTACTTGGCATTAAAGGTGAATGCAAAAATTCAGGACAAAGAATAAAATATATTCCTATTAAATATAATTTTTAAAATGTATTATATATGGTATTTTATCAAATTAGAAATATCCTGCAAATTTTCTTCCTATTTCAATGATGAACAAATACTTTTGGAAATAAAGACTTTTTCACACACAGTCAGCCTAAGTCATTCATGCTGCTTTTCAAGTTTGTTGGCTTTCTTTGTGTCATGGTGTCAAAATCTCAAAAGTCTTCCTCTCAGGAAAAAGATCCATCAGAACACTTCTGAAAATGATGGCATCATAGGAAAATATAACCCTTGTATTTTGCTGCCAAATATTGCCACTAAATATATTTTATTTTTTTAATTTAATTTTATTTTTAAACTTTACATAATTGTATTAGTTTTGCCAAATATCAAAATGAATCTGCCACAGGTATACATGTGTTCCCCATCCTGAACCCTCCTCCCTCCTCCCAATATATTTTAATACCTGGAAAAAAATCTGACTTTTATAGCATATAAAGAACTCAAGCTTTGAATGTATATTTTAGATTTAATTTTTAAGCTATTTATTAATGACTGGGAAAAAAACAAAACCAGAAAATCAATGGAGCCTCATTTGGGTTTATAAACTCTTTGTTACTGGGCAACATTACATTCCTGAAATACTGTATTTTGTGTCTCAAAAAATGAAAATTAAATATGACATCAGTCACAAAATATTATGACCAAATGCATCTACTTATAATATTCATAAATATCCTCTCCTGGTCTACATATTTCCCTCAAAGCCCAAGTTCATACCCAGAAAGTGCATCTTCTTTATAAACAGAATGTAAAGACTGTGCCTCTAATTCCTCTATAGGTTACCACATCGATGACTGAAAAAATATGCTTTCTAGTAAAAATAAGAAAGCAGTTGTAATTTTGTGACTAATTAAAATATATACCAACTGCATATATATATACACACCAACTCTATGAGTAAGGGCAGATAATGATACAAAATGCCTGCATCATTTATTAATTTATGTGGGCAAAAATTAGTATTTTTATATTTAAGGGGACTATCAAAGAAAGTTACTGGATTGGGAGGTTTACATCAGCAAAATTATTTGAAAGAAAGGAATTTTATGGAATTAACTCTTGCTTCTCTGGTGGCTCAGAGGTTAAAGAGTCTGCCTTCAATGTGGGAGACCTGGGTTCGATCCCTGGGTCAGGAAGATCCCCTGGAGAAGGAAATGGTAATCCACTCCAGTATTCTTGCCTGGAGAATCCCATGGACAGAGGAGCCTGGTGGGCTACAGTCCATGGGGTCACAAAGAGTCGGACACGACTGAGCGACTTCACTTTCACTTTAGTTTATCCAAACACATGATCAAAAAATATTTGTAAGCAAATCATTAACAATTCAATGCTTTTCTTTGCCTTTCCTCAATAGAAGCACTAATAGAATTTCTGAGCAAATGTGGATTTCAATCTTCTTTTGCAGTAAAGACCATCAGAGTCAGTGATTCCGTTTGACATTTTTTATATTAGAGAAAATAGAGTGCTGAAATACAGTTTTCCTGGCAGGCCATGAGCCTAGTCTACAAAACTGTGATACATCATCCAGGACATCATTTTAAAATTTGATAATTTGAATACTGAATCAGTGAAACGTATTTGATGCAATTTCATATATCACTGGAGAAGGAAATGGCAACCCACTCCAGTATTCTTGCCTAGAGAATCCTGTGGACAGAGGAGCCTGGTGGGCTGCTGTCCATAGGGTCGCACAGAGTCAGACACGACTGAAGTGACTTAGCATGCACCATGCATTGGAGAAGGCAATGGCAACCCACTCCAGTATTCTTGCCTAGAGAATCCCAGGGACAGAGGAGCCTGGTGGGCTGCTGTCTATGGGGTCACACGGAGTCAGACATGACTGAAGTGACTTAGCAGCAGCAGCATATACCATTGTAGATTATAGATTATATCTATATTAATCTATAGATTATAGATTCAAATGCTATGTTACCATTCTATTCTGAACTGTGGGGCAGAAATTTTTCTCTTGAGATTGTATATCTCCATTTATCATTGATGTTTTCATTATTTCCCACATCAAATTATATTTGTGAAACTTAATTAGATGTTTTCAAAGATAACCATAAAGTCAATATAAAATCTCATAATAGCCCCATATCAGATGCTACACATATGGAATCCATTAAGGAAAAATAATTGCCTAAATTGACCCATGATAGGCTCAAAATTGCCTTAACCCTTCCACATAGTGAGGCAAATAATTTAAGAAGCAATTTCCCTAACTCTCCTTGTTTGCAATTTAAAGTCTTTTATAGTATAAATTCTTTCAGTCATTGATTCAACAAATATTTGTAGAACTCACCCTGAACCAGGAATGTAATAATTACCAAAATCAAGTATACATTCCCCAAGAGTGCATAGTTTAGTGCAACATTACAAAGTAATATATGCGTGTTATTTGCTCATTTTGTTCATTTATTAATTAGATGATTAAAACCACTAATAATCTCCCTAACTCAGAGATAGCCACAGCTGAAACCTGGGGGCTTATAAATATGTATTTGTGTATTTATTAGTTTGGAGCATATGAAATCTCTGGTTTTGTAGAGAAATTGTCAATAACACCCATATCATATAATTAAATCTATTAATACATTTGCATGTATGAGCCACAATCCTCTATATTTGTATATTTATTTTTTCATTATTTTTCTATAGTAAATAGTGGTAATGAATAGCACCACGATGCATATCTAGTTACCTAAATCTACATATATGCCTCATTCTCCCCTCAAGAAAAATCCCTGTAGGCAAAATTCTAATATACAGGATATGTACTTTATTTTTAATTTTTAAATTTACTTTTAAATCAGTGCTTCCATTTCCACTAGACTTGTATTGTTTTGAAACTAAGTTACTATTTCAACCATTTTCCCCATGCTATCTAACTATCTATAGGATCAATTTTGGTCATTTTCCTTTTACTAAAAAACTTTCACTTTATCAAATTTTTGCCTTTTCTTAACATATGACCGTCACAGTATTTTCTTTATCCTGAAGGAGGAAAACACCCAAAATATGTTGTTATACCCTCTCTATCATTCCTAACGTAACATAGTGCCTTTCTCCCTTGTTTCCCTATACATTTTGCCCAAGGGTTGGTCTATTTTACCAACCTTGCAAAGAACAAATATTGTATTAATTTAACAATTGCATTTCTCCTCCTCATTTTTTTTTCAAATTTATAAATGTCAACTTTTGCTTTTCATGATTTTTTCTTATTTTCCTTAAGCATTTTTTCTTAATATTTTTCTTGATTAATGCAACACTAAGTTCACTTATTTTCAGTTTTTATTATATAATTTTTTCTGAATATAACTTAGGCCTATTGCATAATTTTATACATTTTTTTCTTTGCTATTTTTAAGCATCATATAATTGTAGAATTGGATCTGTACTTTCATCAGGGTTAAGAAAGTTTTTTATCTCAAGTGTGAAAATGTTCAGTTTGCCAAATGCAATGGATGTTTAGAGTCATCCCAAATCCTTCTCATCTGACCTCCTTTCCTACAAGAAGGTAGGCAGCTGAAAGTTTCAATAACTATGGGTGAATATGTGATCTACTTTTAACAGTGAGATGTTAAGTCACTGGGTAGTACTACTGGGAAAGTTAAAGATTTTTTCCCAATAGAGCTTGTATGTATATATATATGTATGTATATATATATACATATATATATGTATATATATATATATATATATTTAATAGGAGGATAATTACTTTACAATGTTGTATTGGTTTCTTATGTACAGAGGGAGGTGATGAATGATAAATGATAAAGTAAAGGTTAAAGCTTTGTGCATATGACCACATTCCAGGCAGGAACAAGGGGAAGGGCAGAGGACTGAAGGGACAAGACATTCAGTATACAAGCTCTGCCTTACAACAACATGAATGAGCTATGAATATGTGCTTGTATACTGCCTGGAATGTGGTCATATGCACAAAGCTTTAGCAGCCATCCTGAACACAGGGATGAAACCACACACTAAGCAGGACACTATAACCAGGGAGAAAGGACACAGATCCTTAAGGAAGTCCTGGAGCCACTCACAGGTCTAAACTGCCTACCTCTGACTCCTTGATTCATGAGAAAGATAAAGCCTTTACTTTGTTTAAACCACTTTCATCAGATTTTCTCTTTCTTGCAGTCAAAATTAGTTTTAACAGAAAACATGTCTGTAGTACATGTTGCCAGCCCCCTTCAAGTCTCCTTTGCTGGTCAGTACGCATGTCCCCCAGCTACTGTGAGTTCACGGCTATAGTTTCTCTGGAAAACTGTCCTGGACTAAGAAAAGCTGCTTTGGGAATGGACCACAGTCAACAGTTATTCATGAATTTGTTAATATTATTATTATTACTATTATTATTAGATGCTTATTAATACCCACTGAATCTCAAAGATCTGACTTTGATGTGTCAAAGTAAAATTATACTGGACAAATTTAAACAGGCAAGGAAGACTTAATTAGAACTATTGTAATAAGAAAAAAGACTGAACTCAACTCCATTGAAACAAGTGGTGGGAGAGTTTTTAGATCAGGGGTGAGCTAATAGAACATGTACTAGTAGACATGGAACAGACTGGTTTCAAATAGGCAAAGGAGCACATCAAGGCTGTATATTGTCACCCTGCTTATTTAACTTATATGCAGAGTACATCATGAAAACGCTGGGCTGGAAGAAACACAAGCTGGAATCAAGATTGCTGGGAGAGATATCAATAACCTCAGATATGCAGATGACACCACCCTTGGCAGAAAGTGAAGAACTAATGAGCCTTTTGATGAAAGTGAAAGAGGAGAGTAAAAAAGTTGGCTTAAAACTCAACATTCAGAAAACTAAGATCATGGCATCTGGTCCCATCACTTCATGGCAAATAAATGGGGAAACGGTGAAAACAGTGGCAGACTTTATTTTTTTGGGTTCCAAAGTCACTGCAGATGGTGACTGTACCATGAAATTAAAAGATGCTTCCTCCTTGGAAGAAAAGTTATGACCAACCTAGACAGCATATTAAAAAGCAGAGACATTACTTTGCCAACAAAGGTCCGTTAGTTAAAGCTATAGTTTTTCCAGTAGTCATGTATGGATGTGAGAGTTGGACTATAAAGAAAGCTGAGAGCGGAAGAATTGATGTTTTTGAGCTGTGGTGTTGGAGAAGACTCTTGAGAGTCCCTTGGACTGCAAGGAGATCCAACCTGTCAATCCTAAAGGAAATCAGTCCTGAATATTCATTGGAAGGACTGATGCTGAAACTGAAACTCCAATACTTTGGCTACCTGATGTGAAGAACTGACTCATTTGAAAAAAACCTGATGCCGGGAAAGATTGAAGGCAGGAGGAGAAGGGTACAACATAGCATGAGATGGTTGGATGGCATCACCGACTCAGTGGACATGAGTTTGAGTAAGCTCCAGGAGTTGGCAATGGACAGGGAGGCCTGGTGTGCTGCAGGTCATGGGGTCGCAAAGAGTCGGACATGACTGAGCAACTGAACTGAACTGAGCTAGTAGAAAAGTACAAAAAGATGTTAGTGGGAGGGTCACTGTGATTAGACCATCTGTTTGCTAACTGTTGCTTGTGAGGTTAGTTTCCTATACTCCCACAGAAACTGAGAGTTGGGGGTGCCATATTTCTTGATGGCTATATTTTGAAAGAATGATTCCTAGGTCTTTGAAAAAGACATTCCTGGATTATAAAACTGGATAGAAGCTAAGGAATGATTGATACAAATTTCACAGGGGCAGAGAAAGAATTTTCAAGAAGTTTTCTAAAGTAAACCCTTCAAGAAAAGGAAATCAGAGAGACCTATAGTCATGAAAAGCCTCTCAAAAGTTAGTCAAGCTGAGGGAAACTTTAAGGCTATTTTGGTCACACTTCCTTTGTCTTTTGTTACTTTGGCCTCATACTTTTTCCAAGTTCAGGAAGAATTTCTTAAATATGTCATTTACATTACTGATTTTGTGAAATGCCATCAGTGGTCTCTATTTTTATTCAAGTTTTAATATGGCAATTGTGTTTTACATTCCATGCAGATTTACTTATTTCAGATCATTCTCTCATTATGATTTTGCACCACTGTAAACTGCAGTGCTTTGATTATTTCTTCAATTAAAATCAAAATTTAATTTATGTCAACCTAACATATTCTAAAATTTCTACTGTGTTGTAGTAACAAATGCACAAGAATATACTCTATCTTTGTTTCAAATGTCACTGTCTTTTGAATCAGAGTGTTTTGTTTGTTGTGCTCACAGAGAAGAGCATGCTTTTTATATACTGAACATTGAGACAGGTTCTGAAAAAAAAAAAAAAAAAAACTTGAGGATCTATTTCCAAATCTTTCCAGTACAAATGAAAGGGTAAGGGAGTAGTTTGCAATCATGTTACTTTCATTATGCTAACAACAGATCCCAGAGCCTGGGATGATATTGGAGAGAAATTAAGTTGAACTGGAGGAAGTCAGGACAGGATGTGCCAGTCTAATTTGAAGATGAGTTTTCTTTTTCTTTATTGAAAGAACATTAGTTGGCTGGGTCATGCTCCTATTTTATGCCTGTTAAATTTTCCTGTAGAAATCAATGTGTTTCACTGATATTTGGCTTTTAACAAAAAGCACTGGTGAATTTCTATCAGCATCGAGGATAGCATTTATCCATGAGAGAGGTATAGCAGGCACAATGTCTATGGTCCATGTTACTTTTAGGAGTTAACAAAAATCATTTTAATTTTAATTTGCTTTAAAAGAAGAGAAAACAGATATAATATTAATAAATATATAAGAATAAATCAGCTTGGATTATATTTATCTTTATATTAAGTAAAGAAAATTGGAAAATATATATTGGAAATATATATTGGAAAATATCATTTGTAATTATTTTTTATGGAGAAATGGACCCATACAGGTAGAAGTGCCTGGGGTTCATGAAAATCACAATATGGTCCCACTATCATCTCTTCCACTTTCCTTTTTTGGTGAGTCTTTTCTAACACACACAGGGCTTCTTGGTCATGTTAGTAGTTCCTTCATTCTAGTAAGATTTCACTATGTCTAGCAAAGCCATATCAAAGTTTCTATTATGAATATCATCCCTTGCCATATTTACCACCCAAACTTTAATTTTGTAGCTTATTATTGCTCATTTCAATGAGATTCTTACAGGACAAAGGATATGATCACCTTATGAGTGTATTTAATGGCTTAGCTATAAAACTTGACTCATCAAGAGTAAACAACACATCAAGTATTTCATGAGACAAAACATTCTGTAGTTCCAATTTCCTCTGCTTCATGGAGAAGTTAAAACTAAGTCACATGTGAGTCAGCTGAGTGCTTCCAGTAATAAACATGAGTAAATAGCATGCTAAGATGGCTTCTTCATTAGATAATTGCTTTGATTATTAGATATATCTAAAAAAGGTTATGAAAAAAATTATCCTATAGAAGGAAAATTTATATGAAATGAAATGAAATGCAATGAAAACAACTCTCTTGAGTAGCTAAGAATGAATTATATAGAATTCCATAGCATAAGAATAACTTTAGTCACTGGGCCTAGGGAAGAATAACTTCATAATAAGCAATATAAAAGTGATTCTTATATGTTAGGCATCTTCCAATATATGCATCACATGATGCAATCCTCCCACAATTCTATGTGGTAGCTGCTGTTATTATTATTTTCAGTTCAGTTCAGTTGCTCAGTCATGTCCAACTCATTGCAACCCCATGGAATGCAGCATGCAAAGCTTTTCTGTCCATCATCAACTAATGGAGCTTGTTCAAACTCATGTCCATCGAATCAGTGATGCCGTCCAACCATCTCATCCTCTGTTATCCTCCTTCTTCTCCTGCCTTCAATCATGCCTAGCATCAGAGTCTTTCCCAATGGTTTGATCTCCCTACTGTCCAAGGGATTCTCAGGAGTCTTCTACACCACAGTTCAAAAGCATCAGTTCTTCGGCTCTCAGCTTTCTTTATAGTCCAATTCTTCACACCCATACATGACTACTGGAAAAACCATAACTTTGACTATACAGAGCTTTTCTGGTAATGTCTCTGCTTTTTAATATGCATATAGGTTTGTCATAGCTTTTCTTCCAAGGAGCAAGTGTCTTTTAATTCATTGGCTACAGTCACCATCTGCAGTGATTTTAGAGCACAAGAAGATAAAGTCTGTCACTATTTCCATTGTTTTTCCATCTCTTTGCCATGAAGTGATAAGACGTGATGACATGATCTTTGTTTATTGAATTTTGAGTTTTAAGCCAGCTTTTTCACTCTCTTCTTTCACTTTCATCAAGAGGTTCTTTAGTTCTTCTTTGCTTTCTGCCATAATGGTGGTGTCATTTGCATATCAGATGTTATTGATATTTCTCCTGGAAATCTTGATTCCAGCCTGTGCTTCATCTAGTCTGGCATTTTGCATGATGTACTCTGCATATAAGTTATATAAGCAAGGTGACAATATATAGCCTTGGCGGGCTCCTTTCCCAATTTACAACCAGTCCATTGTTCCATGTCCAGTTCTAACTGTTGCTTTTTGATCTGCATACAGATTTCTCAGGAGGTAGGTTAGGTGGTCTGGTATTCCCATCTCTTGAAGAATTTTCCACAGTTTGTTGTGATCCATACAGTCAAAGCGTTTAGTGTAGTCAATAAAGCATAAGTAGATATTTTTCTGGAACTCTCTTGCTTTTTCTATGATCCAAAGGATGTTGGCAATTTGATCTCTGGTTTCTCTGCCTTTTTTAAATCCAGCTTGAACATCTGGAAGTTCTGGGTTGATGTACTGCTGAAGCCTAACTCAGAGAATTTTGAGCATTACTTTGCTAGTGTGTGAGATGAATGCAACTGTATGGTACTGTGGCCACTGCTGAGTTTTCCAAATTGATTGGCATATTGAGTGTAGCACTTTAATAGCATCGTCTTTTAGGATTTGAAATAGCTCAACTGGAATTCCATCACCTCCACTAGCTTTGTTCACAGAGATCCTTTCTAAGGCCCACTTGACTTCACACTCCAGTATGTCTGGCTCTAGGTGAGTGATCACACCATTGTGGTTATCTGTGTCATTAAGATCTTTTTTGTATAGTAGTTCTCTGTATTCTTGCCACCTTCTTAATATCTTCTGCTTCTATCAGGTCCATACCATTTCTGTCCTTTATTGTGCCCATCTTTGCATGAAATATTCCCTGGTATCTCTAATTTTCTTGAAGAGCTCTCTAGTCTTTCCCATTCTATTGTTTTCCTGTATTTCTTTGCACTGGTCACTGAAGAAGGCTTTCTTATATCTCCTTGCTATTCTTTGGAACTCTGCATTCAGATGGGTATATCTTTCCTGTTCTTTGCCTTTCACTTCTCTTGTTTTCTCAGCTATTTGTAAGGCCTCCTTAGACAGCCATTTTGAATTTTTGCATTTCTTCTTGGGAATGGTTTTGACCACCATCTCCTATACAGTGTTATCGATCTGTGTCCATAATTCTCCAAGCACTCTATCTATCAGATCTAATCCTTGAATCTATTTGTCACTTGCACTGTATAATCATAAAGTATTTGATTTAGGTCATACCTGAATGTTCTAGTAGTTTTTTTTTTTCCTACTTTCTTCAATTTAAGTCTGAATTTTACAATAAGAAGTTCATGATCTGAGCCACAGTCAGCTCCCAGTCTTGTTTTTGCTGACTGTATAGAGCTTTCCATCTTTGGTTGCAAAGAATATAATCAATTTTATTTTGGTATTGACCATATGATGACATCCATGACCATCTGATGATGTCCAAATTTCATGGGACCAGATATGTTTTGAATTAACATATTTCTGGAGTTTTTGGAATTTTTGAAGAGTATTTATCTGTCTTGGACATAGGAGCCTGGGGGCTACAGTCCATGGAGTTATAAGTGTTGAACACAACTTAGCAACTACACCACCACCACCATGTATCTGTCTGGCATAGTAACATATAATCAAAAATATCAATATTTCTTTAGGAAAAAATTGTGCATATTCACTTCAGATAGAATAAATAATACAGAAATCATCTCAGATCAGTCAGAACTGATTTGCTACCATAAGTTCAGGTCAAAAGCAGGTTTTATCACCAATGATGTACGTCTCAAGATTTTTTGAGTTACAGAATTATAAGAAAGGAAATGTTGACCTGCATTTTTTTTGTACTGTATGTAGCCCAACCATGAGGTACTTATTAGTTTATGGATAAGTCTGTTGTTCCCAACAGCTCAAATTTATGTAACATGCCTTAATAGCAACCAGCACCTTTTGACAATAAATTACAGAGGGCACATTAAGAACTAGAACTGAGTACCAAAGTCAAACTGGCATTTCTCTTTGTCAATGAAAATAAGATATTTTAGAGTTCTCTACATAACATAAAGACTTTTAAAACTTAGAAAAAAGATCCATAAGAGATCTTAAGAGAGTAAAAATAAGAGAGAAACAAAAGAGACAAAATAGGAGCTGGTCCTGAGTGCTTTTATGGCCATCACCCTTGTAGCTTATTTCATTGACTTTTGGGGCAGGGTATGTGATGGGAAAAGTGAAAAGTTGAGCACTGGAGATGCTCAAGGAGGACTGAGATACAAAGCATGGCATTCTTTATGTGGGCATCGCTATCTTAATTCTGATAAATGAGGACATCTTGATGAACTGTGATGCCTGGTGTTTGGAAAGAGAAGAAAGAGGATCAACTAATAAAGTTCTCTCAAAAGGCAAAAATGTATTTTCCTAGTTTTATATTTGACACAACAATCATAGCTGGTCTTCAATTTAAATAATCTGACATATTTTTTTTTAAATGTTTAATTACATTAAAAACTACTTGATTATAGCTACTTTTTCAAAGGGATTTATAATAGGATTCGTATATCTGGCAACCATATTACCCTTGGCATTTCAAATAAAATTCAATTTTCAAAAACACAAAACAGCCATACAAACTAAATGTCATTTGACTGTGTGTCATAATATTTTTATACTGCTCTACACTCATGCATGCATACACACACAGGGCACACACACAAAATGGGACTCACACACAAAATTAGATTCACATCTATCTATAGCACTGAAACATACTCTGAATTAAATCTTTGAAAGACAATGAAGAAGCTAGAACTTAAAAAATAAGTTCAGTTCAGTCACTCAGTCATGTCCAACTCTTTGTGACCCTATGGACTGCAGCACACCAGGCTTCCCTGTCCACTATCAGCCCCCAGAACTTGCTCAAACTCATGCCCATTGAGTTGGTGATGTCATCCAACCATCTCATTCTCGTAAAAGATCAAATTACTGCTAATAAGTATGTTCCTTTGAACTGTCTTTTTTGACTTTGACATTCTTTAGAGATAAACTTGAGTAAAGAATATAGAGAGTAGATTCATAAGCAGATTAAGCACATAGTTGAATGTCAGCATCAGGACAGCAAGGCAGATCTTTTAATAAAATTCTACTCTTTTAAACTTTAGCATGATGCTGTGCTGTGCTGTACTTAGTTGCTCAGTTGTGTCCGACTCTTTTTGACCCCAGGGACAATAGCCTGCCAGGCTCCTCTGTCCATGGCAATTCTCCAGGCAAGATTACTGGAGTGGGGTGCCATGACCTCCTCCAGGGGATCTTCCCCATCCCAGTTCCCCACACTGCAGGTGGATTCTTTACCATCTGAACCACCAGGGAACTCCAAGAATACTAGAGTGGGTAGTCTATCCCTTCTCCAGGGCATTTTACTGGCCCAGGAATAGAACCGAGGTCTCCTGCCTTGCAGGCAGATTCTTTACCAGCTGAGCTACCAGGGAAGCCCTAGCATGATGCTAACACATGGCAAATACTTAATAAATACTTTCTTCTCTGCCTAAGAGTCTAGGCAGTTACATAACTAGTGTATTATATACTTCCTCTGAAGCATGAAAGAATACATTAAGCAAATAAGAATGATTTATTTTCTTGACCTCAAAGCACAATGAGATAAGGTGAGTTCCACAATTCCACATGAAATACAGTTAAGTTTCTGGTCCTGATTCAAAGTTGAATGCTCTGTCATAAAAGTTACTGCTTCATTTCTTTTAGCTGATATAATTAGTATCTGTATTTTATTTGCCAGATGATCAGGTTAAGAAGGTCTGATACTTGGAAGTTGCTTATAAAATAGCTTAGAAATTATATAGCAAATTCTTGAACTAGAGGAATTTTGTGGTGGCTAAATGATTGGGTCTATATATAAAGCTTCTTTAAATACTATACTCTGAAAATATAACTAACCTCAATTTTAAATCAAAGTGACTATTATTTCATCTTCCCATTATGTTCACATATTAGTGATTTATTTAGTGTGCTCTATTATTACAAAAGAATATCCATAAATATGCATTATCTCATGTGATGAATCAGCAATTGTTAAATTTTCCATCTTGAGTACATTATTTCCAGCTGAATGAACAACCCTTCTGTCCTTAAAGGACAAATAACTTTATAAATAACTTTAATTGTTCAATGTTCAAAAAGTTTTGAACTGTAGTAACATTCAGGTAATCAGATAATGGTGATTTCAAAAGGCAACTCTTTTAAGATTTAACCCCCCCACACCATGAAGGAAAATAAAATTCAGTGAAACTATCTTCCTAAGGCACCTTTGTAAAATATGCTTTGGGAAAGAAATGCCAAACTTTTATCAGATGGGTAACCAGGGCCTAGAAATACACAAGCCAGTCGGTTCAGATAAAGAGAACAGCAAAGCCTGGGAAAACTTTGAAAGATAGGTACAAAGTTAATCAGATCTTAGTCTAAATGCCGCCTGTGACTTGTAGCGCTAAACATGTAATCTCTAGTGGCCTCAGTTTCTTCATCTGTAAAGAGGGGATAAGTTCTGCCTCATAGTGCCACATAAGTACTCTGTTCAATCACACTGCCCCAGCATGCTGAGGAGGAATAGAGCACTTTAGCCCCTTCCCCAGAGGCCTGAATTCATTAAAGTCAACTTTTTGTTTGTTGGGCTCTATAGACAAGGCTGAATTCATTAAAGCCAACTCCTAGTTTTGACTGGAAAGCTCCAGTTTCCTTACCAGAGAAGGTACTGAAAAAATTTTCATAACACTTAGGACCACCTTTAAATCTATCCAGAGAGTCTTGGTTTCAAATGAGAATATACATTGCTTTAAAAAGAGATATCCATCAGATGGAATAACAGAAACATTATGAAGGCTGAATTTCACACAAAAACATAATTTTAAAAACAGAGAAAAAATTAAACCATAGTCTACTGCACTTATAAAAGCCAGTCAATAAAAAATTAGAATTTGTCTTCCTGAGAGATAAAATATTATTGTTGTCATTTAGTCACTAAGTTGTGTCTGACTCTAGTGTAACTCCATGGACTATAGCTTGCCAGGCTTCTCTATGCATGGGATTTCCCAGAAAAGAACACTGGAGTGGGGTGCCATTTCCTTCTCCAGGGGAACTTTCCCACCCAGTGATTGAACCCATGTCTCCTGCTTTGACAAGTGGATTCTTTACACTGAGCCACCTGGGAAGCCTATAGATAATATATACAACCAAAGAAATCCCATTTTTCTTAGTGTCTTTAAACCTGATTAAAGAATGGATAAAACAGACCTAGATATGAAAAATCTAATTTTACAAATATTCATAAATACAATTACTTACAAGAGGCCCCCATTTTGCTTAAGAAATACTAAAGAGCTACCTCCAATTACTAGGTACACTGCACTTACAGGAGTGATTTTATCCAATGTTGATTTGAATACTAAATTTCAACCTAAACCAATGAAAGAAAAACAAAACCATATTTTTTACAGCAATATGAAACTATTTTCTTGTGAGGTTATAATGCTCCCTCAAGGAAACAATGGAATTGACTTAAGTAGAAGAAATGAAGTATATTTGAAGATGATTTTACATTTGCTAATGTTGACACTCAGCTGATGAGCAGAAATTCACTCATTTTAAATATTAATTTACATGACTAGTTGATGTTAAAGAGCTTATTCCAGAATTTACAGCAAGAAAACATTTTTAAGTTGGAAAGTCAATATACACACAAAAAAATTAATAGTGACCATACTATATGACAGATATTGTTCTAAGATCTTTACAGGAAAAGTAGCATGACATTCATTTTAGTTAAGTTTAATGAATTTTTTGTTTTAGTTTAGTGAATAGACTTTATTGATTTATTGTTCCTATAACCATGGGAATAGATCATAGCTGGTTTCAACCATAATTACAGCAGTAATTATTTTGTACCTAGACTATCTGCCTACCTTTGGATGCCCTTTGCATTGCAGGTTAAGCCTATGAGTTCCAGACATGCATGGAAAATGTAGATAGTGTTCCTATCTCCAGACATACATATTTACCCACATCCAATGCAGATGACACCACCCTTATGGCAGAAAGTGAAGAGGAATTAAAAAGCCTCTTGATGAAAGTGAAAGAGGAGAGTGAAAAAGTTGGCTTAAAGCTCAACATTCAGAAAACGAAGATCATGGCATCCAGTCCCATCATGGGAAATAGAAGGGGAAATAGTGGAAACAGTGTCAGACTTTATTTTTCTGGGCTCCAAAATCACTGCAGATGGTGACTGCAGCCATGAAATTAAAATACACTTACTCCTTGGAAGGAAAGTTATGACCAACCTAGATAGCATATTCAAAAGCAGAGACATTACTTTGCCAACAAAGGTCCGTCTAGTCAAGGCTATGGTTTTTCCAGTAGTTATGTATGGATGTGAGAGTTGGACTGTGAAGAAAGCTGAGCAGTGAAGAATTGATGCTTTTGAACTGTGGTGTTGGAGAAGACTCTTGAGAGTCCCTTGGACTGCAAGGAGATCCAATCAGTCCATTCTAAAGGAGATCAGCCCTGGGTGTTCTTTGGAAGGAATGATGCTAAAGCTGAAACTCCAATACTTTGACCACCTCATGTGAAGAGTTGACTCATTGGAAAAGACCCTGATGCTTGGAGGGATTGGGGACAGGAGGAGAAGGGGACGACAGAGGATGAGATGGCTGGATGGCATCACCAACTTGATGGACATGAGTTTGAGTGAATTCCGGGAGTTGGTGATGGACAGGGAGGCCTGGCGTGCTGCGATTCATGGGGATGCAAAGAGTCGGACATGACTGAGAAACTGGAACTGAATTGAACTGAAGAGCAAGGTACAATAAGCAAAGCTGTCACCATATGTACTGAGTATATATTCTAAAGGATACATTGCTTCTCATAGGGTGCTACCTTTCAGCATGTGTTAGAATTCATTTTTTATTCCAGGATATTTAGATCTGAGTTTTAAAAAAGAAGGACAAATAAAGGGAGAGAGAGAGGGGAAGGAAAAAAGGAAGCAAGGGGGGAGGGAGGAAGGGAAGAAAGAGAGAAGCATCAATAAACATGGAAGAAAGGAAAGAAGAATGGATATTGGAGCCATTTCGACCTAGGTTCCAATGACCAATCTCCCACTTGAGACCATAACAGACTTATTTCTCAAAAGCAACAGAAATATAAATATTGTCTCCAACATGAGAATTATCAAATCAGGCCATAAAACATTACTTTTGCTATTTTTTGATAGCAAGGGGAAAAATGTGTGGGTAATGTTAAATCAAGGCAAAGAATCCTGCTACTTAGCATCATCCTATATAATTAACTAAGCTGTTTTGTTATTTTCTTCCATTTGCTAATACTGTTGGTGTGATTATCATTTTCTGAAGGCAAGTGTTACCAGTTAACAAAGGTTTGGTACCAAAGGTAATTAGAGCAATACCCAGAGTGATTCTTGAGAAGGCAGCATCAGCATCACCTGAGAGCTTGTTAAAATACAAATAATCAGGCCCCACTTCAGACTACAGAATCAGAAGCTTTGAGAAATGTTTTAACAAGCTTTTCCAGAGATACTTATTTTCATGCTTCAGAACCATAGGCTTAGAGGATATCTAATGCAAATAAAATTCAGTTCATAATCTATGGTGTTATATATTGTACTCTCATTCCTTTCTATATCTATTTTTCCTTTGTTTCATAAAAATGCTTACAAAACAATTACCATGTAGAGGGAATTTCTTCAGTAAGCTGCAGAACGACCATGAGGACTTGAGGTTCTGATTTGAAAGGATCAATATTTACCTTTTTTATGAGAAACAATTCACTTGCAGTCCATTTTTGAGTGAGTGGATTGAATATAGAACATAAAATTTAACATTAAAGTCATATTCCATTTCAGCAGGTTCTGAAAAAGTCAATATCTTGGGAACTAGAGTGTATAAAAATTCAAAAGTTGCACAAACTGCAGAATGTTAATATGATATATGCATTTTTAGCTCACTGAAATTAAACCTTACATTTTGGTTGTTTGAATGCCTTTATATGTGTTTATGAAACAATTTAGAGTTCTTGACAACTTACATCTTATAAGGTCACCAGCTCAGAACTGAATAAATTGTAGAATTGAAAAGTCTACAGGAAAGATAATGCAAAATATCATTTCTTTAAAAATATCATATATAACATTACCAGCAACATTTATTTATGAGAAGATACAAGAGATGTGGGGCTTCCCAGGTAGCACAGTAGTAAAGAATCTGCCTGCCAATGCAGGAGACATGAAAGAGAGGGATTCAGTCCCTGTGTTGGGAAGAGCCTTGGAGTAGCAATGGCAACCCACTTCCAGTATTCTTGCCCAGAAAATTCCATGGACAGAAGAGCCTGACAGGCTACAGTCCATGGGGTCACAGAGTCAGACACGACTGAGCACGTGCACACACACACACACACACACACACACACATACACGAGAGATGAGAGCATTCTAATAATAAAGAATTAGGAATTACATATGCTACTATATCTTTTCACCTTCTAATAAAGATGGATATAATAGCATCATTAATGATCAACATTTTAATAATGGACAGACGGAAGTGGTTATAATTCAGTAATATGTGACACTAAATAAAAATTTACAATTGCTACTTCCTAAACTATTAACTCCAGAAATGACCCATACTAAGACTCTCTGAAGTCTGTTCCATTTTTTTATTAGTGCCAAAATTGCATAAACTTCCTGGGTTTGCTAATGTTTAAAATGAATATATAGTGTTTGAAATGCTGAAAACCTTTAATATGCCTGTTGCTGCTGCTGCTGCTGCTGCTAAGTCGCTTCAGTCGTGTCCAACTCTGTGCGACCCCATAGATGGCAGCCCACCAGGCTCTGCCGTCTCTGGGATTCTCCAGGGAAGAACACTGGAGTGGGTTGCCATGTCCTTCTCCTATTGGTGGAGAATTTTCAAACAAACAAGATGCTTAAGTCAACTCTCCATTATTCTTATAATGAGAGAAGAGCTATTATATGGATAATTCAATTAAAAAAAATCTAACAATTTTAAACGTTTATATTTATTTTAGATTTATATTCATATGTGGTCAAATCTGGTGGCTTTTCTGGTGACTCAGACGATAAGGCATCTGCCTGTAGTGCAAGAGACCTGGGTTTGATCCCTGGGCTGGGAAGATCCCCTGAAGAAGGAAATGGCAACCCACTCCAAGATTCTTGCCTGGAAAATTCCATGGATGGATGAGCCTGATAGGCTACAGTCCATGGGATTGAAAAGAGTTGGGCATTACTAAGCAACTTCACTGTTGGTCAAGCCTGAAATTTTTCAGTTAGTACTCCAAATTCTAACAGTGGAATAGAATGAGGACATAATTAATCAAGGCATCTCTTACCATCTAGGTAGTCAAGGAGAAAGAGAATCAGAAGAATTCCAATTACTACCCAGGGAGGGCATTTGACTTCATCTAGTTTCTCTTAGCAGGGAGAAATGGAGCAGAGTATAATTTGAAAATATCAGAAAAAAAAAAAACACCAGTATGATGCTGCCATTTAATATAATTTAAACCAAAGGACTAAATATGGAAAAGACATATAAATTTACTTTTCAGTGATTGGTAAGGTAACAAAACAAAAGCATTTTTGGTTGGAAATTTTGCTTACTTTTCCTCTTATTTTATTATGTATATTGAGAGTTCCACAGTATTCTCCCTGAATAATAATTTTCTTCTCTGCCTTCATAATACTTTTTTGTTAACATGGTAAAACCTGAAAAGCACAATATCTTCAGCATGACCTCCCCAGAACTTCTATTTTCAAAAGCTTCTTTTGTGAGAAACTATGCTAAAAAATTTACATCTGTTAAGCCATTTCATAAAAATTTAGCAAAATATTTCATAGAAAAACTTATCTAGTATCAGAAAATTACTAGAGCTAATTAGTGAATTTAGCAAAGTTGCAGGACACAAAATCAATACACAAAAATCACATGCTTTTCTATATACTAACAATGAAAAATCAGAAAGAGAAATTAAGGAATCAATCCCATTTACCATCTCAAAAAGAAGAATTAAATATCTAGGAATAAATTTACCTAAGGAGACAAAAGAACTGTACACAGAAAATTATAAGACACTAATGAAAGAAATAAAAGAAGATAGAAACATAAACAGATGGAGAGATATTCCACGTTCCTGCATAGGAAGAATCAATATTGTGAAAATGACTATATTACTAAATGCAATCTACAGGTTCAATGTGACCTCTATGAAATTACCAATGGTATTTTTCACAGAACTAGAACAAAAATTTTCACAATTCTTATGGAAACACAAAAGACCCTGAATAGCCAAAGCAGTCTTGAGAAGAACGGAGCTGGAAGAATCAACCTTACTGACTTCAGACTATACTACAAAGCTACAGTTATCAAGACAGTATGGCATTGGCACAAAAACAGAAATATAGACCAATGGATGGAGAAGGCAATGGCACCCCACTCCAGTACTCTTGCCTGGAAAATCCCATGGGTGGAGGAGCCTGGTGGGCTGCAGTCCATGGGGTCGTGAAGAGTCAGACACGACTGAGTAACTTCATTTTCACTTTCATGCATTGGAGAAGGAAATGGCAACCCATTCCAGTATTCTTGCCTGGAGAATCTCAGGGACGGGGGAGCCTGGTGGACTGCCATCTTTGGGGTCGCATAGAGTCAGACACGACTGTAGTGACTTAGCAGCAGCAGTAGCAGACCAATGGAACAAGACAGAAAGCCCAAAAATAAACATGCACCTACGGGCACCTTATTTTTGACAAAGGACACAAGAATATACAGTGGGGCAAAGACAGCCTCTTCAATAAATGGTGCTGGGAAAACTGGACAGCTATATGTAAAAGAATGAAATTAGAACACTCCCTAGCACCATATACAAAGATAAACTCAAAATGGATTAAAGATCTAAATGTAAGACCAGAAACTATAAAACTCTTAAAGGAAAACATAGGCAGAACACTCGATGACATAAATCAAAGCAAGATCCTCTATGACCCACCTCCTAGAGTAAAGGAAATAAAAACAAAATAAAGAAGTGGGACCTGATTAAACTTAAAAGTTTTTGCACAGAAAAGGAAACTATAAGCAAGGTGAAAAGACAGCCCTCAGAATGGAAGAAAATAATAGCAAATGCAACAACTGACAAAGGATTA
This sequence comes from Bos taurus, assembly GCF_002263795.3. Taxonomy (NCBI): domain Eukaryota; kingdom Metazoa; phylum Chordata; class Mammalia; order Artiodactyla; family Bovidae; genus Bos; species Bos taurus. Next base: position 40,147,675 of record NC_037332.1, read on the forward strand.
ATTTCTAAAATATAATATACAAAATTAATTTCCAAAATGCCAAACAAACCCAATCAAAAAGTGAGAAAAAGACCTAAACAGACATTTCTCCAAAGAAGACATACAGATGGCTAACAAACACATGAAGAGATGCTCAACATCGCTCATTATTAGAGAAATGCAAATGAAAACTACAATGAGATATCACCTCACACTGGTCAGAATGGCCATCATCAAAAAGTCTACAAATGATAAATGCTAGAGAGAGTGTGGAGAAAAGAGAATGCTCTTGCACTGTTGGTAGGAATGTAAATTGGTACAACCACTATGGAAGACAGTATGGAGATTCCTTAAAAAACTAGGAATAAAACCACCATCAGTTCAGTTCAGTTCAGCCACCATATGACCCAGCAATCCCACTCCTATGCATATACCCTGAGGAAACTAAAACTGAAAAAGATACATGTATCTCATTGTTCATTGCAGCACTATTTACAATAGCTAGAACATGAAAGCAACCTAGATGCCCATCGACAGATGAATGGATAAAGAAGTTGTGGTACATATATACAGTGGAATATTATTCAGCCATAAAAGGAACAAATTTGAGTCAGTTCTAATGAGGTGGATGAGCCTAGAACCTATTATACAAAATGAAGTAAGTCAGAAAGAGAAAGATAAGTATCGTATTGTAATGCATATATACAGAATCTAGAAAAATGGTACTTTTGAATGGTACTTAAAGAATTTATTTACAGGGCACCAATGGAGAAACAGACATAGAGAATAGACTTATGGACATGGGGAGAGGGGAGGAGAGGATGAGATGTATGGGAAGAGTAACAAGGAAACTTGCATTACCATATGTAAAATAGATAGCCAACAGGAATTGCTGTATGTCTCAGGAAACTCAAACAGGGGCTCTGTATCAACCTAGAGGGGTGGGATGGGGAGGGAGATGAGAGGGAGGTTCAAAAGGGAGGGGATATATGTATACCTGTGGCTGATGTTAAGGTTTAACAGAAAACAACAAAATTCTGTAAAACAATTATCCTTCAATAAAATAAATTAATTAATATGTTAAAATTACCTAAAATATGTCAAATAATCCAGAAATTATTAACACAATAAAATTGTGTTAATAGAAATAGAAATTACTGAGTAACTCTATCCTACTTCTCACATACTTTAGTTCTCATAAATGAGTATGACAGAGACCTTAATAACTAACCTTGAGGCTACAACTTTTGGCTAACTTTATTTATAGGCTTCCCTGGTGGCTCAGTGGTAAAGAATCTGCCTGCTAATGCAGGAGATTTGGGTTTGATCCCTGGGTCTGGAAGATCCCCTGGAGAAGAAATTGCAACCCACTCTAGACTTCTTGCCTAGGAAATCCCATAGACAGAGGAGCCTGGTGGGCTAGAGTCCATGGGATCACAAAAGAGTCTGGACATGACTTAGCAACTAAACAAAAATAATGACTTTATTTTAATTTACTTAATAACATAAATAAGTTGATTCTTATGATTATTTCAATATTATATAAATCTATGATTTAAGGGAGAGAAATATTCTCTAGATGACATGTTACTTCAATGATATTTTTGAGAGGGCAGTAAAAGTAAAAGCAATAGGAGTTAAAAATAAAATACTTAGTTCACTTACCAACTTTTCAATAAAATGTATTTTGTGTTGAAATTGACACAAAAGAGTCTGGCCACACATTTGTGTTCAAGACAGTTGAAGAAACTTGAACATGAAACTATTAAATAATATACACAAATTATATGTGAGGAATATTTCACTTCCATAATTGTGAAAGCTTCCTTAAATTAAGATCAGTGCCTTAAAAGTAATTTTCAATAAATTTTAGTTGATATGATTAGAAAAAAATACTATAGGTGTTTAAGAAATTACCACTGTCTTTAGAAATAGTTTGAGAATCTCTTAAAGCCCTAAGCTTTAAATGAAGTGCATCTGAGAAGGAGAGAATTTGGATATATGTGGAAGCAGCTACTATTATTTACAATAAATAGCATGAACAAAGACAAAACAGCAGTAATGTGGGTCATGGAAGATAGATAGCAAAAAAAAAAAAATTCTTTTGAGGAAACAGAGACAGTTATTGTTCAATAGATAATATGTATATGCAGTACAACACCTTGAAAAGGAGAGTCTAGTCCTTAAATTTAGATTTTAAACAAGCAGTCCATAAAATTATATATGTAGGCCCACAGTATACAGCCACTGGTCTTCCGTGGTAGCTCAGCTGTTGAAGAATCTGCTTGCAGTGTAGCAGACCCTGGTTCAATTCTTGGGTCAGGAAGCCTCCCTGGAAAAGGGATAAGCTACCTACTCCAGTATTCTACGGCTTCCCTGGTGGCTCAGATGGTAAAGAATTTGCCTGCAATGTGGGAGACCTGGAAAGATCCCTAGGTTGGGAAGATCCCCTGGAGGAGGGAATGGCAACCTACTCCAGTATTCTTTCCTGGAGAATCCCCATGAACAGAGGAGCCATGGGGTTGCAAAGAGTATCACATGACAGTGATTAAGCACATGTAGCCACTTGGATCAGGCAGATTTGCATTTGAACTGTTTCAAATGTTCCAGACTAGCTAATGATCTTAGGTTATTTTATTTAAATAGGCTTCATGTCCCTCATCTGAAGGGATAATAATATACAACCTAACAGTTGTTGCAACAAGTCAGATAATATATCTAAAGGCATAAAGCAAAAATGCAGTGACTCATAACCTCTATACTAATTTTTGTAATGTTTATCCTTTTGAACTGGGGTGTTGGAGAAGACTCTTGAGAGTCCCTTGGACTGCAAGGAGATCCAACCAGTCCATTCTGAAGGAGATCAATCCTGGGTGTTCTTTGGAAGGAATGATGCTAAAGCTGAAACTCCAGTACTTTGGCCAGCTCATGTGAAGAGTTGACTCATTGGAAAAGACTCTGATGCTGGGAGGGATTGGGGGCAGGAGGAAAAGGGGACAACAGAGGATGAGATGGCTGGATGGCATCACCGACTCAATGGATGTGGGTTTGGGTGAACTCCGGGAGTTGGTGATGGACAGGGTGGCCTGGCGTGCTGAAATTCATAGGGTTGCAAAGAGTCGGACATGACTGAGCGATTGAACTGAACTGAACTGAACTGAGTACATAACTGTTTTAATTTGATCCCCTCTGAGGTTCACTATGAAATATATTGTGGAGCAGAAGCACTGTGTTCAGAAAATGGAGTTTAGTGTGCTTGTGAAATCATCAAGTGAAGACATCCAATGCATTTTTGACAAGATGGGTCTAATGTATAGGCCAAATTGAAGCTAATGATTTAGAAGTTATCAGCATATAGATAGCAATCAAAACCATCCCTGGAAATAAGATCTTGCAGTAGTGTATTCAAATTGAGGTAATGGTTTTAGGGCAGAAGCCTCTGGAAGAAAAGACTACAGAGGCTACAAAAGTTTATGACTTTAAAAAAAAAATGGCTTCCTGAAAATCAAGGAATATAGTTATATCAATTAGGTATTTCCCAATAATGTTGCAAAATGAACATCCCAAACATACAATATTTTTTCTCTTGCACAAGAGTCCAGAGTTTAACTGGGTCAATCATGCTTTAGAGTTGTAGAGTTGTAGAGTAACTGGGCCTGGCTTTAAGCTTTGTATTGACCTTATGTTTGCTCACATGTTTCCACATTCACCTTGGATCAGCAGATTCCCAGCATCCTGCTGCTGCTGCTGCTAAGTCGCTTCAGTCGTGTCCGACTCTGTGCGACCCCATAGACGGCAGCCCTCCAGGCTCCTCCGTCCATGGGATTCTCCAGGCAAGAGTACTGGAGTGGGGTGCCATTGCCTTCTCCGGATTCCCAGCACACGTACTTCTTAATGCAGATGACTGGGAATAAGAACCAAGCCAAGCTCAGGTGCATAATCTTTGCTTAGTCCATATCTAGTACTATCACATTGGGCAAAATGGACATATAACTGAACATAACATCAACTGGTGTAGCTGTATGCTCTATCAACAGTGGGAATTGAAGAGAAATAAACATTTGCTTAAAAATAAATGCAAACTATGAAAAGACCTTACCAAGAAGGAAAATTTAACAGTGTTGATTTCTGCTGAAAGATCAAGTAGGTGATATCTGAACAGTACCCATAGAACTTAGGAACTAAGGGGTATTTTGGGTATTTAATGAAACTGGTCTTATTAAAATGTCTGGCATAAGACCCAGGTTTCAGATATTAGAGAGAATTAAAAGCAAAAAAACAAAAACAAACAAAAAAACAGTAAAGCAAATGTAAATAAAGGTTCAAAAAAATTTGGCTATGAAAGAGAAAAGGGAAAAATGACTACAGTAGTTTGTGGTAGTCAAGAGTTGGAAGAAGTTTTGTTTATTTAATTTTGTCTGTTTTTAAAATGAAAGAGGATTAGGTTTGCTTAAATGTTGGCATCAGGAAGCCAGTAGAGATCAAAGTTAAAGATCCAAGAAAGAGGTGGTAATGTGGTGAGGACCCTAAAAAAAGACAAGAGGGTGTAATACAGGACCCAGGAAAATAAAGAAGATTTAGGCAGAAACTGACTTTCTTCCTCCATTACACTGAATCAGAAGAATGGAAGGAGAGTGTGACTCTAGCAGAGGTCATATTTAGAAACTATACACTAATAATTTTAGAAGAGACAAGAGAAAACATGAAATTGTTTAAATGATCTAGAAAACTTAGTAGAAAAACACCTAAAATGTTTGAAGGCAGGGGAAAATTAGGGAGTTAAGAGAAAGACTGGCATTTCAGAGGAGGAAATATATGAGTATAAGAACAAATTTTCTCTCATGTTGTACAAAACTGAGATCCAGAATAAACATAGAAGAATTAGAATTAAGAAAGGGAAGAGATCTTACCTCCCTCATAGGTTTAAAGGATAACACTAGAGGTGAAGACATTGAATGAAGCAACATTTAATTAATTAAGGTATTCCACTTCACAATGATATTTTTAGTAACATAAATATTAATGTCATCTTCCAGAACGTATTTCAGAAAAAAATGGAGGAAGGCTTAATTTAAAATTAAAAAAGAGAAGTAACTGGGTTATACATGAATTGCACTAAAAAATCTAAAAAGATAAATAATTGCTGAGTCCAGTACGACAGTCTCTTTACCATCTCCTTAGCAAGAATCCAAAGAAATTCCTTTATTTCGCAGGATTCTTCTTAAAAAATAGAAGGCAATATGAAAAACATGATTTGTGGTAATATCTGTATCATTGTTTCTCAGTTGGTTCTACAGAAATAATTCTAATGTCATCATTATACTTATATCTACCACCTCAGACCAGGCAACATGCAGTGGAACATTTTCAGCATATTGTTGGAAACCAACGGAATTAGAAAATATGAACAGAAAATTTTAGCAATAACATTTTGATTTCCAAAATAAAAGCATAGCCATGAGTAATATACCGTATTTTCTCTCAAATTTAAAATCAAATATTGGAAGTAAACAAGACTAAAAATTCTAATACTTAATATAGTTTACATTGGAAAAAAGTATCCAGGAGTAAAAAGCCACTGAAGGACTTAATATTATAAAATAATGCGTAATTTTTTGACTTGTATATAAGAATTAGAGCAAGTGATATGTGCTCTTTGCTCTGTTTATAAATAAATACTCATTTTAAGCAACCATTTTGAGAATTTGATAGGCTTCAAAATCTTATTTTAATATTCTTAGCAATCCAACAACCATCCCTCCAAAAGCCACCAAGGAATCTGAAGACTCCAAAATACTGTTCTGAATTCACCTTCACAAAAACAAACAAACAAACACCTTTTTAGAGATAAATCAGTCACCCATGATTAGGCATCAAAAATATGTATGGCCAAGCACAACAGAAGACACAAAAATTATATTATTTGATGCACTGAAATAATCTAATATTTCACATGAAAGAAAGAGAAGGATGCCCTGACTGGCTAGTGATGTTTGTAAAAAGTCATGTTTTGATAGCAAACAAAAAAGAAATAGAAAAAGAAGAAAGAAAGAAAAACAGTCAACAGAGCAATAGAAAGAAATAATGACTCTGACATTGTAGTGATATGAGATCTTTAAAAACAATCATTTAGGCACAATCCAAACAGGTTTCTGTGTGTGTGTGTATTTATGCTACTGCTAAGTCGCTTCAGTCGTGTCCGACTCTGTGCGACCCCATAGATGGCAGCCCACCAGGCTCCCCCGTCCCTGGGATTCTTCAGGCAAGAACACTGGAGTGGGTTGCCATTTCCCTCTCCAGTACATGAAAGTGAAAAGTGAAAGTGAAGTCTCTCAGTCGTGTCCGACTCTTAGTGACCCCATGGACTGCAGCCTACCAGGCTCCTCCATCCATGGGATTTTCCAGGCAAGAGTACTGGAGTGGGTTGCCATTGCTTTTACCCATTTCCCTTGTTCCTTACAGAACTGGTCTAATTGTAGAACAGCATTATACTTAATACTGTATTTATATGTAGATATTACTGGGGTATAAGCATTAGCTTCATCTAGGTGACAAAATTTTTTATTTGTCAAATGTTTGAGGAACACCAGAGTTTCATTGTAGACTTCTGTATTATATTCCAGATTTACTGAACCAGATTCTGTAGGTTGGAGGTCAGAACTCCTCATTTTAACAAATAATCTCAGGTAATTCTTGTGAACTCTAAAGTCTGAGAACCACAAACCTATAGTACCTCAGCTGTAGGACAATTGTAGAACTATAATTATCTACAAATATGGAGAAAATCCTGTTTTCTGGCATCTGCTAATAAATTGATGGTTTCTCTCTGGCATTTTCAGAGTATGGAACATTATTGCAAAAGAACATTTCTAAAATACTTGCCTTAAAAAAGAAAGACAGACATACATGGAGTGTTGAGTATCCCTACACATGAGAGGCAATGTTCTAAGAACTTAAGATTTTTTTTTTAATGAACATGTACTGTCGAGTTAAGAAAAGGAAACATAGTTATAAGCATTAATAGTGAAGGGGTTATAGAAGAACTTTCTAAAGGTTACCTGGGGAGATAAAAAGTAAGGTGTCAATCTAACTGGGAGAAGTCAAGCTAGGAAAAGCTTCGTGAATGAAGTGGAACAGAATAATCTTTAAAAATGAGCAGATGTTTGACAGATATACAATGCAGACACAAGCAAAGCTTTCTACCTCATTAAAGTATCAAAGATACTATTAAAAATAGATGTTGTTTTTGCTCAGAATTCAGCCTGAAGTCCATTACTAAAGAACTTTTGAGAAAAATTATGATCTGATATTTAGGAAATATTTTTTCATCAGTATTCATCATCTACAGCATTTACCACAACTCAAACATGAGCAAGTGTAGAATGAATAAACACTTAAGTATATTAAAGCTGCTTTAGGAAGTATCACTATTGAATAAAACTAGTGGAGGTGATGGAATTCCAGTTGAGCTATTTCAAATCCTAAAGATGATGCTGTGAAAGTGCTGCACTCAATATGTCACCAAATTTGGAAACCTCAGCAGGGGCCACAGGACTGCAAAAGGTCAGTTTTCATTCCGATGAAAGAAAAGCAATGCCAAAGAATGTCAAACTATCACACTATTGTACTCATCTCACAGGCTAGCAAAGTAATGCTCAAAATTCTTCAAGCCAGGCTTCAACAGTATGCGAACACAGAACTTCCAGATATTCAAGCTGGATTTAGAAAAGGCAGAGGAACCAGAGATCAAATTACCAACATCCATTGGATCATAGACAAAACCAGAAAATTCCAGAAAACATCTACTTCTGGTGGCTCAGATAGTAAAGCATCTGACTACAACGTGGGAGACCCAGGTTTGATCCCGGGGTTGGGAAGATACTCTGGAGAAGGAAATGGCAACCCACTCCAATACTCTTGCCTCGAAAATCCCACGGGTGGAGGAGCATGGTAGGCTACAGCCCATGGGGTCACAAAGAGTCAGACACGACTGAGCAAATTCACTTTCATTTCTTTCTGCTTCATTGACTACGTTAAAGCCTTTGATTGTGTGGATCACAACAAACTCTGGAAAATTCTTCAAGAGATGGGAAAAGCAGACCACCTTACCTGCCTCCTGAGATAATTATGTGCAGGTCAAAAAGCAACAGTTAGAACCAGACATCAAACGACTGATTCCAAGCTGAGAAAGGAGTACACCAAGGCTGCATATTGCCACTCCGCTTATTTCACTTATGTACAATACATCACGTAAAATACTAGGCTGGTTGAAGCGCAAGCCAGAATCAAGATTGCCGGGAGAAATATCAATAACCTCAGATATGCAGATGACACCACCCTCATAGCAGAAAGCAAAGAAGAACTAAAAAGCCTCTTGATAAAAGTGAAAGAGGAGAATGAAAAAGTTGGCTTAAAACTCAAACATTCAATAAACTAAGATCATGGCATCCAGTCCCATCTCTTCATGGCAAATAGTTGGGGAAACAATGGAAACAGTGACAGACTTTATTTTGGGGGGCTCCAAAATCACTGCAGATGGTGACTGCAGCCATGAAATTAAAAGATGCTTGCTCTTTGGAAGAAAAGCTATGACCAACCTAGACAGCATATTAAAAAGCAGAGACATTACATTGCCAACAAAGATCTGTACAGTCAGAGCTATGGTTTTTCCAGTAGTCATGTATGGATGTGAGAGTTGAACCATAAAGAAGGCTGAGTGCCAAAGAATTGATGCTTTTGAACTGTGGTGTTGGAGAAGACTCTTGAGAGTCCCTTGGACTGCAAGGAGATCAAACCAATCTATGGGAAATCAGTCCTGAATGCTCATTGGAAAGATTGATGCTGATGGTGAAGCTCCAATACTTTGGTCACCTGATGTGAAGAACTGACTCACTGAAAAAGACCCTGATGCTTGGAAGATTAAAGGCAGGATGAGAAGGGGATGACAGAGGATGAGATGGTTGGATGGCATCACCAACTCAATGGACATGAGTTTGAGCAAGCTTCAGGAGTTGGTGATGGACAGAGAAGCCTGGTGTGGTGCAGTCCATGGGGTAGCAAAGAGTCAGACATGACTGTGCAATTGAACTGAACTGAACTGATATAAAAGCTGAGTAGAAGCTTTAATGAATCAAATAATGGACAATAACTGGTTTTAAAAAATACATTTCACATATTCAAAAATGATCAATATTGTCATACGCTTGAGCAAAATACTTCCTTGAACAACAGCAGCACTAAAAGGAGACAGAAAGTAAAGAAAGAAACAATTTATGCACACTTGCTATATGTCAGTTATTTGTTGTGACTTTTCAACATTCAATCAATGAACTACCAGAAAGAGAGGAATTTTTATTGCAACTGCAACCTTTCAAATGACAAGGATTAACATTTGAGCACATTTTTACTATGACTAATAAAATCATTTAAACTAGTAGTAATGGCAATCTCCTCTTTACAATTGGTCACTTTGCTATAGTAAAAATGAATTAAAAAATTCTCAGTCTGTTGATGTCAGACATAGGTAGCATTTTATAAAAACCTTCTATTTCAAATACCCCTAAAAATCACTGTACTAATAGACAACATTTTTGGTGATTTAGTCATGCTATAAATGACTATTCTGTAATGCAAATAGGAAACCATCTGTGTTTATGAAATAAGCATGGTGGTATTCTCAGCCATGGCCTAAATAACATCCAAAGTCCAGTGAACTTCTAAGAACTCCCATGAATTTATATGGCTTTTTTACAAGATATATATGTCTTAGCAGAAATCTAGCGCTCAAAGAACCTATGAAAAGATTGGGATGAAAACATATATTTAATTTTCTCTCCTAAATACTTAAAGGGAGTTTTTATAGAACACTAATAGCAAAATGAAGTCAAAATGAAATTATTATGAGAGATGTTAAAAGATGATTTGGAGAGTACAATCCTGCCAATTTGTAGCAATATTTCTTATCAGCAATTATCTAGACATGCTGTTTAAAATCTAGTTAATTTCCACATTTTTGAAATTACAACATCCTCTCATACCTAATATTTATTTTTAACTTCATTAAATTCTCCCAACACATTTAAAAATATTCAATTAAATCACAGTCTTTCTTGGAACCACTGCTTCTAGGGAAAAATACAAAGTAGAGATTTCTTGATCTACTATTTTCTCCTCTTTGGCCATATGTTTTGCTACTTTATAGGCTTCCCAGGTAGCACTAGTGGTAAAGAACCTGCCTGCCCAAGGCAGGAGACCTAGTATATACTCTGTCATATATTAGATTTCTCTCAGTTACTTAAACCAGTCATACTCTTGTAAATGTCCCTGGCATACAGTATTCAATTAACATTGAATCTACTTGTATAAAAGCACTCATCACACAATTTGGGGTTATCTTTTCATCTATTTTCCCCACTTATATTAGAAGCCTCTTGAAGGAAGGAAAAATCTGATTTATTTACTCTACAATGCTTACCACACAGGAGATGTGTTTCTGTTTTCTCTCCTTCTCTCTCTCCCTTCTTTCTTCTTTCCTTCCACTAACAAATACAGTATATAATAAATAAAGGAAAAGATATTAATCACATTATTTCTCTCCACTTCTAGCAGAAGATCTACTTTTAGCTCAACTTCATAGATTGTTTACAGGAAACAGTCCTTTTTCATATCTGGAAGCTGTTTTCCCTGAAGAACAAGTAACATTGACAAGGCCATAATTAGGCAAGTGAAAGAGAAAAGGCCCTGCCTGACTAGCTTAATCATTTAAATTACACCTAGAAAATAGATGACAGGCAATATAGCAAACTTACTTTCATATGTATTTTCCTCAATTTAGGAAATGAAGCCACTCACAGTTATAAGAATTGAGTAAATTTCTCAGGAATACATATCTACTAAGTGCCAGAATTTAGATTTAAATCTATGTCTACATATACCTATGGTATATTTTGTTGATATATGCCAGAAATCAACATAATATTATAAAGCAATTATCCTCCAATTAAAAATAAATAAATTTTTTTACAGAGTTAAAATAGAGTTACCATGCTGCTGCTGTGTTGCTTTAGTTGTGTCCAACTCTGTGCGACCCCATAGACGGCAGCCCACCAGGTTCCCCCGTCCCTGGGATTCTCCAGGCAAGAACACTGGAGTGGGTTGCCATTTCCTTCTCCAATGCAGGAAAGTGAAAAGTGAAAGTGAAGTCTCTCAGTCGTATCTGACTCTTCGAGATCCCATGGACTGCAGCCCACCAGGCTCCTCCGTCCATGGGATTTTCCAGGCAAGAGTACTGGAGTGGGGTGCCATTGCCTTCTCTGAGAGTTACCATAGGACCCTACAATTCTACTCTCAGTTATATACCCAAAAGAACTAAAAATATATTCATTGAAAAATGTGTACACATACATTCATGACACTACTATTCACTGTAGCCATAAAGTGGGAACAGCCTAAATGCCCTTCAACTGATAAATGAATAAATAAAATGTAGTATATCCATACAATGAAATATTATTCAGCAATAAAAAGTACTGATATATGCTAAAACATGGATGGACCTTGAAAGCATTATGCTTAGTAAAAGAAGCCAGCTAGAAAAGGACACATTGTGTGATTCCATTTCTATGAAATGTCCAGTATAGGCAAAGTCATAGAGACAGACTATTTCCTAACTAAGTGGTTAGGAAATGGGAGGAACAATTAAGAGTTGTATTTGGGAGTGATGAAATTGTTCTAGAATTCAGTAAATGTGATGGTTGCACAGATAATGAGTACAATAAAAACAACAAAAAAGATTGTATACTTTTAAAAGGTGAATTTTATCATATGATATTGCTTATATGTGGAATCTAAAAAAATAATCAAATGAAATTACAAAACAGTATTAGAGTCACAGATGTAGAAAACAAACTTGTGGTTACAAGTTGGGGGAAACAGTGGAGGGATAAATTGAGAGACTGAGATTGATGTATACATACTACTATATATTCCCTGGTGGCTCAGAGGTTAAAGCATCTGCCTCCAATGTGGGAGACCTGGGTTCAATCCCTGGGTTGGGAAGATCCCCTGGAGAAGGAAATGGCAACCCACTCCAGTACTCTTGCCTGGAGAATCCCATGGATGGAGATCCCTGGTAGGCTACAGTCCTTGGGGTCACAAAGAGTCGGACACGACTGAGCGACTTCACTCACTCACTCACTCATATACAGAATAGATAACTGAAACAGTTCCCTCTACTGTTAGCAGAGGGAAGTCTACTTAAGACTCAATAATGACCTATAAGGAAAAGGGATCTAAAAAAGACTGAATATATGTACATGCATAACTGATACACTTTGCAGTACAGCAGAAACTAATACAACATTGTAAATCAACTATACGCCAATAAAATTTATTTTTTAAAAAGATGAATTTTCTGTAATAAATATATCTCAATTTTTTAAAACTATGTTGTTGAACATCTAGTACTATATTCTTTCCTGCACAAGCAGACATGCTATATATTATATTGAAAAGCTGTAACAAACAATGAAAGTGAGAGAGTTTTTTAGCACTTAAATTTTATCAAAACAACTTAGTGCCAAATTTAATTGAAATATTTTACAATCCCAATAATAGCCCAAAATATTTTACATATAAAGTAAAAAATCTATAGGGAAATATCAAATTTATATTTTATGATGTCATTGGTGCATAGTTGCAAATAATTTATATTATTTTTTTAATAGTGGTTTCATTTAGAAACAAAAACATCTTCTAAAAGTATTTGAATGACTGATAATACTCAGTACAAGGGAGGAAGAAAAGCAAAAATGTTAGTCACTCAGTCACATTCGACTCTTTGCTACACCATGGACTAACTGTGGCCCACCAGTTTCCTCTGATCATGGAATTCTCCAGGCAAGAATACTGGTGTGGGTAGCCATCCCACTTCTCCAAGGGATTTTTCCAACCCAGGGATCAACCCGGGTCTTCTGCATTGCAGGAGGATTCTTTACCTTCCGAGCCACTTGAGGGAAGCCCATAAGGGAGGATATGCAACAGAGAACATTCTTATTCATGTTACTAAGATTATAAATTGCTATAATGTCTTTGAAGAACAATTTGGAAATACTGATACTCTACAAAAGATGTAACTTTTTGCTAGGAATTTCACTCTAGAAATGTATTAGCGAAGTATTCTAAGGAATGTACAAAAGTACATGTAGAATGGTATTCTTTTGGCATTCTATAAAAAATAATTACAAATAAAGCAAAGATCCAATAAGGGCGACATAAATAAACTGTGTTCCACGCAGAGGGACAGCATGCAAATATGAAAAAAAGATGTGTTAGCACTACAATGTGTGAAAATAAAAATTGGCCAAGAGAAAAAAAGTGATAGAGCACTATACATAATATGATGCATTTTGAAATCTTTTAAAATATATACAAAATATTAAGAATAGTCAGCTCTGTCAGTGGATTTAAAAGAATGAAAAGAGAATCATCATTAAAAATCATATACATATTAAAAATATGGTATGAGATTATTTTTAAGAACAATGTCCAATACATTTGACAATTTAGGTGGGCAAACTCCTAGACAAGTCCAACTTACAAAAAATATTAAATAATACATAGAAAATATGAATAGACATAAAGTAACTGAATTTTTCATAATATATAAAGTAACTGAACTTTTAGTTTAAAATATTGCCAGAGAAAATTTTCTAGTGCCAAATGTCTTCAATAGTTGATTCTACAGAAAATTAAAATGTATCATTCACAAACTCTTACCAGAATAAAAAAAGGTAATATATCTCATCTCATGAGTCCAACCAATGTAAATTTGACATCACCTTAGCCTGAAAAAAGTTATCTACAAAAAAAATCTGATACTTAAAGATGAACTTTTGAGAAATTTTCTTATGAGATAAAGAATGAGTCAATTAACATCATTTCTACTCACCACTGTCCTAGAGCTCTTAGTCAGCATAATAAGTTAAGATGTTTAATAAGTTACAAAGAATGGATAAGAGAAAAATAAACTCATTATTCTCAAATGAATTATTCCCAAAAGAGTCTCTCAGACTCTTTGCCATCTAAGCCACCAGGGAAAAGATTTGCAAATATTTTCTAAGCACTCAAATTCAAAATATATTAATATAAGGAACCACTTATTAATCAATAAACAAAAGACAGATAACAGTAAAGTGGACAAAATCTTTGAATGGTACTCTAAAGCATCATTGCCTTCCCAGGTGTCTCAGTGGCAAAGAGTCTGCCTGACAATGCAGGAGACAAAGGTTCGATCACTCAGTAAGGAAGGTCCCTGGAAAAGAAAATAGCAACCTATTCCAGTATTCTTTCCTGGGAAACCCCATAGACAGAGAAGTCTGACAGGATTACAGCCCATAGGGTCTAAAAGAGTCAGACATGACTTAGTGACTAAAAACCAATAAAACCAAAACACCATATTCAAACAGCCTATATATATAAATATATATAGGCGTTTAATAACATATTAATGAAAAATGCAAATTAAAACCATAATGAAACATCCATCTCCACACTTTCCTACCTACTATAATAGTTTAAGTTAAAAAGACTATTAAAACCAACTGAAGGTAAAGCTAATGAGTAACTTGGAATCTCACACACCAAAGGTTGAACTGGAAGTTGGCTCAACCCCTTGGGAAAATCTAGGAATTTCTACTAATCATTAGTCATTGATTCAGCAACTTAACCTTAGGTTCAGTTCAGTCACTGAGTCATGTCCAACTCTTTGTGACCCTATGGACTGCAGCACACCAGGCATTCCTGTCCATCGCCAACTCCCACAGTTTACTCAAACTCATGTCCATTGACTCGGTGATGTTATCCAGCCATCTCATCCTCTGTCATCCCCTTCGCCTACTGCCTTCAATCTTTCCCAGTATCAGGGTCTTTTCTAGAGAGTCAGTTCTTCTCATCAGGTAGCCAAAGTATTGGAGTTTCAGCTTCAGCGTCAGTCCTTCCAATGAATATTCAGGACTGATTTCCTCTAGGATGGACTGGCTGGATCTCCTTGCAGTGCAAGGGACTCTCAAGAGTCTTCTCCAACACCACAGTTCAAAAGCATCAATTTTTCGGTGCTCACATCCATATATGACTACTGCATAAATGCTTTAACTAGATGAACATTTGTGGGCAAAGTATTGTCTCTACTTTTTAATATGCTGTCTATGGTGGTCATAACTTTTCTTCCAAGGAGCAAGGCTTTTCATTTCATGGCTGCACTAACCATCTGCAGTGATCTTGGAGCCCCCAAAAATAAATTCTGACACCATTTCCACTGTTTCCCCATCAATTTCCCATGAAGTGATGGGACCAGATACCATGGTCTTAGTTTTCTGAATGTTGAGCTTTAAGCCAACCTTTTCACTCTCCTCTTTCACTTTCATCAAGAGGCTCTTTAGTTCTTCTTTGCTTTCTGCCTTAAGGGTGGTGCCATCTGCATATCTGAGGTTATTGATATTTCTCCCAGCAATCTTGATTCCAGCTTGGGCTTCATCCAGTCCAAAATTTTGCATGATGTACTCTGCATATAAGTTAAATAAGCATGGTGACAATACACAGCCTTGATGTACTCCTTTCCCAATTAGTAACCAGTCTGTTGTTTCATGTCCAGTTCTAACTGTTGCTTCTTGACCTGCATACAGATTTCTCAATAGGCAGGTAAAGGTGGTCTGCTATTCCCATCTTTTGAAGAATTTCTGCAGTTTGTTGTGATCCACAGAGTCAAAGGCTTTGGTATAATCAATAAAGTAGAAGTAGACGTTTTCCTGGAACTCTCTTGGTTTTTCAATTAACCAACAGATGTTGGTAATTTGATCTCTGGTTCCTCTGCATATTCTAAATCCAGCTTGAACATCTGGAAGTTCAAAGTTCACATACTGTTGAACCTTGGCTTGGAGAACTTTGAGAATTACTTTGCTAGCATGTGAGATAAATGCAATTGTGCGGTGGTTTGAGCATTCTTTGACATTGCCTTTCTTTGGGATTGGAATGAAAACTGACCTTTTCCAGTCCTGTGGCCACTGCTGAGGTTGCTGGCATATTGAGTGCAGCACTTTCACAGCATCATCTTTTAGGATTTGAAAGAGCTCAACTGGAATTCCATCACCTCCACCTGCTTTGTTCATAGTGATGCTTCTTAAGGCCCACTTGACTTCACATTCCAGGATGTCTGGCTCTAGGTTGATGATCACCATCATCATCATAACCATCATGATTATCTGGGTCATGAAGATCTTTTTGTATAGTTCTTCCGTGTATTCTTGCCACCTCTCAATATCTTCTGCTTCTGTTAGGTCTATAACATTTTTGTCCTTTATTGGGCCCATCTTTGCATGAAATATTCCCTTGGTATCTCTGATTTTCTTGAAGAGCTCTCTAGTCTTTCCCACTCTATTGTTTTCCTCAATTTCTTTACATGGATCACTGAGGAAGGCTTTCTTATCTCTCCTGCTATTCTTTGGAACTCTGCATTCAAATGGGTATATCTTTCCTTTTCTCCTTTGTCTTTCAAATCTCTTCTATTCACAGCTATTTGTAAGGCCTCCTCAGACAATCATTTTGCCTTTTTTGCATTTATTTTCCTTGGGGATGGTCTTGATCTCTGCCTCTTGACAATGTCGTAAACCTCTGTCCATAGTTCTGCAGGCAGTCTGTCTATCAGATCTAATCCCTTCCACTGTATAATCATAAGGGATTTGATTTAGGTCATACCTGAATGGTCTGATGATTTTCCCTACTTTCTTCAATTTAAGTCTGAATTTGGCAATAAGGAGTCGTGGTCTGTGCCACAGTCAACTCCCTGTCTTGTTTTTGCTGACTGTGTAGAACTTCTCCATTTTTGGTTGCAAAGAATATAATCAATGTGATTTTGGTATTGACCATCTGGTGATGGTCACATGTAAAGCCTTCTCTTGTGTTGTTGGAAGAGGGTGTTTGCTATGATCAGTGTATTCTCTTGGCAAAACTCTATTAGCCATTGACTTGCTTCATTTCGTACTCCAAGGCCAAATTTGCCTGTTACTCCAGGTATCTCTTGACATCCTACTTTTGCATTCCAGTCCCCTATTAATGAAAAGGACATCTTTTGGGGGTGTTAGTTCTAGAAAGTCTTGTAGCTCTTCATAGAACCATTCAACTGCAACTTCTTCAGCATTACTGGTTGGGGCACAGACTTGGATTGCTCTGATATTGAATGGTTTGCCTTGGAAACGAACAGAGATCATGCTGTTGTTTTTGAGACTGCATCGAAGTACTGCATTTTGGACTCTTGTTGACTATGACGGCTACTCCATTTCTTCTAAGGGATTCTTGATGACAGTAGTATATATAATGGTCATCTGAGTTAAATTCACCCATTCCAGTGTATTTTAGTTCACTGAATCCTAAAATGTCAATGTTCACTCTTGCCATCCCGTTTGACCACTTCCAATTTGCCTTGATTCATCGACCTAGCATTCCAGTTTCCTATGCAATATTGCTCTTTACAGCATCGGACTTTACTTCCATCACCAGGCACATCCACAATTGGGTGTTGTTTTTTCGCTGGCTCCATTTCTTTATTCTTTCTGAAGTTATTTCTCCAGTGATTTCCAGTAGCATATTGGGCACCTACCAACCTGGTGAGTTCATCTTTCAGTGTCCTATCTTTTTTGCCTTTTCATACTGTTCATTGGGTTCTCAAGGCAAGAATATTGAAATGGTTTGCCTTTCCCTTCTCCAGTTCACCACGTTTTTTCAGAACTCTCCACCATGACCCATCCATCTTGGGTTTTTTAGAGTTTTCTTTGCTGGGTCTTTCTGACTGCCACCCCATTGGTGCATAAAACTGATAGACAAAGAAGGGAAGCTTAGGGGAAAAAAATCTGTTGAAGTACAGGCTGTGCGGCAGCGATATGGTACAGAAGCGGCTTTGGGGAGATACCCCATGTCCAAGGGCAGAGAAGCCCCAGCAAGATGGTAGGTGCTGAAGCAGCGGTTGCGTCGCACTCAAGCAACTGTGAGGAGATACCCCACATCCAAGAACAAAGGAGAAGCCCCAGAAAGACAGTAGAAGGGGTGAAATCACGTTTAGAATCAAACCCCATACCCGCTAGAAACGGTCAGAGGGCTCAAACAAACCTTGTGCACACCAGGACCCAGAGACCCCACAAAGACTGAGACAGAACTGTGTTTGAGCATTCCCTGTGGAGGTATGGGTCAGCAGTGGACTGCTGCAGGGCCAACGGCTCTGGGTGCAGCAGACTTGGATATAGCATACGCCTTCTCAGAGGAGGTCGCCATTAACCCCACCATAGAGCCACCAGAACTTATACAGGACTGGGAAATAGTCTCTTGGAGGGCACAAACAGAACCTCATATGCACCAGGACTCAGTAGAAAGGAATAGCGACCCCACAAAAGACTGACCCAGACTTGCCCGTAAGTGTCCAGGAGTCTCTCGCAGAGGTGTGGGTTGGTGATGATCTGATGTGGGTTGGGGGCACTGAGTGTAGCATTGCATGCATGGGACCTTTTAAAGGAGGTCGCCATTATCTTCATTACCTCCAGCAAAGTTTGGCCCCAGGTAAATAACAGGGAGGTAACACAGCTCCATCCATCAAAAGAAAATTGCATTAAAGATTTACTGAACATGGCCCCCCGCCCATCAGAACAAGACCTAATTTCCCCCTCAGTCAGTTTCTCCCATCAGGAAGCTTCCATAAGCCTCTTGCCCTTCTCCATCAGAAGGCAGACAGAATGAAAACCACAATCACAGGAAACTAATCTTAGGTATATCTTAGCAAAAAATGCATATACATACATGCACTACAAAAGGCATATAAAAGGATGTATGATTATAAGAAAACTATTACACAAAACTGAAAACAACCTAGACATCTAACAGGTAGAAGAGATAGGTCTGTGTTGGAGTACAATGGAATTTTACAGAACAACAAAAATGAATTATTATTACATTCAAAACATGGATATATCTCAACAAAAAGACTGAGCAAAAGAAATCTGATACAAAAAAAGTCACATATGGTATGATTCTGTCTATACAAATTTCAAAAACAGGCAGAACAATTCTATGGTCTTGAAGTTAGAATTAGTGATTACTTTTGTGAAAGAACAAGGTGGTAATGATTGCTGGAAGAGGCGGTTTTGGGTATTGACAAAGTTCTTTATTCAGAACTGAATCTTGATATCATGACTCTTTTCTGTGTGATTTGCTATATTTCTGTTATTCCAACAAAAGTTTTTTTTTTTTTTTTAATGAAAGCAATGCAATGTTTTATTAAAAGTAGATGTCTTAGTTTCATCATCATACCAAATAATTTTGGGGGGAAAAAAGTGAGTTAATTTTCTAGCACCAAAAAATATCTTCATGACCCAGATAACCACGATGGTGTGATCACTCACACAGAGCCAGACATCCTGGAATGCAAAGTCAAGTGGGCCTTAGGAAACATTTCTATGAACAAAGCTAGTAGAGGTGATGGAATTCTAGTTGAGTTCTTTCAAATCCTGAAAGATGATGCTGTGAAAATGCTGCACTCAATATGCCAGCAAATTTGGAAAACTCAGCAGTGGCCACAGGACTGGAAAAGGTCAGTTTTCATTCCAATCCTAAAGAAAGGCAATGCCAAAGAATGTTCAAACTACCGCACAATTGCACTCATCTCACACACTAGCAAAGTAATGCTCAAAATTCTCCAAGCCAGGCTTCAGCAGTACATGAACCATGAACTTCCAGATGTTCAAGCTGAATTTAGAAAAGGCAGAGAGGAACCAGAGATCAAATTGCCAACATCTGTTGGATCATTGAAAAAGCAAGAGAGTTACAGGAAAACGTCTATTTCTGCTCCACTGACTACACCAAAGACTTTGACTATTGACTGTGTGCATCACAACAAACTGTGGAAAATTCTTCAAGAGATAGGAATACCAGACCACCAGACCTGCCTCTTGAGAAATCTGTATGCAGGTCAAGAAGCAACAGTTAGAACTGGACATGGAACAACAGACTGGTTCCAAATAGGAAAAGGGGTATGTCCAGGCTGTATATTGTCACTCTGTTTATTTAACTTATATGCAGAATACATCATGTGAAATGTTGGACTGGATGAAGCCCAAGCTGGAATCAAGATTGCCAGGAGAAATATCAATAACCTCAGATATGCAAATGACACCACCCTCGGCAGAATGTGTAGAAGAACTAAAGAGTCTCTTGATGAAAGTGAAAGAGGAGAGTGAAAAAGTTGGCTTAAAACTCAACATTCAGAAAACGAAGATCATGGCATCCGGTCCTGTCACTTCATGGCAAATAGAGGGAGAAACAATGGAAACAGTGAAAGACTTTATTTTGGGGGCTCCAAAATCACTCCAGATGGTGGCTGCAGCCATAAAATTAAAAGATGCTTGCTCCTTGGAACGAAAGCTATGATCAATCTGGACAGGATATTAAAAAGCAGAGACGTTACTTTGCCAACAAAGTTCTATCTAGTCAAAGGTATGGTTTTTTTTCAGTAGTCATGTATGGATTGCGAGAGTTTGACCATAAAGAAAGTTGAGTGCCAAAGAATTGATGCCTTTGAACTGTGGTGTTGGAGAAGACTCTTGAGAGTCCCTTGGACTGCAAGGAGATTCAAACAGTGTATCCTAAAGAAATCAGTTCTGAATATTCATTGGAAGGACTGATGCTGAAGCTGAAACTCCAACACTATGGCCACCTGATGAGAAAAACTGACTCACTAGAAAAGACCCTGATGTTGGGAAAGATTGAAAGCAGGAGGGGAAGGGGATGACAGAGGATGAGATGGTTGGATGGCATCACCAACCTAATGGACATGAGTTTGAATAAGCTCCAGGAGTTGGTGATGGACAGGGAAGCCTGGCGTGCTGCAGCCCATGGGGTCATAAAGAGTCGGACATGACTGAGCAACTGAACTGAACTGAAATGAACTGATGCTTTACAAACTCCCAGAGTCCATACCAATCAAAGGTTTTTTATTAAGTGAAGAGAAAGAGAATTCAATTTACCAGTATTTAGTTCATCACAGCTAAACTTATATATCTACATTATCCATGTAACTATACATTTATTCCTTCTTCTAAAATGGAGAATTAAGAATTACCTACTGATTTAGCATTTGTGTTACTCAATGTCCTAAGCATGCCTTATCTTGACAAACAATTGAGTGAGAGTTGCTGTGTCATGTCCAACTCTCTGTGACCCCATGGACTATGCTGCTGCAGCTGCCAAGTCGCTTCAGTCGTGTCTGACTCTGTGGGACCCCATGGACTGCAGCCTACCAGGCTTCTCCGTCCATGGGATTCTCCATGCAAGAACACTGGAGTGGGTTGCCATTTCCTTCTCAAATGCATGAAAGTGGAAAGTGAAAGTAAAGTCACTCAGTCGTGTCTGACTCTTAGTGACCCCATGGACTGCAGCCCACCAGGCTCCTCCATCCATGGGATTTTCTGGGCAACAGTACTGGAGTGGGGTGCCATTGCCTTCTCCCTCCCATGGACTATACAGTTGATGAAATTCTCTAGGCCAGAATACTGGAATCGGTAGCCTTTCCCTCTTCAGAGGATCTTCCCAATCCAGGGATTGAACCCAAGTCTCCTGCATTTTAGGTGGATTCTTTATCAGCTGAGCCACAAGGGAAGCCCAAGAATACTAGAGTGGGTAACCTATCCCTTCTCCAGTAGATCTTCCCAACCCAGGCATCAAATCAGGGTCTCCTGCATTGCAGGTGGATTCTTTACCAACTGAGCCATCAGGGAAGCCCTATCTTGACAAATTACTTATTAAAAGATTCTTTATCTGTCTTGCTGTATAAATCAACAAACCCAGCAATCATTGAAAAATTAAGAAGATTGACATAGCTTCTAGTTTTATTTCTTATTTCCAAGGTAGAAATATAAATCTGTAATCTTCTGACATCTTAAAAAGGTACTTAGTCTTAACCTTCTTTAAATTCATTTATTCAGAAATATACATCAGTGTCTTCACTGGGCCCAAAGAGGAATAAGGCATTGGCCCTGTCCTCAAGGGTTTACAATAGGGGTAACAAGCAAGTAAATAGTCAGTTATAATACAGTATTGTAAGTTCTATGGTTAGGATACCCACAGGTTATTATGAATGCACTGAATAAGAGTTAAAACTTAGCCTGGGAAATTTTGGAAAGTCTTCCTTAAGATGGTGGCAGCTGACCTGAGCCTTAAAGAGGTGAGGCAAACAACTACATGGCAGACAAGGAGACAGAAAATGTCTGGCAGGAAATAGAATATGGAGAGGAAGTGGAGTTTGGGAAAATAGAGGAAGAATATATAAATAAGATGAAATACTAAAAGTTTAGTATGATTGGCACTGTGGAATATTGGAGATGGAAGAAACTGGAATGATGAGGAAATGAATTTATCGAAGTAAACAAGGACCACTTAAAAATGACATTAGGTCCTTAATTAAGAAAAAGACTTAAAGAACTTCAGGCAGTTTGTTATTTAAGAAAGAGAGAGAAAAAACTCTACCAAAAATTCTTCAGCAGAGGAGGTACCTGTTGAGATTGGTTTCAGAAAGAGAACTGATAGTGCAGAGAATGTGCTTGAGAAGACTACAGGACAGTGGGACTGAAGTAGGGGCTCTGAACTCTGAACATCCTCAGAATATCCTCATTTCCTACATAGGAAACAAAGGTTTAAAGAAATTAAGTAACTTGCCCTGAATCACACAGTTTGTAAGTGGCTGAGCTAGGTCTCAAGCAAAGCTCTGAATATTCTAAAATGTGTGCTTTCAAGGACCTTAGAAAATGCCTCTGAGGAAAAGAAATGAATGTGACAAACCCTAAGCACTTAGAGAATAGCAACAAACCAAACAATGTAGGAAAAGCAATGACAGAGTCAAGTCTACATCATCAAATCAAGTACAGGGGTGAGCAATTATCCAGTGAATTAAGGACCATCTGGATAATCCTGGCAAAAGCAGATTTAGTGTCTGAGTCATTCAGATAATTGTGCAAACAATGTGCCCTTCTCTGGCTGAGTAACCTGGTCATTAATATCTTCCATAGTACATTCTGCCCTGTGGCACTTTTGAAATGGACAACGGTAGCTCAGAAAGAATTAAGGTACTATTCACTTCATGGGAAAGCCACATAAATAATAATGGGATCTCAACAGACTGTGAGCGTATTTTACACATCCCCAAGAGAGGCATTTCACACAGAGATACATGATATACATAAGCCAAATCCCACTTCAAAGAAGGAAAAATTTCAGCAAAAGCACTCTCAATGCATGTTGTTATATTCAATTCTTTGCAGGTAGCAGAAAGTTTTATGGGCCTTAAAGCAATGAAAAATATCACTGCAAATAGATTTATAGATTAAATTACAGTAAGGTTATAAATTTCTGTATGTTCAACATAAAAAAAGAAAGGGGAAAATAACAGGGTGAGGAAAATTTTCAGTTTATATCAGATTTGTTATTATATGAAGAAACTATGAATACCTCAACAGAGAAATAGTCAAGTAAAATCCACAAATAAAAAAATACAAAGAGAAGATAAAGGTTTGAGAAGTGAAAATATGTCAAACTCATTCAGAATCATAGAGACACAACTCAAAGAATGATTAGATATATAATTTTGACTACAAAATAGTCACAGTTGTTTTAACCATAATACCAAGTGTTATGAGATTACAGCCAATCAGTTTAAACTGAGTATCAATTTGTGCATGTTTTTTTTTTGTTTTTTGTTTTTTTTTTGTAAGAGCAATTTTGGAAGTAGCATTTACAGTCTGGAAATATTTATACATTTGATCCAATAACATCTAAGAAGTTATAGTAAAGAAATGATCTGAAAGGTAAAGACTAATGAGTATCTACGTTCATTTCCGCAAGTGTGAAAAACGAAACTATCTAAAGGCTTTGTTACAAAAAAAAAAACGGCAGCCATAAAAGAACATGCTTAGTAAGAATATTAAATGAAATAAATGAATATTTATGGTGTGTTGTTATGCTAGAAAAAAGCTGAATGCCAAAATGCATATTCACTGTAAATTCAGATCTGTAAATTTAAAATATGTATGCATATTCATAAAAATAAAACTATAAGGTTGATAGTAGATCTCTGTGCATGATGATACTATCTTGATTTCCAATTTTTCTTGAATGATCCTGTATTTCCTTATAACTCTAAAAAGCTATAATTTAACATTTAAATTTAATACTAGATGAATATTCTTTCAAATACAATTTTATACAGCAAGTCATTTAGACAACCATAGTGAAATAATGCCCCATCCTCCATCTGCTATATTTCCAAGTTCATACAACTGGTATTTCCTGTTCTAAGGATTTGAACCCATGTATTCTTGCTCCAAAGCCAGTGCTCTTCAAGATACAAATTAAAAGCACAGTGAAAAATTCAAAGCAGAGTTGAATCAATAAGGAACATTAAAAATACATTATATCAATAATAATATTTGGCATCTCAGATTTAAGCAGAGAAACTTATACACAGGGATATTTGATAACTGCACTAATGGAGTCATGCAATGACAGATGAAACTGGTATTAAGGAAAACAGAAAAATACAAATTAGATTTAGAATAGAAATGAAATAAATTAAACTGAATAGATGGTGGGCATCTGGAAGTAGACAAAAGAAAAAAAAAATGATCACAAATCAGAAAAGCCTAGAAAACTGCAGTATCCTTTGCTAAAAGCCAGTTTAAGGATGAAGATTATTGATGGCGGAAAAGTGAAAAAAAAAATTTGTTTTCTCTAAATACATTATCATTACTATAAACAGTATTTCTTCTTCTAGTAGCTACTGTCTCAATTTCAAGGAGGAGATGGACAATATGGCAGAAATGTCAGATTAAAAGAGAATAAAATGAATGCACCACTAAAAAAAAATTGAAGACTGGCCTTGAGGAAGGACTTACTGATGACTTAAAGAGGATAAGTTCTAGATATGACACAGACCATGGCCAATTTATCATTAGAAATGGATGGACCTTGTTGATCTCTTTTTTAATAATGCATGTGGGATGGCATGTTTTGCGTGGAGAAATATGGATTATCTATTTTTCAACTTTGTCTCAAGGGGAAGAAGATATCAGAGAATCCATAGAATAATATGTACGTCTTCATAACCTCTACTGGAAAATAGAATCATTCTGTGGAAGAATATAGAAACGTCTCATGTCATTCATTCCTCCCCATGGAGAGAATAATGGAGTCAAAGAAGTTTCCAAAATTAGTTCCCATCACAGAGCCTTCTATCAATTAATAGATTACCCCAAACCACTGCTGCATTCATCCAAACAATTCCTTATGATGATATTTCCTCAGTAAGAATCTTTGAGCCTCCTTTGAACTGTGTTCATCTTGATGTATACACAAATTATGTATATATGGTCTTTTTCTACAAAGTACATACTAATTAGAAGACAAATCAGACATACAAATAATAAATAATTAAACCAATCAAATGATACTTAGTGTCTGAATAACTGAATAACCTTGGCCTATCTTGTTTTTCTTTAACTTTTTATTTTATATTGCCATGTAGCTGATTAACAATGCTGTGATAGTTTCAGGTGGGACAGCAAAGGGACTCAGCTACACATATCCATTCTCCCGCCAGTATGCCCTCCCATCCAACCTTGGCCTATACTGTTAGTGATAACAATATTGATCAAGTTTTGTTACCAGGACCAATAAACCATGGGACACTGAAGTATTCTATTTGATGGCAAACTGCTATGCAATTAATTCACAGTAGGTTTTCGAATGTTAGGGTTGAAATAGTGGATTTGGGAAAGATTTTAAACAAATTATTTCTGTCCTCAAAATCTTAGTTTACTCATCTAAGAAAATGGAAAGGTTATCACCAAAATTAAATAATTCCCGTCAATGGAGAAATAAATGCAAAGAAAGTCCATGTAGTGCAAACAGATTTGATATAAAACAACAGCAAAAGTTTAAATATCAAATCTATAAGTAAAATTTGTACAAAAAATATATCAAAATTACCTTCTGAGGTTCTAAAGGTCCCTGAGTTTCATATCCTATAAAATGTGTGGGTCAATTCCCCCAGATTCCAAATACTGTCAACTGCAACTTACCAAATAAATTTACCATTAAACAATCAAGATACAGACACAAGCATCCCAGATATGATTCATATTTATTTGATATGTATGCTACATTTCATGCTGATAAGCTACACTGTGAAGCTGAAAATGCAGGGAAATGGATGAAGATCAAACAGCACTCCAAGAATGTATTCAAAATAATATTTGGAAATATTGATCTTCATGGGCAACACAAAAATATTATTTTATGCAAGGTTTCCTCAGTCTGAGTGCATCTTCTCTGGCTTTTCCCCCAATGGAGAATTTGATTCCCTCTTTCCCCTCCCACTCAGTGTTTCCAGATTGCTTCAGAAGGCCAAGCCAGCCTGCTCAGCAGCCGGCAAACAGGGCTGGGTGTGCAGGAGCTATATATAGCTCCACCTTGGAGATATGCACACACAAGTATATGTACAAATGCCCATGCTGGATGGGGCATGAATAAATAGGAAGAGGTTACAGCTCCTCCCATCTTCCTTCTTCCCATCACCCGAATGTTTGAGTAATTTTCAAAGCAGGGTGTCATCAGACCCTGGTAGTGATGCAGCGTCCAATTTCTCTGCAATTCTTCTGCTTACTGATTCCAGCAATCTGACTCTAGCAGGAACCGGCACTGGGCCAACACCTACTACCCAGATGTGGTCAGCCAGGGAGGCTGCCTTGCAGCCCCTGGGAGCCATCCTGGCACAATTACTTAACTCTCTGGGAATCCCCCAGGATAAACCCATCTTTTAAAAACTAGGATAGACAACGCCACGCTAGGAGAGAAGAGGCCAAGCCTTCCCTGCCTCTCCCCTCCTCAAGTCTGCAGCAAATAGGGGAGAAGGACTGATGTCTTCTCAATGAAGATGTAATTAATTGGAAAATGCCCCTCGAGTTGCAGGTTTTTTCCCCAACCCCCCACTCCCCAAGGGCCAGGGAGAAAACAAGTCCCCTTTCCTCGCAGCGCAACCATTCCCAGTTTTTCAGGGTTGTGCTAGTCTAGAGACAAGGTAGGAGAGAGGAATCGAGCGGGTGCGGACAGGCGTGGGGAGGAGCAGACGCTCATCTCAGTTTAGGAAGACCTGGGTTACCGGCTGCTGACATGTCTGCTCCCCCAGACCCTCCCCCGCCCCGGGCGACTTGGCACCTCTTGGGCTCATCGCCCGCGGTGTCGGCCGCAGCCTCTGAGAGGAAAGTTGACCAGAGGAGACGGGGGCTCTGTCCCCTTTCCCAAGGCACTACCGCCTGCCC
Organism: Bos taurus; assembly: GCF_002263795.3. Taxonomy (NCBI): domain Eukaryota; kingdom Metazoa; phylum Chordata; class Mammalia; order Artiodactyla; family Bovidae; genus Bos; species Bos taurus. Next base: position 40,175,055 of record NC_037332.1, read on the forward strand.
TGCCCGTCACCCCGGGCTCCCGGAGCCCGCACCCCCTTCACCGACACTCCCTTCACCCAGCCCTTCCTGCCGTCCTTCTCAACGAGAGCTGCGGAGACCGCAGGAGATCTGGGGGTGACGAGGGCGGGGCGGGGCTGGGGGAAGGGGAACGGAGGCAACAGCCGCAGGAAAATACGCATTCTTTATTCTGTCTGCAAAGAAGGGAAAGTCCTGCCTCCTACCTGTTCCCTGCTTCTGCTCGCCTCGGCGTGGCACAGCTGGACCATAACCTACAGGTTTCCCACTTCCGCCGCAAACACCTGGGAGCGCATCTCCCCACCCGGCGCCCCTACTCGCCTCGGCCGAGCCCACCCCAGCTACTTGACAGCAGAAGCCGGGCCTTTTAGAGCGGTTATTGGAGCGGCAAGGAAAGTGGGGCGGGCACTAGAGAGAAAGCCGCGTGTCTGATTGGGCAAACGGGATGTCACTCATCCCAGGACCAGGGCTTGCTGCGGAACAGGGTAGCTGCTGCTAGACCCAACCGCAAGGGTCTCTGCAGTCCCTGGAACCAAACCCTGCAGCCACTGGATCCGTGACCCCTAAGAGGGGGAAACTGGTTTGTTGACTTGTCATCTGAGACCCCAAGAGGGAGGGAGGGACCAGGCAGAACCAGACACCCAGTACTTTCCAGGGCTTTCCTGAAGGGACCATCTGCTCTGGAAGATTTGACAGGCCAAAATATTAGCAGCAGTGAGTGCCTAGATAGAGAGGCACGAACTTCGGCAACGAATGAAGCTAAATAGAAAAATACATATAATTACGTGGAAAAAAAATAATAAGAAAAGGAAAAATCTTGAAGATTTTGTTTCGAGTTTCTTTTTTTTTTTTTCCCCCTAAATGTAACATGGCAGTTTTTCGTGAAGGGAAATAAGGTTGAACATCTCATTCTATAGAGGAGGGAGACTCCAAAATATCCCCTGGCAGGAACAATGTTTTAGAAGGGAAAATGTTGCAATAATCACCTCTTAAAAAAAATTAAAGGAAGGCAATTAAGGTTAAACTGCTTAAGAGACTTGCCTTGGGCAGTTCATTTAATGGCAAAAGTTTTCAAACAATTACCACCAGACTGATAATCAATCTGTTCCCTTTCTACTGATTGTGATTCTTTTGTGCTCAAACTGAGAAGCAGAGGGTGGATAAGCCAACTCAAACCTTCATGATCCCAAGTCTGCCTTTTAGGTGAATGATCAGATCAGATCAGTCGCTAAGTTGTGTCCGACTCTTTGCGACCCCATGAATCGCAGCGCGCCAGGCCTCCCTGTCCATCACCAACTCCCGGAGTTCACTCAGACTCATGTCCATCGAGTCAGTGATGCCATCCAGCCATCTCATCCTCTGTCACCTTTAGGTGAATGAGAAGGATAGTAAAACCATTTTCTGCCTGCCCACTTTTATCTCTGCCATTGGTCTAGGTGGAGTCAGAAAGTCCTGGAATTCAAGCCATTGCTCAGATTAGGGATAATCATAGAATATCACAAGTCAAATTGGGGGTAAGGAGGCATCTTATTCTAATGCCATATAAGGAAACAGTCTTCTTGACAGGCTGCCTTCTTTCTGCAAAGAGCCAAGTTCTTCATCCACCTAAATTAAGTAGTTGTCTTAACTAGTGCAGAGCATGACAGAGCTTGCATTCTCAGAGCTTATGATGGGCCTGGGTCACTGGACAACTGTAGAGAAGATGACATTGTTATTAAAATGCTAAGCAAGTGTAGGCTCTTAGCTTCATACTTAAGGTTGTCATCACTGTTAAGCCAGATTCTTCATAAAATGTTCTCTTCATGAAACTGGAGGAATTAAATTAATTTATTTGGAAAGCAGAAGGGATCTTAGACATAATTTATAGTGAACAATAGACAAGATTCTTATGTCAAGAACCCTCTTAACACTAATAGAAATAACTAAAATTCAATGGCAAATTTCAAGATCCCATCATTCATATTTCCACATAATATTCCCATTAGTCTTGTGCCTTCACCTGGGCACCCATACCAATTATGTCATTGAACTGGACAAATTATTCATGACTTACTGCATTTATTGAGCACTTAATTTGTGCCACATCTTGTGCTAGGTGTTAGGGAATAAAGTAAGAATAATCCACTGAGCTTATTAAAGAGGGACTCAGGAAGCAATTAAGATAGTAAAATATTGTAGAAGAACTGTACATAGTCAGTACTAACATCTTTTGATCCCTGAGCATATATCGAGTCACAATCAATTCTAGCACACCCTTCTCTAGATTTAAGCAGTGAGAAAGCATAGTATCAAAGAAAAATACTGAGCACTGAGGTTAGCATGGAAGTTGAAATTGAAAGTGAAAAGATTGCTAAAGAATTCTATTATATCTTCATTGTTTCATTCCTCCATTTCTTTGATAAATATTACTATTGTAAACATGGCAATGAATGAAGTGTGTGCACACACACAATTTGGGAACACTATTAGGTTAAGTCTATTTGGTCACAGGTGCATAGAGCAAATTGTCTCCAGGTTGTTGGTTATTATCTCAGGGATAAAACCTCCATGTCTGTTTCTGGAGTACATGTTTTCCCATGTATGTGAATATATCACAAGTACCTGCTGCAGTATCTGCTACTTCTGCTTTACTGACTACACCAAAGCCTTTGACTCTGTGGGTCACAACAAACTGTGGAACATTCTTAAAGAGATAGGAGTACCAGAAAACCTTACCTGCATCCTGAGAAGCCTATATGCAGGTCAAGAAGCAATAGTTAGGACTCGACATGGAACAACGGACTGGTTCCAAATTGGGAAAGGAGCATGTCAAGCATATTGACAAGCATATTGTCATCTTGCTTATTTAACTTATATGCAGAATACATCATGCAAAATGCCAGACTGGATAAAGCACAAGCTGGAATCAAGATTGCCGGGAGAAATATCAATACACTCAGATATGCAGTTGACATCATCCTTATGGCAGAAAGCAAAGAGGAACTAAAGAGCCTCTTAATGAAAGTGAAAGAGGAGAGTGAAAAAAAAGCTGGCTTAAAACTCAGCAATCAAAAAACTAAGATCATGGCATCCAGACCCATCACTTCATGGCAAATAGATGGGAAAACAATGAAAGCAGTGACAGACTTTATTTTCTTGGGCTCCAAAATCACTGCAGGTGGTGACTGCAACCATGAAATTAAAAGACACTTGCTTCTTGGAAGAGAAGCTATGACCAACCTAAATAGCATATTATAAAGAAAAGACAAAATTTTACCGACAAAGGTCCATCTAGTCAAAGCTATGGTTTTTCCAGTAGTCATGTATGGCTGTGAGAGTTGGACCATAAAGAAAGCTGAGCAGTGAAGAATTGGTGCTTTTGAACTGTGGTGTTGGAGAAAACTCTTGAGAGTCCCTTGGACTTCAAGGAAATCAAATCAGTCACTCCTAAAGGAAATCAATCTTGAATATTCATTGGAAGGACTGATGCTGAAGCTGAAACTCCAATACTTTGGTCACCTGTTGCAAAGAGTTGACTGCTTAGAAAAGACCCTGATGCTGGGAAGGATTAAAGACAGGAGGAGAAGGAGATGACAGAGAATGAGATGGTTGGATGGTATTACTGAATTGATGGACATGAGTTTGAGCAAGCTCCAGGAGTTGGTGATGGACAGGGAATCCCTGGCATGCTGCAGTCCATGCAGGCACAGAGTCAGACATGACTGAGTGACTGAACTGAACTGGTCTGCTACAGTGCATTTTACATTTTCCTAACCACTTTCAGATACAATCAGTATTTATGTTCTTAACTAAGAAGGCCCATTATTAGCCCATTTTCACAACTGAGGAAATTGAAGTAGTCATAAAAATGTATTACTTTGAAACAAAAGTTAATAAAAAAGCTTAGTTGAGTATATAATGCTTTATATGTAGGAGATATCCAACATATACTCATTGATGAATATGTACATTACAAAATTTGAAAGTTTAAAGAAATTTAGAAACCATCAATTTCCATCCATTATTCTATGAAGGAGCAATTCAGACATAATTTGCCCAAGATATGTACCTAGACAGGGACAAAGCTGAGTGCAGAAATCAGTTCACTATATTTTCCACTTCAATGAACAGTAAATTTTTGGTTATATTGTCCTGGAGAATTCATACTCTAAACCACACAACCTTTTGAAGCTTTCAGAACTGACACAATGGTGTACTCATCTTCCAACATCTATAAATATATATGAAAGCATGCCACTTTAATTGGAAATTATGTAGGGCATAATCAGTAGTTGAGATTCAGTTTGCTTGTAAATTTGGGGTCTGCCTCACCAGATTGGAATAAGAGTAACTGGGGCTGGTGTTTGGGTATAAAGAAAGCAGATAAAATGGGTGGTCAGCTAGGCCAATGGCCTCTAGCACATATTGTCCCTAAAGTGAGGAAGAATAGAACTGCAGAAACATGTCTCAACCCCCCTTACCTGGCAGCATGGTAGCAAACTTATTTGCAAATTTTCAAAAGAAACACTAGGAAAATTTGCCTTTTCCTGCAGTAGCTCTGATTCTCTAATCACTGGCAGAGTTCCACAGCACAATTTACTGGGCATTACATTGCTAATCTCCCCTTGGCCCTATTATTGAATTCTCCTGCCATCCCCTCCCTCTCCCACCCTGCACTGGCTCTCATTCTTGAAACACTCCAATTTTCTCCAACTAGTGATTACATCTCAGTGAGAGGAAAGGAAACTACAGCAACAGCACAGCTTTCCACAGCACGCATTCCCTTTCTTTCTCCTCTGATCCACCCACCATTTCATCACTTTGAAGCTTCCCAGGAGAACAGTTGCTAACAGCTTGATATAGGAAAGAGAAGGAAGAGTTAGGGAAAAAAAAGACTTTTCCAATCAAAATTTCAAGCAAACTTAACACAGCAGAAACTGGTTTGAAGACAGTCATGCTGATCCCAGCCTGCAGCATCTCAAGGAAAATCACATCAGCCCACTGACCTAGCTTTTTAGAGCCGATTGGGAACACAGGCCAAGGGATGTGCTTGTGCACATGTACACACACACACACACACACACACACACACACTATCAGGACCACATGGTGGGAAGAAGGCTAAGCAGATAATTTTCAAGTACTGAAGACTAGAAATATAGTCAATGGTAGCAGCTTGCTGCTCATCCAGAGCTTCTGCAATCTTTGTGGAGGTTAAGAGTAAGAATAGGATGTTTTTTTGTTTTGGCAATGACTGCCATGCACCAAAAAGTTGGATTTACAGAAAAGTCTTATGCTAACATTGCAAGGATATATTCACACAGATTCCATTGTTTCACAAGAGTTCACTATTGTGGATTCTGTAATAGTGCCCATTTTGGTTCATAACAATCCAATGGTAATATAACAAAAGGGCATGTTACTCCTTAATTCATAGCCAATATGTCTTTTAAATTCCTTCAACTCATGGAACTCATAAGGAGGAGCCAATTCTCAATTCAGTTATTAAATTGTAACTTCGATCTCTCTTCTCTGAGAGCAGGAGATCAGATACTAACTCTCACTAACTCTCACTAACAACCTTAATTAGGATGTCCTTTCCCTTCTTTTTAACTGCCATTGTAGATACTGAAAATCCCATTTTCTTTAATACTTCCTTGAAATGACAGACAGTTTCACCATCTGAGGCAGACACAGGGCCAGAGAACAGGGTGTTAGAAGACCTTTGTTCTACTCTAATAACTAACTGAGAGGATAGAGACTGGATTTAAACCTCAGTTTCCAGTGCCATAAGAAGAGGGGCAGAGTTGCACAATACAAAACTATTTGCTAAGAGTATAATATTAGCATTTTTATAAAAGATCATCTACCCAAATATATATCCTATTCCAAAAACAACCAAAAGAAGTAAAAGAACAGAGGAAAAGATATGTCCATTTCATCCAAATTTATTGGTCTGAAGTTATTTATAATACCCTTTATGTGTTTAACATCTATTAGATTTGTATATATAATCCATTTTCATTCTCAAGAAATTGTATTTTTCCCTTATTCCAGTGTTTAGAAATTTTATTAACCATTTCAGATATCAATTCTTGATTTTTTATTTTATTCTATTGTATGTTTGTTTTTTAATCTATTGATTTCTGCTCTTATCTCTATTATTTTCTTCCTCTTCACTCACTTTTAACTTGGTGTCCCTCTCTGTTCTTCAAATCCAAGTATATGTCATTGATTTTTCAGCCTTTTTTCTTTTTTAATATTTGCCTTCAATGCTGTAATATTATTTTTAAGTAGTGCTTTAGTATATTAGACATTAAAACTTAGACAAGTTTTAATGTCTTGTCATATAGTTCAGTTCAAATATTTTCTAATCTCTGTTGTTTTTTTTTTTTTTTTCTTTTTTTGATCCAAAGTCACCTTAGGTTTTCCTGCTTGTCTTTTTAAATTTTTAGTTTAATTTTACTGTTGTCAGAAAAATATTCTAAACCTTTTGGATTTTAACCTTTGGCAATTTATTGAGGCTTTGCTTATAATGCAAAATTATAATGCATTTTGGTGAATGTCCCATGTACTCTTAAAAAATAGAAAAGTTCAGCTTCTGGTGATAGAGGAATAGCTATTGTGGAACCATCCTCCATATACATATGTACAAATTATAAGCTCTAGCAAAAAGAAAAAATAAAAACCTGTTTGAAGCCACTGTTAAAAACCAAAAGCAGGCAGAATCTGATGAGGTATCTACTCTATACATGGGAAAGGGAAATGGTAGAAAACGAGTTTCCCATTTTATACACTTGGGGCTTGAGGAAAAGTTCCAGTAGGTGCCAAACAGGATGGATAAAACTAAAACAAATAAATACACAAATAAATAAAACCTTTCTGGCTTGAGGAATCAGAAGACAACATGGTAAAAAAGAAAAAAAAATCTTTCTGGTTTGAAGAAACAGAAGACAGAGTTCTGGATAATGATGGAAGAAAGAAAATGAGAGAAAAATTCCAGAAAGGAGAGATAAAGGGAGAGTCCTCAATTCCGAGTATAAGTCAAATTTAGACTGACTTCTGAACTGTGTATATACAGGTCAGACTCCTAGCAGACCAAATAAGACTAACAGAACTTAGTAGGCTGTATAATGCTCTTTAATTGCTGGACCCTATGAATGTTACCTTTTATGGCAAAGTCTGCAGATATGATTAAGGATCTTGAGATAGGAAGATTATCTCAGATTATCCTGCTCCATCCTAAATGCAATCACATATATCCTTATAAGAGCAACACAAAGTGAGATTTTACTATGCACAGAGCAGAAGACATGTGAAAGCAGAGCAGAGAGAGATTTGAGAATTCTGGCCTCAAAATTTGGAGTGATGCAGCCATTTTCCAAGGAATTCCCACAGCCACCAGAACTTGGAAGAAGCAAGGAGTAGATATTCCCTAGAGCCTCTGAAAGGAGGGTGGCTGTGTTGACACATTGATTCTGGCCCAGTGATACTGATTCAGACATTCTGTACTTCAGAACAATGAAAAAATAAATTTTATTGTTTTTAGTGAGAAGATAATTATTGTTTTGTTTTGTTGTGGTGATAATTTGTTACAGCTGCCATAAGGAAACTAATATAAGAACTTACCAGAAATTTCAACTGCTGACTGCCAAAGGGGACACAGAGTTTGAACTTTGCATTCTGTTAAAGTAACAGCTTTCTCACACAAAAAGTGAAACTTATTAATACTTTTCAAAAACAAACTAAGAAAAAAAAATCTAGAATCTCCAAAATGTATTGTCACAATGTCCAAAATATAATCTAAAACAACTAGACAAACCTGACTACTTCTGATATCCCTCTTCAAAAACAAAATAGGAAAATGTGATTTACTTAAAAGTAAAGGCAGATATTTGAATTAGCAGGCAAGGATTTTAAAACTGCTATTACAATTATACTCAAGGGGGGGGAAAAAAAAAACTGCAAAGTTGTCTAAATAACATTTACCCGCCCCCCCAGAATTTTCTGCATAAAAAATTCCATTCTAAAATCTGTTTCCTGGGCGATGTAATAGTTATTTTTATTGTAGAAACTATAAAAATTTAGAAGGCATAAAAATTGAAAAGAAATCATCTATCCAGAAATTGGAAAATTATTGCTTGATATTATTAGTTTACTAGCCTTTTGTAACCAGATTTTCCTGAGTTTTCATGGATGTTCTGTTTGAAGGCTGACTAGTTTCGATTCCAACTAAAAATATTTTCTTCCTCACCTACCTCTTCCTGTCTCCTTTTCAGCAATTATTGTTTGTATCTCTTTTATTGTCAATACCTATTTTTCTAGACCTCCTTTTTCGTAAAAACTATGTTTGTCTCTTTCATGAAAAATTACTCTAACCCTGCATTTCCCTCTAATTATGGTACAAGACCTAGAGAACTGAAAATTTTCCCTTGTGACCCTCATATATCCTTATCACTTTTTAATTTTCTCCTAGTTTTAATCCTAGTTCTCTAAGAACTCTAAAGTTTCTTCTCCAAATTGTCTTTTTCTCTCCGTTTCTCTCAATGTTAAATTAGAGAATAATTTTATACCCAATACTTGATTCTTATTACCTCTTCTAATGTGTGGTAGCACAAATTCTTCTGGTTCTAACATCCCCCTATACAATAATTTTTCTAAATCTTTCTCCAACGTTGGATATATTCTGCATTTCAGACTCACAAATCCATTTTTCTGGTAAATTTTTCTACGTGGATTGAAAAAAATAACAAACTCAAAATACTCAGACTGAAATGATTATCATGGCTAGTGGCACAAAAGAACATTATGAAAACAGAATGTCAATATGTCTGAGACAGGAAAAGTGAGATGCTATTTAGGTGGACTTTTAAAGGAAGAATTGTCGGTATTCAGAATTTAAGATAATATTCCTAGTTTGAAAAAGAATGTGAAAGATATATCATTAAAAATAATAAGTCATGCCTAATAACTGAGAGACTTTGATGATGCTTGAAGCATATGGATGAAGAGAACAAAAAGGATTAGAAATTGCTTTGCCTTCCTTGCTATTCTTCAAATAAATGAGGCACATTCCAATGGTACAGCGTTTGCACCTGCTGACCTCCTCTCATTAAATGCCCTTTCCTTCTTTTCTGAATAAACTCAGTTCAGTTCAGTCACACAGTCGTGTCCAACTCTTTGCAACCCCATGATCTCAGCATGCCAAGCCTCCCTGTCCATCACCAACTCCCAGAGTTTACACAAACTCATGTCCATCGAGTCAGTGATGCCATCCAGCCATCTCATCCTCTGTCGTCCCCTTCTCCTCTTGGCCCCAAGCCCTCCCAGCATCAGCGTCTTTCCAATGAGTCAACTCTTCACATGAAGTGGCCAAAGTATTGGAGTTTCAGCTTCAGCATCAGTCCTTCCAATGAACACCCAGGACTGATCTCCTTTAGGATGGACTGGTTGGATCTCCTTGCAGTCCAAGGGACTCTCGAGAGTCTTCTCCAACACCACAATTCAAAAGCATCAATTCTTCAGTGCTCAGCTTTCTTCACAGTCCAACTATCACATCCATACATGACCATAGCCTTGATAGACGGACCTTTGTTGGCAAAGTAATGTCTCTGCTTTTCAATATGCTATCAAGAATGGTCATAACTTTCCTTCCAAGGAGTAAGTGTCTTTTAATTTCATGGCTGCAATCACCATCTGCAGTGATTTTGGAGCCCAGAAAAATGAAGTCTGATGCTGTTTCCACTGTTTCCCCATCTATTTCCCATGAAGTGATGGGACTAGATGCCATGATCTTCATTTTCTGAGTGTTAGCTTTAAGCCAACTTTTTCACTCTCCTCTTTCACTTTCATCAAGAGGCTCTTTAGTTCCCCTTCACTTTCTGCCATAATGGTGGTGACATCTGCATATCTGAAGTTATTGATATTTCTCCTAGCAATCTTGATTCCAGCTTGTGTTTCTTCCAGTCCAGCATTTCTCATGGTGTACTCTGCATATAAGCTAAACAAGCAGGGTGACAATATACAGCCTTGACGAACTCCTTTTCCTATTTGGAACCAGTCTGTTGTTCCATGTCCAGTTCTAACTGTTGCTTCCTGACCTGCAAATAGGTTTCTCAAGAGGCAGGTCAGGTGGTCTGGTATTCCCATCTCTTTCAGAATTTTCCACAGTTTATTGTGATCCACACAGTCAAAGCCTTTGTCATAGTCAATAAAACAGAAATAGATGTTTTTCTGGAACTCTCTTGCTTTTTTGATGATCCAGCACATGTTGGCAATTTGATCTCTGGTTCCTTTGCCTTTTCTAAAACCAGCTTGAACATCTGGAAGTTCATGGTTCACATATTGCTGAAGCCTGATTTGGAGAATTTTGAGCATTACTTTACTAGCGTGTGAGATGAGTGCAATTGTGCAGTAGTTTGAGCATTCTTTGGCATTGTCTTTCTTTGGGTTTAGAATGAAAACTGACCTTTTCCAGTCCTGTGGCCACTGCTGAGTTTTCCAAATTTGTTGGCATATTGAGTGCAGCATTTTCACAGCATCATCTTTCAGGATTTGAAATAGCTCAACTGGAATTCCATCACCTCCACTAGCTTTGTTCATAGTGATGCTTTCTAAGACCCATTTGAGTTCACATTCCAGGATGTCTGGCTCTAGGTGAGTGATCACACCGTTGTGAGTATCTGGGTCATGAAGATCTTTTTTGTACAGTTCTTCTGTGTATTCTTGCCACCTCTTCTTAATATCTTCTGCTTCTGTTAAGTCCATACCATTTCTTTCCTTTATCAAGGTTTTTATTAAAATGGAAATGTTATCTTCTGAATGGGGTTACCCTTATTTGCATCATTTAAAATCAACATCTCCTCATCCCTGAACTCCTGTTCTCTCCCCTACTTCATATTCCTCAATGACACTTTTTATCAAATGCAATACTATACATTTTTATATTCATTTGGTTTATTTACTTTCTTGCAGAATATGCCTACCCTACTCTCATCTAGAATTTAATATCCATTAAGGCTTAAATTGACTCCCTTTTGTTCAGTGTTGTGTGCTCACTTATAGAACAAACAATCCGTGGGACATAATAGATACTCAATAAACATTTTTTGCCTGCGAGAGGAAAAAGGATGAAGAATTAGGAATGTATGCACATACAAACATACACACAAACACACAAACAGAGCACCCATAATACGTGCTTTTTGCTTGACTGTGTCTTCACATCCAGTGTTCTCTAATCCTGGAAACTATTTTTCCCTCTTCCCTACACAGACTGTTTTCACTCAAATAAAGTCTTCCGTATTCTCCAATACTGTGTTAGTTGTTTTTTTTCTTTTATGAAACCCTTTGACTGTGCAGATCACAGTAAACTGTGGACAATTCTGAAAGAGATGGGAATACCAGACCACCTGACCTGCCTCTTGAGAAACCTATATGCAGGTCAGGAAGCAACAGTTAGAACTGGACATGGAACAACAGACTGGTTCCAAATAGGAAAAGGAGTACGTCAAAGCTGTATATTGTCACCCTGCTCTTTTAACTTCTATGCAGAGTACATCATGAGAAATGCTGGGCTGGAAGAAGCACAAGCTGGAATCAAGATTGCCGGGAGAAATATCAATAACCTCAGATATGCAGATGTCATCACCCTTATGGCAGAAAGTGAAGGGGAACTAAAGAGCCTCTTGATGAAAGTGAAAGAGGAGAGTGAAAAAGTTGGCTTAAAGCTCAACATTCACAAAATGAAGATCATGGCATCTAGTCCCATCACTTCATGGGAAATAGATGGGGAAACAGTGGAAACAGCATCAGACTTTATTTTTCTGGGCTCCAAAATCACTGCAGATGGTGATTGCAGCCATGAAATTAAAAGACACTTACTCCTTGGAAGGAAAGTTATGACCAACTTAGATAGCATATTCAAAAACAGAGACATTACTTTGCCAACAAAGGTTCGTCTAGTTAAGGCTATGGTTTTTCCAGTGGTCATGTATGGATGTGAGAGTTGGACTGTGAAGAAAGCTGAGCACTGAAGAATTGATGCTTTTGAATTGTGGTGTTGGAGAAGACTCTTGAGAGTCCCTTGGACTGCAAGGAGATCCAACCAGTCCATTCTAAACGAGATCAGTTTGGGGTATTGATTGGAAAGACTGATGCTAAAGCTGAAACTCCAATACTTTGGCCACCTCATGCGAAGAGATGACTCATTGGAAAAGACTCTGATGCTGGGAGGGCTTGGGGGCAGGAGGAGAAGCGGATGACAGAGGATGAGATGGCTGGATGGCATCACCAACTTGATGGACTTGAGTTTGAGTCAACTCCGGGAGTTGGTGATGGACAGGGAGACCTGGCGTGCTGCAATTCATGGGGTTGCAAAGAGTCGAACACGACTGAGCGACTGAACTGAACTGAAGCTTTCCTCTCAAACTTACACTCAGATACAGTTACCTTCATTTTTGTACATTTATTTTTTACAAATAAATTTACCGTGATGCCATAACATTTTATCGTAGTCATTTGCTGGTATATCTCTCTTCATTGCAAATGAAAAGCAAATGCGTTATTTGGTTGATTAGGAATACTGATAAGAACTAAGGAAAAAAGAGCTAATCCCTTCTACCTTCTGTTACATGTTATCTGAGAAGCCTTTAAAGAAGATTGGAAATGCACTAGAGCTTTAAAAACAAATTTAAATTAAATAGATGGGTGAGGAATAACAATGATACCATTTTATAGTTTAAAATTGTGATTTTTTTTTGTTTGCTTATTTTTAAAATGCAAAACTTAGATTTTTCTAGGATTATGTTAATAGTTACTCACTATGAAAAGGATATCTAAATCATGTTTTGTCTTAGTGAATTATTACCTTGAGAGTTAATTATGAGAAATACAGCAATTTGCTGATAAAAGAACCTAAAAAATATAAATCCATCCAAACAAATAGAGAATGTGTAAAATTTATATTTTAGGACTCTTAATTCTTGTTTATTTTTTAAGAAATTTAAGTCAGAAATGCCATTTCCTTTGTTCTATTACTCTTCCTCTAAGTATTCAGTAGTAACATGAGGAACATATAGCAAAAGTACCTCAGTAAACAAAAAAGTACCAAGCATAGCTTAAAAGGAAAGCATTACCTACTACTGGGAAATCTCAGAATTTTGCTGCCATCCAATTATCAAATGAGAATCTGCTCAAAAGAAATTTTACTTTAACCTTTATATGGATATAATTATTCTTTTTCCCCCAAATTTGTACCATTTGACACTGAAAAAAAATTGGCTCTAAGCCTAGACTCCTCTCTAATAGGTTTTCTATCTGGGGAGGGGAGTTTATATCTATCTATCTATCTATATTACATTTTAGACATATATGTATACAAGTGACATATTTCATATATTTCAAATATATGTGTATATGTTAAACATATGGCTAGAAGCCATTTAATCTACTTTTCCAGTTTACCTGAATGTCTGAACTTTTTCTATGTTGTCATTGCTTTTTACCATCTTATTAGCCATGCCTGGTTAAACAGGTAGTTCTTATAGTATCAAGAATTCCTTGGTCCAAAAGACTGTTCTATACTTGTGAAGTTAAAAAGTAATAAAAAAAAAAAAAAAAAAAAAGAATTCCTTGGTTGACTAGAAGATTTATAGTATGAACTCAAAGAATTAGGGCACAGATTAAGTCATTTACAAAAGAAAAAAGACACTACAGAGGCTCATTTGGACTATGGGCTTAAAAATTCGAGTAGGGTTGAGGTTTTTTTTATATATTCCACAATTCTTTGAAAAGGATGTTTAGAAGAGGTCAACAGAGTTGATGGGAGATGCAGGGTTGTTGGAGCTAGATTCTTTCACTGGAGGATGGTCCTCACATTCTTAAATTCCCCTCACATTTAAGTCCTCCCTCATTTTAAATTCTCTAATAGCTTTGCATCACATTTTGAATGTCCAATTTTTTTTCCATTATGATCTGGTTCACCTCTACCTCTCTGATATCTCAAATCACTCAGTTTTTTGCTTAATATGTTCCAGTCATACTGACTGTTCCTTAAATAAGCCAAATTTAGTTGCTATTCCTTCTTTTTTAGAGGATCTTCTAGTTCTTCATATGATTGGCTTTCTATGAGTTTTCAGGACTAATCTTAAATATCCCTCAAAGAAGACTCCTGTGATAGCACTCCTTTAGGACATCCCCTAATTCAGATTCTCTATTATATCACACTGTTGTTTTACCTTCATAACACTGTAATATAGAAAATAATATCTGGTATTTCAATCTTTATTTGTTTATCTTGTTTCTTTCTCTCTACCGCATATATGCTTCATAAGGACAAGGACCTGGTCTGTTTTATTCACTGCTGTCTCTCCCACTGCTAGAACAATGCATGGCACATAGTCCATGCTCAACAGATTGTTTAGCGTTAAGTAAACAACCATCATGACACCATGACTGTTTATTTTTTTTTTTTGTAATATCCCAAGCAGGCAATAAAATAATCAATGACTATTGGTGAGCACTCAACTAATCACAGACTGACAGCTCTCCCTGGATGCACCGTCCTGTAGAGCTGTCCATCTGGTGTCCTCAGAGCAGGCTGCCTGGATCTGCTCCTTTGGCAGCTGATGGGCTCAGGAGAGTTAGTCAGCACTACTGATACAGAGTCCATCTAAGAAAAGCTCTCTGACACTTTTGTATTAAACAACCTGGTGTTTTATTTCCTAATGATAGTGATTTACTAATTTCTTCAAATAATTGAAACACCCTCATAATTTCTGCTTAGGTACTCAAACTTTCACTCCCCTACCATATACTAAATTTCCTTAAACTTTGAGTAGTGTAAGCTTAATTTATGGGAAGGAAGGAAAGAGAGAACTGAGAAATTATTCAGTTAAATCATAAACAGACCGGATTAAGTTCTGTTATGTATTTACAAAACACAGTCCTTGGAACATACTAGCTTATGCAGAGAAAGATAACTATCAAAGTCCAAGAAAGTTCTCATTGCTGCTACAAACCTGTAGGTGTGGAAAATAAGAGATTCCTTGAGAAGAGAGACAGAATACATATATGAAAAAGTGTTCAATATCAATTACCCAAATATTGGAAATTCACTGCCCCAGCCATGGAGAAGGCACTTAAAACTATGGTAGGAGCTTTAGGGAAGAGCTGCTTCTGCAGGAGTAAGGTAAATAGAGAAAAAATGGTACATTGGGGAAGAAATGATAGTAAAGGGAAAGGAAAGGGTAAGAAGATGGGAAGTAACTATCTTACAGAAACAGAAAGGGGCAAAAATAAAACATCTTGTCATCCTCTAGCATTACCAAAAGAAAAAAGCATATCCATTAGCTAATCTATATTTTGACCAACTGAAAGAGGTAACACTCAAACCAAAAGTCTTGTCCATTAAAAATTCAGGAGTACAATAAAATAAGACAAACTTCATACAAAGCTATTACAAGGGAAGAAAAAAGAAAATGTGAATCAAAATTTTCAGTTAAGAAAATTTATCCCCAAAAAATAAAAAATAAAACACACAAACAGGAGAAAATTACATCACATTTTAATTGGAAGTTTAAATACTCCAACAAAAATTTGAAGATTTTTTTTTTAATCAAGAATCAAAAATTTAAAAAGTAGGTGGGAGGAGCTAAGATGGCAGAGGAGTAGGATGGGGAGAACACTTTCTCCCCCACAAATTCATCAAAAGAACATTTAAATGCTGAGTAAATTCCACAAAACAACTTCTGAATGCTGGCAGAGGATATCAGGCACCCAGAAAAGCAACCCAAGTCTTCGAAAGGAGGTAGGAAAAAATATAAAAGACAAAAAAAGAGACAAAAGAGGGAGGGACGGAGTTCTGTCCCAGGAAGGGAGTCTTAAAAAGAGAGAAGTTTCCAAACACCAGGAAACCTTCTCACTGCTGAATCTGTGCCGAGCCTTGGAAGCACAGAGGGCAACATAACAGGGAGGAAAAATAAATAAATAATTAAAACCCACAGATTACGAGCCCTACGGTAACTCCCCCAGCGGAGAAGCAGCGCAGACACCTGCACAGGCCACTAGCAAGCGGGGGCTGGGCAGGGAGGCGCGACGCGGGATGCATCACTTAGAGTAAGGATCTGGCCTGAATACCCCAAGCGCTATCTGAGTGAAATAATTTGGGCTAGCAAACCAGATTGTGGGATATCTACCACGCGAAAAGCCAGCCCTAACCTAAGACACCGCCAGGCCCGCGCACGGAACAAAGGACTGAACAGAGATAGCCGGCTACAGACCATCCCCCTCTGGTGTCAGGCAGCCAGAGCCAGAAAGGGGCAATCGCAGCCCCAGAGAGACATTATCTATAAAACTGTAAGCAGGCTTCTTTGCTAACTGAGACTTCTTGGGGTTCTGGACGGTCAACATCCACCTGAGAAGGTGCACCGGTTGTACACCTAGATAACTGAGCAGTGGGGAGGCGATAAGTCGCAGCAATCGTGCTCACCAAACATCTCATCACCTGAGCTGCTCGGACCTGGGAAGGGCACAAAACGCAGGCCCAACGGAGTCTGTGCCACTGAGGACTACCCAAGTGCCTGAACCTGAGCAGCTTGGACCTGGGAGGTGCAAGCAGCCCAGGGCCGGCCACGGATGGTTCCCGGAGGAGCAACCTAGAGCCTGAGCAGGGTGGGCAGGGAGGCTACACGTGCTGTGAGTGGGGGCAGAACCAGTGTGGCTGAGGCACTGCGAGCACACGCCAGTGTTATTTGTTTGCAGCATCCCTCCCTCCCCACAGCGTGACTGAACAAGTGAGCCTTAAAAAAAAAAAAAAAAAAAGAAGTGTCCTCCACCGTCCCCTTTGTGTCAGGGCAGAAACCAGACACTGAAGAGACCAGCAAACAGAAGAAGCTATAACAGAGGGAACTGCCTTGGAAGCTACAAGCAATAGATTAAAGCCCTGTGGTTAGTACCGTCTACATAGGAAGGTGCCTATAGATCTTGAGAAATATAAGTCGGACCAAGGAACTAGCTGAAAATGAACTGAACCCACAATACCCACAACAAAACCAGAGAAAGTCCTAGATATATTTTTACTATTTTTACGATCATTCTTTCTTTCTTTTTTTTTTTAAATTAAAAAAAAAAATTTAAGTCCTTTAATTTTCACTTTTATAACCTACTATTCCTTTGCAAAAAAAAAAGACTATTTTTTTAAAGCAAACTTCATATATATATTTTTTATAATTTTTTGACCTTGTTTTTTATTCTTTTCTTTAACATTGTATTTTTGAAATTCCAAACTCTACTCTAGATTTTTAATTTTAGCTTTTTGGTATTTGTTATCAATTTTGTACCTATTTTTTTTTTTTTTAGTAATTTTTGTGACTTTTTTTTCTCTCTTTCTTTCTCTTCTTCTTTTATATAACACTGTATATCTGAAATTCCAAACTCTACTCTAGATTTCTAATTTATGCTTTTTGGTATTTGTTATCAATTTTGTACCTATATTTTCTTTATAATTTTTGCGACTTCATTTGTTTTTGTTTGTTTGTTTTTTTCTCTCTTTCTTTTTCTTCTTCTTCTTTTTTTTTAACATTGTATTTTTGAAATTCCAAACTCTACTCTAGAGTTTCAACTTTTGCTTTTTGGTATTTGTTATCAATTTTGGACCTATATTTTCTTTATAATTTTTGTGACTTTGTTTTTATTTGTTTTTTTTTTTTTTTGTCTCCCTTTCTTTTCCTTCTTCTTTTCTTTAACATTGTATTTTTGAAATTTCAAACTCTACTCTAGATTTTTTATTTTTGCTTTTATGTATTTGTTACCAATTTTGTACCTTTAAGAACCCAATCTTCAGTACCCATTTTTCACTAGGGAGCGAGATTACTGGCTTGACTGCTCTCTCTCCCTTTGGACTCTCCTTTTTCTCCACCAGGTCGCCTGTGTCTCCTCCCTAACCCCTCTCTACTCTACCCAACTCTGAATTTCTGTGTGTTCCAGATGGTGGAGAACACTCAGGGAACTGATTACTGGCTGGATCTGTCTCCTTCCTTTTCATTCCCCCCTTTTATCTTCCTGGCCACCTCTGTCTCCTTCCTCCTTCTTCTCTTCTCTGTATAACTTCATGAACATCTCTGAGCAGTCCAGTTGTGGAGTGCACATAAGGAAGTGATTACTGGCTAGCCCACTCTCTCCTCTATTGATTCCACCTCATCTCATTTAGGTCACCTCTAACTCCCTCCTCCCTCTTCTCTTCTCCATGTAATGCTGTGAACCTCTCTGGGTGACCCTCACAGTGGAGAAACTTTTCATCTTTAATGTAGATGTTTTATCAGTGGTGCTGTATAGAAGGAGAAGTTTTGAAACTACTGTAAAAATAAGACCGATAACTGGAAGCAGGAGGCTTAAGTTCAAACCCTGACTCCAGGGAACTCCTGACTCCAGGGAACAATAATTGACAGGAGCTCATCAAACACCTCCATACCTACACTGAAACCAAGCACCACACAAGGGCCAACAAGTTCCAGGGCAAGACATACCAAACTAATTCTCCAGCAACAAAGGAACACAGCCTTGAGTTCCAAGATACAGGCTGCCCAAAGTCACCCCAAAACCACAGACATCTCATAACTCATTACTGGACACTTCATTGCACTCCAGAGAGAAGAAATACAGCTCCACCTACCAGAACACCAAGCTTCCCTAACCAAGAAACCTTGACAAGCCACTTGTACAAACCCACACACAGCAAGGAAATGCCACAATAAAGAGAACTCCACAAACTGCCAGAATACAGAAAGGACACCCCAAACTCAGCAATTTAAACAAGATGAAGAGACAGAGGAATAGCCAGCAGATAAAGGAACAGGATAAATGCCCACCAAACCAAACAAAAGAGGAAGAGATAGGGAATCTACCTGATAAAGAATTCCAAATAATGATAGTGAAATTGATCCAAAATCTTGAAATCAAAATGGAATCACAGATAAATAGCCTGGAGACAAGGATTGAGACGATGCAAGAAAGGTTTAACAAGGACCTAGAAGAAATAAAAAAGAGTCAATATATACTGAATAATGCAATAAATGAAATTAAAAACACTCTGGAGCAACAAATAGTAGAATAACAGAGGCAGAAGATAGGATTAGTGAATTAGAAGATAGAATGGTAGAAATAAATGAATCAGAGAGGAAAAAAGAAAAACAAATTAAAAGAAATGAAGGCCAATCTCAGATACCTCCAGGACAATATTAAACGCTACAACATTCGAATCATAGGGGTCCCAGAAGAAGAAGACAAAAAGAAAGACCATGAGAAAATACTTGAGGAGATAATCGTTGAAAACTTCCCTAAAATGGGGAAGGAAATAATCACTCAAGTCCAAGAAACCCAGAGAGTCCCAAACAGGATAAACCCAAGGCAAAACACCCCAAGACACATATTAATCAAATTAACAAAGATCAAACACAAAGAACAAATATTAAAAGCAGCAAGGGAAAAACAACAAATAACACACAAGGGAATTCCCATAAGGATAACACCTGATCTTTCAATAGAAACTCTTCATCCAGGAGGGAATGGCAAGACATACTTAAAGCGATGAAAGAAAATAACCTACAGCCCAGATTATTGTACCCAGCAAGGATCTCATTCAAATATGAAGGAGAAATCAAAAGCTTTACAGACAAGCAAAAGCTGAGAGAATTCAGCACCACCAAACCAGCTCTCCAACAAATACTAAAGGATATTCTCTAGACAGGAAACACAAAAACGGTGTATACATTCGAACCCAAAACGATAAAGTAAGTGGCAACGGGATCATACTTATCAGTAATTACCTTAAACGTAAATGGGTTGAATGCCCCAACCAAAAGACAAAGACTGGCTGAATGGATACAAAAACAAGACCCCTACATATGTTGTCTACAAGAGACCCACCTCAAAACAGGGACACATACAGACTGAAAGTGAATGGCTGGAAAAAGATTTTCCATGCAAATAGGGACCAAAAGAAAGCAGAAGTAGCAATACTCATATCAGATAAAATAGACTTTAAAACAAAGGCTGTGGAAAGAGACAAAGACGGTCACTATATAATGATCAAAGGATCAATCCAAGAAGAAGATACAACAATTATAAATATATATGCACCCAACAGGGAGCACCACAATATGTAAGACAAATGCTAACAAGTATGAAAGGAGAAATTAACAATAACACAATAATAGTGGGAGACTTTAATACCCCACTCACACCTATGGATAGATCAACTAAACAGAAAATTAACAAGGAAACACAAACTTTAAATGATACAATAGAACAGTTAGACCTAATTGATATCTATAGGACATTTCACCCCAAAACAATGAATTTCACCTTTTTCTCAAGCGCACATGGAACCTTCTCCAGGATAGATCACATCCTGGGCCATAAATCTAGCCTTGGTAAATTCAAAAAAATAGAAATCATTTCAAGCATCTTTTCTGACCACAATGAAGTAAGATTAGATCTCAATTACAGGAGAAAAACTATTAAAAATTCCAACATATGGAGGCTGAACGACAAGCTGCTGAATAACCAACAAATCACAGAAGAAATCAAAAAATAAATCAAAATTTGCATAGAAACGAATGAAAATGAAAACGCAACAACCCCAAACCTGTGGGACACTGTA
Source organism: Bos taurus (assembly GCF_002263795.3). Taxonomy (NCBI): domain Eukaryota; kingdom Metazoa; phylum Chordata; class Mammalia; order Artiodactyla; family Bovidae; genus Bos; species Bos taurus. The sequence goes on from NC_037332.1 coordinate 40,195,708, forward strand.
AAAGCAGTCCTAAGGGAAAAGTTCATAGCAATACAGGCATACCTCAAGAAACAAGAAAAAAGTCAAATAAATAACCTAACTCTACACCTAAAGCAATTAGAAAAGGAAGAAATGAAGAACCCCAGGGTTAGTAGAAGGAAAGAAATCTTAAAAATTAGGGCAGAAATAAATGCAAAAGAAACAAAAGAGACCATAGCAAAAATCAACAAAGCCAAAAGCTGGTTCTTTGAAAGGATAAATAAAATTGACAAACCATTAGCCAGACTCATCAAGAAACAAAGAGAGAAAAATCAAATCAATAAAATTAGAAATGAAAATGGAGAGATTACAACAGAAAACACAGAAATACAAAGAATCATAAGAGACTACTATCAACAATTATATGCCAATAAAATGGACAACGTGGAAGAAATGGACAAATTCTTAGAAAAGTACAAGTTTCCAAAACTGGACCAGGAAGAAATAGAAAATCTTAACAGACCCATCACAAGCACAGAAATTGAAACTGTAATCAAAAATCTTCCAGCAAACAAAAACCCAGGTCCAGACGGCTTCACAGCTGAATTCTACCAAAAATTTAGAGAAGAGCTAACACCTATCCTACTCAAACTCTTCCAGAAAATTGCAGAGGAAGGTAAACTTCCAAATTCATTCTATGAGGCCACCATCACCCTAATACCAAAACCTGACAAGGATGCCACAAAAAAAGAAAACTACAGGCCAATATCACTGATGGACATAGATGCAAAAATCCTTAACAAAATTCTAGCAATCAGAATCCAACAACACATTAAAAAGATCATACACCATGACCAAGTGGGCTTTATCCCAGGGATGCAAGGATTCTTCAATATCCACAAATCAATCAATGTAATACACCACATTAACAAATTGAAAAATAAAAACCATATGATTATGTCAATAGATGCAGAGAAAGCCTTTGACAAAATTCAACATCCATTTATGATAAAAACTCTCCAGAAAGCAGGAATAGAAGGAACATACCTCAGCATAATAAAAGCTGTATATGACAAACCCACAGCAAACATTATCCTCAATGGTGAAAAATTGAAAGCATTTCCTCTAAAGTCAGGAACAAGATAAGGGTGCCCACTTTCACCATTACTATTCAACATAGTTCTGGAAGTTTTGGCCACAGCAATCATAGCAGAAAAAGAAATAAAAGGAATCCAAATTAGAAAAGAAGAAGTAGAACTCTCACTATTTGCAAATGACATGATCCTCTACATAGAAAACCCTAAAGACTCCACCAGAAAATTACTATAACTAATCAATGACTATAGTAAAGTTGCAGGATATAAAATCAACACACAGAAATCCCTTGCATTCCTATACACTAATAATGAGAAAACAGAGAAATTAAGGAAACAATTCCATTCACCATTGCAACGGAAAGAATAAAATACTTAGGAATATATCTACCTAAAGAAACTAAAGACCTATATATAGAAAACTATAAAACACTGGTGAAAGAAATCAAAGAGGACACTAATAGATGGAGAAATATACCATGTTCATGGATTGGAAGAATCAATATAGTGAAAATGATTTATAGCCCTATCAAGCTACCAACGGTATTCTTCACAGAGCTAGAACAAATAATTTCAAAATTTGTATGGAAATATAAAAAACCTCAAATAGCCAAAGCTATCTTGAGAAAGAAGAATGGAACTGGAGGAATCAACCTACCTGACTTCAGGCTCTACTACAAAGCCACAGTTATCAAGACAGTATGGTACTGGCACAAAGACAGAAATATAGATCAATGGAACAAAATAGAAAGCCCAGAGATAAATCCACGCACATATGGACACCTTATCTTTGACAAAGGAGGCAAGAATATACAATGGATTAAAGACAATCTCTTTAAGAAGTGGTGCTGGGAAAACTGGTCGACCACTTGTAAAAGAATGAAACTAGAACACTTTCTAACACCATACACAAAAATAAACTCAAAATGGATTAAAGATCTAAACATAAGACCAGAAACTATAAAACTCCTAGAGGAGAACATAGGCAAAACACTCTCCGACATACATCACAGCAGGATCCTCTATGACCCACCTCCAAGAATATTGGAAATAAAAGCAAAAATAAACAAATGGGACCTAATTAAACTTAAAAGCTTCTGCACAACAAGGGAAACTATTAGCAAGGTGAAAAGACAGCCTTCAGAATGGGAGAAAATAATAGCAAATGAAGCAACTGACAAACAACTAATCTCAAAAATATACAAGCAACTCCTACAGCTCAATTCCAGAAAAATAAATGACCCAATCAAAAAATGAGCCAAAGAACTAAATAGACATTTCTCCAAAGAAGACATACAGATGGCTAACAAACACATGAAAAGATGCTCAACATCACTCATTATCAGAGAAATGCAAATCAAAACCACTATGAGGTACCATTTCACGCCAGTCAGAATGGCTGTGATCCAAAAGTCTACAAGCAATAAATGCTGGAGAGGGTGTGGAGAAAAGGGAACCCTCTTACACTGTTGGTGGGAATGCAAACTAGTACAGCCACTATGGAGAACAGTGTGGAGATTCCTTAAAAAACTGGAAATAGAACTGCCTTATGATCCAGCAATCCCACTGCTGGGCATACACACTGAGGAAACCAGAATGGAAAGAGACACGTGTACCCCAATGTTCATCACAGCACTGTTTATAATAGCCAGGACATGGAAGCAACCTAGATGTCCATCAGCAGATGAATGGATAAGAAAGCTGTGGTACATATACACAATGGAGTATTACTCAGCCATTAAAAAGAATACATTTGAATCAGTTCTAATGAGGTGGATGAAACTGAAGCCTATTATACAGAGTGAAGTAAGCCAGAAAGAAAAACACCAATACAGTATACTAACGCATATATATGGAATTTAGAATGATGGTAACGATAACCTTGTATACGAGACAGCAAAAGAGACACAGATGTATAGAACAGTCTTTTGGACTCTGTGGGAGAGGGAGAGGGTGGGATGATTTGGGAGAATGGCATTGAAACATGTATAATATCATGTATGAAACAAGTTGCCAGTCCAAGTTCGATGCACGATACTGGATGCTTGGGCTGGTGCAATGGGATGACCCAGAGGGAGGGTATGGGGAGGGAGGAGGGAGGAGCGTTCAGGATGGGGAACACATGTATACCTGTGGCGAATTCATTTCGATATTTGGCAAAACCAATACAATATTGTAAAGTTTAAAAATAAAATTAAAAATAAAAAAAATTAAAAAGTAAAAAACAATTGGCATAAAAATAGCACTCAAAAAATTCCTCACAGGAAGAACACAACCAGAGTTTAGTGAACTCAGGAAAGATATGTAAGAAAAAAGATAAGCCAGCTTTGAAAATAATAAATTGCCAAATGATTAAGGGATAATAAATTCAAAAGAAAATTTAACAAGGGACATTGAAGAAAGAAAAAGAAAACCAAGAAAATTAAGTCATATAAGGAAATAAAAGTGGTTAGAGAGATATTGAATGAAGCAGAAAGTAAGGAAAGAAGGCCCAGCATGCAGATAAGTAGTTTCAGAAGAAGAAAAACAAAACAATCTAATGGAAGCAGTATTTAAAACTGTAACCCAAAAAACTTTCAAAACAGTACTAAATGGACATACTGTAAGGTCCATTGTATACCTGAAGAAACTGGCCCAGAACAATAAACTCTGAGGCAAATCTTACTAAAACTATTAGGCTTAAAATATAAAAGCAAAATTATTAGGGTTCCTGGACAAAAACATCAAATTAAAAGAACAAAATCACTATACTGTACCAGACTTTTCAAGAACAACATGAAAATCAAGGTCACAGCAGCATTTTTAAAAGTCTAAGGAAAGTGTGAGCCAAGGATTTTATATCCAGTCAAGCAATCCTCCAAGTATTAAGCTTATAATAATCAAGAACTTTGAATGAGAAGGAACTCACTATATACTGTAACCATCAACTCTCTTCATGGGTATTCTACTAGATGAACTTTGCCAAAATAAATAATGACTGGGGAGGCTTCTACAAAAGGACAGAAAATGAGTGTTTAATATATCTAAATGTAGAACTGTTAATACAGGATTCGATATAAGTTTAGGTATATGAGTGAAAAAAATAGTTTGTAAACATATATTCTGAAAAAGTACAAATACTGCAACTAATGAATAGAAGGAGGAAAGAATAAGAAAGGAAAAGCAGAGTAAGATAATTGACTATTGTAAAAGTAAATAGTTGGGAAGCAAAGTATACCATTTAAATTTCAAAAATTGCACAGTGACATTAAATAAGAAATAAGGTGATTGAAGGTACTATAAAAGTTACACTTGAATAGGCAATAGAATATAAAACTTACAAAAATTCTATGGAAAATGTGGCAAAAGATATTAACTTAGAAGAAGTCATGAAAAGCATATGATCCCTAAATACATGAAATGCTGTTCAATGCTACTTATATTAAAGAAAATGCAAAATTAAAACTATACTAAGATATTGTTTCTCACTATTGGGTTAGTAAAAGTTCAAAAGCTTAATAATGCACTCTGCTTGACAAGGCTGTGGAAATTGCTTTGGGAGTGCAAAACTGCACAATTAATTCTTCTGAAGAATTTGGCAATATTTAACAAAATTATATATGCATTTACACTTTTTACCAGAAATCTCACTTCTAGAAAGTTACCATGAAGATATGTTTAGAATACTGTGAAAACATGTGCTGTATATTATTTGTAATGGCAAAGTATTGAAAGCTATCTAATATCTGAATAATGGGATTGGTTGGATAAACTACTATATATTCACACAGTGGCAAGCTATGAGCTGTAAAAAGAATGAGGAAGATTTATCTGAATAGATATGGAGTGATTTTTTAAGTTATAATAATGGAAAAAGTGCATATCAGTACATGATATACAATGTGTGTGTCCTTACTTTTGCAAAAAGAAACAGGAAGAATAAGCCAGAAAATAATGAAATCAATTACTTGCAAGGAGCAGAGCAGAGCAAGAAGCCAGGAGAAGGTTCATAGCTGATAATAATACTTCTTTAGCTTAATTTTTATACAGTTTTCAGTTTTAAAAGAATATTTTCCCTTTTAAAATATTAAAATTAAATAAAAACTGAGAAAAAACACTAGAATTGTATTCAATGAAAATAAATGAATTCAGATTAATAATATGACCACACTCAAGTAGTGTGGGGAGATCTAACTTTTAAACAGAATGGTTTAACTATAAACAAAATCTAGGAAAAAAGAAAGAAACCATATCAAATCTTAAATGCATTTTAATATGTATAATTTTCATACCTATATGAATTCTGATTCTATACTACAAGTATTGTAGGATTGCCCAAATAAGAAAATTGGGTAACTCTCACTGTCAGATCTGTACTATGAAAGAGGAAATACAAGAATGGAATGGAGGAAAGGCAAGAATAACCATATGGTGTGGTGTTGGAGAAGACTTTTGAGAGTCCCTTGGACTGCAAGGAGATCCAACCAGTCCATTCTGAAGGAGATCAGCCCTGGGTGTTCTTTGGAAGGAATGATGCTAAAGCTGAAACTCCAGTACTTTGGCCACCTCATGTGAAGAGTTGACTCATTGGAAAAGACTCTCATGCTGGGAGGGATTGGGGGCAGGAGGAGAAGGGGACAACAGAGGATGAGATGGCTGGATGGCATCACTGACTCGATGGACGTGAGTCTGGGTGAACTCCGGGAGTTGGTGATGGACAGGGAGGCCTGGCGTGCTGCGCTTCATGGGGTCGCAAAGAGTCAGACACGACTGAGTTGACTGAACTGAACTGAACTGATGGCATTGAAATTAGAAATATCATTACAAATTTGTGATTTTTTTTCTATTGGTCCTAGAATCAGTGAAATCCTTACAGCAATCTAGGACTAAATTTAACATACACAAAACAGGTAATGAATTAGAGGAGAGAAATAAAGGAGATTCTAGGGTCAGTGCAAAAAAGAACAAGGAACCCAGATGTGCAATAAGCTAATGTAGTACAAAGTCTTGATTGAAGTTTTGAACAGAGGGTTCCAGAAGAAATTCACAAGCAAAAAAAAAAAAGGATCATGTAAATAAATAATATAAATATAATATAAAAATATGGCATACAAATATAATGTATCCATATAAATGTATCACAAACATGTATCTTAATTCCAGAGGGGAAAAAATGTTATTTAGCCAATAAAATAACATAGAACACAATAGAGACTCAAGAGATTCTTGAAGGGCACATACAAAACCTGTGCATACCAGGACCCAGGAGAAAGGAGCAATTACCCCACAAGAGACTAAGCCAGACTTGTCTGTGAGTGTTCAGAAGTCTCTGGTGGAGGCATGAGTTGACAATGGCCTGTCAAGGACTCAGAGGCACTGACTGCAGCAGTCTCGGGACTTGAGACATGCTGGCATAGTCATTTTGGAGAAGGTCTCCATTACCCCCACCACAGTATAGCCTCAGGCCAAACCACAGGGAGGAACATAGCCCCATCCATCAGTAGAAAATTGGATTAAAGATTTACTGAAAATGGACTTGCCCACCAGAGCAAGACACAGTTTTCCCCATAGCCAGTCCCTCCCATCAGGAAACTTCCACAAGCCTCTTATGATTATGCCTCATCAGATGGCAGACAGAATGAAAACCAGAATGAAGGCAGAGTGCCAAAGAGTTAGTACTTTTGAACTGTGGTGTTGGAGAGTCCCTTGGACTGCAAAGAGATCAAACCAGTCCTTCCTAAATGAAATCAATCCTGAATATTCACTGGAAGGACTCATGCTGAAGCTGAAGCTCCAATATTTTAGTACCTGATGCGAAAACTGACTCATTGGGAAAGACCCTGATGCTGGTAAAAATTGAAGGCAGGAGGAGAAGGGGAGGACAGAGGACAAGATGGTTGGATGGCATCACTGACTCAATGGACATGAGTTTGAGCAAGCTCCAGGAGATGGTGAAGGACAGAGAAGCCTGGCATGCTGCTGTCCATGGTGTCAAAAAGAGTCGACACGACTGTGTGAATGAACAACAGAACACAACAAGCTTCCCCTTTGTAAAAATTTGCCTAAATGGTTTTATAAGAAGGGAGAGCAGAAGAGTGGAGCAGGTTTGGGATACCTAAAAGAGATTAACCTAAGAGATTTTAATCATCATCTTTAGATGTTTTGAAAATGAAAAGTAGAAAATATATGGTTTATAGAATAAACCTGTAATTTATGATTGCAATAAATAGTAGAAAAAGTCATCAAAAGGGTTAAAAATTTTTGCCTCAAGGTAACAGAAGCTGAAAGTTAGAGAGAGGAAGTCCGGGGGTGGGGGGGTGGGGTGGGTGGGGAGGGGAATTATTTCTATTTTGTAGTATTATTTACCTTTTAAAAGATTGTAGCACTACAAGGGAATTGTTCCTGCAGTTGTGAAATATTTGAAGAGCTAGTTTAGAGACTATGACAAATGCTTATAGAGGCATCATTCTAAAAATATTCTCCTGGAAGATCAAGAACAGTCAAGGATATCTATTATTGCCACTTTTTTTCAACATAGTTTTGGAAGTCCTAACCTATCAGAGAAGAAAAATAAAATGGATACAAACTGCAAAAGAAGAAGTAAAACTGTCACTGTTTGCAGATGACAAGATACTATACATAGAAAACTGTAAAGACACTACTGGAAAACTGTTAGAGCTCATCAATGAATACAGTAAAGTGACAGGATACAAAATGAATACATAGAACTCTATTGAATTGCTATATTCTAACAACAAAAAATGAGAAAGAAATGTTAAGGAGAAAATTCATTTACCATCACATCAAAACTTGTAAAATACCTAGGAATAAACCTACCTTCTATAGTTCATTTTGGAGAAGGAAATGGCAACCCACTCCAGTGTTCTTGCTTGGAGAACCCCATGGACGGAGGGGCCTGGTGGGCTACAGTCTATAGGGTTGCAAAGAGTTGGACACAACTAAGCAACTGACACATACACACACAAGGAGGCAAAACACTCCAAAAACTATAAGACACTGATGAAAGAAATCAAAGATGACACAAACAGAAAGATATGTCACGTTCTTGGATTGGAAGAATTAATAGTCAAAAGAACTATGCTATGTGCTATGCAAAACAATCTACAGAGTCAATGCAATCCCTGTGAAGTCACCAACGGCATTTTTCACAAAACTAGAAAAAAAAATTTAAAGGTCATATGGAAATACAAAAGGCCCCAAATAGTCAAAACAATATTGAGAGAGAAAAAAATAAAGGATCTGGAAGAATCAGGCTCCCTGACTTAAGACTACAAAGTTGCAGACAAAGATTATGGTACTGGCACAAAAACAGAAATATAGATTCATGGAACCGAATAGAAAGCCCAGAATAAACCCATGCACCTATGGTGAATTAATCTATAACAAAGGAGGCAAGAATATAAAATGGAGAAAAGACACTTTAATAGGCAGTGTTGGGAAAATAGGACAGTTATATGAAACAGAGTGAAATTAGAATATTCTTTACACCACACAAAAAAATAAACTCAAAATGGGTTAAAGACCTAAATGTAAGGCCAAATACTATGATAATATTAGAGGAAAACAGGTAACACTCTTTGACCTAAATAGCAGCAGTAATTTTTTTTTTTTTTTGATTCATCTCCTAGAGTAATGGAAACATAAACAAATGGAACCTAATTAAGTTTAAAAGCTTTTGCACAGGAATCCATTAAACAAAATGAAAGACAGTTTACAGAACAGAAGAAAATATTTGCAGGTTAGGTATCTGAAAAAGGGTTAAATTCCAAAATATACAAACAGCTCAAATAGTTGAATATGACAAAAGACAAACAATACAATCAAAAGTTGGGCAGAAAGTCTAAATAGACATTTCTCTAGAGAAGATCCTTGATAGTTTAGTTGGTAAAGAATCCACCTACAATGCGGGAGACCCCAGTTCATATCCTGGGTCAGGAAGATCCCCTGGAGAAGGGATAGGCTACACACTCCAGTATTTTGGGGCTTCCCTTGTGGCTCAGTTGTCCTTTTCTCTATTATCGCCCTAAGGTTTTGTCCACCAGAACAATTCCTTTGCTACCACTTGATCTCTGTGGATCAAAAACATGTTTATAAATTTGTCCTCTTTTCTTGTCCCAGCTAAGTAAGCACACAACACTGGAGATTTCCTGGAGGTATTTAGTGTTAATAATGCCAATGAAACAGGTGTAAAAAGTCATTGCATTAGAAATATTTTATGTTTTAAGACTTAATATTGCCAGTCTTGGTCTTAACTGGAATACAAATAAAAGTATCTCATTCTGACACTGAGCTTTTACTGAACTCTTGACTTTCTTCCTGGGAGTCAAATCCACTTTTCTATTTATTTGAAAGGACAAAAGAAACATAATTTTAGAAATGCAAATCTCGTAAAGTATACCACTGATATATCCTTCCAAGGAAAAAAATTTAAAAGATACTAGTCAAGGAATAAATTAGCATACACACACACACAAAATCAAAAAGGGAAATCAGAGCTAAATGAAGCATCTTCAGGCAGGAAGGAGAGGTAGATAAATCAGGTACATTGCCTGTTGGTTTGCAAACTCAGGAGCTTCCCAGATGAAAATCTGAAACTGGCCCTCATACACAGAGGGCAAGGAAAGATCAAAGAAAGAGGCAGACCACAGAAGATTGGTAGATGCCAGGTTTAATAAGCAAGGAAACTTAAAGTGAGACTTGTTTTGGGTGGTCACAAGATGAAACTTCCACCCACCTTGGCACACCAGAAACTTAAATGTATATATAAAGACCTTAAACTGGGTTCACTCATGTACACCATCCGGATGGTCTCAGCACAACATTGCTTCCTCAAGACTACATCCTTGAAGTGGCTCCTAGTGCAGCAATGGCAGGCAGAACATACATTCAAAGAGCAGGGTTGAGAATGAGGAGCCTCTGATTGCCTGGGTCCAGATCAAGGGTCAACTGGGCATCATGTCCTCTCAGTGACCTACTCCAGTATCAGCTTATGCTATGCTAAGTCACTTCAGTAATGTCTGACTCTGTGCGACCCCATGGATGGCAGCCCACCAGGCTCCCCCGTCCCTGGGATTCTCCAGGCAAGAACACTGGAGTGGGTTGCCATTTCCTTCTCCAATGCATGAAAGTGAAAAGTGAAAGGGAAGTGGCTCAGTCGTGTCTGACTCTTAGTGACCCCATGGACTGCAGCCTAACAGGCTCCTCCGTCCATGGGATTTTCCAAGTAAGAGTACTGGAGTGGGGTGCCAATCAGCTTAGGGGCAGAATATTAGAATTCTTAGAAATTATAATTATTGAAGCATAACTAAAATTTGAGAAGGTACCTTCAATTTTATAATAATTATCTGTTTTTAATCATAGTATTCTACTTATTTTGAAAAATCATTTAAACATAGTATGCTCCTCAAATGTATCTGGATGATCACTTTTTTAAAGGTGGAAAAACTGTTCTAAAATATCTGACAGCTACAAAAGATGTCTGGATCAAAACCATCAAATAATAGTAACGAGTAGCAGAAGTCAATAGCTTTATACATGGATAATTAAATAAAATTAGCTGAAAGACCATTCTCAAAGTATAGGAACCACCAAAAGAATAAAACAAGATGTATATGGTACAAATCTTTAGGAGAACTTCCCAGAAAAGGAAATGAGAAAAAATACACAGCACATTCAGTATCCTTCCTTTTAAGCTTATCTTACTCTGGATTTACTTTGCAACCTTATTGATAAATAGTTAAGCCAAAACTTTAAAAAAATAATGAAATATAGCAGAAGCCAGGCAACTTGGAATAAAAAAACAATGAGTTCTCAGATTCAAGTAGCCTGTGTGCCAGGCTCTTTTTGAGTCAGGATTTGATGATTAATCTTTAAAACAGGCATCAGGATACTGAAACCAGAGAAAGCAAGTAGCTTGCCCAAGGTCACAATTCTAATGAGTGTCAGGGCTGTTGTTCAAATCCAGATATTTAGATTCTGATTCCACCACTCTCTGAATTAATTTCTGTCTTCACTTCAGCTTTCCCAAGTTCAATAGTGCTCAAGTTCAGCAAGTCAATATTCATTTCCTCTTTCTTCCTTTGTTATAGTGACTTTTCTGTTCTAATCATTTATGCAAAAAATCGAATCAACACAATAATGTGTATTTTGCCTAAGTAAGCAGGATGTTCCCACTTACAAGATGGAGTCACCCAAATTTGTATTCTATCAAGCCTCAGGCATCAATCTCAACAAAAGTGAAAATGATGGCAACTCCAGCTGCTTCTAAATTTCCCTATCATTCTTGGAAGCTGTGCCAAGTGAAATTCACAGCTTAAACAAAAAAGAAAAAAAAAATTTGTACATTCAATCTAGTAAGTAAGCACACTCAAGTATTATTTATAACTATTCCCAATGGTAGCCAGGTAATTTCCCATTTAATTCTTAAAATCTCAGTTTCAAAATTTACATTGTTTGCCAAACTATGAAAACACAAGATAGATATTCACAGCCCTTTCACTTCCGCTTTATTGACTATGCCAAAGCCTTTGATTGTGTGGATGACAACAAACTGTGGAAAATTCTTCAAGAGATGGGAACACCAGACAACCTGACCTGCCTCCTGAGAAATCTGTATTCAGGTCAAAAAGCAACAGTTAGAACTGGACATGAAGAACAGATTGGTTCCACATCAGGAAAGGAGTGCGTCAAGGCTGTATATTGTCACCCTGCTTATTTAACTTATATGCAGAGTACATCATGAGAAATGCTGGGCTGGATGAGGCATAAGCTGGAATCAAGTTTACTGGGAGAAATATCAATCAGCTCAGATATGCAGATAACACCACCCTTATGGCAGAAAGCAAAGAAGAACTAAAGAGCCTCTTGATGAAAATGAAAGAGGAGAGTGAAAAAGTTGGCTAAAACTCAACATTCAGAAAACTAAGATCTTAGCATCCTGTCCCATCAATTCATGGCAAATAAATGGGAAAACAATGGAAACAGTGACAGACTTTATTTGGGAGGGCTCCAAAATCACTGCATATGGTGACTGTGGCCGTGAAATTAAAAGACGCTTGCTTCTTGGAAGAAAAGTTATGAACAAACTAGATAGCATATTAAAAAGCAGACCCAGAGGGAGGGTGGGGGGGGAGGAGGGTGGAGGGTTCAGGATGGGGAACGCGGGTATACCTGTGGCGGATTCATTTTGATATTTGGCAAAACTAATACAATATTGTAAAGTTTAAAAATAAAATTAAAAAAAAAGAAAAAGAAAAATGACAAAGAATAAAACAGTATGTATTAAAAAAAATAAAATAGTTTATACAAAAAAAATAAAAAATAAAAAAATAAAAAGCAGAGACATTACTTTGCCAACAAAGGTCCATCTAGTCAAAGCTATGGTTTTTCCAGTAGTCATGTATGGATGTTAGAGTTGGACTATAAAGAAAGTTGAGAGCCAAAGAATTGATGCTTTTAAAGAACTGTGGTGTTGGAGAAGACTCTTGAGATTCCCTTGGACTGCAAGGAGATCCAACCAGTCCATTCTATAGGAGATCAGTCCTGGGTGTTCATCAGAAGGACTGATGTTGAAGCTGAAACTCCAATACTTTGGCCACCTGATGTGAAGAATTGATCACTAGAAAAGACCCTGATGCTGGGAAAGATCGAGGGCTGGAAGAGAAGAGGATGACAGAGGGTGAGATGGTTGGATGGCATCACTGACTCAATGGATGTGAGTTTGAGCAAGCTCCAGGAGTTGGTGACGGACAGGGAAGCCTGACATGCTGCAGTCCACAGGGTCACAAAGAGTCAGACACAACTGAGGGACTGAACTGAACTGAACTGAACTCAAAAAGTGAAAAAAAAAAAAAAAAAAAAAAAACCTGTAGGTATATAGGGAGTTCTCCAGGCAGACTCCAAGTTTCTGTGTAGACACTGGTTATAAAGGGACAGAGGAAGCATTCTGGTTTTAATAGACTCACCAATCCTCCCTGCCAGTCATCTAAAAAGCCATCCTGAATAAAAGATTAGGGTGTCTGGACAAAACAGGTGTTTAAGAATTGAGGTACAGATATTTTCTTGTTCAGCTCAGTCACTCAGTCGTGTCCAACTCTTTGCGACACAATGGACCACAGCATGCCAGGCTGTGTTGGCAATGTCTCTGCTTTTTAATATGCTGTCTAGGTTGGTCATTGGAGAAGGAAATGGCAACCCACTCCAGTATTCTTGCTTGGAGAATCCCATGGAGGGAGGAGCCTGATGGGCTACAGTCCATGGGGTCACAAATAGTCGGACACGACTGAGCGACTTCACTTCATTAGATTGGTCATAACTTTTTTCCAAGGAGCAAGCATCTTTAATTTCATGGCTGCATTCATCATCTGCAGTGATTTTGCACCTCCCCAAAACTAAAGTCTATCACTGTTTCCATTGTTTCCCATCTATTTGCCAGGAAGTGATAGGACCAGATGCCATGATCTTTTCTGATGTTGATGTTTTCTGAATGTTGAGTTTTAAGCCAATTTTTTCACTCTCCTCTTTCAATTTCATCAAGAGGCTCTTTAGTTCTTCTTTGCTTTCTGCCATAAGTGTGGTGTCATCTGCATATCTGAGGTTATTGTTATGTCTCCTGGCAATCTTGATTCGAGCTTATGCATTTCTAAGGATGTACTCTGGGCTTCCCTTGTGGCTCAGCTGGTAAAAAATCTGCCTGCAGTGTGAGAGACCTGGGTTCAATCCCTGTGTTGGGAAGATCCCCCCGAGAAGGGAAAGGCTACCCACTCCAGTATTCTGACCTGGAGAATTCCATGGACTGTATAGGCCATGGGGTCACAAAGAGTCGGACATGACTGAGTGACTTTCACTCACTCTGCATATAAGTTAAATAAGCAGGGTGACAATATACAGCCTTGACGTATTCTTTTCCCGATTTGGAACCAGTCTATTACTCCATGTCCAGTTTTAACTGTTGCTTCTTGACCTGCATACAGATTTCTCAGGAGGCAGGTAAGATGGTCTGGTGTTCCCATCTCTTTAGAAACTTTCCAGTCATCCACACAGTCCAAGGTTTTCTGGAACTCTCTTGCTTTTTCAATTATCCAATAGATGTTGGCAATTTGATCTCTGGCTCCTCCACCTTGTCTAAATCCAGCTTGAACATCTGGAAGCTCATGGTTCACGTACTGTTGAAGCTGGCTTGGAGAATTTTGAGCATTACTTTGCTAGCGTGTGAGATGAGTGCAATTGTGTGGTAGTCTGAGCATTCTTTGGAATTGCCTTTCTTTGGGATTGGAATGAAAACTGACCTTTTCCAGTTCTGTGGCCACTGCTGAGTTATCCAAATTTGCTGGCATATTGAGTGCAGAACTTTCACAGCTTAATCTTTTAGGATTTGAAATAGCTCAACTGGAATTTCATCACCTTCACTAGCTTTGTTCATAGTGATGCTTCCTAAGGCCCACTTGACTTCACATTCCAGGATCTCTGTCTCTAGGTGAGTGATCACACCATCATGATTATCTGGGTCATGAAGATATTTTTTTTATAGTTCTTCTGTATATTCTTGCCACCTCTTCTTAATATCTTCTGCTTCTGTTAGGTCCATACCATTTCTGTCCTTTATTGTGCCCATCTTTGAATGAAATATTCCCTTGGTATCTCTAATTTTCTTGAAGAGCTCTCTAGTCTTTCCCATTCTATTGTTTTCCTCTATTTCTTTGCATTGATTACTGAGGAAAATTACAAGGCTTTCTTGTCTCTTCTTATTATTCTTTGGAACTCTGCATTCAAATGGGTAAGTCTTTTCTCCTTTGCCTCCTCAGACAATCATATTGCCTTTTTGCATTTCTTTTTCTTGGAGATGATCTTGATCACTACCTGCTGTACAGTGTCATGAACCTCAGTAAATAGTTCTTCAGATCCTCTGTCCCTCGGATCTAATACCTTGAATCTATTTGTCACTTCCACTGTATAATCATAAGGGATTTGATTTAGGTCATACCTGAATGGTCTAGTGGTTTTCCCTACTTTCTTCAATTTAAGTCTGAATTTGACAATACGGAGTTCATGATCTGAGCCACAGTCAGCTCCCAGTCTTGCATTTGATGACTGTATAGAGCTTCTCCATCTTTGGCTGCAAAGAGTATAATCAATCTGATTTCAGTATTGACCATCCAGGACATCCATGATGCCCATGTGTAGAGTTTTCTGTTGTGTGTTTGGAAAAGGGTGTTTGCTATGACCAGTGCGTTCTCTTGGCAAAACTCTGTTAGCCTTTGACCTGCTTCGTTTTGTACTCCAAGGCCAAATTTGCCTGCTACTCCAGGTATCTCCTAACTTCCTACTTTTGCATTTCAGTCCCCTATAATGAAAAGGACATCTTTTTGGGGTGTTAGTTCTAGAAACGGAGAAGGCAATGGCACCCCACTCCAGTACTCTTGCCTGGAAAACCCCATGCATGGAGGAGCCTGGTAGGCTGCAGTCCATGGGGTCGCTAAGAGTCGGACACGACTGAGTGACTTCACTTTCACTTTTCACTTTCATGCATTGGAAAAGGAAATGGCAACCCACTCCAGTATTCTTGCCTGGAGAATCCCAGGGACGGAGGAGCCTGGTGGGCTGCCGTCTATGGGGTCACACAGAGTCAGACATGACTGAAGCAACTTAGCAGCAGCAGTTCTAGAAAGTCTTGTAGGTCTTCATAGAACCATTCAACTCCAACTTCTTCAGCATTACTGGTTGGGGCAGAAACTTGGATTACTGTTGTATTGAATGGTTTGCCTTGGAAACTAACAAAGATCATTCTGTCATTTTTGAGATTGTATCCAAGTATTGCGTCTTGTACTCTTGTTGAATATGATTCCTTCTCCATTTCTTCTAAGGGATTCTTGCCCACAGTAGTACATATAGTGAACACCTAAGTTAAATTCACACATTTTCAGTCCATTTTAGTTTAGTGATTCCTAAAATGTCAATGTTTACTCTTGCCATCTCCTGTTTGACCACTTCCAATTTGCCTTGATTCGTGGACCTAACATTCCAGGTTCCTATGCAATATTGTTCTCTATAGCATAGGATTTAGTTCCATCACTGGTCACATACACAATTGGGTGTTGTTTTTCCTTTGGCTCTTTTTCATCATTCTTTCTAGAATTAGTTCTCCACTGATCTCCAGTTTATATCCAATAGCATATTAAAGAATTGAGGTACAGATTTTTTTCTGTTGATGACATTAATTCTGAACTCTGTTGAATTATTTGACACCAAAACTTATATACCATACCCTTCTTATATTGGAGAATACAAAAATCCCTGATAGGAGGGAAGATGGAATTTTGGGGTTGCTCTATGTTAAAGAATACGCTTGCCAATGTAGAAGACCTGGGTTCAGTCCCTGAGTCAGGAAGATCTCCAGGAGAAAGAAATATTAACCCACTCCTGTATTTGTTCCTGGGAAATCACATGGACAGAGATGCCTGTGGAACTATAGTCCATATGGCCACAGAAGTGTCAGACACAACTAAGCCACTAAACAACGTATATATTTAATATCTAAGCAGACTAACGGTAGTGATGTAGTTCTATTTTGTTAATACTTTTCCATTTATACACTAAAGTGCTTATATTTTCAGAAAATACATGTGTTTCCCAAGTTAGATATTTACTTACCCAAAGGGAGTACAGATGAATCTCAGGTAATTACACAAGTGTCATATCATTTATCTTTTCATATTGTTCATGTGGTTCCCACGGCAAGGATACTGGTGTGGTTTTCCATATCCTCCTCTAATGAACCACATTTTGTCAGAATTCTCTACTCTGACTCATCTGTCTCCATGCCCCTGCACGGCATGGCTCATTACTTCATTGAGTTAGACAAGCCCTTTCACTGTGACAAGGCTGTGATCCATGAAGGGATGTGATTGCATTAGGAAAAATAAAGACAAAAATGAACACATGCATAAAGTGTATCTTTATAACTTCATCGACTTTGGTAACTTCTTTAGTGTTAAAGACTCCATTTTTCTCTCTTTTCCTGAAAAAAAGAGGCAAAGAATGCAAAAGCGATTACTAACAACTGCTCTCAGCCCTTCTGCAGAAATGCTCACTAGTACAACTTTGTGCCCTTATATGTATTCCCTTATGTTCAGATCAGATCAGATCAGTTACTCAGTCGTGTCCAACTCTTTGCGACCCCATGAATCGCAGCACGCCAGGCCTCCATGTCCATCACCAACTCTTGGAGTTCACTCAGACTCACGTCCATCGAGTCAGTGATGCCATCCAGCCATCTCATCCTCTGTCGTCCCCTTCTACTCCTGCCCCCAATCCCTCCCAGCATCAGAGTTTTTTCCAATGAATCAACTCTTCGCATGAGGTGGCCAAAATACTGGAGTTTCAGCCTCAGCATCATTCCTTCCAAAGAAATCCCAGGGCTGATCTCCTTCAGAATGGACTGGTTGGATCTCCTTGCAGTCCAAGGGACTCTCAAGAGTCTTCTCCAACACCACAATGCAAAAGCATCAATTCTTCGGTGCTCAGCCTTCTTCACAGTCCAACTCTCACATCCATACATGACCACAGGAAAAACCATAGCCTTGACTAGACGAACCTTTGTTGGCAAAGTAATGTCTCTGCTTTTGAATATGCTATCTAGGTTGGTCATAACTTTCCTTCCAAGGAGCAAGCGTCTTTTAATTTCATGGCTGCAATCACCATCTGCAGTGATTTTGGAGCCCAGAAAAATGAAGTCTGACACTGTTTCCACTGTTTCCCCACCTATTTCCCATGAAGTGATGGGACCAGATGCCATGGTCTTCGTTTCCTGAATGTTGAGCTTTAAGCCAACTTTTTCACTCTCCACTTTCACTTTCATCAAGAGGCTTTTTAGTTCCTCTTCACTTTCTGCCATAAGGGTGGTGTCATCTGCATATCTGCGGTTATTGATATTTCTCCTGGCAATCTTGAGTCCAGCTTGTGTTTCTTCCAGTCCAGCGTTTCTCATGATGTACTCTGCATAGAAGTTAAAAGAGCAGGGTGACAATATACAGCTTTGACGTACTCCTTTTCCTATTTGGAACCAGTCTGTT
Source organism: Bos taurus (assembly GCF_002263795.3). Lineage (NCBI taxonomy): Eukaryota > Metazoa > Chordata > Mammalia > Artiodactyla > Bovidae > Bos > Bos taurus. The sequence goes on from NC_037332.1 coordinate 40,213,829, forward strand.
GTTCCATGTCCAGTTCTAACTGTTGCTTCCTGACCTGCATACAGATTTCTCAAGAGGCAGATCAGGTGGTCTGGTATTCCCATCTCTTTCAGAATTTTCCACAGTTGATTGTGATCCACACAGTCAAAGGCTTTGGCATAGTCAATAAAGCTGAAATAGATGCTTTTCTGGAACTCTCTTGCTTTTTCCATGATCCAGTGGATGTTGGCAATTTGATCTCTGGTTCCTCTTCCTTTTCTAAAACCAGCTTGAACATCAGGAAGTTCACGGTTCACATATTGCTGAAGCCTGGCTTGGAGACTTTTGAGCATTACTTTACTAGTGTGTGAGATGAGTGCAATTGTGCGGTAGTTTGAGCATTCTTTGGCATTGCCTTTCTTTGGGATTGGAATGAAAACTGACCTTTTCCAGTCCTGTGGCCACTGCTGAGTTTTCCAAATTTGTTGGCATATTGAGTGCAGCACTTTCACAGAATCATCTTTCAGGATTTGGAATAGCTCAACTAGAATTCCATCACCTCCACTAGCTTTGTTCATAGTGATGCTTTCTAATGCCCACTTGACTTCACATTCCAGGATGTCTGGTTATAGGTCAGTGATCACACCATCGTGATTGGGTCGTGAAGATCTTTTTTGTACAGTTCTTCTGTGTATTCTTGCCATCTCTTCTTAATATCTTCTGCTTCTGTTAGGTCCATACCATTTCTGTCCTTTATCGAGCCCATCTTTGCATGAAATGTTCCTTTGGTATCTCTGATTTTCTTGAAGAGATCTCTAGTCTTTCCCATTCTGTTGTTTTCCTCTATTTCTTTGCATTGATCGCTGAAGAAGGCTTTCTTATCTCTTCTTGCTATTCTTTGAAACTCTGCATTCAGCTGTTTATATCTTTCCTTTTCTCCTTTGCTTTTCACTTCTCCTCTTTTCACAGCTATTTGTAAGGCCTCCCCAGACAGCCATTTTGCTTTTTTGCATTTCTTTTCCATGAGGATGGTCTTGATCCTTGTCTCCTGTACAATGTCACGAACCTCATTCCATAGTTCATCAGGCACTCTATCTATCAGATCTAGGCCCTTAAATCTATTTCTCACTTCCACTGTATAATCATAAGGGATTTGATTTAGGTCATATCTGAATGTTCTGGTAGTTTTCTCTACTTTCTTCAATTTAAGTCTGAATTTGAAAATAAGGAGTTCATGATCTGAGCCACAGTCAGCTCCTGGTCTTGTTTTTGCTGACTGTATAGAGCTTCTCCATCTTTGGCTGCAAAGAATATAATCAATCTGATTTCAGTGTTGACCATCTGGTGATGTCCATGTGTAGAGTCTTTTGTGTTGTTGGAAGAGGGTGTTGGTTATGACCAGTGCATTTTTTGGCAAAACTCTGTTAGTCTTTGCCTGGCTTCATTCCATATTCCATGGCCAAATTTGCCTGTTATTTTAGGTGTTTCTTGACTTCCTACTTTTGCATTCCAGTCCCCTATAATGAAAAGGACATCTTTTTGGGGGTGTTAGTTCTAAAAGGTCTTGTAGGTCTTCATAGAGCTGTTCAACTTTAGCTTCTTCAGCGTTACTGGTTGGGGCATAGACTTGGATTACTGTGATACTGAGTGGTTTGCCTTGGAAACGAACAGAGATCATTCTGTCGTTTTTGAGATTGCATCCAAGTACTGCATTTCAGACTCTTTTGTTGACCATGATGGCTACTCCATTTCTTCTGAGGGATTCATGCCCGCAGTAGTAGATATAATGGTCATCTGAGTTAAATTCACCCATTCCAGTCCATTTCAGTTCGCTTATTCCTAGAATGTTGACATTCATTCTTTCCATCTCTTGTTTGACCACTTCCAATTTGCCTTGATTCATGGACCTGACACCCTTATGTTAGTAATTACCAAATGAGAGAGGATGTAAAGTAATAATTTAAGAGACCAAATTCCAGTTTTTATGTAGCTAAAGTTTTTCTCATGCCAATTATATACTTTTTGAGAACTGTATCTGAATACAATATATTCTCACTACTAACTTTAGCCCAAGATGCAGTCAGTTCTGGCTTAATAAGTGCCCCTGGCTGACTGCCTCCTTTTGGCTCTCTGCCATCATTTTCCTACTCAGCAATAGAAAGAATGATATTTTTAAAATATAAATAGATATGTCATCCTATGCTCAAAAATATAACAATTTTCCAGCTCTCAAAAGAAAAGAATAAACTTTTTTCCCCATGGCCTAAAAGACTCTGACTCATCTGGCCCTGGTCTATCTCTATGTGAATCCAAAGAAGAGATGTGCATGACTAGGTGCAAGGCATAGGCCATGAAATTCTCCCAGAAAACTGGCCTATGGAAGAAAGTAGGTACTGTGATTTTGATAATAAATCTGACTTTCTAGAAATAAGGAGGAAATGAGATGAGTCTATGTAGGCTGAGGAGAAAGAAAAGAAAGAAAAAAATAAATATTTTCAAGCAGAGAGAAACATTTTCAAGCAGATATAAGATTAAAAACCATACACACACACACACACACACAATTCCTTTCCTGGAGAAGGGAATGGCAGCCCACTCCGATATTCTTGCTTGGAGAATCCCATGGACAGAGAAGAGCCTGGTGGGCTACATTCCGTGGGATCGCAAAGAGTTGGACACGACTGAACGACTTTCACTCACTCATACACATACATATATATGTTTCTACATATACAGTTATGTGTATATATGTTTATATATAAGATTTTTATTTCAGTTATGTATATATATAAAACTGAAATAAAGAAATGCTATGTATGTTAGTTAAAGGAAAACTAGCTTTATTATTTAGAAATGAAGGAGAAGGGGACAACAGAGGATGAGATGGCTGGATGGCATCACTGACTCGATGGACGTGAGTCTCAGTGAACTCCAGGAGTTGGTGATGGACAGGGAGGCCTGGTGTGCTGCGATTCATGGGGTCGCAAAGAGTTGGACACGACTGAGTGATTGATCTGATCTGATCTGATGTGTGCATAATTTCAATGTAAGCTTGCTTGGACATGCTACACTAAAAAAAAAAAAAAAATGTTTTAATTGAAAGAGTTGAAAAGAGTACTTCGGAGAAGGCAATGGCAACCCACTCCAGTACTCTTGCCTGGAAAATCCCATGGACTGAGGAACCTGGTGGGCTGCCGTCTCTGGGGTCGCACAGAGTCGAACACGACTGAAGTGACTTAGCAGCAGCAGCAGTATCCTTTTTGCATTTACATTTTCTGTGACCTTGGCTTTTAATGAAAGTAAAGGAGATATTCCAGAGAATTTTGTATCAAAATACAGAAATTAAAACAGCAGTTGAACAATTTCAGAAAATGTAGATATATTTAGAAAGTCCATAAGAGTCTGAATAGTACAAAGCTACCTTCAACACAGTCCAGGAGTACTTTATCAGCTTTGTAAATGTGATTTAATTTAATTAATTTAATTTCTAGTTAAAAATTTCTGGTGATAAGGAAATTTTACACCTTAGTATTCCTTTCATCATTATTTCTGGTGAGTGGAAAAATCTTTTTATTGACATATGATTGATTTCCAGTGTTATATTAGTTTCATGTGTAAAATATAGAGATTTGATACTATAGATTATACTCCATTTATTTTTTTAATTTTTTTATTATTATTATTATTTTTTTACTTTACAATATTGTATTCATTTTGCCATACATGAACATGCATTCACCACGGGTGTACACGTGTTCCCCATCCTGAAACCCCCTCTCATCTCCCTCCCCATACCATCCCTCTGGGTCATCCCAGTGCACCAGCCCCAAGCTTCCTGTATCCTGCATTGAACCTGGACTGGCGATTCATTTCTTATATGATATTATACATGTTTTAATGCCATTCTCCCAAATCATCCCCCACCTCCCTCTCCCACAGAGTCCAAAAGACTGTTCTATACATCTGTGTCTCTTTTGCTGTCTCGCATACAGGGTTGTCATTACCATCTTTCTAAATTCCATATATATGCGTTAGTATACTGTATTGGTGTTTATCTTTCTGGCTTACTTCATTCTGTATAATAGGCTCCAGTTTCATCCACCTCATTAGAACTGATTCAAATGTGTTCTTTTTAATGGCTGAGTAATACTCCATTGTGTATATGTACCACAGCTTTCTTATCCATTCATCTGCTGATGGACATCTAGGTTGCTTCCATGTCCTGGCTATTATAAACAGTGCTGCGATGAACATTGGGGTACACGTGTATCTTTCAGTTCTGGTTTCCTCGGTGTGTATGCCCAGCAGTGGGATTGCTAGGTCGTATGGTAGTTTTATTTCCAGTTTTTTTAAGGAATCTCCACACTGTTCTCCATAGTGGCTGTACTAGTTTGCATTCCCACCAACAGTGTAAGAGGGTTCCCTTTTCTCCACACCCTCTCCAGCATTTATTGCTTGTAGACTTTTGGATCGCAGCCATTCTGACTGGTGTGAAATGGTACCTCATTGTGGTTTTGATTTGCATTTCTCTGATAATGAGTGATGTTGAGCATCTTTTCATGTGTTTGTTAGCCATCTGTATGTCTTCTCTGGAGAAATGTCTATTTAGTTCTTTGGCCCATTTTTTGATTGGGTCGTTTATTTTTCTGGAATTGAGCTGTAGGAGTTGCTTGTATATTTTTGAGATTAGTTGTTTGTCAGTTGCTTCATTTGCTATTATTTTCTCCCATTCTGAAGGCTGTCTTTTCATCTTGTTTATAGTTTCGTTTGTTGTGCAGAAGCTTTTAATTTTAATTAGATCCCATTTGTTTATTTTTGCTTTTATTTCCAATATTCTGGGAGGTGGATAATAGAGGATCCTGCTGTGATGTATGTCGGAGAGTGTTTTGCCTGTGCTCTCCTCTAAGAGTTTTATAGTTTCTGGTCTTATGTTTAGATCTTTAATCCATTTTGAGTTTATTTTTATACTCCATTTAAAGTTATTATGGGTTTTCCTGGTAGCCAGCTGGTAAAGGATCCGCCTGCAAGGCGGGAGACCCCAGTTTGATTCCTGGGTCTGGAAGTTCACCTGGAGAAAGGGTAGGCTACCCACTACAGTATTCTTGGGCTTCCCTGATGGCTCAGATGGTAAAGAATCAGCCTGCAATGCGGGACACATGGGTTTAGTCCCTGGGTTGGGAATATCCCCTGGAGGAGGTCATGGATGGCAACCCACTCCAGTATTGATTCCTGGAGAATCCGCATGGGCAGAGGAACCTGGTGGGCTACAGTCCATAAACTTGCAAAGATTCGGACCTGACAAAGTGACTAAGCATACATCAGTCAAAATTATTATAAAATATTGATTATTCTCTGTGCTGAATATTATATCTTTGTATCTTATTATTTTACTCTTAGTAGTTTGCACCTTTGCGCTTGTTAATCCCCTTCCCCTCTTTTACCCTTCCCCTCACCTCTTTCCCTATTAATAATCACTAGTTTACCCTCTCTATTGTGAATCTACATCTGTTTTTTTTATATCCATCCATTTGCTTTATTTTTTCACTCTACAATTAACTGAAAATATACCATATTTATCTGTCTGTTTTCACTAAACATAATACACTCCAAGTCCATCTATATTGTTGCAAATGGTGATATTTCATTCCTTTTTATGGCTGAGTAATAGTCCATTTTGTCATTGTGTCTTGTATACACAATATAATATTATTTTCACATATGTATATTTACAAAATCTTAGTCTAACCATCTGTTGATAGACTCTGGGGTTGCTTTCATATTTTATTATTATAAATAGTGGCTATGAACATTGGGGTACATATATCTTTTCAAATTAGTGTTTTCATTTTCCTCAAATGTACACTCAGAAGAGGAATTGCAGAATCATATGGTGGTTCTATTTTAAATTTTTTGAGGAAACTCCCTACTATTTTCCATATCAACAGCACCAATTTACAGTCCCTTCGACAGTGAACTAGAATACCCTTTTCTCCACATCCTCAGCATTTGTTACTTGTGATTTTTTTGATGATAGTCATTCAGACATGTTTCTGGCAATATCTCATTGTGGTTTTGATTTGCATTTCCCTAATGATTGTGATGCTGTGCATCTTTTGCAGGTTCCTGTTGGCCAAATTTGTCTTCTTTGGGAAAATGGATTCCCTATTTTTAAACTGGTTGTTTTACTTTTTTGATTTTGAACTGTATGGGCTCTTTGGTATTTTGAATATTAAGCCTTTTTCAGACATTTGCAAATATCTTCTCCCTTTGAGTTAGATAATTTTTCATTTTTGTTTATGGTTTTCTTCACTACACAAAAGGTCTTTTAAATTTAATTCGGTAAAATTTGCTTATTTTTGCTTTTGCTTCCCTTGCTTGACAAGATAGAGCCAAAGAAATATGGCTAAGACTTATATTGGGAGTGTAGGTGAAGCAGTGATAAAAAATTTGCCTTCAGTGCACGACACCTGGGTTCAATTCCTGGGTGGGAAATGTACCCTGGAGAAGGGAATGGCAATCTATTCTACTATTCTTGCCTGGAGAATCACAAAAACACAGGAGCCTGGGCTACAGTCCACAGGGTTGTAAAGAGTTGGACATGACTAAGTGACTAACACACACAAGACTTATATTAAAGATTATGGTATAATGATATCTTCTAGCAATTTTATAGCTTCCATTCTTACGTTTCGGTCTTTAACCCATTTGAGTTTATTCTTGTATATGGTATTAGAAAATGTTCTAATTTCTTTCTTTTACATGTAGCTCTCTAGTTTTCCCGATATTGCTTATTGAAGAGACGCTCTTGCATATTTTTACCTTCTTTAAGTAACTGATAATTAATTTACAATATATGTATGAGTTTGTTTCCTGGTTCTCTATTCTTTTCCATTGATCTGATTTTGTGCCCTCCAGCTCTTTCGCCTTTTCCTCAAGATTGCTTTGGCTGCTTGGGGTCTTCTGTGCTTCCACTCAAATTTTAGAATTATTTTTCCTAAACATGTGAAAAATGTTATGAACATTTTGATAAGGATAGAATTAAATCTGTAGATTGTGTCGGGTAGTAGAGATATTTTTGCAATATTAATTCTTCCAATCCATGGACATGAGATATCTGCACATTAATTTTAATCATATTTAATTTCCTTCATTAATGTCATTTTTTGGAGCATAGGTCTTTTACTTCCCTTAGCAAGTTTATTTCTACGTATTTTATTCTTTTTAATGCAATTGTTAATGGGATTGTTTTTTGCTTTCTTATTTTGATAATTCACTATTGGTGTATAGAAAAGCAACAGATATTTGTATCAGATCAGATCAGTCACTCAGTCGTGTCCGACTCTTTGCGACCCCATGAATCGCAGCAGGCCAGGCCTCCCTGTCCATCACCAACTCCCGGAGTTCACTCAGACCCATGTCCATTGAGTCAGTGATGCCATCCAGCCATCTCATCTGCCCTCAATCCCTCCCAGCATCAGAGTCTTTTCCAATGAGTCAACTCTTCACATGAGGTGGCCAAAGTACTGGAGTTTCAGCTTTAGCATCATTCCTTCCAAAGAAATCCCAGGGCTGATCTCCTTCAGAATGGACTGGTTGGATCTCCTTGCAGTCCAAGGGACTCTCAAGAGTCTTCTCCAACACCACAGTGCAAAAGCATCAATTCTTCGGCACTCAGCCTTCTTCACAGTCCAACTCTCACATCCATACATGACCACAGGAAAAACCATAGCTTTGACTAGACGAACCTTTGTTGGCAAAGTAATGTCTCTGCTTTTGAATATGCTATCTAGGTTGGTCATAAATTTTGCAGCTTCAGTGAATTTATTATTAGTTTTTTATTAGAGTCTTGGGGTTCTCTATATATCATATCATTTGTTGTTGTTCAGTCACTCAGTCATATCCAACTCCTTGTGACCCCATGGACTGCAGCATGGCAGGCTCCCCTGTCCATCACCAACTCCCGGAGCTTACTCAAACTCATGTCTATTGAGTTGGTGATGCCATCCAACCACCTCATCCTCTGTCGTCCCCTTCTCCTCCTGCCTTCAATCTTTCCCAGAATCAGGATCTTCTCTAATGAATGGACTCTTCGCATCAGGTGGCCAAAGTCCTGGAGCTTCAACCTCAGCATCAGTCCTTCCTATGAATATTTAGGATTGATTTCCTTTAGAAGTGACTGGTTTGATCTCTTGCAGTCCAAGGGACTCTCAAGAGTCTTTTCCAACACCACAGTTCAAAAGCATCCATTCTTTGGTGCTCAACCTTTTTTATGGTCCAGCTCTCACATCCATACATGACTACTGGAAAAACCATAGCTTTGACTATAGGATCCTTTGTCATCAAAGTAATGTCTCTGCTTTTTAATACACTGACTAGGTTTGTCACAGCTTTCCTTCCAAGGAGCATGTCATCTATAAACAGTGACAATTCTATTTCTTCCCTTCCAATTTGAATGTATTTATTTCACTTGTGTTATTGCTATGGATGGGACTTCCAAAACTATGTTCAATAGAAATGGTGAATGGAAATTCTTGTCTTCTTCCTAATTTTAGATGAAAAGTTTTAGCCTTCACCACTGAGTATGAGATTAGCTGTGGATTTGTCATGAATGGCCTTTTCCTCCATACCAACTTTGTTGAAAGCTTTTAGTCATGAATGCTGCTGATTTTGTTGAGTGCTTTTTCTGCATCTATTGAGATGATTATGGGATTTTTATCCTTTGTTTTGTTAATGTGGTATATCACATTGATTGATTTGCAGATACTGAATCATTCTTTCACCCCCAAAATTAACCCCACTTTATCATGCTACTTGATCCTTTCTGTATACTCTTGAATTTAGTGTGCTAACATTTTGTGGATGATTTTTGCATCTATATTCATTAGGAATATTGGTCTGTAATTTTCTTTCTTTGTCTGGTTTTCATATAAGACTAATGTTGGCCTCACAGAATGAATTTGGGAGTGCTCTGTCTTTTCCAATTGTTTAGGATAGTTTGAATGGATAGGGATTAACTCATTTTATGTTTGGTAGGACTCCCCTTTGAAGCAGTCCAGTGCTGGAATTTTGTTTGTTGGAAGCTTGTGATTATTTATTGAATTTCAGTAATAAAATCGGTTTGTTCAGATTATCCATTTTTCCTATTCATCCTTGGAAGATTATCTGTCTCTACGAATTTATCATTTCTTCTAGGTTGTCCAATTTGCTGACACATAGCTAAAGTATTCTCTTATGATTTGTGTTTTTGTGACATTGATTATAATTCTCCGTTTTCATTTCTTATGCTGTTTATTTGAGCCCTCTCCCTGTTTTCTTCAGTTCAGTTTAGTCACTCAGTCGTGTCTGACTCTTTGCGACCCCATGAATTGCAGCATGCCAGGCCTCCCTGTCCATCACCAACTCCTGGAGTTCACTCAGACTCACGTCCATCAAGTCAGTGATGCCATCCAACCATCTCATTCTCTGTCGTTCCCTTTTCCTCCTGCCCCCAATCCCTCCCAGCATCAGAGTCTTTTCCAATGAGTCAACTCTTCACATGAGGTGGCCAAAGTCCTGGAATTTCAGCTTTGACATCATTCCTTCCAAAGAAATCCCAGGGCTGATCTCCTTCAGAATGGATTGGTTGGATCTCCCCTGTTTTCTTAATGAGTATCAATTTTGCTCATATTAAAAAAAAGAAAATATAGCTCTTGGGTTTATTCACTTTCTCTCTGTGCTTTATTATTTCCTGCATTCTGTTGACTTTGGGCTTTGTCTATTCTTTTTTTCTAATTTCTTTAAAGGGTAAATTAAGTTGTTTATTAGAGATTTTTCTTTTTCCTTGAGGTAGATTTGTATCACTAAAAACTTCACTCTTAGAACTGTTTTTGCTGCAGTCCATAGATTTTGGAAAGTTGTGTTTTATTTCAAGGTATTTCCTGATTTTGTCTTTGATTTATTCATTAACCCATTGGTCTTTTAGTAGCATGTTGTTTAGTCTCCACATGTATGTGTTTTTCATTTTTTTCCCTAAGACTGATTTATAGTTTCATACCATTGTGGTCTAAAATGATGCTTTATAAAATCTTCTATCCTCTTAAATTTGTTGAGACTTGTTTTGTGCCTAGGATGAGATATATCCTGGAAGATCTTCCAAATGGACTTGAAAAGAATGTTTATTCTGCTGTTTTTGGAAGGAATGTCCTATAGAAACCTATTAAGTCCAGCTGATCTAATGTGTCAATTTAGGCCACTCTTCTCTTATTGATTTTCTATGTGGATGATCTATCCATTTATGTAAGTGGGTCACTAAAGCTCCCTAATACTACTGTAATATTCATTTTCTCTTTTTACATCTGTTAATATTTGGTTTATGTAATACATATTCCTGTATTAGGTACATTTATGTATGCCAACATTACATCCTCTTCTTGTATTGATCCTTTTAAAATTATATAAAGCCTTTCTTGTCTTTCATTATAGTCTATGTTTCAAAATATACTTTGTCCAATATAAGCATTGCTACTGCAGGCTTCTTTACATTTCCATGTTCATGTAATATCTTTTCACTTTCAGCCTCTGTATATGTCTTTAACTCTGAAGTAAGTCTTTTGTAGGCACCATATAGATGGATCAAATTTTTCTGCTTTTATCCTGTAAGTCATCCTATGCTTTTGGGTGGTGCATATCATACATTGATGTTTAATATGATCATTGACATGTATGCTACATATGTATTTATTTCCATTTTGTTAATTGTTTTCTGATTGTTTTGTAGTTTTTCTATGTTCCTTTCTCTTTCACTTAAAAAGACCCTATAATACTTTCTGTAAAGATTCACTATTGATGAACTCTTTCTATTTTTCCTTGTTTGAGGAGCTGTTTATCTCTCTTTTCATTCTTAGTGATAACCTTGTTGAGTAGAGTAGACTAGGGTGTAGGTTTTTTACTTTCAGCATATTTCCCTTTGGCCTGCAAAGTTTCTGCTAAAAAGGTAGTATAGTGTAATGGAAGTTCCCTTGAATGTGGCTTTTTGTTTTTCTCTTGATGCCTTTTATATACTTTTTTATACTGGGGTAATGTCTATTAGTCTATCTTCCAGATTGCTTATTTTTTCTGTATCTACCAACCTCCTGTTAATTCCCTCTAATGTATTTTTCACTTCAATTATTGCATTCTTTAGCTCTGTTTTTTTTATATATATATTTTCTCATTCTTTGTTAAAATTCTCACTGAATTAATCTATTCTTTCCCCCTGTTCATTTAGCATTCTTATTATTATTGTTTTAGACTCTTTATCAGGTAAATTATTTATTTATTTATGCTTCATTAGAAGTTTTCAAGGTTTTTTCTTTATTCCTTCAAATGAAAGATATTTCTCTGTCTTCTTATTTTAACTTTGTCTCTATGAAATTAAATGAAAGCTACCTATCACAGTCTTGAAGGCATTTTCCTAGTGTGAGAGCATCCCAGTCAGTCTGCATATGCCCAGTGGATCTGAAGTGAACACAGGCCATGTCTTCCTCTAGGGTATTCTAGCAGCTACTGCCTTGGTGAGAGGTAGGGCTGGGGTTGAAAGGGCTAGAGACAGAGCCAGGGATGTTCTTATGATCAGTGGTCATCACTGACCTATAGGAGGCAGAATTGGAGCCCAAAAAGCTGGTGAAGGAGCCCTCAGGGTATTAAGTTTCTCTCAGGCATGATGGAAGTCTCTGTCTTCATTTGGCATCATCTATACCCACATATTAGTATATAGTTTATACAAAGAAAAATGGGGATACTTTTTCTTAATTGGAAAGTATCAGTTTTCTAATGATTAATTAGATCACGTTGCTGAGAAAAACATGCTTCTAAATTATAATTGATCTGATAATTGATTAGCATTCAGTTCAAAACTGAACTGGGCTCTACTGGCACCCATTACGGAGTAGGAGAAACAGTCTTACAGTAAAAATATCACATACTCCAAAGAGACCATCACTCCACAGAGAAGTTAGCAGGTGAAGTGGGGCTGTGCACTAGGCCAGGAGATTCAAAAGCAGCAGCCAGAAGAACAGTGAGTTCTGCACCCAAGCAATAGCCACTGGGTTGATGCCATCTCTTCTGGCCACTATCTTGCCCCTCATCAGGACCCTCTTAATTAGGCTTTGCAAGAGAGGTGGGAAGAGCTATTGTTGGATTTGGAGTCAATTATATGACCCTGTCTCCAGACTTCAAAATCTAAACCAGAAACTCTCAGAGTGTAACCTCCCCAAAGCCAGGCTTTTTTTCTCCTTTGATTCCTACTTGTCCCCACAGCCTACATCAATGCCTGGCACAGAAGATGTACTGATGAGGGTTTGTTGTAGTATTATTCACACTGAATTAACAAGCAAATAATTCTCTTCTGTATTTAGAATTTTTCTTATTTCTTCCTATTTCAATCTTCTTTTAAAAATTAAATGACACTATCATTATTAGTAGCTAAAATGTATTGAATGCTATGTGTCAAATACTGGTCTAAGTATTTCACACAAATTAACTCATTTACTTAAGCCAATTCTGTTAAATGTTCATAGCTCTTTTCCTATTCCATGTTTCACAATCAAAATTTCACTCACAGATGTTATTGCTTTGGACAACAAAATATTTTCTCACTGCAAAGTACTTCAATTTGCCCAACTACACATTTAGAGCCCATATCAGTGACCCCACAATCTGTCAGAGCAGATAGTTCTAGTTGTAACAACTATCTGTCTTTATTGTGTTGATATTGAGTGAGTCATAAAAATTCAAATGATAATCAAAAGAAATGCTAATCAGAATCGATTTTGTTTGTAAGTATGTTGTTCATACATTTCAGATTTTCAGTATATGAAATGGCTATCCGAAAGAATCATACTTACTACAGGGTAAATTCCAGATCCTTTAATAATTTATGCAAGGCATATATGATCTGATCTCTGCCTTTTAATCAGCTTCATCCTCTGGCACTTCCCACTCCTGAACACACCATTCTGTTTCCTGTTCCCATGTTCCTTGGCTATTGTACTGCTCAGTGTGCCCTAAGCTACAGTCCCTGACATTTCTCCCACACTGTAATGTGTGCTTCGTACTTTTAAACCTTTATCCTTAGTAGGGTAATGTGTGGCTCATACTCCTAAACCTTTATTAGATAAATGAGAGCATGGATAAAGAAGATTCAGTGCCAGAGAATGGTGAACTTCTTCTACTCTTGTTAGCATGAATGCTAACAACATATTTTAACACATACTATGTAATACATAAACCTCCTTTACTTCCAACATTGTGCGTTTTTTTTTTTTTTCCCCATAAGAATTCTCCAGAGGAAGCTTTCAGTTCCATCTTCCAGATACTCTCTTAACTCTCCAAAGACTAAGTCAGTTCAACATGAAAAGGGTTTGAAAAAAAAATGTCCTTGTCTTGAGACAAATATGTCCTCAAGAACACTTTGTGCATGTCTTCTCCTTTCTCTGCCACCACCCAGTGGAGTCAGCTCTGTGCTTTTAGACTAAGTAGTCCTGTAGGCACTCTGTTTCACACACTCACTAAACATGGCCAGAGGGACAAAGGGCACCTTTCTTTTTTTCTGCTTCTGAGCATTTTTCATTTGGCTGCTATGTATTTGCAAATATCAGAAATTCCAGGAATAAACTTTATAAACATGTTAAAATATCTGGAGTGGTTTCAGATTAATAACTTATATAAGCTAAATAAACATGACATGTGGACCCTTAAAGGTCAAACTATTTTTTCTCACTTGAAATGCATTAATGATTTCTGTATGTCAAATTTCAAGAACAAGCAAATATTTTCCAGACTTTTATTTCCTTCCTCTATTCTAAAATTACCTTCTCCATACCACCAAACAGATTGACTTCAGAAGCACAGCCCTGATTATGCCCCTCCTTGGCTAAAAGCTTTTACTAGAACATTATTATTATGAAATAATGTACAAGCATTTTTGTGAGATCCTCAAAGCCCTCCAAGGTCAGATCAACTTATCTTCCTGTCTCATATTCCAAATTCCACTTACATGTACTCAGTTTTTCCATATAAATTATCCCTCATGATGTTCCTAATTCTGCCTTCTTTTGCCTAGAATTACTTTCCTCTGAACTGTCTATTTTCTATATTTCTTTATTGTGGGTATTACATGTTTGCTTATTTAATAGTCTTTTGTTCATGCATGAGTTGTTGTTATTCAGTCGCTAAGTCGTGTCTGACTCTGCGATCTCATGGACTGCAGCACCCCAGGCTTCCCTGTCCTTCACTATCTCCCAGAGTTTGCTCAAACTCATGTCCATTAAGTGAGTGATGCCATTCAACCATCTCATCCTCTGTCGCCCTTTTTTCCTACCCTCAGTCTTTCCAAGCATCAGGGTCTTTTCCAAGACCCTGCCTGAGTGTGGATAGGTATACATTGTCAATTAAATGTTAACTTTTTGAAGTTTCTTGTTTATAGTCTCCACAATTCAGAACATTATATATAGTGACTACTCAATAAATGCATTGAATAAATGAGAAAATTATTATGTTTTCTAATAAAACCACCATTCAAATTAATCACAAAGTTTTTCAGTTTCACAGTTATCATCCAAACCTCAGTTGTATCTGCCTGCTATCCACCAGTTAAAAATTGCAGAAATCTTGCTGGACAAAATAATCCCCTCTCTTCTGGAAAGAAGCACCATTTTCTGACATGGAATCTTGCCACTGCTGTTCTTTCATATTAACGTGGATATCCAAACCCTTAGAAAGGGAAGCATTATTTCCACATATTTTCAAAAGTATGTCAATGTAGCAACTAAAAAACAACAGCAAGGACTATTACAAACTGTGCAGCTTGCAAACATGAAAGTGAAAGTGCTAGTAGCTCAGTGAAATCCAACTGTGACCGTATGGACTGTAGCCCACCAGGCTCCTCTGTCCATGGAATTCTCAGGCAAGAATATTGGAGTGGGTTGCCATTCCCTTCTCCAGGGGATCTTCTGTACCCAAGGATGGAATCCAGGTCTCCCGAATTGTAGGCAGATTCTTTACTGTGTGAGCTACCAGGGAAGCTAAGTTTGTAAACATAGACTTTGGCAATCTGCTTTCTGCTCCAGAAATTTCCAAGTCAAGGCAATTTTAGAAATGTTCCATAGAAAGAACTGGAGATTCAATTTGTGTAGTCACTTACCCCCTAAATTCACACTGATACATAATTTGCATATTTGAAAGTCAGGATCATTCTTAGACTTACAAAGTTGTATTCATAAAAGTAAAAGAGTAAGTTTCAGTCTTAAATTTCATACTTCCATTTCTAAAATGTAATTCATTTACTAACTTCTTTTAAATAGTGTTGTCAGGACAAATTGCAACTTTGCCTGTTGTTCTGTGATGGAAATAGAAGTGATTTTTCATGAAGATTGTGTGTGTGTGATATATATATATTATGATTGGATTTGGATTGGGAAACTCTTTAAGGGGGCCTTTTAGATATACAAGTGTAAATCCAATTCTATTCCAGAAAGGAATATTTCCATACACTGAAGTACTAAATGTTCTGTCCAGTATCTTTTGAGTTTATATGTCTGGACTCCACGTGGGAGAGCCCTAATGGAAAGATACATTGTCATGAGTGGTAAGTCTGGGGGTTAGGAGAGTAATGGCAGATCCCTGGCAGAGAGACATGGAACTAGAAACTTCTGTTTACTATCTGATAAAAGAGAACATATGATGAGATTTCTATGATTCCCTTCCCCAGGCTACATTGTAATTTTTTCTGATCTCAGTAAAAGTTCTCTGTTCTTTGAGTAAAACTTTCTTAAATAATAAACTTTAATAAAGTCTGACGCTGTTTCCACTGTTTTCCCATCTACTTCCCATGACGTGATGGGACTGGATGCCATGATCTTCGTTTCCTGAATGGCTTTAAGCCAACTTTTTAACTCTCCTCTTTCACTTTCATCAAGAGGCTTTTTAGTTCCTCACTTTCTGCCATAAGGGTGGTGTCATCTGCATATCTGAAGTTATTGATATTTCTCCCGGCAATCTTCATTCCAGCTTGTGTTTCTTCCAGTCCAGCGTTTCTCATGATGTACTCTGCATAGAAGTTAAAAGAGCAGGGTGACAATATAAAGCCTTGACGTACTCCTTTTCCTATTTGGAACCAGTCTGTTGTTCCATGTCCAGTTCTAACTGTTGCTTCCTGACCTGCATACAAATTTCTCAAGAGGCAGGTCAAGTGGTCTGGTATTCCCATCTCTTTCAGAATTTGCCACAGTTTATTGTGATCCACACAGTCAATGGCTTTTGACATAGTCAATAAAGCAGAAATAGATGTTTTTCTGGAACTCTTTTGCTTTTTCCATGATCCAGCGGATGTTGACAGTCAGATTTTATTTTTTTGGGCTCCAAAATCACTGCAGATGGTGATTGCAGCCATGAAATTAAAGACGCTTACTCCTTGGAAGGAAAGTTATGACCAACCTAGATAGCATATTCAAAAGCAGAGACATTACTTTGCCAACAAAGGTCCATCTAGTCAAGGCTATGGTTTTTCCTGTGGTCATGTATGGATGTGAGAGTTGGACTGTGAAGAAGGCTGAGTGCCGAAGAATTGATGCTTTTGCACTGTGGTGTTGGAGAAGACTCTTGAGAGTCCCTTGGACTGCAAGGAGATCCAACCAGTCCATTCTGAAGGAGATCAGCCCTGGGATTTCTTTGGAAGGAATGATGCTAAAGCTGAAACTCCAGTACTTTGGCTACCTCATGTGAAGAGTTGACTCATTGGAAAAGACTCTGATGCTGGGAGGGATTGGGGGCAGGAGTAGAAGGGGACGACAGAGGATGAGATGGCTGGATGGCATCACTGACTTGATGGACGTGAGTCTGAGTGAACTCCAAGAGTTGGTGATGGACAGGGAGGCCTGGCATGCTGCGATTCATGGGGTCACAAAGAGTTGGATACGACTGAGCGACTGAACTGAACTGAACTGAACTGAAGGAATCATAGGATGGATGTGTTCTCAAACTTAGGAGAACTCATGGAGGAGTAATATTGACCTAGCAATCTGTGATCTATATAGACGTCCAGACAAGCAGCTGAAATTGAAGATGCCAAGTGACATACAGGAAGCATTAGTGAAACAATAAAATGTTCCTCAAGTTACAAGAAATTTTTAGGGAGGGAAACTTGATAAACAACATTATTTTCTGTAAATCAGGCAAGAGAGGGAAATGCAAACTATTTTTATTTGGGTTTTAAAGAGGAGGAGTCACATAGAAGGGTGAAGAATTTAGGGACATCAAGTTCCTATAAAAAAGTCAGATGTAATCAAAGTGATTCACAAAGTGTAAGAATTTATGACAAGTAATACTTAATATACTCATTAATGTTTATTGATTTGTTGCTGTTTTTCAGTCACTAAGCCATGTCTAACTCTTTGCGACCCCAAGGACTGCAGCCTGCCACGCCCTATCCTTCTCTATCTCCCAGAGTTTGCATAAATTCATGTCCATTGAGTCAGTGCTGCCCCTTTCTTTTGCCTTTGATCTTTCCCAGCATTAGGGTCTTTTCCAGTGAGTAAGCCCTTCATATAAGGTAGCCAAAGCATTGAAGCTTCAGCTTCAACGTCAGTCCCTCCAATGAATATTCAGGGTTAATTTCCTTTAGTATCGACTAGTTTGATCTGCTTTCAGTCCAAGAGACTCTTAAGAGTCTTTTCCAATACCACAGTTCAAAAGCATCAATTCTTCAGTGCTCAACCTTGTGTATGGTCCAACTCTCACATCCATACACGACTACTGGAAAAACCATAGCTTTGACTATACAGACCTTTGTCAGTAAAGTGATGTCTTTGCTTTTTAATATGCTGTTGCTGCTGCTGCTGCTGCTGCTAAGTCACTTCAGTCGTGTCGACTCTGTGCGACCCCACAGACGGCAGCCCCCGTCCCTGGGATTCTCCAGGCAAGAACACTGGAGTGGGTTGCCATTTCCTTCTCCAACAATGAAAGTGAAAAGTGAAAGGGAAGTCGCTCAGTCATGTCGGACTCTTCGTGACCCCATGGACTGCAGCCTACCAGGCTCCTCCATCCATGGGATTTTCCAGGCAAGAGTACTGGAGTGGGGTGCCATCGCCTGCTGTTAGGTTTGTCATAGCTTTCCTTCCAAACAGCAAATATCTTTTAATTTCATGGCAGCAGTCACCGTTTACAGTGATTTTGGAGCCCAAGAAAAGAAAATCTGTCTCAGCTTCCACATTTTCCCTTTCTATTTGCCGTGATGGCACTGGATGCCATGATCTTAGTTTTTCTTAATGTTGAATGTATTGACTATGTGATGTTAATTGTATAATTATGTAATTATTTGATTTTGTTAATAATGTAATTAAAGTAATCATTAATGTTTATTTTGAACAGTTCCTCATTATTCAGAGAAATTCATTTTGGCTTTCAGGACTGAACCAAGGTAATTAATGCTGTATCCAGTATATTCTTTGACTCCTGATAGATAGAGGTGGAAGATAGATATTCAGGGAAGAATACATGCTCAGCTAATAAGTCCCAAACCTGATCATTTTCTTCTCTACTAAAGATGTCTTTGCCTCCTACATTGGAAGAGAAACACCTTTTAATTAGCTGTCAAAGAAACAGAAATATTCAAATAGAAAAAATGAAAAATAGAAATAGTAAAAGATAATTTAGACAATAATGGATTCTGTAGAAAACCCATACAGATAATTTTATAATTATAACAAAAATTGGAACACAGGTAAATGGTAAATCATTTTATTATATGTTATAGAAACTATTTGCATTTTATATTCATTTTTCAGTAATTAAATGCTTTATATTTTCACTAACTTTACTGAGGATTCATAACTGATATTTCTTTGACATCTTGAGTTTAGCTCATTTTAAATTAATATTGTATTTGGAGGGAGTACATTTTTTATCTGCTACTCATGTGGAAGACAAAAGATAAAGATGGTAAATAATTTTTTATCTTTTAGTTTGATGTTATTCAATTGTTGTTTTTTACTGATATTCTAGGTAAAAACAAATATTGCAATAGCCTCCTGTTCACTCTCCACTGCTATCTTTACCATCTCTAAGCATTCCTGACACACATAAAGAATTCTCCTTTTTTCACACATTGAAAAGCTTCCTTCATGTCAAACACCTGTCTTTCTGAATTTGTATTGCCCACATAATAGATGTCAATTGTTCTTGTCTGTGCAGTTTTCCCTCCTTATTCCACAATAGAATTATTCTTTCCTTTGGGGAACCTGTTCTATGGGACTATATGAGTCTGGTCACTCCCCATGAAACACGGACAATGGAATATGATCCAGGACTAGCCAAAGTTCTCCCATCTTCCTGGACCTTGTGACTTGTTCAGGAATACATGTGAAAGACTCAAGCCAGGCTAAACAGAATCTCCTCTGAAGGTTTCCCTCTGGGACTATCAGAAAAGACCTACCTTATTGGAGTTGATAGGCTGATGGGATATCAGGTGGGGCTGTAGTAAGCCATTTGTCCTACCACGTAACCTGACACTATTCAAGAAGTGAAGACCAAGACAGAGTACTCACATTCTCATTTAAGTCCTGAATCTGACTGAGACTGAAACTTCAGTGCTCTTAGACTTCTTGGTACATGAACCAGTGTATTGTCTTTTGATAAAGCTTCTTTGAGTTGTGTTCCTGTCATTTACTAGAAGGATTCCTGACTCATAAACTGATTCTTGAATTGCATGGTCTATGCCCCATCCATGTGCCAAGATATCCTGTTACTTTATTCCTATACCCCCTTCCCTATGAGACTTGCTTACCTAAACTATGTACCTATTGACTTTTGTCCCATGCTATTTCCTTCTTGTTGGACATGATACCTACTCAGTTTAATAAGCAAGTCAGTCTCCAGAGCCTAGCTCTGGC
This sequence comes from Bos taurus, assembly GCF_002263795.3. Lineage (NCBI taxonomy): Eukaryota > Metazoa > Chordata > Mammalia > Artiodactyla > Bovidae > Bos > Bos taurus. Next base: position 40,233,691 of record NC_037332.1, read on the forward strand.
CCACAGTAAATAATGGTAGGCCATGAACAATGCCAGCTATGTTTTAAAACAGTATTCTTCACAGAACAGAATTAGCAATGGCAAAACTCATTGAATTTCTGTGAACTCCTAGATAGATTAACAAGGTTTTATTTTTGTCACTATCAAAGTAAATTACCAGAACATAGTGGATGTTACCATCTCTTTTTTGCCTAAAATCTTTGATATTTAAAACCTATCTTTGTTAATTCTAAGAAAATGTCTCTTCTTTAAACAAATCAGATTAGTATCTTATATAATGCTCATGTAGTTATTCAACAATATTAATTGCCATTTACTCTAAGACAGATATTATTCTAGGCATAAGGGACATGTCAAAGAAATGGGCAAGGAATTTAGAATTTATAGTCTAGGAAGATGAGATGGCTAACAAAAAAACTCAAAAAAACAAATGAAGGTGAGATGTGGTGCTCCTTAACCCTGAGCCAGGGAGGCTTTTCTGATGGTTGCAACAGAAGTGTAGTGACCTGAACAAAGTGAAGAAGGGAGCCATGATACAGTCAGGAGAAGAGCATTCCAGGTAGAAGAGACTCTGTGTGCAAAACTCCTGAAGTTGCTCTTCTCAGAACACCAACAAAGCTTGTGTGGCTGAAGTAGAATAAACAGGGAGGGGGAAGTGGAGTCAAGGCTGGAAAGTCAAGAAGAGGAAGATTGGCTTTGCAGCCACTACAAAGACTCTGGCTGCTACTCTCAGTGAGCTTGAAAGTCACTGGTCAACAAAGTAATAAGATCTGACTTTACATTGTGAAAAGGTCTTTCTAGCTGCTGTCTAATAAATAAACCAAATGCTGAAATAAGTGTAGGAGTAGAAAGACCAGTTAACAGCATATTGCTGCTGCTGCTGCTGCTGCTGCTAAGTCGCTTCAGTCGTGTCTGACTCTGTGCGACCCCATAGATGGCAGCCCACCAGGCTCCTCCGTCCCTGGGATTCTCCAGGCAAGAACACTGGAGTGGGTTGCCATTTCCTTCTCCAATTCAGGAAAGTGAATGTGAAGTCGCTCAGTCGTGTCCGACTCTTAGCGACCCCATGGACTGTAGCCCGCCAGGCTCCTCCATCCATGGGATTTTCCAGGCAAGAGTACTGAAGTGGGGTGCCATTGCCTTCTCCAATAGCATATTGGTATAATGCAAATGATATTACGTGGCTTGGGCAGTGGTAATAATGGTAGAATTGCTAAGAGTTGGACACAACTGAGCGACTTCACTTTCACTTTTCACTTTCATGCATTGGAGCAGGAAATGGCAACCCACTCCAGTGTTCTTGCCTGGAGAATCCCCTGGACCGGGGAGCCTGGTGGGCTTCCGTCTATGGGGTCGCACAGATTCGGACACACTGAAGCAACTTAGCAGCAGCAGCAGCAGCAGTGAGATTCTAGATGCATTTTGAACAAAGATCAAGTTGTTTTAGTTAGTAGGATGAATATGGTGACAGATTGGTATTTAGGTTGGACATGTTAAGCCTAAGGTGCCTATTATACATTCAAGTGGACATGCTAAGTAGACAGTTGAGTATATGAGTCTGGAGTTCAGCAGAAACAGCTAGTTTAGATGCATAAACTTGAAAGTTATTAATTTGGCTGAAATCATCTAGGGAGTGATGTAAGACATCTGAGAGCTAAATCATGGACCTTCCAATTTAGAGTGAGGAGAGATTGGTAAGGACCAGCAAATGATATTGTGATGTGTGTAGCTAATAAGGAAAAAGGGTACTGAGAGGGGAGGTAGGAGAGAGATAGAGAGACAAAGAATGAGAAGGACAGAGATATTCCAGAAGGCAAGAAAGTGAGAATTCGGAAATGCTCAATATTAATAAATATTACATGAGAACAGAGAATTGACCATTGTACTTGGCAATGAACAGGTCATTGGAGACCTTGACAAGAGCTGATTCAGTGAATTAAAAGGCCAATTGGCCTGGATTCAGAAAAAGATTAGAAGAGAACAGTAGAGGCAGCAAACTTTGACAACATTTTTTTAAAGTTTTACTGGAAAGGAGATTGAGAAAGGACAGTTGCAAGAGAGATATAGATTAGAAATATAGCTTATTGGTATGATGTTGGGAAAGATTTGTTAAAAGGGGAAAGTCAATGATGTCATAGAGTGTTTTAGGGGGCAAGGTGGCCCAAACCAGAAAACACAGCAGGGCTTAAAATGAAAAAGGGGCAAGAGGCAAATTCAAAAAAGCAGCCAAGATGGAATTGATGATGGGAGGATGCAAAAGATAGAACAAGGATTCAAAAGATCAGATAAGAGAATGTGGAATGGGGAGAAAGTCAGATTAGTAACTAAGAGTAGAGCTTGTAAGGGAGAACAACTTGGCATAGGGAACAAAATCAGAGACAGAGAGAGTAGTATAGAAAATTACTGAAACACTGAAATGAAAAGCCAGTTACATCTTGTCTAGGAATCCAGAAGTTAATTATAAAGGAGAATGTTTCTCCACAATGATATTCTTACTTCTCAAAAGCTACACTACTCTATATGTTAAAGGGAAATGACTGTTCCTAACCCAGAACACAGTGGTCATCACAGAGGGATTTCTTCGTCAGTACATAATAACAATTTGACAGACATTGAAGTCTCCTTGGATTGCCTTCCGTGGTTTCCGCATGTGGATTCCATGTGGAATCAATGTACAGGATTACATGGATTAACCCCCTGTACATGATCTGGAGCCAAAAACACAGAGTCCCTTTGGAGATTCAAGCTCTGAATGGACAATGAGCAGCTCTAGGACTTAAATGCTCTTCACTGAGCGATGATTAGTCATTTAAATGCATGAAGATTAATCGTTATGATTCCCAAGGATGAATTATGAGAGCACAAAAAATGAATGAGCTTAAGAGTCAAAATGAATTTGAATCCTGGCTTCAGTTTACTTTAGAAATATTTCATGGATCTCAGTTTATCTATATAAATGGGGTAATAATATTTATCTCAAAAGTTATTTTAAGAATAAGATCATGTGGCATATGTGAAATCACCTATCACAGTTCCTAAAGTCCTCAGGAAAGGGTTTATTTTTTTGTTATCCTCTTTCCTTTCCTTTTCTTTTTCCTCACTCCATCCTTCCTTCATTCTCAAACAGTCCCTGCCCTTGTCTCCTTTTCTTCATTTCCTTTTTAGGCACTAAATAGCATTTAGATGTTTACTGGGAATATTTTATTTAAATACATTATTTTTTTTAAATCCCCATCTGTCATTAGAAAGTGTGATAAAGGTCTAAATTCATGTACTTACAAGAAACATAAGTTCACTATTTGTCACAGAATCTTATTGCTTTAATTCTAACTTGAATCTTAAATTAATTATATTTATTTCATAATATCTCTGCCCCTGAAATTTAGCATGACCTCTCAGAAGGTTTCCCACTGACCCACTTTTGTGAATTTTATTTTGGGTTAGATAGAGTAACAATGCATTCCTTACAATTTCCTATGTAGGTAACAGAAGTTTTCTTTTTGTTGTTGTTAAGTAGGTATGGCTATTACATTTTTTGTATATTGCTTTATAAATGTAAAATCTTAGATATATCAAAATATCTCAAGTCTGGGGGAAAAAAAAAAAGCTGTCTTTAAACAATTCCCCTGAAAGTAAATTCTGTCTCCTCTTCCTGTTTACATAATACATGTTACTTTTGCTTGGAAAAAAATTCTTGAACCCTTAACAGCCACAGCAGCTTTCCTGTTTGCCTAGCCTTCCATCATCTCACAAGCATCACTAGGGTGTGATATTTGCTCTAGCAGCAGGATGATTAATGGCCTTTCTTGCTGATTCCTATCTAAATCATCAGATTCTCTTCATTGATCATTTCTCAATAGTTTCTACTCAGCTTGATTCAAATAATTTTGTGTAAGATTGTAGGCCATTTCAGACCTAATGAAGGATTTTGTGTGTGTGTGTGTGTGGAAGCAAAGTATTCTAAGTGATTCTTGTCTTCTTCAGGATGTGAGTGAAGTATAGCTTTGTACATTCACAAGCATTCTTAAAAAATGATGTATTGATATTTTACAGAAGAATATAAAAATAAATTGTATATAAAAGATAAAATTACATTAAATTGTTATTTTACTAAGACTACTATTTTTAGATGGATTTTCTACAAAGACTTGATTTTTATAACTATTTTACCAAAACAAGGTAACATTGAAAATATAAGGAAATATACATAGAGGAACAGGGCCACAGATTTTTACTCAGTGGATATGTCTCAGTTATGCAAAATGGATAAATTCTAGAGACTTGTGGTAAATACAGGACTCTGTGTTTTAAAATGCGTTGAGGAAAATTCTCACATTAAGTGTTCCTAACACACACACACACACACACACACATATGCAAACAGAAGGAACTTTTTTAAAGTGATGGATATGTTTATCACCTCCATTGCAGTGATGATATCACCAGTGTGTGCTTATGTACAAACTCATCAAAAGTTATATATTAAATATGTAAAACTTTTGCATATCAATTTTAAAAAGAAAAGAGACAAAAACTCAAATAGCTGTACTCAGTTTTATATGAAACCATCAACTATTCAAATAAATTATGAAGTAATGCAAGTGAAAATAAAATACATTAAATAGCAGCAAATAAGCTTTTAAAATATAGTTCTAAAATGTGTAGGTAATCTAAACTATTATGGAAGGAAAGAAATTAACTTTTGGTTTCAGTTCAGTTCAGTCACTCAGTCGTGTCCGACCCTTTGCGACCCCATGAATCGCAGCATGCCAGGTCTCCCTGTCCATCACCATCTCCCAGAGTTCACTCAAACTCCCGTCCATCGAGTTGGTGATGCCATCCAGCCATCTCATCCTTTGTTGTCCCCTTTTCCTCCTGCCCCCAATCCCTCCCAGCATCAGAGTCTTTTCCAATAAGTCAACTCTTCGCATGAGGTTGCCAAAGTACTGGAGCTTCATCTTTAGCATCATTCCTTGCAAGAACACCCAGGGCTGATCTTCTTCAGAATGGACTGGTTGGATCTCCTTGCAGTCCAAGGGACTCTCAAGTCTTCTCCAACACCACAGTTCAAAAGCATCAATTCTTCGGTGCTTGGCTTTCTTCACAGTCCAACTCTCATATCCATACATGACTACTGGAAAAACCACAGCCTTGACTAGACGGACATTTGTTAGCAAAGTAATGTCTCTGCTTTTCAATATGCTATGTAGGTTGGTCATAACTTTTCTTCCAAGCAGTAAGCGTCTTTTAATTTCATGGCTGCACTCAGCATCTGCAGTGATTTTGGAGCCCCCCAAAATAAAGTCTGACACTATTTCCACTGTTTTCCCATCTATTTCCCATGAAGTGATGCGACGGCGCACAAGCGCGGGCGGCTGCGACTGCGCACAAGCGTGGCCAAGAGGAGCTACCCCACGTCTGAGGTCAAGGGCAGCAGCGAGAGTGCCAGGCTGCGACGGTATAGGAACGGCCTAGAGGAGCTACCCTACGTCTGAGGTCAGGGGTGGCAGCTGAGAGGAGCTACCCTGCGTCCGAGGTCAGGGGCGGCCGTGGAGAGAAGCTACCCCACGTCCGAGGTCAGGGGCAGTGGCCGAGAGTGCCAGGCTGCGACAGTGCCAGAGCAGCCGGGAGGAGCTACCCCCTCCCGAGGCCAGGGGCGGCGACGGAGAGGAGCAACCGCATGTCCAAGGAGTGGCAGCTGCGTGGGCGCAGAAGGGCCTAGAGGAGCTACTCCATGTTCAAGGTCAGGAGGAGCGGCCGTGAGGAGATACCCCTCGTCCAAGATAAGGAGCAGCTGCTGTGCTTTGCTGGAGCAGCCGTGAAGAGATACCCCATGTCCAAGGTAAGAGAAACCCAAGTTAGACGGTAGGTGTTGCAAAAGGGCATCAGAGGGCAGACACACTGAAACCATAATCACAGAAAACTAGTCAGTCTAATCACACTAGGACCACAGCCTTGTCTTAACTCAGTGAAACTAAGCCATGCCCTGTGGGGCCACCCAAGATGGGCGGGTTATGGTGGAGAGGTCTGACAGAATATGGTCCACTGGAGAAGGGAATGGCAAACCACTTCAGTATTCTTGCCTTAAGAACCCCATGAACAGTATGAGAACTTTTGGTTTAGGGAACATCAATTTAATATCAAATTTATTAGAATTGACACTAGAAAATATGAGATCTGTATGTACACAATTACAGGACAAAGGTCTTGAGTGGGCAAAAACAACTGCAATCTTCTTAGAGGTCCTCATTCAGAGGGCTCTGCTGTTGAAGGCAAGAGAAGGGTGACAAGGAAAATAAGGGAATAAAATGCCAGAAGAAAACTTCTCCCAGTTTATTTATGACAAGCAGATAAAGATGGGAATGGCTTGTGAACAAGTGATAGTGTTTCATTCTCAGAGTACGGATCTGCTCACTCAAGCAAACTGCCCTCCTATAGAAGCCATATGTCTGGTTTTAGATTTTAACCATGTACTATACACATTAGCACTGTCCAAGAGTAATCTTTGATGCTAGTCTTTTTCAGAACTTCATCGTTAGCTTGCCTCTGAAGTTTAAATTAATCATTATTAGAATGATAAAAATGTTTAAATATTTTAAAATGTGTTCTTTACAAAAATAATATTCCTTTAGGAAAAGAGCAAATTTTTAAAATTCCTGTCATAAGTCCTAAGACTTTCACCTACTAAGAAACATCACCACTATCACAGAAACACAGAAAAATTGTGTATGCCATGTTCCTTCTAGTTTAAACCAGCAACATTAAACACCGAGTATATGTGTATATGTGCCAATTATCTTGTCTTCAAGCATTCTGTCTAAAATAACTGAACAAGTAAGAGTAATTTTAGGGTTTTATAAAAGGTTTTGACATTCTTTTCCCTGAGAGGGCAAACCTTGTCCAAAAACTAAAGTTATTGAATCTGTTGAAGGAACAGAAAGCATTAGTTTTTGATGTCAACCTACTGTGGATTTGTTTATCCAGTCAATTCATCTGGGGATTAAAATGGCTAAGAAGCCTGGTGGAGGAGATGAGCTGACATCAGGAAACCTGTCAGTGTTAATTCCCTGGAAGTCGTTGGAGGGAGCTTGGCAACAGGAATTGTTTCATCCATGTGTTCTTCTGTGCAGCAGAGTCTCTTGGCTCTGCGGTAGTTCTCTCAAATATGGAAGAGAGAGTGGGCCATTGCATTCAGCAGTCCATTTACTTTGGAGAAATAAGTGATTTATTCTAATATGGGTATGTAGCTTAAAATATTTATGTAGCATGATGACATTTGGCCTGTTTAGCGTATTCTCTGAAACCCACAGTTTAAAGCTTAATTCTTCTTGGAAACTTTTTCCAACATAAACTCATTAAAACTTCTGTGATTGCTTAGAACCCCAGAGATTCTTAGAATTACTTAGAATCCCAGAGATTGCTTAGAATCCCAGAGATAAGAGTTGCTTATCTCTGGGATAAGCTTTATTTTTTGACAAAATATTGACAAGATAAAAAAAATGCATGGTCATCAAGTGTCAGAAAGTCTGGAGTTATTTAGGCAATCAGCCCATTTTCTGGTACTATTTTTTTTGCTTTTAAATTTATTCTAATTAAACTATGACTTAGTCCTGCATTAATTTGGATTCCAAGAGATTTTAAAGTTCTTCATTGATTGAAAATTGTTTTTAAAATAAATTCTATGATAACTCAGTTGCCAGATTTATCAGTGTTTGGGATAGACACCACCATTATAAAATTCATCCCTGTGCTTAGGTACTAAGATTTCTGCCTCTCACAATCTTAATGAGGTGCATATAATAGTCTTTCACAAAGAGAGGTTGTGGTATTTTCTCCCTGTCCCCAGTGCCTCAGGTTTTACTTTTCAAAATGTTCTTAAATATATTCGACTAAGTAATTACTAATTTTAAAAAATCATTACAGGGACAGGAAACTCACACTTTCTAAAAGCAATGCCTGGCATAGATACCTTCTTTACTGGCCACTTGAAATCTTAAATACTTTTATTCAGTGTCAGTCCTATATAGCTGCAAGTGTAAAAGATTATTTTTAACTAGCTGCATGTTAGTGTAGACAACATCCTAAGCACACAAAGTAGGCTGCCACATAACATTGAGCAGAGTTCCATGTGCTATACAGTAGATTCTGTTTGGTTACCCATCTTAAATATAGCAGTGTGTACACGTCCATCCCAAACTCCCTAGCTTTGGATACCTGGGTACTGAAAATTGTGGTAGAGTTCAGTCAATATCCTTGCTATAGATATTGGGGATTTTATGACAGGCAGTCCTGGCATACTAAGGCTTCTACAAAAGATCTGGGACTTTTATAATATTCTAGAGCAGAGACTGGCAAATTTCTTCAATAAAACACTAGATAGTAAATATTTTTGATTTTCATGCACATGTTATCTGTCATATTGTGTCTCCTCTTCCCAGTCCTCTTCCTACCCCTCCTTTTCATTCTTCAAGCAAATCCTTTAAAAAAAATTTTTTTTAATACATTTTTGTAGTGTAGGCTGTAAAAAATAGGCCTTGGCTATATTGAGCCAACTATCTGTAGTTTCCTAAACTCTGTCCTAAAAGGTAGAGAGTAGACAAATGATCTGAAATAAGGGCACTGTATTTGTCAAAATGTGCTAACTTCTGTTGCAAGCAATTCCCAAACCCCAAGACTTAATGAAATAGTGAACTGTTTCCAGTTCCAATGTGGAACTGGAAGGTCCACATTGTGGAGGTGAGTTGGGGTAGAGTTTGTTTTAAGGGGATTCATATGCCCTGAAAGTTCTTTAGGTACGCAGGTTCTTTTTTATCAAATGTCTATCACTAAGGGCTTCTGAGTCTTCTGCTGAACCTTTGCACCTGGCTAATGGAGGAGGGAAGAGTGAGTGAAGGGGGATCTTAACAGGAGATTTTAAGGACTAGACTTGTAAATATTGCACTTTACTGAACTCAGTGTGATGGCCACATCTGAGAGAGGGACTGGAAAATGTAATTAGCAGTGTCAGCAGGGCACAGATATTAGAAACCACTAACCATCTCTGGGAAGTAGTCAAGTAGACTGTCAGCAGCAGTATGCAAACTTTTGAGAATAGGGAGGCAGGAATCATGAGGAGAGGTAGAAAAAGGTAGAAAGGAGGGGAGTGAAGATAAATCTCTTCCCACTTAGTAGAAACCTTAGGAGGGTTATGTCTACATGCTGCATGCAAGGATAGAAATTTTACTAGAGGAATTTAAAATGATAGATGATAGATAAGTAGTAGGCAAATTAGGTGAATATTGAAGTAAAAAATTAGAAAGTAATATTCCCCAACATGATAATTTTCATTGGCAATCTTTCCAATGCAGAATGGGAGTTGAGGTCATTAAGATAAAACATTTCTAATATTATTTAATTTTGATCAGGATGTAAATGATCTACTAATCACACTTTCCAGTAGATAGGATAATTTTTTGCAGACTTTGGTTTTGTCATTATACATGAATATTTTAATTTCATCTCATCTTCTCAGTCAGTAGGAAGTGACCTTTGTTTGACATTATTTTGTTATAAATGGTGCTTAAATAGCTTCCATTGATATCACTGTTGGAAATTCAAACATTATAGCAGAAATTTACACTTATAAAACCACAGTTAAAGCAGAAAGCTCTATGTAAGCATTTGCTAGTAATGGAACCCCCATAGATCAGTACAATTACATAGGATGTTTAGAAGAAATAAAGTATATCAGGAAGCATTTTCGCTGTGTTATGTATTTTCCATAAGATAGAAGTTACTTGTTTTGATTTTCAAGAGCCCAGGACATCTTTCTAAGCTAACAAAACTCAGTGACTTCAAAAGACACTTTGTAAATTTTGTCAATTTTCTATAAACCATGGCAATTATTTGGATTACAAATCTGTCCAAAAGAATTATCATCGTTTTAATTGTAATAGTATAATGTCAAGTTTCCCTAAATTTAATTATAGTTCTAGTGCTATTGCAATTAAGTTATCAAGGTTTGTGTAGGTGTCTATGTGAAAGTTAACAAATTGATTCTAAAGTCTATATGAAATCAAGAAGAAGCTAGAAAAAAACCCTACAAGTATATCAATTATATCTCAATAAAACTGAAAGAAAGAAAAAAAAATGTAAGATAATCATGAAGAATATTAAGCAGAGGACTTACAATTCCAGAAACCAAGACTTATGGTAAAACTACAATAATCACAACAATGTAGTATTGCATAAGGACAGTAAATAAGCCAATGAAATAAAATAGATTCCAGAATTCAACACACATATATGCAATCAAAGACAAAAGTGTCACTGACAACCAGTGGAGAAATGAAGTGATGCTTTGTTTTAATAAATGGTGCTGGGCCAAGCAGCTAATTTATATGAAAAGCAAATATTGACTCTCATAGTATATCATACACAGTAATTAATTAATAAACCTAATTGTCAAAAGAAATATAAGGTTTTAGATGAAAACATGGAGAAGGCATTGGCACCCCACTCCAGTACTCTTGCCTGGAAAATCCCATGGATGGAGGAGCCTGGTAGGCTGCAGTCCATGAGGTCGCTAAGAGTCGGACACGACTGAGCGACTTCACTTTGACTTTTCACTTTTGTGCGTTGGAGAAGGAAGTGGCAACCAACTCCAGTATTCTTGCCTGGAGAATTCCAGGGATGGGGAAGCCTGGTGGGCTGCCGTCTATGGGGTCGCACAGAGTTGGACACGACTGAAGCGACTTAGCAGCAGCAGCAGAAGAAGAAAACATAGGTAAATAATTTCATGACCAATGGTAAACAAAGATTTCTTCTTCTTTTTTCATTATTTTCTTTTTATCAGAACGTTGTAATAGCAAATATTTATTGTGCTTAACCTCAGATATGCAGATGACACCACCTTTATGGCAGAAAGCAAAGATGAACTGAAGAGCCTCTTGATGAAAGTGAAAGAGGATAGTGAAAAAGTTGGCTTAAAATTCAACATTCAAAAAATGAAGATCATGACATCTGGTCCCATCAGTTCATGGCAAATAGATGGAGAAACAATGGAAACAGTGGCAGACTTTATTTTGGGGGGCTCCAAAATCACTGCAGATGGTGACTGCAGCCTTGAAATCAAAAGATTCTTGCTCCTTGGAAGAAAAGCTATGACAAACCTAGACAGCATATTAAAAAGCAGAGATATTACTTTACCACCATAGGTCAGTCTATTCAAAGCTATGGTTTTCCCAGTGGTCATGTATGGATGTGAGAGTTGGACTATAAAGAAAGCTGAGCACCGAAGAATTGATGCCTTTAAACTGTGGTGCTGGAGAAGACTCTTGAGAGTCCCTTGGACTGCAAGGAGATTCAACCGGTCCATCCTAAGTGAGATCAGTCCTAGGTGTTCATTGGAAGGACTGATGCTGAAGCTGAAACTCCAATAATTTGGCCACCTGATGCAAAGAGCTGACTCATTTGAAAAGACCCTGATGCTGGGAAAGATTGAGAGCAGGAGGAAAAGGGGACAACAGAGGATGAGATCGTTGGATGGCATCACTGACTCAATGCACATGAGTTTGGGTGGACTCCAGGAGTTGGTGATGGACAGGGAGGCCTGGTGTGCTGTGGTTCATAGGGTCGCAAAGAATCAGGCACAACTGAGTGACTGAACTGAAATGAACTGAACTGAACTACAGACATTTGAGTGCAGGTTTTGTGTGGATGTTTTCAACTCACTTGGGCTTCCCTGGTGGCTCAGAGGTTAAAGCATCTGTGCCTGCAATGCGGGAGACCTGGGTTCGATCCCTGGATAGGAACATCCTCTGGAGAAGGAAATGGCAATCCACTCCAGTATTCTTGCCTGGAGAATCTCACGGATGGAAGAGCCTGGTGGGCTACAGTCCACGGGGTAGCAAACAGTCGGACACAACTGAGCGACTTCACTTTCACTTCACTTTCAACTCACTTGGGTAAATATCAAGAAGCAAGATTATTAGACTGTGTGGTAACAGTTAAGAAACTGCCAAATTGTCCTACAAATTATCTATATCATTTTGCATTCCCACCAGCAATGAATAAGAGTTTCTCTTGCTCTGCAACTTACCAGCATTTGGTGTTGTTGATGTGTTGAACTTTGCATTCTAACTTGTATGTATAACTGTATTTCATTGTTGTTTTAACTTGCAATTTTCTGATGACATGTAACATGGAGAATCTTTTCAAATGCTTATTTGCCATGTGTATATGTTCTCTGGTGAAATGACCAAATCTTTTGTCCATTAAAAAGTTTTTTGTTTTCTTATTGTTGAATTTTCCAAGTTCTTTGCATATTTTGGATGACTTACCATATAGATATTTTGCTAATATTTTCTCCCAGTTTGTTTTTCTTTCTGTTAATGATTCTACATTTGTTTACTATTTTTAAATATAATTTTTTATTTTATATTGTAGTGCAGTTGGTTTATAATGTTGTTATTTTCAGATATATAGCAAAGTGATTCAGTTATACATATACATATATCTGTTCTTTATCAGATTCCTTTTCATATAGGTTATTACAGAATATTTAGTAGTGCTCTAAAGATGTCCTTTTCATTATAGGGGACTGGAATGCAAAAGTAGGAAGTCAAGAAACACCTGGAGTAACAGGCAAATTTGGCCTTGGAATACATAATGAAGCAGGGCAAAGACTGATAGAGTTTTGCCAAGAAAATGCACTGGTCATAACACCCTCTTCCAAAAACACAAGAGAAGACTCTACACATGGACATCATCAGATGGTCAACACCAAAATCAGATTGATTATATTCTTTGCAGCCAAAGATGGAGAAGCTCTATACAGTCAGCAAAAACAAGACCAGGAGCTGACTGTGGCTCAGACCATGAACTCCTTATTGCCAAATTCAGACTTAAATTGAAGAAAGTAGGGAAAACCACTAGACCATTCAGGTATGACCTAAATCAAATCCCTTATGATTATACAGTGGAAGTGAGAAATAGATTTAAGAGCCTAGATCTGATAGAGTGCCTGATGAACTATTGAATGAGGTTCGTGACATTGTACAGGAGACAGGGATCAAGACGATCCCCATGGAAAAGAAATGCAAAAAACCAAAATGGCTGTCTGAGGAGGCCTTACAAATAGCTGTGAAAAGAAGAGAAGCAAAAAGCAAAGGAGAAAAGGAAAGATATAAGCACCTGAATGCAGAGTTCCAAAGAATAGCAAGAAGAGATAAGAAAGCCTTCCTCAGCAATCAATGCAAAGAAATAGAGGAAAACAACATAATGGGAAAGACTAGGGATCTCTTCAAGAAAATCAGAGATACCAAAGGAACATTTCATGCAAAGATGGGCTCGATAAAGGACAGAAATGGTATGGACATAACAGAAGCAGAAGATATTAAGAAGAGATGGCAAGAATACACAGAAGAACTGTACAAAAAAGATCTTCACGACCCAGATAATCACAATGGTGTGATCACTGACCTAGAGCCAGACATCCTGGAATGTGAAGTCAAGTGGGCCTTAGAAAGCATCACAACGAACAAAGCTAGTGGAGATGATGGAATTCCAGTTCAGCTATTCCAAATCCTGAAAGATGATGCTGTGAAAGTGCTGCACTCAATATGCCAGCAAATTTTGAAAACTCAGCAGTGGCCACAGGACTGGAAAAGGTCAGTTTTCATTCCAATCCCAAAGAAAGGCAATGCCAAAGAATGCTCAAACTACCGCACAATTGCACTCATCTCACATGCTAGTAAAGTAATGCTCAAAATTCTCCAAGCCAGGCTTCAGCAATATGCGAACCGTGAACTTCCTGATGTTCAAGCTAGTTTTAGAAAAGGCAGAGGAACCAGAGATCAAATTGCCAGCATCCGCTGGATCATCAAAAAAGCAAGAGAGTTCCAGAAAAGCATCTATTTCAGCTTTATTGACTATGCCAAAGCCTTTGACTGTGTGGATCACAATAAACTGGAAAATTCTTCAAGAGATGGGAATACCAGACCACCTGACCTGCCTCTTGAAAAATTTATATGCAGGTCAGGAAACAATAGTTAGAACTGGACATGGGACAACAGACTGGTTCCAAATAGAAAAAGGAGTACGTCAAGACTGTATATTGTCACCCTGCTTATTTAACTTATATGCAGAGTACATCATGAGAAATGCTGGGCTGGATGAAGCATAAGCTGGAATGAAGATTGCCGGGAGAAATATCAATAACCTCAGATATGAAGATGACACCATCCTTATGGTAGAAAGTGAAGAAGAACTAAAGAGTCTCTTGATGAAAGTGAAAGAGGAGAGTCAAAAAGTTGGCTTAAGCTCAACATTCAGAAAACTAAGATCATGGCATCCAGTCCCATCACTTCATGGGAAATAGATGGGGAAACAGTGTCAGACTTTACTTTTCTAGGCTCCAAAATCACTGCAGATGGTGATTTCAGCCATGAAATTAAAAGATGCTTACTCCTTGGAAGGAAAGTTATGGCCACCTAGACAGCATATTCGGAGAAGGCAGTGGCAACCCACTCCAGTATTCTTGCCTGGAAAATCCCATGGACAGAGGAGCCTGGTAGGCTGCAGTCCATGGGGTCACTAAGAGTTGGGCACGACTGAGTGACTTCACTTTCGTTTTTCACTTTCATGCATTGAAGAAGGAAATGGCAACTCACTCCAGTGTTCTTACCTGGAGAATCCCAGGGACGAGGGAGCCTGGTGGGCTGCCGTCTATGGGGTCGCACAGATTCGGACACGACTGAGGCGGCTTAGCAGCAGCAGCAGCAGCAGCAGACAGCATATTGAATAGCAGAGACATTACTTTGCCAACAAAGGTCCGTCTAGTCAAGGCTATGGTTTTTACAGTGGTCATGTATGGATGTGAGAGTTGGACTGTGAAGAAAGCTGAGTGCTGAAGAATTGATGCTTTTGAACTGTGGTGTTGGAGAAGACTCTTGAGAGTCCCTTGGACTGCAAGGAGATCCAACCTGTCCATCCTAAAAGAGATCAGTCCTGGGTGTTCATTGGAAGGACTGATGTTGAAGCTGAAACTCCAATACTTTGGCCACCTGATGTGAAGAGCTGACTCATTTGGAAATACCCTGATGATGGGAAAAATTGAAGGCAGGAAGAGGAGAAGGGGATGACAGAGGATGAGATGCTTGGATGGCATCAGTGACTCAATGGACTTGAGTTTGGGTGGACTCCGGAGTTGGTGATGGACAGGGAGGCCAGGCGTGCTGCAGTTCATGGGGCCGCAAAGAGTCAGACACGACTGAGTGACTGAACTGAACTGAGCTCTCATTTGTTTATTTTTCTTTTTATTTTCATTACTGTAGGAAATGGATGAACGGTGGGGGAGGGATGTGTGGGAAGAGTAGAGAAAGCAGCATCAACTTAGGTACACTATCAGGTGTAAGATGGATAGCTGGTGAGAAGTTGCTGTGTGGCACAGGGAACCCAGTCTGGTTCTCTGTGATGATCTGAAGGGATGGGATGGGGGGAGGGAAGGGAAGCTAAAAAGAGAGAGTATGTACATATAATTGTGGCTTATTTGAATTGTTGTAAGGCAGCAACCAACAAAAGATTGTAAGATTTTTTAATTTAAATAAATTAAATAAATTACATTAAAAAAAAAAAAAAAAGATCTTGCTGCAGTTTATGTCAGAGAGCAATCTACCCGTGTATTCCTCTAAGAGTTTTAGAGTAGCCAGCCTTACATTTAGGTCTTTAATCCATTTTGAGGTTAACTTTGTGTTTGGTATTAGGGTGTTTTCTAATTTCATTCTTTTTACATGGAGCTGTCCAGTTTTCCCAGCATCACCTATTGAAGAGACTCTCTTTTATCTATTGTATATTATTTCCTCCTTTTTCATAGATCAATTGACCAAATGTATGTGGGCGTATATCTGGCCTTTCTATCCGGTTCCATTCATCTGTATTTGTTTTTGTGCCAGTACTATATTGTTTTGATAAGCGAAATTCACTCAGACATGTCCGACTCTTTGCAACCTCATGGACTATACGTCCATGGAATTCTCCAGGCCAGAATACTTGAGTGGGTAGCTGTTCCCTTCTTTGGGGCATCTTCTCAATCCAGGAATCAAGCCCAGGTACCTGCATTTCAGGCAGATTCTTTATCAGTGGAGTCACCAGGGAAACCTGGTTATTTAATCCTGCTTATTTAACTTATATTCAGAGTGCATCATGTGAAATGCCAGACTGGATGAAGCACAAGCCGGAATCAAGATTGCTGGGAGAAATATCAATAACCTTAGATATGCAGATGACACCAAACTTATGGCAGAAAGAGAAGAAGAACTAAAGAGTCTCTTGATGAAAGTGAAAGTAAAAAGTTGGCTTAAAACTCAACATTCAAAAAATGAAGATCATGGCATCTGGTCCCGCCATGTCATGGTAAGTTGATGAGGAAACAATGGAAACAGTGACAGACTTTATTTTCTTGAGCTCCAGAATCACTGCAGATAATGACTGCAGCCATGAAATAAAAAGACACTTGCTCCTTGGAAGAAAAGCTATGACTAATCTAGACAGCATATTAAAAAGCAGAGACATTACTTTGCTAACAAAGGTCCATCTAGTCAATGTTTTGGTTTTTCCAGTTGTCATGTATGGATGAGAGAGTTGGACTATAAAGAAAGCTGAGCACTGAAGAACTGATGCTTTTGAACCGTGGTGTTGGAGAAGACTCTTGAGAGTCCCTTGGAATATAAGATCAAACCACTCAATCCTGAAAGAAATCAGTCCTTAACATTCATTGGAAAGAGTGATGCTGAAGCTGAAGCTCCAATACTTTGGCCACCTGATGTGAAGAGCTGATTCATTGGAAAAGACCCTGATGCTGGGAAAGTTTGAAGGCAGGAGAAGGGCATGACAGAGGATGAGATGGTTGGATGGCATCACCGACTCAATTGACATGAGTTTAAGCAAGCCCTGGGATTTGTTGATGGACAAGGAAGCCTGGTGTGCTGCAGTCCATGGGGTCACAGAGCAGGACACAACTGAGCAACTGAATTGAACTGTACTGTTTTGATGACTGTAGCTTTGTAGTAAAGTCTGAAATCAGGGCATCTAATTCCTCCAGCTCTTTTTCTTTCTCAAGATTGCTTTGACTATTTGGAGTCTTTTGTATTTCCGTAAAAAGTTTGTTAGAATTTTTGTTCTTGTCCTGTGAGAAATGCCATTGGTAATTTGATAGGGATTGCATTGCATCTCTTGCCTGAAAAATCCCATGGACGGAGGAGCCTGGTAGGCTGCAGTCCATGGGGTCACTAGGAGTCGGACACGACTGAGCGACTTCACTTTCACTTTTCACTTTCATGCATTGGAGAAGGAAATGGCAACCCACTCCAGTGTTCTTGCCTGGAAAATCCCAGGGACGGGGGAGCCTGGTGGGAGGCTGTCTGTGGGGTCGCACAGAGTCGGACACGACTGGAGTGACTTAGCAGCAGCAGCATTGCATCTGTAGATTGTTTCAGGTAGTATAGACATTTCACAATATTGATTCTTCCAATCCAAGAGCATGGTATATATTTCCATCTATTTATGTAATATAAGATTTCTTTCATCAGTATATTATAGTTTTCAGAGTATAAATATTTTACCTCCTTGGATAGATTTATTCCTATGTATTTGATTCTTTTTGATGCAATGATAAATCGGATTGCTGCCTGAATTTCTCTTTCTGATCATTCATTGTTAGTGTATAGAAATGTAAGAGATTGCTATGTGTTAATTTTGTATCAGGCAACTTTCCTTAATTCATTGATGGGTTCTAAGAATTTTCTGGTAGCATCTTTAGTATTTTCTATGTACAGTATCACATCATGTGCAAACAGTGACAGTTATACTTCTTATCCAATTTGATTCCTTTTATTTCTTTTCCATCTCATGAAAATACATGATTGATATGTTTGGGACTTCCAAAACTATGTTGAATAAAAGTGGCAGGAGTGGACATCCTTTTCTTGTTACTAATCTTAAAAGGAATGCTTTCAGGTTTTCACCATTGAGAATAATGCTGGCTATGGGTGTTCATATATGGCCTTTATTATATTGAGATAGGCTCCTCCTATGCCCACTGTCTGGATAGTTTTTAATCGTAAATGGGTGCTGAGTTTTCTCAAAATCTCTTTCTGCATGCATTGAGATAATCATAGGGTTTTTATTCTTCAATTTATTTGTGTGGTATATCACACTCATAGATTTGCAGATATTGAAGGATCCTTGTATTCTTGAGGTAAATCCCTCTTGATTATGATGTATGATCCTTTTAATATGTTGTTGGACTTGATTTTGCTAGTATTTTATTGAGGATTTTTGCATCTGTACTCATCAGTGATATTGGCCTGTAATTTTCTTTTTTGTAATATCTATCTTGTTTTGGTATTGAAGTGATGGAGATCTCACAGAATGAGTTTGGGAGTGTTCCTTTCTCTGCAATTAGGGTAAGGGTGGCTCAATGGCAAAGAGTCTGCCTGCAGTGCAGGGTCCAAGTTTGATACCTGGGTTGGGAAGATCCCCTGGAGAAGGAAATGGTAACCCACTCTAGTATGCTTGCCTGGGAAATCCCATGGACAGAGGAGCCTGGCGGGCTACAGTCCATGGGGTCACAAAGGAATCAGACATGACAGCGGCTAAACAGCAACAGCATAAGGGTAGGTGTTAACTCTTCTCAAAATGTTTGTTAGAATTTGCCTGTGAAGCCTTCTGGTCCTGGACTTTTATATGTTGAAAGTTTTTAAATCACAATTTCAATTTAGTACTTGTGATTGATCTGTTCATATTTCCTATTTCTTCTTTGTTCAGTCTTCAAAGGTTGTACCCTTCTAAGACTTTGTCCGTTATTTCTAGGTTTTCCGGTTTTTTGGCATTTGATTGGTTTAGCAGTTTCTTGTGATTCTTTCTGTTTTTGTTGGTTTAGTAGTTTCTTACGATTCTTTGTGTTTCTATTGTGTCCATGGTAACTTCTTTTTCATTTCTAGTTTTATTGATTTGAGCCTTCTTCCTTTTCTGTTGATGAGTCTAGCCAGAAGGTTATCAATTTTGTTTATCTTTTCGAAGAACCAGCTTTAACTTTCACTGATCTTTTCTACTCTATTTCATTTATTTCTTCTCTGATTTTTAAGATCTTTTTGATTATTCTAACTTTGGGCCTTCTTTGTTCTTGTCTCTGTAGTCACTTTAGGTGTAAGATTAGGTTATTTATTTTGGATTATTTTTATTCCCTGAGGTAAAATTGTATTGTCATAAATTTCCCTCTTAGAATCACTTTTGCCATGTCCCATATGTTTTGGATTGTTGTATTTTCATTGTCATTTGTCTCTCTCTTTCTCTCTCTTTTAATTTCCTATTCAATTTCTTCAGTGTTCCATTGGTTGTTTAGTAATGTGTTGTTTAACCTCCACATTTTTGTGTTTTTACAGTTTTTTTCCCTCTTGACACTGATTTATAATTCATAGAATTTTGGTTACAAAATATGATTGGTAGGATTTCAGTTTTCTTAAATTTGCCACAGCTCACTTTGTGGCCCAGTCATGTGATCTGTCCTAGAGATAGCTCCATATGCACTTGAAAAGAATTGTATTATGCTACTTTCAGATGAAATGTTCTATAAATATCAGTGCAGTACATTTGGTCTAATACGTCATTTAAGACCTGTGTTTCCTTATTGATTTTTCTGGATGGTTTGTCCATTGATGAAAGCAACCTGTTAAAGTCCTTCACTATTACTGTGTTACTATTGATTTCTCCTTTTATGGCTGTTAATATTTGCCATATATATTGAGTGGTCCTATGTTGAGTGCATAAATATTTACAAATACGAATGATTTCCTACCTTTATTATATGTTTGCCTTTACTGGTAAGCTGCCCATTAGTAATTTTCTTATTTCTAACTGTGTCCCTTTTTCTGCCTAAAAAAATTCCTGTAGCATTTGTTGTAAAGCTGGTTTGGTGGTACTGAATTCTCTTAGCTTTTGCTTGTTTGTAAAATTTTTGATTTGTTGTGAACTTTGAATGAGAACTTCCTGGGTATAATATTCTTGGTTGAACGTTTATCCTTCACCTGAAATATATCATACCATTCCCTCAAGGCCTACAGATTTTCTGCTAAAAAATCATCTGATAACCAAATGGGAATTCCCTTGCATATTATTTGTTGCTTTTTCCTTGTTGCTTTTAATATTTTCTCTTTGGCTTTACTATTTGTTAGTTTGATATGTTTCTTGACTTGTTCATCCTGGGTTTATCCTGTATGGGACTCCCTGCACTTCCTAGACTTAAATGAATGTTTCATTTCCCATGTTAGGGAAATTTTCAGCTATAATCTCTTTAAATATTTTCTCATCCTCTTTTCTCTTTTTTCTCCTTCTAGGACTCCTCTAATGCAAATATTGGTGGTTTAATGTTGTCCCAGAAGTTTCTGAGTCTGTCCTCATTTCTCTTCATTCTTTTTTCATTATTCTGTCCCATGGCAGTTATTTTCATCACTGTCTTCCAGCTCATTTATTTGTTTTCACCCTCAATTTTCCAGCTATTGATTCTTTCTAGTGTATTTTTCATTTCAGTTATAGTATTTTTCATCTCTGTTTGTTCTTTAATTTTTCTCTCTGTCTCAAACATTTCTTATGTCTTCGCAATTTGCACGTCCATTTGTTTTCCAAGATCTTGCATCATTCTTACTATCATTACTCAGACTTATTTTTCAGGTAGATTGCGTATCTCCACTGTACTTAGTTGTTCTTCTAGGTTTTTATCTTTTTCCTTCTTCTGGACTGTATTTCTCTGTCTTCTCATTTTTCCTAACTTTCTGTGTTTGTGGTCTCCTTTCCACAGGCTAAAGTTTGTAGTTCCTCTTGCTTCTGGTTTCCGCTGCCTGGTAAGTGAGGTTGTTAGAGATTCTTATGCAGGCTTCTTTTGGGAAGGACTAGTTCCTACTCATTGGTGGATGGAGCTGGATCTTGTCCCTCTAGTAGGCAGGGTTATGTCAAAGAGTGTGTCTAGGGGTGGCTGTCAGCTCAGTATGACTTTAGGCAGCCTATCTGCTGATGGGTGTGTCTGTGTTTCCACTCTGCTTGTTGTTTGGCCTGAGACATCGCAGAATCAGAGCCTGAGGTCTGTTGGGTTGGACCAGGTCTCAGTGCCACAATGGTGGACCTCCTGGTAAGCTCACTCAGCAAATATTCCCTGGGGCCAGTGCCACTGGTCTCCTTTCCCCAACTCCCCCACCCCACTAAGCCTCAGTGCGTGCTGGCCTTTATCCCCTTTGTATGGGGATGTGCAAGGGTGACAGCTCATGCAAACTCTTGGAATTATGGAGACAGTGAGCAGCATCACAGCCCACATGTCTCCAGGACAGCAAAGGCAGTGATCGGTGCCTATTTCTATGTCTCTTAGAGGTGGCAGCCCACACACTTCCGGGACAGCAAGGGCAGCAACCAAATCTTGATTTTAATTCATCTCTTGCTTGTAAGGAATGCCAAGTAGTTTTCTAAATAAGAGTATGTTCTTAATATGTTCTTAGTATGTTTGAAGACCTTGGATAATTAAAAATAGCTTTTGTTGAATTCACACAAAGATAAATAGATACACAGTTATGTCATAACCAGGGATGTTATTAAGCCAGTGCTGAATAGTAAGACCATGCCAGGCCAGTGCTACCATTTATCACATTGGTCTATTTCTGTGCAATATAGGTTATTAAATACATCATTTTTAAAAACCTCTCTAATGGCTAATTTTTAAAACTTTTTACTCTAAATTTTTGATTTAAATTTTCCTGTTTGTTTTTTCATTGTAGTTGCCTGGAATTTTGTGAGTATATTCAGTCCAGGACATGTAATTCTTCTTCACCTCAGAAAAATTTCCTATAAGTTAATTGCTTATTATATTCAGCTTCCTTTGGAATGTAAATATTTCTTAGATTGGGTCTCTATTTTCAGTTCTCTTTGGATGTCATTTTCCCTTAATTTTTCAACTGGGTCTTTTTTCTCTGTATTCACAAAGAAATACTAAAATTTCTGTACAACACCACTGATTTGATATTTTGGAACTTTATTGTTGTGTTCTCTTTTTCAAAATTAATTTTTGTTTTGAGATTCTTTGATATTTCTATTTATAACTTTTTACTTCTTCTGTCTCCCTTTGCACTTTTGCCTCCACATCTTCTTATCTCTAGGTTTCTATCATTTTAATCTGCTTCAATTAGATATATTCTAACAATTTCTGATGTTCTGTTTAGAATGAAAAAAATTTTCAGGACTATATTGACCTCTCAATCATTAGCATTTTAACAGAACCATAAATTATTTTCTATTTACTAATTTGGAATATGGAGCAACCAAACCAGGCCTAGCATTTTCTAAAAAAAAAAAAAAAAAAGAAAACCTCTTATGCCATTTATTGTCCATTGGTTGTTGGTAACACTTCTGTCCAAATGGGAAAAAACAAACAAACAAAGAAACAGAAGCTTGAAGTGCTTAATTTGTGACACCTAGCCATTATTCAGTGTGATTTTGTTGAGTCTAAGGTCAGATCTTATACTGTCCTAACCAATATTCTTTACTAAAGACTAACATGCACTGCTCACATTGTTATCCATACTTTCCATTGGGAAAATGGGGATGGGCGTTATTTCTTAGGTAATCAGATATCCTAGAATTCACTTGGACTTTGCTTCTCTTTCCTGGCACTTTACCTATTGGCAGGTGTAGTTTCTGACTAATATATAGAGATAAGCAGTGATGAGACAGTTTTCAGTTGCAGGAAACAGAACCCATTATATATATATTTTAGGCAGACATTGACTTAATGTAGGGAATTGAGCTTCCCAAGGCCAAATCTAGTCACTAAGCACAGCTTCTCACCTCTGTATTTGTCTATGGCTTCTTTCACCACAGTAGGAGTTGAGCTGTTGAGACAGAGCTTCTGTGTGACCTCTTGTTCCCAAACCATAGCATATATACTGTCAAGACCCTTACAAAAGTATACCAACCTCCACTCTAGAACCCAGCATTAGAAAAAAAAACCATAGCAGTTATACAGTGGTGCCTGCCAGAAACAACACCCAGGGCATCAGGAAGACTTCTTTCTTCCATATTGGAGGCAGTTCCATCTAAAATAAATCTAATGAACAGAACTTAACTCTCATCCTCTGCTTCAGCTTCAAGAAAATTTTTAAAGTCATTTTCACTTCCCAACCTTTGCAGAGTAGGAAGCTCATTTTCAGAGAAAGTTGGAGTGAATGAATGTGAGGGCCATTTCTCTGTATCCACCAGATCCAATCTCTTTTATAAGTAACATTTATACACACATTTCTTTCAATACTTAACTTTCAACAATAGCAATGGCAACCCAAAATACCCATTGCCAAACATTTAAATGCAGTCACCCTTTCCTCAAGATGTGAATCAGTCTATTCAGATACTGTAGTCATCTCTGAATAATACTCATTCCTCTTCTGTTCAACTAAAATGGCATCTTAAACATGTTGTCCCCCCTTTTCCTTCCTCTTTCTTCTAGGCTGAAATATGCATGTGAATTTGGGTTACATTTGGCATGATGGGCAGGGAAGACATTCTAGCAATGAGAGACTTGACAATGAAAAGAGTCCTAATCCCTGGTAATTGCTCAAACTACTGTCCAGTCCTATACCACAACCTAGAATAATAATAAAATAAAAATAAGCTTTAATCCCAAGATACTAGAGGAGAATAAAATTTACTTAGTAGGTGTAGATATATAAGCAACACAGAGATAAATTATGCATTTCTGTAAGTAGTAACTTCTACAAGTACTCATGAAACCTATGCCATATCCTCTTACTTTCACACAAGATCTTAGATGATTAGTTTTATATATTTGTCTGGTTTGTTTGGTCGTTTATGTTTTTTGTCTGTAGGTTGATCTGAGTCTTTATTCTAATATATTTGGCTCTGTCATGGTCTTGCCTAAATGTTCAATGGTCAATGTAAGTTATTTTACCATCTGATAAACCAGTAGAAAAAGCAACTCAGAAGATACATTGGCTCCATACGTACTCCTCATTGTAAAGAAAACTAGCCCTACTGTTATTTTGTGATTAGGTAAATCACTGGAAAATGCAGTTATTCTACTCCCATCCCATTTTATATTGCTTTATTTTATTTTATTTGGCTTGTTGCAAGAAGAGTCTAAAATGCAGCCATTGCTATATCCCCTGTGGAAGCATTTCTCCTTTTGGTAACTTGAAAAAATACTGCTCAAACCTAGTCTGGTATAATCTCACAATCTCTTTCTTCAAAACTGTAATTTCTAATAAAATTGCTTAGGTACCATTGCATACTTTTCTGATGAACTTTAATAAGCACAAAATCTGTTCTGGAAAACTAGTCACCCATCTACCATTTTACTCCAGTTGAGTGTCAGTTAAAAGTCTAATGATCACCAATCAGAAAGTCAGCATTTTATTGATTATTTAGCAACTCTTTTCTCTACAAGTGTCACTAGCAAGACATCAACCTTTAAATTGGCCTGCTTGGGTCTCATTCTTTGAACAATTTTGAAATAAAAGTTTGACAAGTATATATAGTTGTCAGAGCGGGTGTTTTTGTTTGTTTGTTTTGTTTTTTAATGGCAGGGTTTTTTGTTTTTGTTTTTTTCCTTCTTTTGGAAGGTGACATTGGTGCAGTGGGTTAGAGCATCACTTTTAATTCCACTCCTTGGTTCCTTCACTTTTATGTTATGGCTACAGAAGAAAAAGTATTGTTAACCATACTTTTCTATTTTGTCTTTTCCTTGTGTTAGGTTATGCCTCTGGTTTTGGCCCACTTCTTACAATGACTGCAAACTGGTTTACTTGATAGCGCTTTCTCTTTCTTTCCACTGGTCTCTCAATTCCTTCTTTTTAATGGTATTTAAATTAAGGCCTATTGCGGCATGAATCACTGCCTAAAATCATATACTACATTCTCCAAAAGAGTCTCATAACCTCACAAGGTAGTACCTTCCAGAAAATGTCATAACTGAGTCTTCAATGTACTGTTCATTACTTGATAAGGATATCTTCTTTGGAATAACAAAAGACGTAGTACAATCAGGAATTTCCTCAGGCTCTGGTATGCTGTCCCATTTCTCCCCTAGAAAACGAGTCATTTCATTACAATCAACATTATGAGGAATTCTGAAATTGTCAATGAGGTATTCACTAAGTCCATGGATAAGTGTCTGTTCCAGGGAGAACAAATCAGTATGATGAGGTTCAAAGTAATAACCTGCCACCATATATTTTCTGGTACCTCTGAAGAATGTGGCATATTAAGTACAGCATCAGCCTCTGCTTTAGCAAATTGAACATTTAACAATACTGTTAATCAGATTAACCTCAATGAGGCAAAGCCTAAATGTAAATGTCTTGTCACCCTTGCCACCATGCCAGTTTGTTCCCAAGGTTCCTGAGAGTCTGACAGACATGTATGGCTCTTATTCACGTGATTTACTTAAGTGCTCATGTTTGTGATTATATTAAATCAGTTGCTTTACAAAACATTTCAGATGTCACAATGATAATAAATCCAACTTACTGGTTTGTGGTTAACTGATAGTTTGCTGAGCATGTTTTGTAAAGGAGGGGAAATGCCAAATCCCTGAAATAGTGGTTCCATTGCAGCTTAAGAGACAAAGGGGATTCTGTTTCTCAACATTTAAATAGAGCTCAAAACACGAAAAACTTGCTCTCTCCCATCTGAAGAGCTGCTTCAGAAGGAATATTCTAGTGAGTATAAACTACACTGTTAATAGGGTAGCCCTCAACATAGTCAATAAGTGGTAATGCCCCTTTCTTGGACTTAAAAGTTGGAGAGTTTTGGTCTTTTCATTTGTGAGTCTCAAATGTTTAGAGACTTTTGTCAAAATATTTTCTTTCTGGAATTTAGTCTACTTCACAATTTCTTTTTAAAATTTGAACACAGTACTTTAAGCCAAACATTTATTATTGCTATAATACTAAGCACATACCACATACCCTATTGCAAAGTCTTGTTGTTATTATTGTTGTTTTTTCATTCATGGAGGCTGTATATCTGAGTGGTGCTAATAAATGCTATGCAATATATTGACACATAAGAATTTGTTCACAATTTTATGACTGTTACTCTGTAATGAAATAACAATTATGACAACATATTAGGATTTCTCTTTCTATGATTTAATAGAAACCTCTTTTACTAATTTTAACTCTGTGACAGCAAGATCCAAGTTTCTTTCATTGCATAAATAATTAATTTTCAAGTAGTTAAAAACCATCATATTTTTTCTGTAGCATTTGGAAGAAAAAAAAAAAGAAGTCATACTGTATGTTTGAGGAATTGTAGCCAATAGGAAGCAGATAAAAGAAAATAAGACATTGTATAAGCTAACTTATACTCTTTCCCCTTTTGTCAAAGATAAGGTGACCATAGGTGTGTGGGTTTGTCTCCAGACTATGTGTCTTGATCCACTGATCTGTATTTATGTTTTTGTTTTAGTGCCATACAGTTTTGAGTACTGTAATGGATTATTACTTAGCTATAAAAGGAACAGAATTGGGTCATTTGTAGTAATGTGGATGGACCTAAAGTATGTCTAGAAGTAAGTCAGAAAGAGTGAAGTAAGTTAGAAAGAGAAAAACATTCTGTAATAATTCATATACACGGCATCTAGAAAAATGGTATTTGCAGGGCAGGAATAGAGACACAGACATAGAGAATAAATATGTGGATACAGCAGGGGATGAGGACAGTGGGACAAATTGGAAGAGTAGCATTGTCACATGTACGCTACTATGTGTAAAATAAAGAGCTAGTAGAAAGCTACTGTATAGCACAGGGAGTCTTCTTTAGGATTCTTGTTTACCCCAACCCAACCTACCCCAATTTACTTGAATTATGGGCGTGGGGAGAAAAGACTGAAAAATCAACTTCTGACCACTCCAAAATAAAAATGAAAATAGCACAGAAATTATTTTGTTTTTTCTGGTTGATACAGAACTTCAAGTGCTAGTGAAAAGATAGACCACAGGGGAAGGATGAAAGATTTTTTTTTTTTTTTAACTTTACAATATTGTATTAGTTTTGCCAAATATTTTGTAACATTTTTCAAATTGGTGGCTTTCCTTTTTTCCCTTAAAAAAATGGGCAAATCACTATATTCCTTGTTCTAAATCCCTTCAAACTTGAAATTAATGGAAATTTCTAAAGTTCCTGGAAGTAGATGATCTGCCAAGGAGTAGATAGTCTGCCAGTCTTTTCTGGGTCTTCTCAGGGTTCTGAGTGTGAGGACGCTACGTTACAAACTACTTGCCATTTTTAAGACTAGGACTATTTTTATAGTAATTTTAGTTTGTTAGTAAAGTTAAAATTCTGGAAACAAATGACGATGCAGCCAGTCTGAAATAACCTTACTGAAGTAAGCTTTTTTTTTTTTTTCCATCTATTCTAATAGCCCTCTTTGTGCTATTTAAATGGCAGTCATCTAACCCTGTCTTTGCACCTGGAAGTAAAAGAATTCAGCATTATGTGAAGGAGAATGCCAGCCCTGACCCAGTTCTCATCCTCTACTGCCTAACTTTCTCTCCTGAAAGCCCTGATTGATTTCAAAGAGAATGCTGCAGAGAGATCATCTGTGATGTGAAGAGAATTAGAATTGGACCCAAAGGTACAAGTGTAACTGGAGCTAAAAATAGCTCAAACTTTAGAAAGTTGATTAACACAAAGAAAAGATCTTATTAAAATGTTCAGTTAGAATATCTGCAGCTTGGAGATTCTATTTTTAATTTTTAAGTATTATATATGCAAAATACAGAAAGGTGTGAACCTTAGTAAAAATAGGGAAATAAAAAGAGCTGCAAATGCTTCCTTTGAGAAGTAACCACAGAATAAGTTTGGTAGCAGAAATTATTATTGCTGCAAATTTCCCAGTCCAATATACCCATTCTTTATCGTAATGAAAACTTCTACAACTTATATTCCTTCGAAATTTCAGAAAGTCTTTTTAATACGAATTTTAGAAATTCCATATCCTAGATTTAATGTATCATTACACTCATTCTTATCCTATACTTCTTGATCATATTAAAATATACAGTATCAATGTAATTCTAAATATTAATTGGTAAATAAAAACCTATTCACTCCTAGAATTAGCAAGATTGCCTATTCAGCTGTTCAGTTTAGAAACTGTGAAGCCTCCCTTAATTGCTTCTTCTCTCTCACTCCTCACTGTTGATTACTGCATCCTGTTAATTTTTCTCCTAAAAAACAGGTAAACCAATCCACTTCCTCTCCATCCCCATGATGAAGGCCCCTGTAGAAGCACAGAAGTCGTTTGTCTAAACTATTACAATAACCTCTTTACACGTCCCTAAACCTGTGTTCTCCTCTATTTGTTCTGAGCTTCACAGTCAGAATAATATATCAAAAACACAGTCTCTGGTTATTTAGTCCTCTTCTTAAAAGCTTCTAACATTTCTCCTTACTGTTAGGTACAGTCCAGTATCCTCAATAAGGCTTTAAGCAATCTTTACAAACCACCCCAGCCTAACTTTCCATCTCATCTGAATGTGGTTCTTCCCTTCAATCTGGCACCCTGAGTCCTTCCTTAAATTAATATATGTCAGCTTTTAACTGAGGGGTTTCACACATGCTCTATTCTCTGCCTAGAATGCTTGTCACTTTGTCTTTCTAACTTCTATCCATTCCTAGATTCACTCTCTAGGAAAGCATATATTATATACAAAAGACTTGTTTTTTTTTTAATAGGTCTTCATAGCCTTCATCATACTATAATTGTTCATATAATGTCTCATTATTCTGCTAGTCTTTGACAACAGTGACATAATTGTTATATCTCTTGGCACCCAGTATAGTGCATGGCTAATTAAATAGTAATTATTTATTATTATAATAAATTATTTACTAGACGAATAACTGAGTGACATGCCATCCCCCTTATATATGTGTGTGTGTGTGTGTATACATACAATATTACAGAAATTAAAATAAGAGGGTCTTTTTGCCTGAAGGGCAGTGAAAGGAAGAAAAGCTTTTCAGAGGAAGTGACATTTGGTATGGATCTTGAAAACTAAGTAGAACTTGTCAGGTAAAAAGAGCTGATGAATTATTCCCAGAAGTGGGACTAGCATGAGCAAAAGCACTGAAGTGAAAGAAGTGTTTGGGGAATGGTGAGTTTTCCGTGACTAGAGTAGGTGATGTAAAGGGAAATGATTGTAGCTACTGTTGGTAAATCTAATTCAGGTTCAAAGTGCCACCTGAAGTAGTTCAATTCTAACAGGGGAGCAAACTGATGATAATAATTTACTAAACTATATCAGCTCTTAGTGCACCTGATGCAACAATATATCATTTCATATTTTTTTGAGTAAAATTTGTATCAAGTGAATTAATTCATTTCAAATATTAAATGCTTATAATATTCATCATTTATATGTTTAAGATTATGAGAAAAAATAATTTTTTAGGAAAGGATAACTATCATTTTAAGTTCAATAAATATGAAAATTTGAATTTTTAATTCTGAAGATACATTTTTCAGCAGTGGAATTTTCCAATGTACTCTAGAAATTGATATAAACAGATATAAATACTATATGGGGAACCCACTAATGCTTTGAATATGGTAAATAATCATAATTTAATATTACTAAATGGAGGCAAAGTAAATAAATAGCCATGCAAGAAGAAACAACTGTTTATTGACATTGGATGGCAGACTATTTTGCCATTAGACTCTCTTCTGGTTTCACTTCCAAGCCCCTGTGAAGATAATAGGTCAGCTTTACCAATAACCAATCTACTGCGAACCCCCCAAAATTTTCTCCTGCTGGCATATGGTTTCTCTGACATCCATGGTTCTCAAAATGTTCAGTGACCCTACTTGTTTACACCACTAGCAGATGGAATGACAGTAAACTTAATTAATATAAGATGCAACAGATTCTTTTGATCAAGACAAAGCTGACAAAGAATCCTGGAAGAACTCATGTTCCTGAATGTTGTCAACCTGTTGCAGGAAGGGGGACCCCTTCCAGGACCCGAAACTGGGCTCTTGTCTAACACTCAGAAATGAATTGTCCGAGGAGACACATGTGCTGACAAAGCAAGAGATTTTATTGGGAAAGGGCACCTGGGTGGAGAGCAGTAGGGTAAGGGAATCCAAAAGAACAGCTCTGTCACATGGCTTGCAGTCTCAGGTTTTATGGTGATGGGATTAGTTTCTGGGTTGTCTTTAGCTACTCATTCTGACTCAGAGTCCTTCCTGGTGGTGTATGCCTTGTTCAGCCAAGATGGATGCTAGAGAGAAGGATTCTGGGAGGTGGTTGGACATGGTGGTTTTGACCTTTCTCGAACTCTTCTGGTTGGCGGAGGCTTATTAGTTCCCTGTTCCTTACCAGGACTCCTGTCATAAAACAACTCATGCAAATGGTTACAGTGGTGCCCGGCAGGGGTGGGCGATTTCAATCAGTGTGTTTCCTGGACCAGACCCAGTGGCACAACTGGGACCTTTTTGTCCCTGGTCTCCTCCTGACGTGGACAACAGGCTAGAGTGCCCCAACCGGTAAGGAGCAGGAGACTATTGACCTTTCTCCCCTTCCCTCTCTCTTTCCTCTCTTTAACCCTTCCTATCCTTCCCCTTTTTGCTAGTCCCCCAGTCCTGGATCCAGGAATCTGGTCAAAGGGCCTCAGCCTGAGCTGAGGATTGGGGACTGATCACCTCCTCTTTGCAGAGAACTAGAATTCTGGTTCTGTTCTGGTCTGGTTTCTGGTAGGGCTGAGTTCCAGTCCTCCCTTCTCTGGAGGCCCAGGGTGAAATCCCATAATGCGTGGGTATCTGCAAGTGTCAGGAGACGTCTGTAAGGCCACCCTTTTTGCCCCCCTCTCCTGCCTCCTCCCCGTTCTTCTTTCAACCTGGCTTCCTTTCCTCCCTTTGAAATCTTTGAAGATCTAGGATATTTTCTTTACTATGATAGTACTTGGATCTGAAGTTCTGTGTCTCTATAGGAGGTTTTCTGAGAGACTATTCTTATATTTAAGGGAGTGTCTGATGAGGACTGCCAGGTTTATATGTGTGTTTTAACTCTGTGTTCTGTGATGTTTGATATCCATTTTGCTTTGTCTGGCCACCATTTGGTTTAGACCTGCCACCATTTTGTTAAAACTTGATTTTCTTTCCCTGTGCCTTGAGACCAGGGCTCTCAGGAACACTTATCTAGACCATCTCTACCTTCTGAGACTGAAGAAAAATGGGAAGAATCCTTTAAAATTTTTGTTTATTCCAGCTATTTTTTATAAACTAGTAAATTTTATATTGTAATACCTAATTCATGACTAAACTTAGAAAATGAAGCTAGATCTTGTGTTGTGTCTGTCTAAATATGTCTCAGTATGTCTTTGTCTCTGTTTAATATTTTTGAGATTAACTTTTAAATGAGCTCGATTTAATTGGCTTAAAGAAAGGTAAGTGCTTACAAATCAAATAATTCTAAATTAAACAATAAATTCCAGGTTCATATGAACTGGTAAATATTCAAGATTAAATACGTAATATTAATGTTTGTTTGTTGACCTATCTAATATAGACACGTCTTAGAGTAATTAACATTAAGTAGAATATTTTCATTATACCTAGGTTTAATATAAGTTAAATATTATCATATCTGTTACAAGTTTGTCAACAAGGAAACTACCTTGAGTGAAGAAACTTCTAAAAAAAAGGATATGAGATATGAACTTTTAGATAAGCTCTATTAAGAATAATTATGCTTAAGGAATATATGTCTAAAATAGTCTCTCCAGATTGGGGTAACTTGAATTTCTGAGGGTTGTGCTAAACTGAGTGTTGGAAGTCTATTGAATAGTTAGTTCATTTCCAAATAAAATAAGATTTTGAAACATATACTACTAAACACTGATTTCCTTTTACAGAAAAACTAAAGAGATTTGGGACTACAAATTAATAATATTTGGTACCATCCTAAAATGTTTTAAGAAAGCAAGGGTTTTAGAAATTATCACTGGTATTTATGCTCACCAATCTATAAAATGCTAATATAAAAGTTAGTTCTTGGTTGCTAAAGGAAAGTAAGAAGTGTATTTTCAATGAAAAAAGGTACAAAAAATACTAAAAAGAATTATGCATGATCAGGATTTTTTTTAAATTGGATTACAGTTAGTTAGATAAATGGATTTTGTTAGGAATGACACAGCCATAGGAAAACTGGTTAGAAGCAACTAGGTCCAACACTTTCACTAGACCTTGAGCCCATCCTGACATATCAACAAGCTAAATGATACACCCATCAACATTGACTAAATCTGACCAAATGTTCTAAACCCTTTTAATTGACTTTTTTGTATAAACTTTCTAAATTGAATTATTTTGAAGTTCCTTTGACCTTTAGCTGACTTTGGGGTGCTTCAGGAGGCCCCTGAAACATCTCAAAGAGAGATATTAAACTGTGTTTATTTGGTTGGTTAAATTACATGAAAAATATTATCAAATGAGTAATAAATCCTCTCATGTTATAATGTATGGTAAATATTCCTAATATAGATATCCTAGAAATTATATCGGAGAAGGCAATGGCACTCCACTCCAGTACTCTTGCCTGGAAAATCCCATGGACGGAGGAGCCTGGTAGGCTGCAGTCCATGGGGTCACTAAGAGTCAGACACGACTGAGCCACTTCCCTTTCACTTTTCACTTTCATGCATTGGAGAAGGAAATGGCAACCCACTCCATTGTTCTTGCCTGGAGAATCCCAGGGACGGTGGAGCCTGATGGGCTGCCATCTCTGGGGTCGCACAGAGTCAGACACAACTGAAGCGATTTAGCAGCAGCAGCAGCAGAAATTATATGGGGCTCTTAACATTCTGATGTATCCTGGTATTCTAATGAAAAACCTGATGACTTCATAAAAGTTAACAAAGGACTGAATGAACCAGCAAATATGCTCATAACTTTTATGGTCTCTATCTGAAAAATTACGGGTTTGAATCTTATGTTTTCCGGGGAGTAGGGAAAACCTTCCTCTCAAACTAATTATGACAATACTTTCATAAAATTATACATTATTAACAAAACAATTATATTTTCTCTCTGACTCCTCCAGAAATTGGAAACTCTTAGGTTTCCAGTAAGTTTATCAAATGAGTTAGGAAGGTTATCTCACAAACAGGTAGAAAAATCTCAAGGAATTTTTGAGACCTTAAAAAGGGAAGAATTCACCTAGATTTGTTAGGCAAAATCTGTGATAAGCCTTTGGTGTGAGTTTCCCAGCCCTGTTTTGTTTTAAAAGTTCAGTCTGAAACTCTATAAATGTCTCAGCAAAATAAAAAGTCTATGATTAATTATGGTTATATAAATCATCAGACCAAAATTAGTGAGAACAGACCTATTTTGCAAACAAACTAGCCTTAATTTGGTTATATTTGATTAAAAAATGAGGGTAATATTAGGCAGAAAAAGATGTTTCAATCAATGTTATATCCCAGTTTGTTAATGGAGGTCTGTATCTAGTAAGACTCATTTCTTGGATAGTTCTTTGCATTATGTGATATTAATGTAAAATTTAATTGAATTCTTAAAGGACACCCTAAGATTATTTCTGAAGCTTATCTCAGTAATCTATGAAGATCAGATGCCTCATGACCTGCAACCAGAACTGGAAAAAAACATAATTTAAGGAGCTGTCTCCAACCTGGATGGAAGGACATTTTTATCAGGTACTCTTAACTAGTTCATGCATGATGAAACTGAAGGGAAATTAACTCTTAGATTAATTCCCACTTCCAAAGAGCCCTACACTGGCTTGGTCTATAGAGAAGACAGCTGACCTGATCTCACCTTAAAATTATGCTCAAACAGAGGAGAAACTACAGTACACCAGGATGAGAAGACGACGACATCAATGGTAGACAGTTTACCCAAGATGCTGGACCTGATTCATATGATCATTTATAATGTTTTCTTGACTTCTTAGACATTTGCATGTAAATCAAATGCTTTTCTATCATAGGCCTGATCCTATGAAAGTTTTAGAAATCAATCCAGTTGTTGGGTTTGTGCCAATTACCTGTATCTAATTCTTGGTTACCTTGGTAAATTTCTCTATAACAAGGCTCTAACTGGTTCACCCTGAGAAAATTTACTTAAAAAAAAAAAAAAATTATAGTCACATTCAGCACACTGTGATATCACTAGATGGGATCCCCTCACTGGGCCAATTAACAATGCCTGCTCTGACTCTGGCCATAAATTTGAGCTTTCTTCTATTACTCAAGCTCAATCAGAGCAACAAGTAAAGTTTCAGCAAAGGAGGAAAAATTTCCCAAAATTATGGACTGGATTTATATAGATAGCACCAGGCTATGGTAATTTAGGTTTAAAGTCTCCTCTATGTTGGAAACAATTAAATCATACTAATTAAAAGATGCTTACTCCTTGGAAGGAAAGTTATGACCAACCTAGACAGCATATTAAAAAGCAGAGACATTACTTTGCCAACAAAGGTCCATCTAGTCAAGGCTATGGTTTTTCCAGTGGTCATGTATAGATGTGAGAATTGGACTGTGAAGACGGTTGAGCGCCGAAGAATTGATGCTTCTGAACTGTGGTGTTGGAGAAGACTCTTGAGAGTCCCTTGGACTGCAAGGAGATCCAACCAGTCCATCCTAAAAGAGATAAGTCCTGGGTGTTCATTGGAAGGACTGATGTTGGAGCTGAAACTCCAATCGTTTGGCTACCTGATGCAAAGAGCTGACTTATTTGAAAAGGCCCTGATGCTGGGAAAGATTGAGGGCAGGAGGAGAAGGGGACGACAGAAGATGAGATGGTTGGATGGCATCACCGACTCGATAGACATGGGTTTGGGTAGACTCTGGGAGTTGGTGATGGACAGGGAGGCCTGGTATGCTGTGGTTCATGCGGTCACAAAGACTTGGACATGACTGAGTGACTGAACTGAACTGAAGGATAATCAGTCTAGTAACACTATAAAACTGGGCTATGTGCCTTATAGACAGTACCAATATATAATTTCCCTGGAAGATAAAGATTCTACAGAGTAGACTAGGTCAGATGACCTGGGATATACTGGGCTACATCTAATGGAAGCTCTTAAGTCTTATTTGTGACTTTATTATTACTGCTGGCTATGTTATTTGTATTTTACCTGTTTTACAAAATTGCTATTTCTTACACTGCCAAATGTGTGACTGAGGCCTCTGATAGAATAATATATAGTTCCATATGAGATCAATGATGGTAACAGTGTAACTCTAGATATGGGAAGCAGCAACAAGAGGGAATGTTTTCCTGGACCAAGAGGCTAGTAAGACAGGTGGTGCAGAGAATTTTGAATACTATTTTGTAGCCTAGTCTGGTAACAACACATTGAGTAGCCTGTCAACAAAATCTTTGCCAAACTTGAGAATAGACATTCTCAGCACCAGGGGATAAAATGGTCATGAAATGCCTCCTTCAAAATTATTGTCAAGTTTATGAGCAAAAAGGGGCTCTGCCAACTGAAAATCGACAATTGCCATCTACGTCTACAAAGATTAAATCATGGCCACTGCAACTGCTGACCTTCAACTCCCCTGAAAGGAGTTCAGGGTGAAAATCAGGAATGAGGCACTCTGTGCTCTGGGAAAAACTGGCAGAACAGGCCTTCAGATAGCTAGATCTTTCCAGGAGAAGATTTTATGAGTTCCAATTCTTGTATCTTCTCATACCTAGAGAAACACTGACTTCATTAATGGTGACATCTGCTTTGGCTATTGAGAAAAATTATACAATTAAAAGTCAAAATAGAGTAGCTATGGTTCAGACATCCTGGGAGCTAACCAGGTGATACTATGGGTGTACTTTCAGACTAGACCTTGTATTGCTAAACACTTGAGTTTTCTGAGTTGTGTCAGGCTTGGATACCACCATTCTCAAAACAATGTCTGCTGGAAGCTAGTAACTGCAACCTTACTTTTTATAAAGCTAGGCAACTGGCTACTTGGCTACAAGTCTCCCTGAAGTGCCAGGTCCAGACTGGGTTTCAGGCCTATTCTTCTAAAAAGAAATGAGATTTATTTTGTCTGTTAAAATTCCAGTTATCACTCCTCCAACTACTTCTAACTGGGTTTGTTGCACCAAAATGGCAGACCAAGGGATTGAGATTTTAATCATACAATACTCAGATCTAGAACTTGGAACTCAGGAATACTTCCAATTCAGTGTCTATTCTCCAAGCTGAGGCAGTCCTATGCCTTTTGACAGGAAGTTATCACAGTCATAGTTGCCTAGTTCCCTAAATTAAAACTGAGCAGAACTCTGTGGGACTCTGGAGTACAGATCTGTTCTGTACTCCATTTCTTGTCTGTAGAATATAGGCTTCATTCTGCCTCCTTGACCTTCCCTGAGTTCCAAAGGGTAGATTCAAACAATTGCTAATCAGGGAAGGGAGGGGATACAAAACAGAGGAGAAACAAACAATCAAATGATGGTACAGCCTCCAGACAGGGTCCTGGTTCTTACTCAAAGAAATATGCATAACAGTATCTTTGAGTTCTTCTACAGAACTGAGGCCCCCACCCGGATGGAGGATGCTTCAGTTCAGTTGCTCAGTCGTGTCCAACTCTTTGTGACCCCATGAATCGCAGAACGCCAGGCCTCCCTGTCCATCACCAACTCCCAGAGTTCACTCAGACTCACGTCCATCGAGTCAGTGATGCCATCCAGCCATCTCATCCTCTGTCGTCCCCTTCTCCTCTTCCGCCAATCCCTCCCAGCATCAGAGTCTTTTCCAATGAGTCAACTCTTTGCATGAGGTGGCCAAAGTACTGGAGTTTCAGCTTTAGCATCATTCCTTCCAAAGAAATCCCAGGGCTGATCTCCTTCAGAATGGACTGGTTAGATCTCCTTGCAGTCCAAGGGACTCTCAAGAGTCTTCTCCAACACCACAGTTCAAAAGCGTCAATTCTTTGGCACTCAGCTTTCTTCACAGTCCCAACTCTCACATCCATACATGACCACGGGAAAAACAATAGCCTTGACTAGCCGGACCTTTGTTGGCAAAGTAATGTCTCTGCTTTTGAATATGCTGTCTAGGTTGGTCATAACTTTCCTTCCAAAGAGTAAGCGTCTTTTAATTTCATGGCTGCAGTCACCATCTGCAGTGATTTTGGAGCCCAGAAAAATAAAGTCTGACACTGTTTCCACTGTTTCCCCATCTATTTCCCATGAAGTGATGGGACCAGATGCCATGATCTTCGTTTCCTGAATGTTGAGCTTTAAGCCAACTTTTTCATTCTTCACTTTCACTTTCATCAAGAGGCTCTTTAGTTCCTCTTCACTTTCTGCCATAAGGGTGGTGTCATCTGCATATCTGAGGTTATTGATATTTCTCCCGGCAGTCTTGATTCCAGCTTGTGTTTCTTCCAGTCCAGCCTTTCTCATGATGTACTCTGCATATAAGTTAAATAAGCAGGGTGATAATATACAGCCTTGACATACTCCTTTTCCTATTTGGAACCAGTCTGTTGTTCCATGTCCAGTTCAGACTGTTGCTTCCTGACCTGCACACAGATTTCTCAAGAGGCAGGTCAGGTGGTCTGGTATTCCCATCTCTTTCAGAATTTTCCACAGTTTATTGTGATCCATACAGTCAAAGGATGGTAACTTCAGACTAAACACAAGATTCCTGGAGCACAGCTCTGTTGCCTCACCACCAACCAATTAAAAAAAAAAAAAAAAATCACAAACCCTGCATCCCTCACCTCAAATGTTGCCTCCTGTTTCTGGAGACCAGTGATGACCATCCTGTTGGGTCTCCTATTTGGTCCCTGTCTATTTCATCTCGGAGAGGAGCCAACAGTTTCACACTAAATTGCTGTTATTACTAGGGTGAATGCTGGTTTCAGGCAAAAAATATCTTGACTTAGATCAGGTAGAGAGAGACTTCTGCTCTGCTAGGCAGGCCTATGCCCATGCACAGCAGAAAGAAGTTACAGAAGAAAGAGACCTCTGCCCTAATTCCCAAGAAGTATCTTGAGTATGAAGTCTCTCAGGAGGAAGTTGTTAGATGAAGCACACTGACTGAAACCTGGCCAGGCACCATTGTAACCATTTGCATGAGTTGTTTTATGACAGGAGGTCCTGGTAAGGAACACAGAACTAATAAGCCTCCACCAACCAGAAGAGTTCGAGAAAGGTCAAAAGGGGACACCACATGTCCAACCACCTCCCAGAATCCTTCTCTTTAGCATCCATCTTGGCTGAACAAAGCATACACCACCAGGAAGGACTCTGAGTCAGAATGATTGGCTAAAGACAACCCAGAAACTAATCCCATCACCATAAAACCTGAGACTGCAAACCATGTGACAGAGCTGTTCTTTTGGGTTCCCTTACCCTACTGCTCTCCACCCAGGTGCCCTTTCCCAATAAAATCTCTTGCTTTGTCAGCACATGTGTCTCCTCGGACAATTCATTTCTGAGTGTTAGACAAGAGCCCAGTTTCGGGTCCTGGAAAGGGTCCCCCTTCCTGCAACAAACTCAGGATTTCTTGGAAATTACCCCTGCCCAGAGAAGCTCTCTGTCCATCTTCTCGAATGTTCCTTCACACAAACAAATGAGGCTTTTTGATCACTCAGAAACTATTTATTATATTTAATCTTCCATTTTAAGAAATGCTTGAGATACTTTAGTAAACAAGAAAATCATGGAGATTACAGTATAGTGACAATAATGAAAGGTTGTTGTTGAGCTGTTAAAGATGCCAGCATTCTTGGCCTCTGGAGTAAAGGAATTCCATCCGGGGCCAGTGAGGAGGCTTGATTGCTCAGAGCTTTTGTGTAATAAAGTTTTATTAAATATAAAAGAGATAGAAAAAGCTTCTGACATAGACATCAGAAGGGGGCAGAAAGAGTACCCCCTTGCTAGTTTTTAGCAAGAAGTTATATACCTATATGCAGGCTGCTAATAGGAAAAAGGAAATGTCTCAAAACTCAGAGAGTGGCACCAGGCATCTCACCCACAACATGCATTTTGAGATAACATTAGCACAAGTTGAGTCATCCGGAGCCGTAAAACAACTGACACAATTCTTGAAGAAATGCAGGTTTCCAAGCAAATGCATAGTGTCATTAACATAGCTTAAGAGAACATTTGTATGAGTAAAATATACTGGTTTGTTGATCCATTATCAGTTCTGAGTCTTAGGTGGAACTAATTTGAAGAAAGAGTCTAGGGTAAATACATAGTTAATTAACATAGCTTAAAAAGAAAAAAAAAAAAAAACATTTCCATAAGAAAAACACATTGATTAGCTCAAGGTTTGAGAAAAGTTAAGTTCAGGTGGAACTAGGTGTCTTCACGGCAACACAGAATTTTAAAAGAAGTCTCCTTTTAATTTTGTATAGAGAAGGGAAAAAATTTTGAAAATTGTAGTTTGTCTCTTCCTGACGCTTAAGAGAGAGATTAAAAAAACATCTGACGCATGCAGCCTCTACTCCGTTTGGAGACCCCTAGCCTTCTTGCCTGTTACCCTCTCAGTAATGTGAAGGTGGGGGGAGGGAGAGAATTGACAAATAAATTACCAGTCTTAAGTTGTAATGGCAGTTTCAAAGAAAACAAGCATCGAGTATAATATTAAATGAGGCCCTACATTAGAAAAGGTGGTGAGGGAAGACCTCATGAGGATATAACATTGAAGCTGAAATCTAAAGAAAGAGAATGAACTAATCATGTAGAAATTTGGGATAAGTGGTGGCTGCGTGGGCACAGGATGGCCTAGAGGAGCTACTCCACCTTCAAGATCAGAGGGGTGGCAGTGAGGAGATACCACTCGTCCAAGGTAAGAGAAACCCAAGTAATATGGTAGAAGTTGCCAGAGGACATCAGAGGGCAGACACACTGAAACCATAATCACAGGAAACTAGCCAATCTAATCACAGGGACCACAGCCTTGTTTAACTCAATGACACTAAGCCATGCCGTGTGGGGCCACCCAAGGGGTCATGGTGGAGAAGTCTGACAGAACGTGGTCCACTGGAGAGGGAATGACAAACACTTAAGTATTCTTGCCTTGAGAACCCCATGAACAGTATGGAAAGGCAAAATGATAGGATACTGAAAGGGGAACTCTCCAGGATGGTACGTGCCCAATATGCTACTGGAGATCAGTGGAGAAATAACTCCAGAAAGAATGAAGGGGTGGAGCCAAAGCAAAAACAATACCCAGTTGTGGATGTGATGATAGAAGCTGGTGATAGAAGTAAGGTCCAATGTTGTAAAGAGCAATATTGCATAGGAACCTGGAATGTTAGGTCCATGAATCAAAGCAAATTGGAAGTGGTCAAATAGAAGATGGCAAGAGTGAATGTCGACATTCTAGGAATCAGCGAACTAAAATGGACTGGAATGGGTGAATTTAACTCAGATGATCATTATATCTACTACTGTGGACAGGAATCCCTTAGAAGAAATGGAGTAGCCATCATGGTCAACAAAAGAATCTGAAATGTAGTACTTGGATGCAATCTCAAAAATGACAGAATGATCTCTGTTCGTTTCCAAGGCAAACCATTCAATATCACAGTAATCCAAATCTATGCCCTGACCACTAATGCTGAAGAAGCTGAAGTTGAACGGTTCTATTATAGGGGACTGGAATGCAAAAGTAGAAAGTCAAAAAACACCTGGAGTAACAGGCAAATTTGTCCTTGGAATACAGAATGAAGCAGGGCAAAGGCTAATAGAGTTTTGCCAAGAGAACACACTGGTCATAGCAAACACCCTCTTCCAACAACACAAGAGAAGACTCTACACATGGACATCACCAGATGGTCAACACTGAAATCAGATTGATTATATTCTTTGCAGCCAAAGATGGAGAAGCTCTATACAGTCAACAAAAACAAGACCAGGAGCTGACTGTGGCTCAGATCATGAATTCCTTATTGCCGAATTCAGACTTAAATTGAAGAAAGTAGGGAAAACCACTAGACCATTCAGGTATGACCTAAATCAAATCCCTTATGATTATACAGTGGAAATGAGAAATAGATTTAAGGGACTAGATCTGATAGATAGCGTGCCTGATGAACTATGGAATGAGGTTCTTGACTTGTACAGGAGACAAGGATCAAGACCATCCCCATGGAAAAGAAATGCAAAAAAGCAAAATGGCTGTCCTGGGAGGCCTTACAAATAGCTGTGAAAAGAAGAGAAGCGAAAAGCAAAGGAGAAAAGGAAAGATATAAGCATCTGAATGCAGAGTTCCAAAGAATAGCAAGAAGAGATAAGAAAGCCTTCCTCAGGGATCAATGCAAAGAAATAGAGGAAAACAACAGAATGGGAAAGACTAGAGATCTCTTCAAGAAAATTAGAGATACCAAGGGAACATTTCATGCAAAGATGGGCTCGATAAAGGACAGAAATGGTATGGACCTAAGAGAAGCAGAAGACATTAAGAAGAGGTGGCAAGAATACACAGAAGAACTGTACAGAAAAGATTTTCATGACCCAGATAATCATGATGGTGTGATCATTCACCTAGATCAGACATCCTGGAATTTGAAGTCAAGTGGGCCTTAGAAAGCATCACTATGAACAAAGCTAGTGGAGGTAATGGAATTCCAGTTGAGCTATTTCAAATCCGGAAAGATGATGCTGTAAAAGTGCTACACTTAATATGCCATCAAATTTGGAAAACTCAGCAGTGGCCACAGCACTGGAAAAGATCAGTTCTCATTCCAATCCCAGAGAAAGGCAATGCCAAAGAATGTTCAAACTACCGCACAATTGCACTCATCTCACACGCTAGTAAAGTAATGCTTAAAATTCTCCAAGCCAGGCTTCAGCAATATGTGAACTGTGAACTTTCAGATGTTCAAGCTGATTTTAGAAAAGGCAGAGGAACCAGATAACAAATTGCCAACAACTGCTGGATCATCAAAAAAGCAAGAGAGTTCCAGAAAAACATCTATTTCTGCTTTATTGACTATGCCAAAGCCTTTGACTGTGTGGATCACAATAAACTGTGGAAAATTCTGAAAGAGATGGGAATACCAGACCACCTGACCTGCCTCTTGAGAAATTTTTATGCAGGTCAGGAAGCAACAGTTAGAACTGGACATGGAACAACAGACTGGTTCCAAATAGGAAAAGGAGTTCATCAAGGCTGTATATTGTCACCTTGCTTATTTAACTTATATGCAGAGTACATCATGAGAAACGCTGGACTGGAAGAAGCACAAGCTGGAATCAAGACTGCCGGGAGAAATATCAATAACCTCAGATATGCAGATGACACCACCCCTTATGGCAGAAAGTAAAGAGGAACTAAAAAGCCTCATGATGAAAGTGAAAGAGGAGAGTGACAAAGTTGGCTTAAAGCTCAACATTCAGAAAATGAAGATCATGGCATCTGGTCCCATCACTTCATGGGAAGTAGATGGGGAAAGAGTGGAAACAGTGTCAGACTTTATTTTTCTGGGCTCCAAAATCACTGCAGATGGTGACTGCAGCCATGAAATTAAAAGACACTTACTCCTTGGAAGGAAAGTTATGACCAACTTAGATGGCATATTCAAAAGCAGAGACATTACTTTGCCAACAAAGTCTGTCTAGTCAAGGCCTTGGTTTTTCCTGTGGTCATGTATGGATGTGAGAGTTGGGACTGTGAAGAAAGCTGAATGCTGAAGAATTGATGCTTTTGAACTGTGGTGTTGGAGAAGACTCTTGAGAGTCCCTTGGACTGCAAGGAGAACCAACCAGTCCATTCTAAAGGAGATCAGTCCTGAGTGTTCTTTGGAAGGACTGATGCTGAGGCTGAAACTCCAGTACTTTGCCCACCTCATGCGAAGAGTTGACTCATTGGAAAAGACTCTGATGCTGGGAGGGATTAGGGGCAGGAGGAGAAGGGGACAACAGAGGATGAGATGGCTGGATGGCATCACTGACTCGATGGACGTGAGTCTGAGTGAACTCCAGGAGTTGGTGATGGACAGGGAGGCCTGGCGTGCTGAGGTTCATTGGATTGCAGAGTCGGACACAACTGAGTGATTGAACTGAACTGAAGAGAGAGCACATGTAAAACTAGTGAGAAAGGAGAGAGCTTGAAATGTTCAGTACATAAAGGATGTTAACTATGGTGGGGTGGGAAGGGTAGGGAAACCTAGGCTAGATAATTCAGGGTCTTTAGGCCACTGAAAGGTTTTTGGATTTTATTATGTGTTCAGTGGAAGAAAAAAAATACAAAACACTGGGAAGGTTTAATCAAGAGAAATGATGTGGTACAATTTATATTTTAATTACTCACTTCTGTCAGTATAACTGTGTTGTAAGGGGATGGAAATGAAAGGAAGAAAATGAGCTGGTCAGTCTCCCAAGGCAATATAAACAAATGGGGACCGAATCAAACTTAGAAGATTTTGCAAGCAAAGGAAACCGCAAGTGGAACAAAAAAACAACTTACAGAATGATAGAAAATATTTGCAAACAGTACAACTCACAGGGGCTTAATCTCTAAAATATACAAAAAGCGTCTACAACTTCTAATGGTGAAGAATCCACCTGCAATGCAGGAGACCCGGATTTGATCCCTAGGTTGGGAAGATTCCCCTGTAATAGGAAAGGGAAACGCACTTCAGTATTCTTGCCTGGGAAATTCCATGGACAGAGGAGCCTGGTGGGCTGCAGTCCATGGGGTTGTAGAGAGTTGGACATGACTATTGATGCATATAACTCAACAACAACAACAAAACAAACAACCTAATCCAAAAAATGAACAAAAGAACAGATATTTCTCCAAAGAAGACACACAGATGGCCCACAAACACATGAAAAGATACAAATCAAAACTATAATGAGGTACCATCTCACACCAGTCAGAATGGCCATCATTAAGAATTCTACAAATAAATGCTGAAGAGGGAGTGGAGAAAAGGGAATTCTCCTACACTGTTGGTGAGAATGTAAGTTTGTGCAGCCACTGTGCAAAACAGTGTTAGAGGTTCCTCAAAAAGCTAAAAATAGAGTTGCCATAAGTTCAGTTCAGTTCAGTCACACAGTCGTGTCCGACACTTTGCAACCTCATGGACTGCAGCACACCCGGCCTCCCTATCCATCACCAACTCCCGGAGTTTACCCAAACTCCTGTCCATCGAGTTGGTGATGCCATCCAGCCATCTCATCCTCTGTCGTCCCCTTCTTCTCCTGGCCCCAATCCCTCCCAGCATCAGGGTCTTTTCTAATGAGTCAACTCTCCACACGAGGTGGTCAAAGTATTGGGATTTCAGCTTCAGCATCAGTCCTTCCAATGAACACCCAGGACTGATCTCCTTTAGGATGGACTGGTTGGATCTCCTTGCAGTCCAAGAGACTCTCAAGAGTCTTCTCTAACACCACAGTTCAAACGCATCAATTCTTCAGTGCTCAGCTTTATGATCCAGTAATTCCACTCCTGGGCATATATCCAGACAAAACTGTAATTCAAAAGGATACGTGCACTCTTGAATATCAAGAATAGCAGCACTGTTCTTGATAGCCAAGAAATGGAAACAAGCTAAATGTCCATCAACAGATGAATGGATAAAGAGGTCCCAGGGATTAGGAATGTAGAATCTAAATTATAACACAAATAAAAATATCTATGAAACAAAATGGACTCACAAACATAGAGAACAGAACTTTGATTGCCAAGGGAGTGGGGGAATAGGAGAGAGATGGAGTGGGAGTTTGGGGTTAACAGGTACATATATGTAGAATGGATAACAACAAAGTCCTACTGTATAGCACAGCAAACAATACTCAATATTTTGTGATAAATCATAATGGAACAGGACTTTTTAAAAGAATATATATATGTAT
Source organism: Bos taurus (assembly GCF_002263795.3). NCBI lineage: Eukaryota > Metazoa > Chordata > Mammalia > Artiodactyla > Bovidae > Bos > Bos taurus. The sequence goes on from NC_037332.1 coordinate 40,278,584, forward strand.
AATTGAATCACTTTGCTGTACAGCAGGAAGTACCACATTCTAAATCAACTATACTTCAATAAATGTTTTTAAAAGAAAATAAGCTAGGAGTTAACTGGAGAAGGGAATGGCAACCCACTCCAGTATTCTTGCCTGGCAAATTCCAACCCTGTGATCGAAATAATTGGTGATAGTATCTTGAACTTTGTGATGTCAATGGACTTTCAGAGAAATGAGTCATGAAATCTTCTGGAAATAAAATCAATAGAACTTAGGTAAGTGAAGAAAAGGAGAGACATTTTGACATAAGCAATTGGCAGGAGAGTGACATCGCTATTTACTAAAATGCAGAAGAGTAGAAGTGAAAAATTAGTTGCAAGAAAATGCAAGATTTCTGTTTTGAAAACTATAACTCTGATTCACTCTGGTGGAGACAACATGTGGGCAGAAGTTTGTGAAATCATTACTCAGAAGAGAGATCTACACTAGAAATATAAATTCTACCATGACTATACTAAAGATGTTATTTTAATCTATAATTTAAAATATCATCTAGGAAGCTATATAGCAAAAGAAGATAGGACAAAGCAGTACTGCTGGCATAATATCCTGTTTTATTGCCTTATTGCTTTGTTTCTTTCTCCAAAACCACTGTGACCATATAGTATCCCACTCATGTTCTATCTAAAGTCTCCAGTTCTATACTTGTGTGCTAAGTCGCTTCAGTCCTATCTGACTCTTTGTGACCCTGTGGATTGTGGCTCACCAGATGCCTCTGTCCATGGGATTCTCCAGACAAGGATACTGGAATGGGTTGTCGTGACTACTTCTAGGGTTCTTCTTGACCGAGGGATTGAACCCGCATCTCTTAGTCTCCTGCATTGGCAGATGGGCTCTTTACCACTAGTGCCATCCACTAATGCCACCTGGGAAACACCACACCTAGTGTTTCCTGTATCAAACTGTAACACCTATATCAAACTGTATTATCTATTCCAAATACTGGCTTTGACCCCCAGCCTGCTTTTAAGAGTCTATCAATATCCAGTTCAGTGATCTAGCAATTTTAACTAGATACTCTTTTTACATATCACATTTGCATGCTACTTAACTTTTTTTCTGCCCAAATGAATACAGATAAGTTGGCTTAAAACATTTTGTTTTCAAGTAAGTAAACAAATCTTAGCAACTGAGAAAGAGCTGAAAGTCAGAATGACTAGCATATAATGAAAGAAAATTCTTGGAAGTTTTTCAAGGACTTTCTCTTTTTTCTGACTTTTGAAAATGTTAGAGTTCAAACACTCTTTTGTTTTGTGTAAATTCAAAGCTTGTTATTTCAGGAAAAATCCCTACAGTAATAAATACAAATAAACAAACCCTAACTCCCTTTGTCCATGGTATAAGTAAATGGCACAGAAACTGGAAGAATCACACAGCAAGCTGATTTTCGGTGGTAGAAAGCAGGTATGCCTGGAGGCTGTGGAAGATTTGGATCCAAGGTGTAATTTTGCTAGGCTGCACATCCTTGGGCATCTCAATTAATCTCTTTAAGCCTAGGAACAGATCTGTTAAGTGGGGAAACAAAACTTACATGTGGTTTTTGTGAGTACTAAAGATAATGATATAAAACACCTTGCATGTAATAGATGTTCCATAAATTGTATTAAGACTGATGATTTCCTGGTCAGCGTATGTAGGTAAACTAAGCTGAGCATCACTCCAAAGATGTGTCTCTCCACCTTTCAAAGGCAGTCTTTTCATGATTGTATTTGCGCTGCACATAAGAAAGATTTACTACCAATTCACTTTGAACCAATTAGACATGACCCAATTTCCTCAAGCCAGATGGCAAAAGCACTTCCGGTGAGGCAGATGGGCCTATTGACTCTCAGTCCCATGAAAACATCAGGCTTGGAAGACACCCTGGGATTCAGATAATGCACCAAGAAGACAGAGGAATGCCTTTGATATTGGCCTGGGTATCATGGAAGCAAAAACCTATCAGAAAGACATGTGCAGTTTTAGACACTCACACAGTATTTGGGGCATGAAATAGAGTATTCAGAGGAAGCCAAGTTGCTTTCATTGGCACTTGGGATATTCAAGAAGCTTCATCAACTAACCCTCTTTGTGTGAGATTGCAGCAATGCTTCTGAGTACCAGATGTGCTTTCCCTGAAAGGAAATGGACAAACTGGACACATTCATATTCATAAGTTAGGTAATATCAAAGTTAATTTATAAAAGCAGCTATTTGCTGGAATCACACTCCAACAAAAAAAGAAATATTACTGCAGTGGAAAACATGTCAGGAAATATTTTGCCTTTGAAACAGATAAAAATTATATTGAAAATAATAACAACCCCAGGTCCAACACTATGAATAGAAAGTTGTCTACTTTTGTAGAAGCCTTGGATATAAAATGGAAGACAAATTTGAGTCAATTAAAGAAAGAACTTTGCAATAATTAGGTATCTCTTCAATAGAATTAATTACTTAAAAACTGTCAGTTTCCTACCTCTGGAACTCAAACATGCCTAACACAATATAAAATGAATTATAATAATACATATCATAAGAATATTATAATTATACATCTATTTACAAATCAGTCTTGTAGGCAAGGTTCAGCTAAAATACAAAGTTCAGTACACATTGAATCTACAATGGACACCGCCATTTGCCAACTCAAAATACATCCTCTCCTTACTTTTTATTTATTATCAAAACTTCATTTTGTTTAGGACAGAAATAATTACCTCCTGAGTTCATTTGCAGTCAGAAGTGACCTGAAAACTCCATGCAGGGAAAGGATATATAAACGGAAGTGTATTTTATTAAGATTTTGCTGCTGCTGCTGCTGCTAAGTCGCTTCAGTCATGTCTGACTCTGTGTGACCCCAGAGACGGCAGCCCACCAGGCTCCCCCTTCCCTGGGATTCTCCAGGCAAGAACACTGGAGTGGGTTGCCATTTCCTTCTCCAATGCGTGAAAGTGAAAAGTAAAAGTGAAGTCGCTTAGTCAGGTCCGACTCTTCGTGACCCCATGGACTGCAGCCTTCCAGGCTTCTCCATCCATTGGATTTTCCAGGCAAGAGTACTGGAGTGGGGTGCCATTGCCTCCCTTATTAAGATTTTAGGGGAAGCTAAATTTCCCCCTTTAAAATGATAACTTTTATTTTATATTTGCATTGTGAAGATAATGCATGCTGCTGCTGCTGCTGCTAAGTCGCTTCAGTCGTGTCCGACTCTGTGCGACCCCATAGATGGCAGCCCACTAGGCTCCCCCGGCCCTGGGATTCTCCAGGCAAGAATACTGGAGTGGGTGGCCATTTCCTTCTCCAATGCGTGAAAGTGAAAAGTAAAAGTGAAGTCGTTCAGTCATGTCCGACCCTCAGCAACCCCATGGACTACAGCCTTCCAGGCTCCTCCATCCATGGGATTTTCCAGGCAAGAGTACTGGAGTGGGGTGCCATTGCCTTCTCCAGAAGATAATGCATACTTGTTATATAAACTAGAAATGTAGAAAAATAAAACTAAATACATCTACAGTTCAACTTACACAGATAAACATTGGTAGTTTTTTCTTAAATCACATTTATTTTATATTTTTAGTGAAATATTGTTGATATACAATATTCTGTTAGTTTCAGGTTGTAACATAGTAATTTGACATTTAAATACATTACAAAATGGTCAACAAAGTAAGTCTAGCAACCATCTTTTCCCATACAAGGTTATTATAATATTATTGACCATATTTATTGTACTATATATTACACCTTCATGACTTATTTTTTATATCTGAATGTTTATACCTCTTAATTCCACTCATCATTTCAGCCAACACCCTCACAGCTCTCCCCTTTGGTGACCATTTGTTTGTTTCTCGCATCTATGAGTCTGTTGCATTACTTTGTTCACTTGTTTTCTTTTTAATATTCCATGTATAAGTGAGATCATATGATGTCTGTATTTGTCTGACTTATTTCACTTAACATAATTACACTCTACATCCATTACTGTTTCTCAAATGGCAAGATTCAATTTTTATGGCTGTATGTCAGTCAGTCAATTCAGTTGCTCAATTGTGTCCCACTCTTTGTAACCCCATGAACTGCAGCATGTCAGGCTTCCCTGTCCATCACCAATTCTCAGAGCTTGCTCAAACTCATGCCCATCAAGTTGGTGATGACATCCAACCATCTCATCCTCTATCGTCCCCTACTCCTCCCACCTTCAATCTTTCCCAGGATCAGGGTCTTTTCCAAGGAGTCAGTTCTTTGCATTAAGTGGCCAAAGTGTTGAAGTTTCAACTTCAGCATCAGTCCTTCCAATGAGTGTTTAGGACTGATTTCCTTTAGGACTGACTGGTTGCAAGAGATCCCCAAGGGACTCTCCTGCAGTCCAAGGGATTGTCAAGAGTCTTCTCCAAAACCATAGTTCAAAAGCATCAATTCTTCAGCACTCAGCTTTCTTTACAGTACAACTCTCACATCCATACATGACTACTGGAAAAACCATAGTTGGTCAGTTTGACTAGACCGTCCTTTGTTGGCAAAGTAATGTCTCTGCTTTTTAGTATGCTGTCTAGGTTGGTCATAGCTTTTCATGCAAGGAGCAAGCGTATTTTAGTTTAATGGCTGAAGTCACCATCTGCAGTGATTTTGGAGCCCCCCAAAATAAAGTCTGTCACTGTTTCCACTGTTTCCCCATCTATATGCCATAGAGTTATGGGATCAGATGCCATGATTTTAGCTTTCTGAATATTGAGTTTTAAGCCAGCTTTTTCACTCTCTTTCACTTTTATCAAGAGGCTCTTTAGTTCTTCTTCACTTTCTTCCATGAAGGTGGTGTCATCTGCATATCTGAGGTTACTGATATTTCTCCCAGCAATCTTGATTCCAGCTTGTGCATATATATATATATATATATATATATATGTATGTATATATACACACACACACATACACGCATAATAGTGATTGAGGTAATATACAAATAATGTATGCATCATATATAGTGTATGTAAATACATAAACACTATTATAATAGCGATTATAATAGTAATTCCAGCATATGTCTTTGTATGATCATAGACTTTCATGAGCATAAGGGTAAGAGTCTCATGCTAAGGATAGGAAATCAGTAAGCTCAAAGGGCCCTAAGTCTTTGATGACTGCATTCAGTCACCTGACCAACCATGGACTACTGATTCTGGACTCATTTATATGTGAGAAAAATAAATGCTTAATTTATGTTACCAGGTATCTGTACATGATGAGCAAGAAATAAGTTGTTGAAACTTTGAAGAAAGCGTTATTGATCTTCTAAAGATGCATAAATTTTTGTGTTTGCAGCTTCCAAACAACTCAGTAGATAGGATAAAGGAAATAGAAATGGCAAGGCAATTGTATGAATGTGATATGTATACGTATGATGGGGCTCCCCAGGTGGCTCAGTGGTAAAGAATCTGCCTGTCAATGAAGGAGATGTGGGTTCAATCCCTGGTTCAAGAAGATTCCCTGGAGAAGGAAATGGCAACCCACTCCAGTATTCTTGCCTGGAAAATCTCATGGACAGAGGCACCTGGCAGGCTATAGTCAATGGGGCCACAAGAGAGTGGAACATGACTTACCAACTAAACAAAAATAGCAATATATGTGATAAAATATCATATGGATATGGATATATATAGTTGGCTTCACTAGTGGCTCAGATGGTAAAGAATCCACCTGCAATGCAGGAGACTCGGGTTTGATCCCTGGGTCACGAAGATCCCCTGGAGAAGGAAATAGCTACCCATTCCAGTATTCTTGCCTGGAGAATTCCATGGACAGAAAAGCCTGGTGGGCTGCAGTCCATAGCCTTGCAAAGAGTCAGACATGACAAGTGATTAATGCTTTCACTTGTCACATATATATCAGATCAGATCAGAGCAGTCGCTCAGTCGTGTCCGACTCTTTGCAACCCCATGGACTACAGCAGGCCAGGCCTCCCTGTCCATTACCAGCTCCTGGAGTTGGTGTATGTATAACTATGTATACATATTTATACATATAACTGTGTATATACATAGGTGTATATATGTCTGTATATGTACATATATGTATACACACATTGTACAACAGAATAACTATATACTAATAGTTATACATACATATATATGTCTATACATACATGTAAATATAACCATATAAATATTTATATATCAGATCAGATCAGATCAGATCAGTCGCTCAGTCGTGTCTGACTCTTTGCGACCCCATGAATGGCAGCATGCCAGGCCTCCCTGTCCATCACCAACTCCCAGAGTTCACTCAAACTCATGTCCATCGAGTCAGTAATGCCATCTAGCCATCTCATCCTCTGTCATCCCCTTCTCCTCTTCCCCCAATCCCTCCCAACATCAGAGTCTTTTCCAATGAGTAAACTCTTTGCATGAGGTGGCCAAAGTACTGAAGTTTCAGCTTTAGCATCATTCCTTCCAAAGAAATCCCAGGGCTGATCTCCTTCAGAATGGACTGGTTGGATCTCCTTGCAGTTCAAGGGACTTTCAAGAGTCTTCTCCAACACCACAGTTCAAAAGCATCAATTCTTCGGCACTCAGCCTTCTTCACAGTCCCAACTCTCACATCCATACATGACCCCAGGAAAAACCATAGCCTTGACTAGACGGACCTTTGTTGGCAAAGTAATGTCTCTGCTTTTGAATATGCTATCTAGGTTGGTCATAACTTTTCTTCCAAGGAGTAAGTGTCTTTTAATTTCATGGCTGCAGTCACCATCTGCAGTGATTTTGGAGCCCCCCAAAATAAAATCTGACAGTTTCCCCATCTATTTCCCTTGAAGTGATGGGACCAGATGCCATGATCTTCATTTTCTGAATGTTGAGCTTTAAGCCAACTTTTTCACTCTCCACTTTCACTTTCATCAAGAGGCTTTTGAGTTCCTCTTCACTTTCTGCCATAAGGGTGGTGTCATATCCATATATGAGGTTATTGATATTTCTCCCCACAATCTTGATTCCAGCTTGTGTTTCTTCCAGTCCAGCATTTCTCGTGATGTACTCTGCATATAAATTAAATAAACAGGGTGACAATATACAGCCTTGATGTACTCCTTTTTCTATTTGGAACCAGTCTGTTGTTCCATGTCCAGTTCTAACTGTTGCTTCCTGACCTGCATACAGATTTCTCAAGAGGCAGATCAGGTGGTCTGGTATTCCCATCTCTTTCAGAATTGTCAACAGTTTATTGTGATCCACACAGTCAAAGGCTTTGGCATAGTCAATAAAGCAGAAATAGATGCTTTTCTGGAACTCTCTTGCTTTTTCCATGATCCAGCGGATGTTGGCAATTTGATCTCTGGTTCCTCTGCCTTTTCTAAAACCAGCTTGAATATCAGGAAGTTCACGGTTCCCATATTGCTGAAGCCTGGCTTGGAGAATTTTGAGCATTGCTTTACTAGCGTGTGAGATGAGTGCAATTGGGCGGTAGTTTGAGCTTTCTTTGGCATTGCCTTTCTTTGGGATTGGAATGAAAACTGACCTTTTCCAGTCCTGTGGCCATGGCTGAGTTTTCAAAATTTGCTGGCATATTGAGTGCAGCACTTTCACAGCATCATCTTTCAGATTTGGAATAGCTCAACTATGTATATATTTATATTTTTATATATTTATATGTAAATATGTATATTTACATACATACATATAAATATAACCATATGAATACATATAACTGTGTATATGTATGTATAATTATGTGTATATACTTATTCTGTTATACAAAAGAATTAATTTTGCTGAAAAAGTCTTCTCAAGCAAATTTTATATTGTTTTCTAATAAAAATAGTCCAATGGAGTTCATAAATTTTAAAAAGGAATGTTTTGGTATATATTCTAGGAACATAGCTGTTTGTTATATATGGGAAATTCAAGAGTCTGAATTCACTCAAATCATCCCTTTGAGATGCTGTTTTCTGTTCAATCACTAGTCACGTCCAACTCTTTGTGACCCCATTGTCTGCAACACACAAGTCTCCACTGTCCTTCACTATCTCCTGGAGTGTGCTTAAACTCATGTCCATTGAGTCAATGATACTATGTAGCCATCTCATCCTCTGTCATTTCCTTCCCCTTTGCCTTCAGTCCTTCCCATCATCAGAGTCTTTCCAATGAGTCAGCTGTTTGCATCACATGGCCAAAGTATCAGAGCTTCAGCACCAGTCCTTCTAATTAATATTAAAAGTTGATTTCTTTTAAGATTCACTGGTTTGTCTCCATGCAGTCCAAAGAATTCTCAAGAGTCTTCTTCAGCAGACTCCTTATGGTGCTCAGCTTTATGGTCAAACTTGCACATTGCACATGACTACTGGAAAAACCAGAGCTTTGACTATACAGACCTTGATCAGCAAAGTGATGTATCTGCTTTTTAATATGTGGTCTAGATATGTCATAGCCTTCCTTCCAAGGAGTAATTATCTTTTTATTTCATTGGTGTGATCACCATCTTCAGTAGTTTTGGAGCCCAAGAAAATAAAATGTCTTAGTTTTCTGAATGTTGAGCTTAAGCCAACTTTTTCACTCTCCTCTTTCACTTTCATCAAGTGTTTGTTTAGTTCTTCTTCACTTTCTGCCATAAGGGTGGAGCAGAAGTGGATGTTTTTCTGGAACTCCCTTGCTTTCTCCATGATCCTAATCTAACAAATGTTGGTAATTTGAACTCTGGTTTCTCTACCCTTTCTAAATCCAGCTTGTACATCTGGAAGTTCTTAGTTTGTGTACTGCAGAAGCTTGCTTAAAGGATATTGAGCATACTTTGCTAGCATGTGAAATGAGTGCAATTGTATGGTATTTTGAAACTTGTTTGGCATTGCCCTTCTTTGAGAATGGAATGAAAGCTAGTGTGCTCAATGTGTTTTTTTAATTTATTTAAATTTATTTATTTTAATTGGAGGCTAATTACTTTATAATATTGTATTGGTTTTGCCATACATCAACATGAATCCGCCACGGGTGTACACATGTTCCCCATCCTGAACCCCCCTCCCACCTCCCTCCCCGTACCGTCCCTCCGGGTCACCCCAGTGCACCAGCCCCAAGGATCCTGTAATGAACCTGGACTGGCGATTCGTTTCTTATATGATATTATACATGTTTCCATGCCATTCCCCCAAATCATCCCACCCTCTCCCTCTCCCTCTCCTACAGAGTCCAAAAGACTGTTACATACATCTATGTCTCTTTTGCTGTCTCACATACAGGGTTATCGTTACCATCTTTCTAAATTCCATATATATGCGTTAGTATACTGTATTGGTGTTTTTCTTTCTGAGAACCTCTCTGGGTGTTCCTCACTGTGGAGAAACTTTTCATCTTTAACCTAGATGTTTTATCAACAGTGCTGTATAGATGGAGAAGTCTTGAGACTACAAGTGTTCTTATAAATAAAAGAAGGAACAGAAATCAGAGAGGGGGTTTTGACAATGGAAGCAAGAAGTCAGTGATATGGGGCCATGAGCCAAAAAAGTCAGGCAAGCCTCTAGAGTTAAAAAAGGGCGGGGCGGGGGGGGGGGGCGGTTTGGAATTCCCTAGAGTCTTTAGAAAAAATGTAGCCCCATTTTCTATTATGAATGTAACAAATTACCACAAGATTAATGATTTAAAGCAACCCAAATTTATTATCTAGCAGTTGGAAGTCAAAATGGATCTTTTAGGACTAAAATTAATGTGTTAACAGGGTTGTTTCTTCTCTGGAAGTTCAAAGGGAAAATCTGTTTCCTTGCTAGTCATTTCTTACATCATCTCTTCTCTAGCTTCTAGAGACTGTTAGCAGCATGTCTTTGTTCTTAGCTAGCCTCTTTCTCCTTCTTCAAATCCAGAAGCAACATCTTCAAATTGTCTTCTCTGATTGTGACACTCTTGCTTACTTATAAGGACTCTTGTGATTACATTGGGCCCATCCATATAATCCAGAAGAATCTCCCCATCTCAAAATTCTTAACTAGATTACCTATGCAAAATTCCTTTTGCCATATAAGAAAACAGACTTACAGTATTAGGATATGGACATCTTTGGGGACCATCATTCAACTACTATATTTCCCTTCCATACCCTGCCCTTTAGCTTTTTAATAAAATGTCTAATTATTTTCCAAAGTGACTTCATCATTTGTATCTCTACCAACAATGGATGAGTTTTCCAGTTTCTCCATATACTCACCAATACTTGTTATTGTCTTTCTTTATCAGTCAGTTCAGTTCTGTTCAGTGATTCAGTCATGTCCAATTTTTTGTGACCCATGGACTGCAGTACACCAGGCTTCCCTGTCTATCACCAACTCCCAGAGCTTGCTCAAACTCATATTCATCCGTGATACCATCAATCGTCTCATCCTCTGTCGTCCCCTTCTCCTCCTGCCTTCAATCATTCCCAGCATCAGGGTCTTTTCCAGTGAGTCAGTTCTTCATATCAGGTGGCCAAAATATTGGAGCTTCAGTTTCAGCATCAGTCCTTCTAATGGATATTCAAGATTGATTTCATTTAGGAGTGACTGGTTTGATCTCCTTGCAGCCCAAGGGACTCTCAAGAGTCTTCTCCAACACCACTGTTCAATAGCATCAATTCTTTGGTGCTCAGCTTTCTTTATGGTCCAACTCTTACATCCATACATGACTACTGAAAAAACCATAGCTTTGACGAGACAGACCTTTTTTGGCAAAGTAATCTCTGATTTTTAATAATGTTGTCTAGGTTTGTCATAGCTTTCCTTCCAAGAAGTAAGTGTCTTTTAATTTCATGGCTGCAATCACCATCTGCACTGATGATGGAGCCCCAAAAAATAAAGTCTGTCACTGTTTCCATTGTTTCCCCATCTATTTGCCATGAAGTGATGAGACCAGATGCCATGATCTTAGCTTTTTGAATGCTGAGTTTTAAGCCAACATTTTTACTCTCCTCTTTCACTTTCATCAAGAGGCTCTTTAGTTTTTCTTCACTTTCTGCCATTAGGATGGTGTAATCTGCGTATCTGAGGTTATTGATATTTCTCCTGGCAATCTTGATTCCAGCTTGTGCTTCATCCATTTTGCATTATGTCCTCTGCATATATGTTAAATTATCACAATTATTGTGGATGTGAAGTAATATCTCATTGCAGTTTTAATATGCAATTCCCTAATGACTAATTGTGCTAGACATCTTATCAGTGTGCTCTGGTGAAATATCTATTCAAAAATTGGGTCATTTGCCTTCTTATTGAGTTATAAAAGCTCTGGGTATTTTGGATACAAGTACTTTGCCAGATATATGATTTGCAAATATTTTCTTTCCTTCTGTGCCTTTTCTTGTATTTTTTTAAGTGGTGCCTTTTGCAGCACAAAGATCTTAACTTACTTTTTTTTTAAATCACATGTGCTTGGATTCAGTCAAAAAATTTTAGCCTAACCCAAGACTATGAAGATTTGTGTCTATATTTTCTTCTCCAAGTTCATAGTTTTAACTGATAGAGTTGGGTTTATGGTCCATTTTGAGTTAGATTTTGTGCAGTGTGATAAGAGTGAGAATTCATTGTTTCACATATGGAAAACCATTATTAGCTGGATTCTATTTTGAAAAGATTATTATTTCCCCCATTGAAACTGACCTAGCACCTCTAGCTACATTCAGTGGGTCATGTATCAATTGTTGTTCAGTTACTAAGTCATGTCCTACTGTTTGTGACCCCATGGACTTCAGCACGCCAGGCTTCACTGTCCTCTACTAGCTCCTGGAGTTTGTACTCATGTACATTGAGTTGGTAATTACATTCAATCATCTCGTCCTCTATGGCCCCCTTCTCCTCCTGCCCTCAATATTTCCCAGCAGCAGGATCTTTTTCCAATGTGTTGGTTCTTCACGTCATGCAGCCAAAGTATTGGAGCTTCAGCTTTAGCATCAGTCCTTCTAATGACTATTCAGGACTGATTTCCTCTAGGGTGTTCTGGTTTGATCTCCTTGCAGTCCAAGGGACTCTCAAGAGTCTTCTCCAGCACCACAGTTTGAAAGTATCAATTCTTCAACATTATGCTTTCTTTATGGTCCAACACTTACATTTGTACATGACTACTGGAAAAAACCGTAGCTTGGACTATACAGACCTCTGTCAACAAAGTGATATCTCCACTTTTTAATACACTGTCTAGGTTATCATTGCTTTTTTCCAATATACATACATACACATACTTAGAGGTTTATTTCTGGATCCTAAATTCTTTTATTGATCCATATGTCTATCTTTATCACACTGCCTTGTTTACTGTTGCTTTGTAGTAGTTATTGAAGTTAGATAGTTTAAGTCCTCCAACTTTGTTCTATTTCAGGGAATTTTTGCTATTCAATACAAATTTTAGGATTGACTTGTAAATTTTAGCAATATAAGTCAATTGGGAGTTTTATAGGCTTTATACTATATTTGAAGATCAAACTTGGGGAGAATTGTGATCTTCATAATGTTGAGTATTCTGATCCATGAATATGGACTATCTCTTAATTTATTTTTATTTTATTTAATATCTTCTAGTAACTTTTTGCAGTTTCTTTCAGCAATGTGTTGTAGTTCAAATATGTGGTATTTTTAAAAGCAGTACAAAATGCTCCAGAAAATGTAACTAATTAAATTAATAAGTGAGGATTCTTGTTTAAAGGAATTTATTCTGTTCATATAAAGTTGGTCAAACACTAATCAAAGGAAAATTTAAGAGAAATATTCACATTTTATTTATTTTCAAAATGAGATTTATAAATATAGCTCCAAGGCATAAAGGAAAGTTAAGCTATTTTATCTTTAATAAATTAAATATTGCTTTAAATCCTGATAACTGTAAGTAGTTCTTTCCATGAACAAAACGGGCTTCCCGGGTGGTACTAGTGGTAAAGAACCTGCTTGCCAATGCAGGAGACATATGAGATGCGGGTTTGATCCCTAGGTTGGGAAGATCTCCTGGAGAAGGAAATGGCAACCCACTCCAGTATTCTTGCCTGGAGAATCCCACGGACAGAGGAGCCTGGTGGGCTACAGCCCATGGGGTTGCAAAGAGCTGGACACGACTGAAAGTGACTTAACACTAGCACTATGAACAAAAGAGCAAATGATTTCTATGCTTACATTTTTAAAATCACATTGATCCTATTAATCAAAATATTTGCTTTTTAGACTTGCCTTTTGAGAGTTTATTTTATTGTGTGTGATAGCATCTATTGATACAAAAAGTGATTTTAAACATATACATCCTCCAAGAAATGTTAAAATAGACACAACATTGATAAAGAAATACCATAAGAACAAACAACAAACAGGAAATTGCATCTTGCATAGCTGGCTTATTTCCCCTCATCATTCTTGCTCCACTTCCTCCATTAACTTTTTCCATATTCTATGTTTTACCACATTCTATCAAACTTCCCTTAGTCAATTCCTGATTTTAAGAGAATTCTCCTATGGGTACCCCTTTTCTTTCTCAGAAATCTTTTTCTTTAAAGCCCTAAGATCTCATACCTAAGTGATGTGCTCAAAGAGAAAAAAAAATACAGTAATCATGCAGAAGTTCAGTGATATACCTAGGGCTGTTCAGAAAACTAGGGACAACATTTTCTGTGAGATCTATTCCTTTCATATTAGGCATGCTTTTGGCAAAACTAATTTTATCAATTTAACATCTCTAGAAAATTGTATACTACCTATGGTATGCTTAGGATCAGGCAGAGAATGATCAGATATCAAGAAATGCTAATGATGTACTCGAAAGCAATTGTGTGAAAATAAATGTAAGGTTATAGTATTAATAGATTCTGGATGCTTCCCGGGTGGTGCAGGTTAAAGAGTCTTCCTGACAGTGCAGATGTCCCAAGAGAAATGTAATATATTCAGTCCCTGGGTTAGGAAGATGCTCTGGAGTAAGAAATGGCAACCCACTCCAGTATTCTTGCCTGGAAATTTTCACGAACAGAGGAAACTTGGAGACTACATACCATGGGGTCGCAGAGCTAGACATGACTGAGCTACTGAGCATGCAAGAACACAAGCTATTATCTTACCCTTAGAAATATGAATTCAGTTTGAATTTTGAAAAAATATGTATATACTAAGATAATATACAGATATAAAAAACTTTAGGATGAGACTATTAGAGGAAATATAACATATACAAGTGAAAGTGAAAGTCACTCAGTCGTGTCCGACTCCTTGCGACCCCATGGACTACAAAGTCCACGGAATTCTCCAGGCCAGAAACTGGACTGGGTAGCCTTTCCCTTCTCCAGAGGATCTTCCCCACCCAAGGATTGAACCCAGGTCTCCCACATTGCTGGCGGATTCTTTACCATATGAGCCAGATGCTTATACTGTTTAAGGTAACTGCTCAAATTTATATTCCTTTTGTGAAATAAAAGTGTTTTGATTGTACCAATTCTCACTGCTGCCCCAATTCCTCCAGGAATCTTGGAGCTTAATTTGAGTGATGATTTTCTCATTTTATTACTTTTCTGCTAAGTTTTCTGTATGTACTACAAAACCTATCAGTTCAGTTGCTCAGTCGTGTCTGACTCTTTGCGACCCCATGAATTGCAGCACGCCAGGCCTCCCTGTCCATCACCAACTCCCGGAGTTCACTCAAACTCATGTCCATCGAGTCGGTGATGCCATCCAGCCATCTCATCCTCTGTCATCCCTTGTTCCTCCTGCCCCCAATCCCTCCCAGCATCAGAGTCTTTTCCAATGAGTCAACTCTTCGCATGAGGTGGCCAAAGTATTGGAGTTTCAGCTTTAGCATCATTCCTTCCAAAGAACACCCAGGACTGATCTCCTTTAGAATGGACTGGTTGAATCTTCTTGCAGTCCGAGGGACTCCCAAGAGTCTTCTCCAACACCACAGTTCAAAAGCATCAATTCTTTGGTGCTCAGCTTTCCTCACAGTCCAACTCTCACATCCATACATGACCACTGGAAAAACCATAGCCTTGACTAGCTGGACCTTTGTTGGCAAAGTAATGTCTCTGCTTTTGAATATGCTATCTAGGTTGATCATAACTTTCCTAAACCTATAGTCATTCCCAAAGCCCCAAATTTAAATAAATCATTGAAATTAATTATTGGACTTCCTCATCTATTCAGTGTTTCCATTTTGGGTTGGAATGTGCATCTATAGGTCAGTGATAAATTGTAAGCTTCAGGAGAAACCTTCATGTTTATGATTATTTGACTCAAAACAGACCTGAATATAAGAAATACAATAACCCATAATTTGACTTTAATAAATTTAATAAACTTTAGTAAGTGTAATAACACTAATAAACCTATGCATACATTTATATCCATATCTTACACTTGATAATCTTTCTAGCGAGAGAATATTAACAAAATTTGACAAAACACTTTGCCAACTATAACTTGTAGTTTTCCAGATTTAATTTGGAATTATAATTATGAGTAATTCTCAGTCAAAACTTGATCATTTTAACAACAGTGCATTTGTTTTCCTGACTTGGGATATGAGGAGGCAGTGCTATAGGGGCAGAGCAGTATTAGAAAGGAGTGGATTCTCCATCTCACAGAAATAATCATACCACATTGCAACTATTCTTTTACCTCCTTTTTCTCCTTTACTTGCAATCCTAGTGCATTGCCCATCTTTGAATTCCTGCAACACAGCAGAAAATTGGCATACACTATCCTGTCAATAAGTGTAGAATGAAAATAAATGAAATTCTATACTTTCAGTATTATGAGAAAACTCTGTGGCCTTGGGTAAATCACTGAATCTATCCTTACCTGTAATTTACCAGGAAATTTGACAAGATTGTTCCCTAACAGCACTTTCATGTAAGAATTCTATAATACAAATTTATAGGTACTCAAATTCTATATCCTACCACAGATATTTTCATGATGTTATTATTATTTTTAATTCACAAAACTTTTAACTTTTTATCAGATTGTGGCATGAATAACAGATTAGAACATCAGTCTAACTCTGAAACTGACTTGCTTTGCAATATCAGGCAATATTCTAAGTCTATGCCTCAGGAATGATCGTCTGTATGATATGGTTAACAATGCCTGCCACTATCTTTAAAGTAATAATCTTTTGTTGAAAAGCTTTTTGAAGACAAGCAAATAAATCTATTATGGGCAACTGAAAATTAATAGTACAGAAGATCTTCTTAAGGATTTCTCTAAATACTTATAGCTGAATAATAAAAATGGTATTGAAATGAAAAGAGGACAAAAAAGCATGCTTTATTTGTTGTTTTGATATGAATACTTTTAATGAAAGCATTGCTACTAGCATACTATTGGGCTATCCAGAGAAACACATAAATTACATGAAACTATATTAATTCATAATAAAAACTCCCTAATTGAATTTGAATATTAAAATATTTTTGAATTAAATCAGATATTAATTGCTACTAGTAAAATATCCCCCCAACTTAGAAAAATTTGGCATACTCAGCTGCCTCTAATCTGAATCTCTCTTTAATTCTACCATCTTCCACATTAAATACATTTTTTACATGCAGTTACCTGGGTGCTGTTCACAGAGACCAGCATTCTATTCCAACTCAGCAGTTATGAAATAAACCAGTAACTGTGCAGGGCTCTGAAACAAAGTCACTGATTTGCTGGAAACCCTGAGAATCATTAGTCCTGTATGCAAGTCAAGAAGCAACAGTTAGAACCAGACATGGAACAATGGATTGGTTCAAAATTGGAAAAGGAGTATGTCAAAGCTGTTTAGTGCCACCCTGTTTATTTAACTTGTATGCACAGTACATCACGCAAAATGCCAGGCTGCAATTAAGATTGTTGGGAGAAATATCAATAACCTCAGATATGCAAATTATGCCACCTTTGTGGTAGAAAGTAAAGAGAAACTAAAGAGTCTTTTGATGAAGGTGAAAGAGGAGAGTGAAAAAGCTGGTTTAAAACTCAACATTCAAAAAAACTAAGAACATGGCATCCAGTCCCGTCACTTCATGGCAAATAGATGGGGAAAAAATGAAAACAGTGACAGACTATTTTCTTGGGCTTCAAAATCACTTAGGAGAATGACTGCAGCCATGGAATTAAAAGAAGTTTGCTCCTTGGAAGAAAAGTTATTACAAACCTAGACAGTGTATTAGAAAACAGAGACATCACTTTGCCAACAAAGGTCCATATAGTCAAAGCTATGGTTTTCCTAATATGGATGTGCAGAGAAGGCAATGGCACCCCAGTCCAGTACTCTTGCCTGGAAAATCCCATGGATGGAGGAGCCTGGTGGGCTGCAGTCCATGGGGTTGCTAAGAGTCGGACACGACTGAGTGACTTCACTTTCACTTTTCATTTTCATGCATTGGAGAAGGAAATGGCAACCCACTCCAGTGTTCTTGCCTGGAGAATCCCAGGGACGGGGGAGCCTGGTGGGCTGCCGTCTATGGGGTCGCACAGAGTAGGACACGACTGAAGCAACTTAGCAGCAGTAGTATGGATGTGAGATTTGGATCATAAAAAAGGCTGAGCACAAAGAATTTATGCTTTTGAACTGTGGGTCTGGAAAAGACTATTGAGAGTCCCTTGACCAGCAAAGAGATCAAACCAGTCAGTCCTAAAGGAAATCAATCCCAGATATTCATTGGAAGGACTGATGCTGAAGCTCCAATACCCTTTGCCACATTATGTGAAGAGCCAATTCATTTGAAAAGACCCTGATGCTGGAAAAGACTGAGGGCAGGAGAAGAAGAGGGCAACAGAGGATGAGATGGTTGGATGGCATCGTCAACTCAATGCCCATAAGTTTGAGCCAACTCGGGGAGCTAGTGAAAGACAGGGAAGCTTGATGTGCTGTGGTCCACAGGGATGCAAACAAATGACTGGGATATGACTGAGCAACTGAACAACAAGTGCTAGTGATCAGTTATTAAATGAGAACTAGAGATTGCTTTCCTCCATTTTATGTACTATTGTGTTGTTGTTCAATCTCTAAGACGTGTCTGACTCTTTGCAACAGCATGGACTGTAGCCCTTCAGGTTCTTCTGTCCATGGGCTTTCCCAGACAAGAATGCTGGAGCTGGTTGCCACTTCCTTCTCCAGAGGATCTTCCCTGACCAGGGATTGAACCCTGTCTCTTGCCTCTCCTGTTTGGCAGGTGTATTCTTTACCACTGTGCCATCTAGGAAGCCCTGAGTACTATACCCTTTGTTAAAAGTTACTAATAAGCTAAAAAAAAAAAAAAAAAAATAGGAGTAAGGAAATAATCTATATAACATGCTGGTAAAGAAAATGGTCTCTAAAATCAGACTGAGTTAAAATCCCAACTCTGCCATTTCCCAAATTAATGACATTAAGCAAGCTACTTAGTGTCACTTTTCCTCAGTTTTCCCTTAAAATGGAGGTGATAATAATAACCCTACCTAACAGATTTGTTGTGAAGATTAGATGAGCTAGGATGATTGTAATATCCTCAGAAGAGTGTTTGGTTCAGAGCAAGTGTTCTGTGAATAAAAGTTGTTATTATTGGCATTATTATTGCCTTACATGCTTTAAAAGAGACTGCTATGGACTGAATGAAAGTTTGTGCCCTCCCCAAATTCATCTATTGAAGCCCTAACCCACAATGTGATAGTATTTGGAGGTGGAGCCTCTGAAAAGTAATTAGGTTTAGAGGTCATAAGGGTGAACTACTGGTGATGGGATTAGTGCCATTATAACCAAAGGAAGAGATAAGAGCCCTTTCTCATTCAGCGAAAATGTAGATGCCTGTAAACCAGGAAGAATATCTTCACTAGATACTGAATTTGCCGTCCCCTTGATCTTGGACATTCTAGCCTCCAGAACTGTGAGAAATAAGCATTGTTGTTAAAGTCACTCTGTCTATGGTATTTTGTTATACTGCCTGAACTAAGATTGAAGATAGAAGCAGAGAAAAACATAAAATTTCAAAATGAATAACGTAAGAAAATTAGTTGCTTGTGACATAAAATGTTAGCACAATTTGAACCTAGTGAAAATTGCCATTCTAAGGGTAGATACATCTGCTTTGGAGATGTTTTTAAGCCAGATTTTAGTTACTATGCAGAAACATACCTTTTAATAAAGCAGATTAATCCTAATGGTATTCTAAGGTCTGATATTTTGCTTCCAAAAGTAGAATCATATAGTAGGAGAGAGATCAATTTAGGATAACAGAAGTTAAAGTGAGAGTTAACAGTTTCAGAAGAAAACCTTTTTCTTTTTTCCTGTAGTTCTAAAGATTTTGACACAATCTTAATGCAGATTTTTAGAATATGTTAGTTCTAAAATTTTTTCTAGCCAATATAGATTCATAATGCAAAACTATATATTCACATAGGTAAGATAATTTTAAAGCATCTATTTTTTTAATTAAGGGAAATTTTTATTACCAAGTCTAGTATAAACAATTGCTACACCAGGAATCCAGCAATTCAGTTTCAGGTTTTTATTGATGTTCAATTGCCAAGCCATATCTGATTCTTTGCTACCCCATGGACTATAGCACACCAGACTCCTCTTTCCTCCACTGTCTCCCAGAGTTTGCTCAAATTCATGTCCATTGAGTCAGTGATGCTATCTAAACATCTCAATCTCTGCCACCCCCTTCTCCTTTTACCTTCAGTCTTACCCAGCATCAGGGTCTTTTCCAGTGAGTTGGCTCTTCGTATCACACGGCCAAAGTATTGGAGCTTTAGTGTCAGCATCAGTGCTTCTAATGAATATTCTGGATTGATTTCCTTTAGTATTGACTGATTTGATCTCCTTGAACTCTAAGGGACTCTCAAGAGTCTCTCCAGCACAAAAGCATCAATTCTTTGGTGCTCAGCCTTCTTTATGATCCAAATCTCACATCCGTACGTGACTATTGGGGAAACCATAGCTTTGACTAGATGGACTTTTGTCAGCAAAGTGATGTCTCTGCTTTCTAATATGCTGTCTACATTTGTTGTAGCTTTCCTTCCAAGGAACAAGTGTCTTTTAATTTCATGGCTGCAATCACTATGTGTGGTGATTTTGAAGCTCAAGAAAATAAAATTCGTCACTCCTTCCACTTTTTCCCCTTCTATTTGCCATGAGGTGATGGGACCAAATCCATTATCTTAATTTTTTTAATGTTGTATTTCAAGCTTTTTCATTGTCCTCTTTCCACCTTCACCAAGAGGCTCTTTAGTTCCTCTTCATTTTATGCCATTAGAGTGGTATCATCTACACATCTGAGGTTACTGATATTTCTCCTGGCAATCTTGATTCCAGCTTGTGATTCCTCCAGCCCAGCATTTTGCATAATATACTCTGCATATAAGATAAATAAGCAGGGTGACAGTATATAGTCTTGTTATTGCCTTTCCAATTTTGAACTAGTCAGTTGTTCTATGTTCAGTTCTAACTGTTGCTTCTTTACCTACATACAGGTTTCTCAGGCTACAAATAAGGTACTCTGATCTCTTTAAGAATTTCCCACAGTTTGTTGTGATCCATATATTCAAAGGCTTTAGCATAGTCAATGAAGCAAAAGTAGATGTTTTTCTGGAATTCCTTTGCTTCTTCCACAATCCAACAAATGTTGGCAATTTGATCTCTGGCTCCTCTGCCTCTTCAAAATCCAACTTGTACATTTAACCATTCTCAGTTCATGTACTGCTGAAGCCTAGCTTGAAGAATTTTGAGCATAACCTTACTAGCATATGAAATGAACACAATTTTATGGTAGTTTGAACATGTCTTTGGCATTTCCCTTCTTTGGGATTGAAGTGAAAACTGACCTTTTCCAGTCTTGTGTCCACTACTGATTTTTCCAAATTTACTGACATATTGAGTGCAGCACTTTAACAGCATCATCTTGGACTTTTAAGTAGCTCAGGTGGAATTCCATCATCTCCACTAACTTTGTTCTTAGTAATTCTTCCTGAGGCCCACCTGACTTCACACTCTAGGATGACCACACCATCATGATTATCCAGCTCATTAAGACCTTTCTTGTATAGTTAGCCTACCAGGCCTCTCTGCCCATGGGATTTTCCAGGCAAGAGTACTGGAGTGGGGTTGCCATTGCCTTTTCCATCTTGTATTCTTACTACCTCTTAATCTCTTCTACTTCAGTTAGGTCCTTACTGTTTCAGTCCTTTACTATGCCCATCCTTTCTTATAATGTTCTCTTGATATCTCCAATTTTCTAGAAAAGATCTCTAGTCTCTCCCATTCTATTGTCTTTCTCAATTTCTTTGCACTGTTCATTTAAGAAGGTCTTCTTATCTCTCATTCTTCTTCTCTGGAACTCTGAATTCAGTTGGGTATATCTTTCCCTTCCCTTTCCCTTTCTCCCTTGTCTTTCACTTCTGTTCTTTCCTCAGCTCTTTATAAAGCCAATCACTTTGCCTTCTTGCATTTCTTTTTCTTTTGGATGGTTTTGGTCACTGCTTCTGGTACAGTGTTATGAACTTCCATCCATAGTTCTCCCGTCCAATTCTAGTATAAATAATTGCTACACCTGGAATCCAGTAACTCAGGTTGAGGTTACATAGTTCATAATCAAAGTATCCATCTAGATCATCTACAGTGAATAGACCTAGTATAGTTTTATACACTTTGCTTTATATCTTGCTGAATAACTTGGAAGTAGTTGTGTATTGGCTTGAAATGATTTAAAATCCACCTGTTTCTGGTTCAAGGGTCCCTTGGACTGCAAGGAGATCCAACCAGTCCATTCTAAAGGAGATCAGTCCTGGGTGTTCTTTGGAAGGAATGATGCTAAAGCTGAAACTCCAGTACTTTGGCCACCTCATGAGAAGAGTTGACTCATTGGAAAAGACCTTGATGCTGGGAGGGATTGGGGGCAGGAAGAGAAGGGGATGACAGAGGATGAGATGGCTGGATGGAATCACCGGCTCGATGGACATGAGTTTGAACTCCGGGAGTTGGTGATGGACAAGGAGGCCTGGCGTGCTGCAATTCATGGAGTCACAAAGAGTCGGACATGACTGAGCGACTGAACTGAACTGAACTGAAGAGTGAAAATGTTTATATTAAGAAATCTGTTTCAGGATGTTGTCATTTATGTCTGTAGTTGTTGGTAAGCTCAGCTATTGACCAGCACTGTTGACGGCTTGACCATAAGAGCATGTGGAGGAGTAATTATGGCTTAGGGGACTTTTAGCTCTAAATACAAAGAGGTTTAACCAGCAACTGGAAGTGTTTGATCTGTGTGAGTTTACTCTGCTGATCTAAACTGTTCTCTGAAGACTTAGGGATGTTAATTCCTGCTTGGGGAAAACAACTCTTTGTTGGCAGTGATGAAAAGTGGCAGACCCCTCCAGGGAAAATTCCTTACCTGCTGATATCAGTACTTTTGTTCCTAGGAACATGCTCTAGCAGCAAAGGACTTTCACTTTTGCTTGAGCAGCTGGCTATTCCTTCTTAGTTGGTTAACCCACTGTCCTGAGAACAAACTTACAGAAACTTACACCTCAACTAAATTTGAACTTTATTCCTATCATCTTCCCCTTGTGTGGAACAATAGTTTGATCCATCTATTATTGCTATAGAGTATATTTAAGAAACATTATCCTGTATGCTCTTGATTTGTGAAATTTTAGTTTCCACAGTGTACCTATATTGAATAAATTCGTGCCAAAGACAATCTCAATTTCTAAGCATAATTTGCCAGAGAAACAAGACAGAAATAGTACTCAAAGTTGCTAATTTGCCATCCTATGCTTGGAAAGCGGTTTTGTTTTTGTTTTGTTTTGTTTGTTTGTTTGTGTGTTTTTTGACAATATAACCTCCTTTCATCAGTGAAAATTAGTTGACCGTCACCAGTAAGCTATCACACCAAGGATACATTACAAAAATTTCCTGATTCTAAAGCATTTCATTTAAAAAAAGGCAGGGAGGGAGGATAAAAATAAGGAGTATTAAAGAGGAGGACTAAGGGCTTAAAATTTATCATATTTAATATTCCTACTACTCTGTGTTTGTGTATGTCTCTAAGGATATTTTCTTCAAATTAGGTTATTTTAATAATGTAAATGACATCTTTTCAGTAAAAGTAATATTTTAAAGAGTATTTATATAATTTACAATGGAACACTTTGTTCATTTAAGGAGATTTAATAACCCTTATGGCTAATTAATTCCTTTCCCTGAGACTTCTATTTTTAAAACATCAGGTTTTTTTTTTTTTCCTAATGGATTGAATTTAAGTTTCTTTTAATCTCTTCTCAGAGCTAAAGAATCTGCCTGCCAGTATAAGAGATGTGGGTTCAATCCCTGGAGTGGGAAGATCCCCTGGAGAAGGAAATGACAACCCACTCCAATACTTTTGTCTGCGAAATCCCACTGACAGAGGAACCTGGAGGACTACAGTCTATGAGGTCTTAAAAGAGTTGGACGTGACTTAGTACCTACACAACAACAGCCAGCAACATAACATATAATTTCCAGTGGAACCCTTTGTTCATTTTAGGAGATTTAATAGCCTTTATGACTAATTAATTCCTTTCCCAGGGAATTCTATTTAAAAAAAATCATTTTTTTAATGGATTGCATTAAAATTTCTTTTACTCTCTTCAAGAGAAATTGACAAAATTATACATTTTTAAAACACCCTCAATTTCTATCATATATTTAAAGTTTTATTTTTTTTAGCTTTAGCCATTTTTTAACCTTCTGTTTTATACTAGGATACAATGATTAACAATGTTGTGATAGTTTCAGGTGAACAGCAAAGGAACTCAGCTGTATACATTCACAGTACTCATTCTATCCCAAACTCCCACTCCCATTCAGGCTGCCACATAACATTGAGCAGAGTTCCATGTGCTATACAGCAGGTCCTTGCTGGTTATCCATGAGTCTCTTTCTGTTTTGTAAGTTCATCTGTATCATTTATTTTTAGATTCCAAATATAAGGGATGTTATATGATATTCTTCCTTCACTGTCTGACTTACTTCACTCAGTATGGCAATCTCTAGGTCTATCCATGTTGCTGCAAATGGCATTATTTCATTCTTTTTAATGGCTGGGTAATATTCCACTGTATAAATGCACCATATCTTCTCCATCCACTCTGCTGTCAATGGACATTTAGGTTGCTTCCATGTCTCGGCTATTGTAAACAGTGTTGCAATGAATATTAGGGTGAATGTGTCCATTTGGATCATATTTTTCTCCAGGTATATGCCTAGGAATGGCATTGCAGAGTCATATGGTAGCTCTATTTTTAGTTTTTTAAGGAATCTATGTACTGTCCAGCAAGATGGCTGTACCAAAGTACATTTCTGCCAACAGTATATAAGGGTTCTTTTCACATTCTCTCCAACATTCATTAGTGATGTTGAACATCTTTTCATGTGCCTCTTGGCCATCTGTGTGTCTTCTTTGGAAAAAATGTCTATTTAGGTCTTCTACACATTTTTTGATTGGGTTGTTTCTTTTAATGCTTTTACCATATTGCAAAAGTTTACTTCTAATAACATTTCTTTAAATCAAATCTATTAAACCCTTTGGAAATTCCAGAAACTGAACAATGGCAAATGAATTATAAAGAGCAAAATAAAAGTCAAATAAAATTGAGGTTATCCAAAATTGAACCTTTTTGGATAATCTGAGTCAACATCAGACTTTCTCATCACTCTGTTCTAGTTGCTTCTAGATTATCAGTCCACAGTATCTGACTATCAAACACTATGAGGCATGGAAAGCACCTATGTATATATGCTAAGTGCTCATTACTTTGTGTGCTTGAGTGAATCCCCACACTAACCAAAAGTCTTGTCTGGAATATCTCTAATGTGTTTACTCTCAAAGGAGTGAGAGTTATACCTATCTAATACATATTAAATTTAGGGTTTGGGGTTTCTTTTCCGATCTCAGTTTAGAATTTGGTGGGAAGTTTCTAAAGGAAAAGCCAGTTTCATTATGTTTTTTAGTTATTGTGTGGAAGAGAGAGATGGGCAAGTTGTCTGAAAGTTATTTTTATTACCAATATTTTATTAACAACCATTGGCATAAATATTGGTTCCTATATTAGAGATTTAGAGAAACAGTGATTGTCATGTTCTAGTGATTGGCTTAGCAAAGATGTTCAGGGTATAGGGCTGGAGACCCAGGATATCTCCTCCCTCACAAGCTTCTTCTTCTGGGCCCTCATTCTCTGGTTTTTGGAGTGCCCTGGAAATCCAAACTCAAAACTCCTCTAACTAGACTCAGTCTGTAGGTGATCTTGTCCACTATCATGGTTCCAAAGAATATCTATAGTTTGGAAATGACTCCCTAAGGTGCATTTCTAGTACAAACCGTCCCCTGAATATTAGGCTCAAATACTAACTCTCTCTATGGCATCTCCACTTGGTTGTTAAATGGGCATCTTAAAGTTAACACACACAAAACTCTCCCCACAACACTTTTCTTCTCCCAACATAGCCCACCTCAGAAAATGGACACCACTCCATTATTCAGGTCCAAAGCTTTAGAGTCACACTGCAACTTTTCTATTCCAACTGTGCCACTTCTCACCTTCTCATTGCCGTTGCCACAGACACAGCCAACACCACTGTCTGCCTGAACCATAGCAAATAAAAATAATTTGTCTTCTTACTTTCTCTTCTGTAGTCTTCACAGTATAACCCTCACTGTAAGGATTTCTAGTAATCCTTTCAAAATTTAAATTGTCATGTCAATTTTCTGCTCTCAACTCTTCTTTAGCTTTTCATAACACTTAGAAAAAAAAAAATCTAATGTCTCCCCCATGGCTTTTAAAGTCCTATATGATTTGATTTCCCGCTACTGTCTTTTCAGTCACTCCTCTGCTCATTCTTTCCATCCTGGAAAACATCAATTATATTCCCAATTCATCGGGCTTTGAACTTAAGTTTTCATTGCCTAAAATATTTTCCATCAGATACTTATAAGGCATGCTTCCTCATTCACTTTATATACAAATTTAATGATCAATTTCTAGGAGAGGTTTTGTTGAAAGTCCAATTCAAAAAACCTTCTTTTACCCCCTTGCAAAGAGCTTCAGAGCAGAAAGTGAAGAAGAACTAAAGAGCGTCTTGATAAAAGTGAAAGAGGAGAGTGAAAAAGTTGGCTTAAAGTTCAACATTCAGAAAACTAAGTTCATGGCATCCAGTCCCATCACTTCATGACAAATAGATGGGGAAACAGTGGAAACAGTGGCTGACTTTATTTTGTGGGGGCTCCAAAATCAATGCAGATGGTGACTGCAGCCATGAAATTAAAAGACGCTTACTCCTTGGAAGGAAAGTTATGACCAACCTAGCCAGCATATTAAAAAGCAGAGATGTTACTTTGTCAACAAAGGTCTATCTAGTCAAGGCTATGGTTTTATCAGTAGTCATATATGGATGTGAGAGTTGGACTATAGAGAAAGCTGAGTGCAGAAGAATTGATGCTTTTGAACTGTGGTGTTGGAGAAGACTCTTGAGAGTCCCTTGGACTTCAAGGAGATCCAACCAGTCCATCCTAAAGGAAATCAGTCCTGGATATTCACTGGAAGGACTGATGCTGAGGCTGAAACTCCAGTACTTTGGCCACCTGATGTGAAGAGATGACTCATTGGAAAAGACCTGATGTTGGGAAAGATTGAAGGCAGGAGGAGAAGGGGACGACAGAGGATGAGATGACTGGATGGCATCACTGACTCAATGGACATGAGTTTAGGTAAACTCTGGGAGTTGGTGACGGACAGGGAGGCCTGGGGTGCTGTGGTTCATGGGGTCACAAAGAGTTGGACACACCTGAGAAACTAACTGAACTGAAGGGAGGCCTGGCGTGCTGCAGTCCATGGGGTCTAAAGAGTCGGACACAACTGAGTGACTGAACTGAACTGAAAAAACTTCTTGGGTGGCTCACTGGTAAAGAATCCGCCTGCCAATTCAAGACATGCGGGAGGTGTGGGTTCAACCCCTGGGTTGGGAATATCCCTTGACGGAGGAAATGACAACTCACTCCAATAGTCTTACCTGAAAAATGCCATGGACAGAGGAGCCTTGCAGACTGAAGTCCATGGGGTAGCAAAGAGTTGAACATGACTGATCATGGGCACACAACTCTGTTTATATTCTGCTTATTATTTATTGCTCATATCAGAGCCTAATATTATATTACAATTGTTTGTTTACCTAAAGGCAGTTCTCTCCATCATAATATCAGCTCCAAAAGGGCATAAACTAGTAATTAAAAACAATGTTAATTGCCAGTACTTAGAACAATGCCTCCCACATAGTAGACAGTAAATATTTGTTGAAAGAATCAGTGAGGTAGATTCCTCAGAGCCCAAACTTCTAATCTAATAATATCAATGCATAACAAATCAAGTGAGACATCCAAAACCACCTTACATATGAGATATCAGGAACACGTGTGCTTAGGAAGTTTCCTGAGCAACCATGTTCCAGTGAAAATGCTTATTCAAAGTCATAATATATATGCATATATATTTGCATATATAACAGTATTGACATACCCAAAGGGAAGGGCTGGCAAGAGAAGACAGATCGTATAGCATGTAGAAAAAAGGAGGAACAGAAACAGAAATCAGTAAGTAGCTAAGTGATGTTTACCAGCAATGCAAACCTGGTCAGTGGTTTCAAGTTTCACACTTTCACTGGCAGGTATATTTATGGAAGGAAATAATGATTCAGGATACCTCAGCCTGTTTCTTTGTGTACTATCCTCCCCAACAAGTGGTTATATAATGGTTTCTCATGGAAACTACTTGTGTTGAGAGATTGCTAATCTCATGAAATTTTATTACTGAGTGTAAGTTTCTAAGCAGTTTATCATTTCTGGTTCCATTAGCCAAAATCATACTTTATTTTTAGAATATGTTACATGAAGGACCCTTTTGAGTAAAGTCTTTAAAAGGCCTTGATGAATCCATTATGTATAAATGATCACATGATACATGTTCCATTATACATGCTTCATACTTCTATTAATATATATATGAAGCAGAATTTTAAGGAAGTACAAATTCATAGATAAAACATTTCTTTATTATTAATAATCCAAGCTATTCATAACTTTAAGTCTCTTATTGTCAATAAATTGGAGCCTGAGATGCTGGAATGTGACAGGCATTCTGAGAACCTCAACTGGGGCTGGATTGTCTGAGGATGGAGATAAAGGCTATGGCAGATGGATTAAAGGATACTGAGTTGAAGCTTTCAATAAACAATAGAATTGAAATTGCATCCTTGACCTGATTCTGAAGTGGCCATGCAGAGAATACAGAGCAATGAGAAAGAACTGAATATCTAATGAAGAACATTCAGAGAGGATGCTAGAAGCAGAACCCGGTTATATTTCTTGAGTCATAAGAGAGAATCTACAGATCCTCTTTATGGGGTGCTGCTCACCTGGCCCATGAATAGTAAGGGGACAGTTAAGAGGACTGAAATGACTCCTTATATTTTTTCCTAAAGAAAAAATTACTTAATCCACAGAATTTTGAAACAATTTATATTAAGAAATCATGGCATAAATCTGATCATCCTTTTAATATTTTATGAACATATACTTTGTTTTTATACTATTTTAAAATAAGCTAATAGTTTTCATTGTATCTTTTTTAGATTCTTCATATAAGTGATATCGTATGATACTTGTCTTTCTCTGTGTGACTTAATTCACTTGGTATGATTATTTTCAAGTCCATCCATGTTACCGTAAATGGCCTTATTTCATTCTTTTTATGGCTGAGTAATATAGCATTGTATAAATGTACCACATCTTCCTTATTCATTCATTTGGACATTTAAGTTTCTTCCATGTATTGGCTATTGTAAACAGTGCTGCAATGAACATTGGGGTGCATGAACTTTTGAACCAAGTTTTTCTCCAAATATACGCCCAGGAGTGGGATTGCTAGATCATATAATATCTCTATTTTTAGTGTTTTAAAGAACATCCACACAGATATTCATAGCGGTAGTACCAGTTTATATTCCCATGAACAGTGTAAGAAGGTTCCCTTTTACCTACACCATCTCTAAAATCAATTGTTTGTAGATTTTTTGATGATGGCCATCCAGGAAGCTGTGAGGTGATATCTCATTATAGTGTTTATTTGCATTTCTCTAATAATTAGCAACATTGAACATCTTTTCATGTCCCTCTTGCTCATCTGTATGTTTTCTTTGGGAAAATGTCTATTTGAATCATCTGCCCATTTTTTGACTGAAGTGTTTGTTTTTATGGTATTGAGGGGCATGTTGTTGTTCAGTCGATAAGTTGTGTCTGAACTTTTGCAACACCATCAGCTGCACCATGCCAGGCTTCCCTGTCCATCACTATCTCCCTGAGATTGTTTAAACTCATGTGCACTGAATCACCAATGTGATCCAACTATCTCATTCTGTCACCTCCATCTCCTCTGGCCCTCAGTCTTTCAGAGCATCAGGGTCTATTCCAATGAAGCAGCTTTTCACAACAAGTGGCCAAAGTATTGGAGCTTCAATTTCAGCACCAGTCCTTCCAATGAATATTCAGGTTTGATTTCTTTTAGAGTTGACTGGTTTTATATCCTTGCTGTCCAAGGGATTCTCAAAAGTCTTCTCAAGCACCACAGTTTGAAAGTGTCAGTTCTTCTGTGATCAGCCTTTTTTATGATCCAACTCTCAAATCCATGTATGACTACTGGAAAAACTGTAGCTTTAACTATATGGACCTTTGTCAGCAAAGGTGATGTCTCTGCTTTTTAATATGCTGTCTAGGTTTGTCATAGATTTCCTTCCAAGGAACAAGTGTCCTTTAATTTCATGGCTGCAGTCACTGTCCACAGTGATTCTGGAGCCAAGAAAATAAAATCTGACACCGTTTCCATTTTTTTCCTCATCTATTTGCCATGAAATGATGGGACCAGATGCTAGGATCTTTGTTTTTTGAATATTGAGTTTTAAGTAAGCTTTTTCATTCTCCTCTTTCATTTTCATTAAAAGGCTCTTTAGTTCCTCTTCACTTGCTGCCATTAAAGTGGTATCATCTGCATATCTATGGTTGTTGGTATTTCTCCTGGCAATCTTGATTCCAGCTTGTGAGTCATCCAGCCCAGCATTTCATACAATGTACTCTGTTAACAGGGTAACGATATATAGCCTCGACATACTCCTTTCCCAATTTTGAACCAGTCTGCTGTTCCACGTCCAGATCTAAGGAGACAGGTAATGTGGTCTGATATTCCCATATATTCAAGAATATTCCACAGTTTTGTTGTGATGCACATAGTCAAAGGGATTAGCATTGTCATAGAAGCAGAAAATGTTTTTATTGGAATTTCCTTATTTTTTCTATGATCCAGCAGATGTTCACAATTTGATTTCTGGTTCCTCTGCCTTTTTAAATCCAGCTTGTACATCTGGAAGTTGTTGGTTCACATATTGCTGAAGCCTAGCTTGAAGGATTTTGAGCATAATCTTGCTAGCATGTGAAAGGAGTGTAATTGTACAGCAAATTTGAACATTCTTTGGCATTGCATTAC
Source organism: Bos taurus (assembly GCF_002263795.3). Lineage (NCBI taxonomy): Eukaryota > Metazoa > Chordata > Mammalia > Artiodactyla > Bovidae > Bos > Bos taurus. The sequence goes on from NC_037332.1 coordinate 40,309,095, forward strand.
TTTGGTATTGGAATGAGAACTGACCTTTTCCAGTTCTCTGGACACTGCTGAATTTTTAAAATTTGCTGGCATGTTGAGTACATCACTTTAATAGCATCATCTTTTAGGATTTTAGGATTTGAAATAACTCAGCTGGAATTCCATTACCTCTACTAGCTTTGTCCATAGCAATGCCCCCTTAGTCCCACTAGACTTCACTCTCCAGCCAGGTCTGGCTCTAGGTGAATGACCACACTATCATGGTTATCTGGGTCATTATGAACATTTTTATACAGTTATTCTGTGTATTCTTGCCACCTCTTCTTAATCTCTTCTGCTTCTGTTAGATTCCTGTCATTTTATTGTCTTGTCCTTTATTGTGCCTATCTTTACCTGAAATGTTCCCTTGGTATCTCCAGTTTTCTTGAAGAGATCTCTAGCCTTTCCCATTCTATTGTTTTCCTCTATTTCTTTGCATTGTTCACTTAAGAATGCTTTAGTATGTCTTCTTGCTGTTCCATGGAACTCTGCATTCAGATGGGTGTATCTTTCCTTTTCTCCTTTACCTTTTGCTTCTCTTCTTTTCTCGGGTATTTGTAATGCCTCCTCAGACAACTACTTTGCCTTCTTGCACTTCTTTTTCTTGGGAACAGTTTTGGTCACCAGCTACTGAACAATGTTACGAACCTCCATCCAAAGTTCTTCAGGCACTCTGTCTACCAGATCTAGTCCCTTGAATTTATTTGTCACTTCCACTGTATAATCATAAGTGATTTTATCTAGATCATACATTAATGGCTAGGTGATTTTTCCCACTTTCTTCCACTTGAACCTGAATTTTGGAATAAGAAGCTGATGACCTGAGCCACAGTCAGCTCCCAGTCTTGTTTTTGCTGACTGTATAGAGCTTCTCCATCTTTGGCTGCAAAGAATATAATCAATCTGATTTTGGTGTTGGCCATCTGGTGATGTCCATGTGTAGAGTCATCTCTTATGTTGTTGGAAGAGGGTGTTTGCCATGACCAATGTGGTCTCTTGGCAAAACTCTGTTAGCTTTCCCCTGCTCCATTTTGTACTCCAAGGCCATACTTCTCTGTTTTTTCAGGTATCTTGAATTCCTAATTTTGCTTTCCAGTCACCTTTAATAAAAAGAACATCTTTTTTTGGAGTTAGTTCTAGGAGGTCTTATAGGTCTTGTTCACATAATTGTTCAACTTCATCTTCTTCAGCATTAGTTATTGGGGCATAGATATGGATTACTATGATGTTGTTTCAATTGCCTTGGACACAAACTGAGATAATTCTGTCATTTTTGAGGGTGCACTCAAGTACTGCATTTAAGACTCTTTTGTTGTCTATGAGACCACTTTTTTTGTGGTCTATTGACCACAGTAGAGATATAATGATCATCTGAGTTAAATTCACCCATTCTAGTCCATTTTAGTTCACTGATTCCTAAAATGTCAATGTTCACTCTTGCCATCTCCTGTTTGATCACATCCAATTTACCTTGATTCATGGACCTAACATTCCAGGTTCTTATGCAATATTGTTCTTTACAACATTGGACATTACTTTAACCACTAGATACAACCTCAACTTGGCCTCATTTCTGTTTCACCTCATTCAGCCTCTTCATTCTTTCTGTAGCTATTTCTCTGCTTTTCCCCAGTGGTATATTGGACTTCTACTAACCTGGGGGAGCTCATCTTTCAGGTCATATCTTTTTGCCTTTTCATACTGTTCAGGGGACTCTCAAGGCCAGAATACTGACATGGTGTGCATTCCCTTCTCCAGTGGACCATGTTTTGTTAGGCCCTAACTAGCAGGCACATGCCATATATGTAGCTGGGTGTTGTGCCTGGTGCCCTGTTGTCTCACTGCTGGTCTTCGGTGAGTGTGTCAACCTTTACTCGCCATCTTGTGTTTGTCAACTTGCAGCCCGAGTTCGAGGCAAGTCCCCACTGGAATGACTGGGAAGGAGGTCTGGGGGAGGCTGAAGCCGATGTTGAAGGATGCCCAGAAGCAGAGGGCACTCCAGCCTCACTGTTGCCACCAGCCTGCTGCTGATCTGCCACTGATCCGCCCAGGAGTCACTGTTCTCCCCAGAGCCGACAGGCCATCCAGGAGCAGAAGGCCCCCTCAGCCTCTCAGCTGCTGCTGACTCCCCTGTGGCCAATCCACCACCACCACCAAGCTCTGGTCCCAGAGTTTCCTCTCCTCTGGCTATGTGCAGCGTGAGCTGCTTGTAAATTTTGGAGACTAATTCTTTGTCAGTCACATTGTTTGCAAATATTTTCTCCCCTTCTGTTGTCTTTTCATTTTGTTTATAGTATCTTTTGCAGTGCAAAAGCTTTTGAGTTGAAAGGATTATACACCATAATCAAGTGGGATTTATCTCAGGGATACAAAGATTTTTCAATATCAACAAATCAACTAGTGTGATATGCCACATCAGCAAATTAACGAACAAAAACCTTATGCTCATTACATAAATTCATTAAAAGCTTTTGACAAAATTCAATACCCATTTATGATAAAAAAAAAATTCTCCAGAAAGTGGGCATAGATGATATACCTCAACATAATACAATCTACAATATGACAAACCTATAGCTAACATCATACTCAACAGTGAAAAACTGAAAGCATTTCCTCTAAGATCAGGAATAAGGCAAGGATGACTGCTCTCAATACTTTTATTCAACAGAGTTTACAAAGTCCCAGAAATGGCAATTAGAGAAGAAAAAGAAACAAAAGGAATCCAAATAGGAAAAGAAGAGGTAAAACAGTCACTGTTGGCAGATGACATGATTCTATACATAGAAAACCCTATAGATGTTACCAGAAAACTACTAGAGCTCATCGATGAATTTGGTAAAGTGGCAGGAAGCAAAATTAATGTGCAGAAATCTGTCACATTTATATACACTAAAAACAAAAGATCAGAAAGAGAAATTCAAGAAGCAATCCCATTGACCATAGCTTCAAAAAGAATAAAAATCTAGGAATAAAACCTACCTAGGAAACAGAAGACTTGTACTCTGGAAACTATAAGATGCTGCTGCTGCTGCTGCTAAGTCACTTCAGTCGTGTCCAACTCTGTGCGACCCCATAGACGGCAGCCCACCAGGCTCTGCCGTCCCTGGGATTCTCCAGGCAAGAACACTGGAGTGGGTTGTCATTTCCTTCTCCAATGCATGAAAGAGAAAAGTGAAAGTGAAGTCACTCAGTCGTGTCTGACTCTTCGTGACCCCATAGACTGCAGCCTACCAGGCTCCTCCGTCCATGGATTTTCCAGCCAAGAGTACTGGAGTGGGGTGCCATTGCCTTCTCCAATAAGATGCTAATGAAAGAAATCAAAGACAACACAAACAAATGGAAATATGGACCATGTTCTTGGATTGGATGGATCAATATTGTGAAAAATGACTATACTACCAGAAGCAACCTGCAGGTTCAATGAAATCCCTATCAAATTACCAATGACATTTTTCACAGAACTAGAACAAAAAAAAAAATCTTAAAAAATCTGTGGAGACACAAAGACCCTAAATAGCCAAAGCAACCTTGAAAAAGAAAAAAAAATAGAGCTAGAAGAAGAGGAATCCAGCTCCCTGACTTCAGACCATACTACAAAACTAGTCATCAAAACAGTATGGTACTGGCACAAAATCAGAGATACTGATCAATGGAACTGGATAGAAGGCACAGATTTGAAGCCATGCACCTATGGTTAAATTAATCTATGACAAAGGAGGCAAGGCTATACAATGGAGGAAAGACATTCTCTTCAATAAGTGGTGCCAGGAAAACTGAACAACTATATGTAAAAAAAATGGAATTAGAAAACTCTTTAACAGCACACACAAAAATAAACACAAAATAGATTAAAGATCAGATACTATAAAACTCTCAGAGAAAGACATAGGCAGAACACTCTCTGACAATAGCAGCAATATCTTTTTCAATCTATCTCCCATAGTGATGAAAATAAAAACATAAATAAAGAAATAGGACCTAATTAAACCTAATAAAACCTACACAATTAATTAAGCCTAATTAAAACCTATAATATTTAATTAAACCTACAAAAAACCTACACTAACATCATACTTAATGGTAAGAAATGCAAAGCTTTCCTACTAAGACAAGGAAAGGGTCAAGGATAGCCCCACTTATGACTCCTTTTCAACATCACACTGGAAGTTCTAGCTCACCAATAAGACAAGAAAAGGTAAACAGGTATACAAATAGAGGAAGAAGAAATAAAACAGGTTTTATTTCCAGATAGCATGATTATCTATGTAGAAAACCCAAAAGACTCAATAAAAAAGCCCTTCCTGAAACTAATAAGCAACAATATTCAGATTGCAAAATATATGGTTAATATGCAGAAGTCAATAGATTTCCTATATATTAGCAATGACCAAGTGGATTTGAAATTCAAAATGCCAAGTGTCCCCAACTTCCAGGATCTAATGCCTGATAATCTTAGGTAGAACTTATATAATAATAATAGAAATAAATTGCACAATAAATGCAATGTACCTGAATTATCCTGAAACCATGCCCCCACCCCAGTCCAAGGAAAAATTATCTTCCACAAAACTGTCCTTGGTGCCAAAAAGGTTGGGGACTGCTACAAAACAGTATTATTCATATTATCACCCCTCAAAATTTTAAATACATATTATAAATCTAAAAAAGTACATGTACAAGGTCTATCCACATGAGATAAATAATAGTACTCTAATGAAAGAAAACAAAGAGAAAATAAATGAAGAAATATTCCATGTTTATGGACATGAATACTCCTATTCTCAAAGTGTCAGTTCTGCCCAAATAGACCTACAGATTCAACACAGTGCAAAACCAAGCCCCAGCAAGTTAATTTGTGAAGATCAAGAAACTAATTCTAAAGTTTATATGAAGAGGCAGAAGACCTAAAGTAGCCAAAGCTATATCGAAGGAGAACAGTCAGAGAGCTGATACTAATCAATTTCAAGAATTACCACAAAGCTATAGCAATTTAGCTAGGGTATATTGATGAAAGAATAGACAGAGTAAATGTAACACTCTGAGGACCCAGAAAGAGATCCACATAAATATAGCAAACTGATCTTTGTCAAAGTAGCAAAGACAATACAGTGGAGAAAATATAGTCTCTTCAAAATATGGTTGTGGAAAAATTGAACATCCACATTTTTAAAATGAATATAAATACAGACCTTACACCCTTTACAAAAATTAACCCAAAATACATTATCAACCTATATATGAAATGCAAAACTAGAAATCTCCTTGAAGATAACATAGTATAAGATTTAAATGATTTAGGGTATGGTGGTGACTTTTTAGATACAATCCAAAAGGCACAATCTATGAAAGAAATAACTGATTAACTGAACTTTATTCAATTTAAAACTCATATTCGGTGAAAAGGAATGTCAAAAGAATGAGAACACAAATCACAAGCTGGGAGAAAATAATTGCAAAAGTACATCTGATAAAGTACTCTTATAAAATTATGCAAAGAGTTCTTAAAACTCAACAAGAAAGCAAATAACTCAAAGACCAAAAGATCTTAATAGAGATCTCATCAAAAAATATAAACAGATGGAAAATAAGTATATTAGATGACATGTCATATGATTATATGCTCCATATCATATGTCCTCAGGGAATACAGATTCAAACAACAGTGAGATACAATTACAAATCTATTAGGATGGCAATAATCTGAAAGGCTGGCAATAGCAGATGCAGGTGAGAATATGGAGCTAAAGGAACTCTCATTCATTGTTAGTGAGAATGCAAAATGGTATAGCCACTGTGGGATATGGTTTGACAGTTTCTTACAAAACTAAATATACTCTTACCATACAGAACAGCAATCATACTCCCCTGTATTTTACCCAGAAGAGCTGAAAACTTACACATACACAAAAACCTTTCATGTGGATATTTATAATATCATTATTCATAATTGATAAAACTTGAAAGCAATAAAGATGTCTTCAGTAGGTGAATGTATAAATAAGCTGTGGTTATCTACACAGTGAATATTGTGCGTGTGCTGTTGCTTCAGTCATGTCTGACTCTTTGCAACCCCATAGACTGTAACCCACAAGTCTCCTCTGTCCATGGGGTTCTCCAGGCAAGAATACTGGAGTGGATTGCCCTGCACTCCTCCAGGGATCTTCCTAACCCAAGGATCGAACCCATATCTCTCATATCTTATGCATCAGCAGGTGAGTTCTTTACCATTGGAGCCACCTGGGAAGCCCACACAGTGAATATTACCCAGTGTTAAAAAGAAATGCTATCAAGCCATAAAAATACACAGAGGGATCTTAAATACATACTCCTAGGTGAAAGAAGCCAGTCTGACAAGGATGCACAGTGTATGACTCCCACTGTATGATATTCCAAAAAAGGCAAAACTATAGAAATAGTTTGGAGAAGGAAATGGCAACCCACTCCAGTATTCTTACCTGGAGAATCCCATGGACAGAGGAGCCTGCCAGGCCATGGTCCATAGCGTTGCAGAGAGTCAGACATGACTGTAGCAACTAAGCACACACGCACGCATGGAAACAGTTAAAAAAAAAAAAAATCGTGGTTGCCAGCGGGTACTGGTGAGGGAGGAATGAATAGGTGGATCACAGAAGTTTTTTAGAGCAGTAAAACTATTTTGTAGATATAATAGATGTAAAATGTTGTTATACATTTTTCCAAATCTATAGAATGTACAACACCAAGAGTGGATCTAATATAAATGAAGGAACTTAGGGTGATAAAAATCTAGTCAATGTAGGTTCATCAATTTAATAAATGTGCCACTCTGTTGCAAAATGTTGATAATGAGAAAGGATGGGTTTTGGGGGTGGGGGTGGGGGTGGAAGAGTGCAGGCAGGAAATACATTGAAACACTCTATTCTTTCTGCTCAGTTTTGCTGTCCACAAAAATTCAATTAACTGTCAAGTGAAGAAGAAAATAGGAAATGTTATTCAAGCCAAACTGAGGGTTGTAACCCAGGAAGCAGATTTTCAGAAAGCTCTGAGAACTACCAGAAGTCTTAGAAATCAAAAGGCCAGTCGTATACATTTTCAAGACAAAGTTTTGTACATGAAAATGAATGCTGATATTTTACAAAACTTCGCTAAGGATGCATAGTTCAGGAAAACATGTACAAAGTGAGCAACAAACCCTCTACATGTGCTGGACACTCTACAGTGCTGGAAAAGAACACTATTCTTTTAAGCAGTTACATTGCTAGCATTGGAAGAAAGGGGAAAAAAATGACCTTTATAGTTGAGCAGGCACTCCCATCTTTGAGGAGCTCTGGTTAACCTTAATGCAGATTAGGGAGGGAAGGAGGAGGTCCAAAAAACAAAGAGAGACAATTCTAGTTTAGTTTTATCTTGTCCTGGCTTAAAAAATAAATTTTATTTCATCAGTTGTAAATCTAAAATTGTTCTATAATGTAAATCCATTTAAAAAGGAAAAATCAATTTTCCTGGTATTTATAAATTTCTGTTTTAAGACATACATACCCACACTTCTAGTTAATTCCCAACTAATCAGGTGAAATCTTCCTTTTTCGATAATGACATCTTTCTTATTTGTTCTTTCTTACATGATAGTGTACACTTTCCTTCTTGAATCCTTGAAGGTCTTATCTGGCATACTCCAATATCAATATTTGGTTTCAGCAGTACTTTTTGGTAAATAGCAAGAGAGGTTATGATAAATTTTTGGTCTCAATTCTTCCCTTCCTCCGGTACCTTAACCTTGAAATTCTCCCTGCAAAAGGTGAATATACTTCCTGCCCCTAGAATTTTGACTCAGCCATATAAATCTACTTTGGTCAGTGAGTTAGCACACTCGATGCAGGTCATGTGCTTGCTTGGCTGGTTGGGCCACCACCATTCTTTCTGCTATCACCATAAGAATAGGTTGAGAAACACATAAAACCACCCATCTGACTTATGAAATGTGAAGTTAAGCTACTCCAGCTGACCTGAAAATTTGTGAGCTAGAATGAATGCTCACGTTGTTTGCCACAGAAGTTCTGAAGGGTTTTTTGCAGCATGAACTATTACACAGGCTAAGAGCTAACTCTCCACTATCAACTTCTTTCCTATCTGTATACATAAAACATAGAGTAGTCATTCAATTTATTCATTTATTCATGCATTCATTCATTTATATATTTAAAATTCTCTTTGAGTTTCTATCCTGTGCCAGGCACTGCATAAATTAAATATCGGCTAGAAATGTATATGCACATATGAATCATATGCGTATGCATAAATTCTATGGTATATACATGCATATACATGTGTTATTTTCTGATTGCTGCTTATAACAAATTACAAAGAGTACCTTAAAAACTACACAAATATATGATCCGACAGTTACGATGGTCAGAAGTCCAAAACGGGTCTCACTGGGCCAAAATCAAGGTATTGATTAGGCTATATGTAGCAGATTCTTGGAGAGAATCTCTTTTCTTGCCTTTTTCAGGTTCTAGAGATTTCTTACTTTCCTTGGCTCATAGCTTTCTTCCTCTATCTTCAAAGTCAGCATTGTTGGGCTGAGACCTTCTCACACTGCCATCTCTCTGGTTCTTCTACTCATAAGGACCCTTGTGATTACACTGGCCCACTCAGATGATTCAGGATAATCTTTTCATGTCAAGATCAGCTGATTACAACCATAATCTGTCTACAGCTAAATTCTTTTTGCCATATAACCTACTATATTCACAGGTTCCAGGGGTCAGTGTGTGGACATCCTTGTGGGGCCTTTATTTTGCCTACCATAATACATAAAGCAATAATAAATGCACATGTGTTCATCTATATATCTTCTTTGACTTCTATGAAAGTTAAAAAGTTTTTAAACATTTTTTTAAAAAGTACATAAAGCTATATATTAAATTCTTAGGGTCAGATGTATTTTGGAATTCAGAAATTTTAGTATTTAAAAGATAATTATAAAGATTGCATCACCAGTGATGTCTGAAGCAATATTCCATATTCAGGCACTTTAGTTTTTCTGCAGGAAATGTATGAATATTCACCCCAAATGAGTTGATAAAGATTATGAATTACCTCATGACAGTTAAGGCCAAGATTTGTCGCTAAATGAGTTCTCTGCTCAGGTCAGAATTTTGTTGCTATATAAAGTATGAAATGGAGAAGGCAATGGCAGCCCACTCCAGTACTCTTGCCTGGAAAATCCCATGGGACGGAAGAGCCTGCGTGGGCGCAGTCCTGGGCCTAGAGTTGGACGACTGAGCGACTTCACTTCCCTTTTCAACTTTCATGCATTGGAAAAGGAAAATGGCAACCCTCCAGTGTTGCCTGAGAATCCCAGGGATGGGGAAGCCTGGTGGGCTGCTGTCTATGGGGTCGCACAGAGTCGGACACGACTGAAGTGACTTAGCAAAGTATGAAAAAAACTTAGTTTTGAACTTTGGGGATTATAAAAGTACAAATTGTATATATGCAGAAAATATAGTAGGAAATGTGCAAAAATAATATTTTCTGTGCATTCTCAGTTTTCTAAAGATGCTATTCTTTCCTTAAGATAATTTATATTTTAATAAATTTAATAAAAATACACTGTATAGAAAAATTTATAGCACCATGAATTTTCATATGGTAAGCACATTGTGTAACCAGCATCCATGTCAAAGAACAAAACATTACCGAAAGTCCAGAAGTTCCCTTCTGCCCCCTTAGTCATGCCTCTAACACTACCACCCCAGGGGAACTACTCTCTGTTTTCATCATAGTAAGTTTTGCCTGCTTTTGAACTTTACAAAAATGGCCATGAAATATATACTCTTTTATGTCTGGCTAATTTGCCTTAATATTATTTGTGTAAAATTAATCTGTATTATTATATATAGTTGTGAGGTTTTATTTTTTGTAAAGTTTTTATGTTGTTGTTGTTTTGATTCTCAATGTCTTACCTGGCACTCTATTTACTGAATATACAGGGTTTATTTATCCATTTTTGCGTTTACAGACGTTTGAGTCATTTCCATTTGAGAGTTATTAAAATAATGCTACTATGAAATTCTTGGTAAACATATGTGCACATTTCCGAGTGAATACCCAGAAGTAGAATTTCTACACTAGAGGGTCTCCAATTCTCAGCTTCAGTGGATACTGTCACGCAGTTTTCCAAAATTATTGTATACAAACAATACATTGTTTGTATAATCAGGAAAAAATAAAAACAAATCAGGAAAAAACAAACCTATAAAACAGGGGGAAAATTCTGTTAATTTCCTAGAAAAGGCACATGATTGTATCAACAGTGTTGTATGTTTCAGGTCTGGCTCTACATTAAGTGTGAATTTGGGGAAGCCACTTATCCTCTCAGGAATGAGTTATCTTTAAATTCAAAGGTTGGAGCTGATGAATGCATGGATTCCAACGAATCTGAGTCTATGAGAAAGAGTGAACAGAGGCTCTAAAGTTTGACGTGACACTGTTCCAGCTTTCACTCTACCATGTAACCTTCCCTCCCAGGGCCTGGGACTGTCTCTGGTGCTAGTTTGTTATTTATGGCATTTCTTTTAAATTTTCAGTTCCCTTTGCTTTGTTAGATCAGATTTAGGTTTTGAGGCACATTAATTTGAAATTTAAGAAGAAAAGCCAAAGATCAAGACTAAGGGAGATTTAGAAAACTGGCATGAGTATTAAAGTGGAACTCCCTTCAAATTCTCTGGGACAGAGAAGCTTATGTGAATAAATAATAGGGGCAGGTGCTGAAAGTAGCACTGACAGGATGAAGACGAAAAAGGGTTGGAGGGATTTAGTCTTTTAAAGTTTACTGATCCTGGAAAAAAGTGGTTTTCTCACTGTATAAGCAGTCTGAAGTCCTATTATCTGAAAATGTGAGTTTCAAAACATGCTTACAAATACCAATGTGCAGCCCACACTTCAGTCCCACTAAATTTGAATTTTAGCAACTTATTATTAGGCTACCAACTAAGTACCTATTTGTAGACTAGAATTTGGGAAACACTAGTATAGTATAGAACTTCTAGAAGGAAAAAAAGAGAATGCTAAGAAGATAGCTTCAGGAGAAAACACAGTCGAAATTTTATTTATTTTTTTTAATTTTATTTTTTAAAATTTTATTTTATTTAACTTTACAATATTGTATTGGTTTTGCCATATATCAAAATGAATCTGCCACAGGTATACATGTGTTCCCCATCCTGAACCCTTCTCCCTCCTCCCTCCCCATACCACCCCTCTGGGTCGTCCCAGTGCACCAGCCCCAAGCATCCAGTATCGTGCATCGAACTTGGACTGGTGACTCGTTTCATATATCATATTATACATATTTCAATGCCATTCTCCCAAATCATCCCACCCTCTCTCTCTCCCACAGAGTCCAAAAGACTGTTCTATACATCAGTGTCTCTTTTGCTGTCTCGTATACAGAGTGGCACCCCACTCCAGTACTCTTGCCTGGAAAATCCCATGGATGGAGGAGCCTGGAAGGCTGCAGTCCATGGGGTTGCTGAGTGTCAGACATGACTGAGCAACTTCCCTTTCACTTTTCACTTTCATGCATTGGAGAAGGAAATGGCAACCCACTCCAGTGTTCTTGCCTGGAGAATCCCAGGGACGGGGGAGCCTGGTGGACTGTCGTCTATGGGGTCGCAGAGAGTCTGACACGACTGAAGCAACTTAGCAGCAGCAGCAGCATACAGAGTTATTGTTACCATCTTTCTAAATTCCATATATATGCGTTAGTATACTGTATTGGTGTTTTTCTTTCTGGCTTACTTCACTCTGTATAATTTACCCACCCAATCTTTCATTTATTCCATTGGGTGGGTAAATAAAATAAAATTTTAAAATTTCGACTGTGTATTCTCCTGAAGCTATCTTTTTAGCATTCTCATTTATTCCATAGACTTATATTATTGTGCAAGTTATGTGCTTGGCATAGTACTAGGTGTCAGGAATCTAAATCTCAAAAAGACAGAATTCATATCTTAAGAACTTTACCATCTAACCAAAAGGAGACAGATGCATAACAGTTCATCTAGTAAAGTTTTATGAGGGTTATGAGAAAAGCATGTAAAGGATTGTGAAGCACCTGAGAATGGAGCAGTCCTTCTACTGGAGAAGGGTAGGAGGAGACAGGTATTCTGAAGACAAAAAGCTGCTGAGCAGGAGGGGTAGAATTAAGGTAAATGTAGAAGGACAGTATTTTAAGCAAAACTAATCAACAGCATAAAATTTTATTTAAGCAAGATGAGTAAATTTTAAAGATCAGCTGAACAACATCGTTTCTATAGTTTGCAATAGTTTAGTGTGCACTTAAAATTTTGTTAAGGTAAATCTTTTGTTAAGATCTTGTTAAATTTTGTTAAGTATGCAATAAATTTAAAATACTTTTAAGACAACTTTTTATTAATAAGTAGAGAAACCCACTCCAGATACTCCAGTTGAAAGGAATTTAGTTTCAAAAAATGGAAGAAAATCAATCTCTTTCTGAAAAAGGCACACTGATACATTTGCTCTCTCTGCATCCTTCTTTGGGGCGACATAGTCTCCAACCAGTCCATTCTAAAGGAGATCAGTGCTGGGTGTTCATTGGAAGGACTGATGCTAAAGCTGAATTTGGCAATAAGGAGTTCTTGGATAGATTGCCGTTTTCCACTTTACTTCATTCTTCTTCTGAGGTTTTATCTTGTTCTTTCCTTTGGAATATGTCCCCCAGTCACCTCATTTTGCCAAGCTTAATTGTTTTTATTTCTACCTATCTGGTAGGAGATGTTCTACGCATCCAAGGAGCACATTACCCTCTGAACACTAGATCTATATGGTCTAGGGTTTCCTCTTATATGGGCTGCGTTAATTCTTCTTTTGTGTCAGGCTGACAGCTTCGTTGGTAAGCTTCACTGGTAAGCTTCGTTACCCCCTGGACTAGTTGGTTGCCATATCCTGCTTCGTGTGGAGGCTGTCAGCCATTTGGTGATGAGGCTGGGTCATGATGCAGCTGGGCACAGTGCCCTGAGGTACCTAGGGCCTAGTGCTGGCTCACTTGTGGGCAGGGTTATGGACCTGGAGACCACAGGGCTGACACCTGCCCACTGGTTTGTAAATCAGATCCTGAAGTTAGTGCCAGCCTACTGGCTGGCAAAGCCATGTCCTGGGGTCTGACCAGGACCCAGGAGTCCTAAGGTGGTGTCAAGCAGCTGATGGATGGGGCTGATTCCTGACACAGTTGACTGCAAGATCTAGGGTATCCTGAAGCTTGCGTTGTCCTCCTAATGGATGGGGGAAGGGCCCAGCCAGTCCAGGGTAAGTGCTGTCCTGTTAGGGGGGCTGGGTCCACAGGCTTCAGGTCTATGGTTGTCCTGTGACTTGTGTCTGTCCACTAGTGGATGAGGCTGGTCCTGAGGTTAGAGCAGGCCAGCTGATGGGCAGGGCCAGGAGTTCTGGGGCTGATGGCTGCCCACTGGTGAGTGGAACTGGGTCCCAGGATCTCTGAATGCAAGGCCTGGGGGCGGTGTCTGGTATAGTGCATGCACAATGATAACATGGGGCCTAGGCCCATGTATGATACAGGTCTTAGGCCCTCTGGTGAGCTGGCCATGTCCAGGGTGGCTGAAGCCTCAGAGGATCTTAAGACGGTCCACCTTCTAGTGGATGGGGCTATGTACCAACCTAGTGAATTGCTTGATCAGAGACATCTCCATCCTGTTCTGAGGCTAATAAGCTAGAGAAAGGATTATAAAATGGAGTTTGACAGCACCAGTGTCCATGTGGTACAACAAGCTGCACAAAATTGCTGCTGCCATTGTCTCTGTCCCCAGAGTGAGCTCCATTTGCTTCCTGACTCTCCAGAGACTCTCCAGAGAAAGAGGTAAGTCTGACTCTGACTGTTTTCAAATTACTCTTCTTGCCGTGGGACCTGGAGACATGAGATTTTTTTGGTGGATCAGATGGTAAACAGTCTACCTGCAATGCAGGAGACCTGGGTTCGATCCCTGGATCAGGAAGATGCCCTGGAGAAGGGAATGGTTACCCACTCCAATATTCTTGCCTGGAGAATTCCATGGAGAGAGGAGCCTGATGGGCCGTATACAATTGAGCGACTGACTTTTTAAGTATGGAGTATCTCTTTCCCCCAGTCCTCTGACTCTTGAACACGTTGCCAAAGGATATTGGCTCTCTGTGCACAAATACCAAACAGAAATACAGAGACAGAGTTTTGGAGGAGAAGGAAAGAATTGCTATATTTCTTTGCCAGGCAAGAAAGAAAGAGAGTATCTCAGGGTTTACTTTTCATTTCACTGTGAATATTTTCTTGTTTACCCAGTGTGTAGGAATTACTCAACTAATTTTGGAATTTCTTTCAAAAGGAGTTGCTCCATGTATAGTAGTTGCTCGTGTAGTATATCCAAATGGAAGAGGGAAGTTAGGAGCCTCATATGCCACCATCTTAATTCCATGTACAGCTCTTTATATACCAATCATCCCTAAATAAAGTGATATTTTACTAAGCTATATGTAGGATTATGAAGCATACAAAGGCAAACAAGAAGAGGATAGTGACCAGTATTGTGGTACGAGTTACACATTGGGAGAGAAATATTAGGATAGTCAGGAATATTGATTAAGTTTTAAAGGTATTCTGACAAAATTATAGTTCTATATTTTGACTGTTAATATTCAACTCTCCTCTCATTAATTTTATATTAGCACCATTTGTCTTTTAAAGCCATTAAAATGGTCTTGTTGGCATAAAAAATATTTTTTAATTATATAAGGGAAAGGTGGGGAGAGAAAATGAGAGATCAAGACAGTGGTGGAGGTCTCATACATTTAACTCAAAGCCACCATCAAAATGAGAGATATAGTCTTATTTCTGCATTCTTCCCCTATTCAGTTCTCAAGCTGGAATGTTACAAACAGTTGACTGACCCTAGAGAATGATTCTGAATTTCTATAAGTAATGAAGATTGAATTCCCTAGGATCAGACTCTGAGATAGATATTAACAAACATATTAGGGAAGCTCTTGGAATCCAAAATTGTGGAAGAGAAGGAAGGAATCAAGGCTGGATAGAGGGAGAAATCAAGACATTATGTGTCTTCAGTGAAAGCCTTGGTCAACCTTTCAGGGCATTCTTAAGATCCAAATTGTGATAGGAGGGCCAAAGCTTTCTACCATCCCTCAGTAATTGGATGCTCCACTTTTTTTCCAAAAAGGGGCCATGACATTGAAAGACATGGCTTTCCTTAGGCAATCCCTGAAGGAGGCAAACAGCCATAAGATATCTTCTGGCAGCACTCTCGAAAGTTGGGAAAATGAATCTTTTGTTTTTGAAGGGAACTCTGGACAATGCCTCACAATATCCTTCACAATAAGTGTAATTTGATGGCAATTGGAATTGAAGCTGTTTTTCTAGATATTTCTATAATCAATGAAACAAAATGGGTAGATCCCAGAAATTTGTTTCCAAATATTGGTTTGGAATCAATATAGATATCAATTCCAACTCAGTACCTGCTCTATAGTCTACCAGACAGCCTCTGGGTAACAGGTAGACAACTTTGATCCTTTTCTGATGGGGGGAGAGATCAGTACTTGTTTTCTCCAATATAACCAATTATTGATTTGAATTTTCCTTTTGTGCTTAACATGTCTTGGGAAGTACTTTTATCCATGGCTTATTGAATATTTTATTTATTACCATGAACCAATGTACAGAACTCCTTTCAACTGAAAAAAATTTTCAAAATGAAAAGCAAAAGGCAATGGGTGCATACAGCTTCAGTGAAATTGTCTTATTCTGCATAAATGTTAAACCTAAAATCTGGACTTTGGGAGCTCCTCATTAACACCAGCTGAGGGATACTAACCTGTGAAGCTAATATGTTGACTGCACTGTGTGATATATTACATGAATCAAAAATCAACATTTATATTACATTCTCTCCCCTTTGCTCAAAGTCCTTTATAGCTATTTTGGGTCTTTTGTGACTTTGAACAGCCTTTCTAGGCTGAAAATTCTGTCTCCATCGTCATATTGTCTGGGATGACCAATTCTGACTAAGGGAGAATAGTGTTACTGTCATGCAGTAAAAGGCTGAGATGTAAGTGTGTGGTTGACTCTGTGTTTACCATTCCCCGATGTAAAAGGTATTGAAAAACTTATGATGCCACCCATTCGTATTTTGAAGGGCTCATATACGAAACATTTTGCCAACTGACTGATTCTGGTATAGACTGAGAGGAAGAAAAAGCTGGAAACAGTGACAAGACATGGAGGAAAGTCAAAGGCCTTGGGACCAAATTTAAAAGTATCTGTAGTATCCACCTGGATTTAGTTATTGTTCACCTTTTGTTGGCAGTTACCAAGATCCTAACATATCAATTCTTCAACCACCATTGGACATGCAGTATTTGATGATGGTTAAATTTACCAATAGTCCAAGTCACATAAAAAGGTGAGTAGTACAGAAGTAGATTATGAGAAAATGGATTTGGAAAGGTACTAATGTACTAACATACGTTGTTAGTAACTGTGTATGTTTTACATATGTAAACAATGTTGTATAAGGCACATTTGGAAATATGCATATGGGAAGGTATGTGTGTGAAGCAGCAAAGAATGTACTGAAGATGACAGTCATGATATTATTGAACCTCAACTGCTAGCTAACTACCTCAAGGTATGCAAAATACAAGTAGAAATGTGGGTTTAAGGGGAGTGACATTTAAGTTTGGCTTGCTGAATTTGTGGTACCTGGCTTCTCCCAGGTGGCGCTAGTGGTAAAGAACCCGCCCGCCAATGCCGGAGATGTAAAAGATGCAGGTTCAATCCCTCGGTGGGGAAGATCCCCTGGAGGAGGGCATGGCAACCCACTCCAGTATTCTTGCCATGGGCAGAGGAGCTTGGTGGGCTACAGTCCACAGGGTCACACAGAGTCAGACATGACTGAAGCAACTTAGCTTCCATGCACAGAATGTCCAGTTAGAGATGTAAACTCAGTTTTATCAATGCAATTCTATTGATGTAATTCAAAGAAGAGTTTAGGGCTGGAGGCATAGATTGGAAATATTCAGTGTATAAACACATCTACCTATGTTGATGAAATCTTCCAAGGAGCCTCAGTAAAATGAGAAGAGGAAGGAGATACAACTTTGGAGGACTGAGATTTAAAAGACTGGCAAAAGTGAAAGTGTCCACAGAATATAGGAATGCTAATTAAAAATGATGTCATAGAAACTGCAAGAAAAATGTTTCAAGAATGGAAGAGTGAAAATGATATCAGAACCTACAGGAAAAAATCATAAGAAGGTTACCAGTATCCTAAGCAGAGGGAGGTGTCATAGATGAAAGGGGTGATGAACAAAATTCACATTTTCATAAGCTTAACCATGAAGTAAAGGAACAAAATAGGATAATGGCCTCATCCAGATGAAGAGTAGAAGACAAATATACTGAGGAGCCATGACATGACTTAGTTTCTCCTTGACTTCCAGAATTCTTATTGCTACCAAATAAATACACACGTTCACTAATTGCTTGCAAAGTTGTATTTATTTTTTAGATCCAGTCAATCAAAGAACAAAAAACCTCATAATGACAACTCACTTTTTGAGCAATATGTAAATGTTTAGTTATTTTCACAATTTAGTCATTATTTTTGTTCACTTATAAAATAAATACCTGGTCTGTTACAGCAGGAAAGGCAATGCCATTTATTATTAACTGACTGTTGAAGTCATAGACTGTTGGCATATGTCTAAACAGGAACATGTAATGATATGCCTGTACCTATATGGTATTGTACCACCATCAGGACAGTCAAGATCAATTTCCCTATACTCATAGTTTTCTTCTTGGCAGCAAAGGCATGAATTTTTCAACTGAAAGATATCATAATCATACCTAAAAGAAAAAAAAAGGTTCAGTAATAAATATTTTCAGAATGCTTTCTGAAATAAATTGACATCAATGCTCAGACTCCAATTGTCTAAATGATTTAGCAAGTCTTCTAGCCAATTTATTCTTTGCCTTTATTGTATATTTCTGCTATGGATTCATAGTAATTTGTATATAAGACCAAAAAAGTGAAGATAGCAACCTCACAGTTAGAGCAATATGGTACAAAAATATAAACAGAACATTTTAAAAATATACAACTTAATACCAAATTATTATTCTCCATAATTAATCTACATGTGAAAGTATACAAAAGGGAAAACATGTAATATATGCTATGTTTAAAATGCAAGTGGCATTTTTAAAAACACTTTTAAGCAAGAGTATTTGCTTGACTTATGTCTGTAATCACTTTATGAAAATAAATACATTTACCATAAACATATTATGTCTGACTTATATAGAAAACAACTTCAAAATGCTTAATTACTATTTAAAATGTTTATTTTATTTTGTAGATATTAATATTTTATTTGAATCAGGTCCTGATAATTAGATCTCATGTAAATATTTGTTCATGTAATGTTTTCAAAGCTTAATTTTCTCCACAATGCTACGAACTTCACATACAGTATACAAAGAGAAACTTACTTGATGGTTTTCTTGCATTCCCCTGCGCATCTTGCCATCTCAACTTTTTTCTTGCAACCATTATAGTTAACAGTCACATTCACGGATGAAGATCTGCAATAAGGTTTACCTAAAACAAAATGGAAAACAGAGTCAGAAATGAGGTTTAACATTAACAATTGCTAAGTCTCAATTTTCCTAATCATAAAGTAGAGAATAATAACAAATACTTCACAATGGTATGGAGGGACTATCTCAGCACCCAGCACAAGGTACCAGGGTAATACTCAATAAATGTTATTATTATTCTATTATTACTATCACAGGAGAAGGGGAAGGAAAAGAAGGAAAAGAAAGGGAAGAAGGTAAGAGGAAGGAGGAAAGAGGGGAGGAGGAAAAAGGGGGGATGGTTGTTTTGCACATCTGTTTTCTCATTGCTGATCATCCTTATGATCTAATACAACAATTTACAATATAATTTGCCAATGTTAGGAGAGCAAACAAAACTTTTTCCATGAAAATTAAATTTTCACCCTTGTAAACATCACTGGTTTTTACTTGGAAGAGTGTTGCAACCAACATAAGTAAGAAAATATAATGCATTATATTAATCATCAGTATGCATATGAGTTAGATTACTGGTTGTGTTAAAAACACAGGAGACTTTGTGTTAATGATCTGTCATTTTGTTTCAAAGAAACACTAAATCTTTGTTAACAATTTACATTTCTCTCATATGTGGAATTTAATTTTACTTACATGTATAGCAACATTTTGTTGAATCATAGACTCTGTCTTCCTATAGGAGTCAGAGAAAAAGAAAATGACTGAAAAAATCTTGTATTTTTCTATAAATAATATAGCATTTGTTAACTTATTGAAATGGCATTACAAAGGAAGGAATGGAACAGATAAACATAAAGATCTCAGATCCAATCAACACAGAGAGGAAAGCATAGTAATAAAAGTGAGACTATTAACACCAAACTTTTCAACAGTGGGTAGAAATGGAAAAACAACACTTAAACTAAATTCCTCTTTAAAATAAAATGCCCAAGAATAAAAGAATACTCCTCCCTTAATTGAAAAATATACTTTAATAATGACATTATGACTCAACACTTAAGTTTCTCACAAGCAAGATTTGTACCTTACATTATTATAATCTCAAACTTATAACTCTCTGAAGTAAAAACTCAGTAAATGTTGAAATCCAAAGTTGGCAGTCTAAAATAAAACTTTATGTTATCAATTATATCTTCAGGAAAAAAATTAGTGAAATGTAAAACTTCCTTAATAATTTAAGCTTACACATTCATTAAAGCAAAACCCTCATCTTATTTTCAGGGGATAAAAACTGACACAAAGAGCAATCTGAACTGTACATACTTAGGTGATTCTATTTTAAAATGTGTTCTTTTATAGAAAATTATTAACCTGAAGCCATGACCTTGAAAAATACTAGCTTTTTGTTGTTGTTGTTTAAAATATAGCAACAGTCTTTCTACAGTAACTTACTTCTAGAATAGCACTAGATTAAGCTTTATAGAGCCTGCAAATACATATTTGATATGAAAAGTAT
This sequence comes from Bos taurus, assembly GCF_002263795.3. Lineage (NCBI taxonomy): Eukaryota > Metazoa > Chordata > Mammalia > Artiodactyla > Bovidae > Bos > Bos taurus. The sequence continues at coordinate 40,329,236 of NC_037332.1, forward strand.
AATTGGCAACTAAAGGTAGATGACATAACTGGAATGAAATCTGTAAGAGATTTATGTCTATTGCTAGGCAAAAACTTTACGAATAAGACTAGATATATTTATATTTATCATAAGAAGTGAATCTTGTTGATTATTACTTAAGAAGATGACTTACTTCTGCACACCAGGTCTGCTTCGGGCAGTCTTGAACCACGGCAACGAAACCAGTGTTGTGGCAGGAGTAAGAGATACACGGGTTGTTAGGGTCAGCAAATGAAGCACCAACCTGGAAGGTGGGGAGGAGGAGGGAACTAATGATTATTGATCTTCATTTCTGTTTCAGGTTGACAATAAATCCTGTACATCTTTTCAAATTTGTAATGTCTAGTGAATTTCCAGAGACACTTTGAGCCATTAGATTAATATTTAAGAAAAAGTAGGTTAAAGACTTCCATGAATAATCAAAGATCTTCACTGAGGGCACAGAATGTGTCAAGATTTTCAATCCTCAAATTAAGATTCATCTACAGTAGTTCTATGATATTTTTTCAAGGATTTAAAAAAATCTCACAATATATCTTCTACCTTTGCTTATGTTTTTATGCTTTTAAAGCTCTCTAGATTGCTACTCAGATTGCTTTATAATTGCTTTATGTACAAAATTCAAACATCAGTTTGGGAAATTCCCTCAAATCACAAAGTGAACTTTCAGGTAAGCTCAAATTTTATTATTTCAACTGTTTTGCATATAAATGATTAGAGGTATAATTTTGCTTTGTTCTTTAAATATCATCATATTTTATATTCCAAAACTGTCATAGATTTTCATCAGATCACCTTTAAAACTAAAATTTAAGAAACCCAAGTAGAAATGTGAGTATAAGAAATGAGTTACCAAAGTAAAGTAAAAGTCATTCAGTCCTGTCCAGTTCTTTGAGACCCCATGGACTATACAGTCCTAGGAATTCTCTAGGCCAGAATACTAGAGTGGGTACCCTTTCCTTTCTTCAGGGGATCTTCCCAACCCAGGGATCAAACCCAGGTCTCCTGCATTGCAGGTGGATTCTTTACCAGCTGAGCCACAAGGGAAGCCCAATAACACTGGAGTGGGTAGCCTATCCCTTCTCCAGTGGATCTTCCCAACCCAGGAATTTAACCAGGGTCTCCTAAAGTGCAGGCAGATTCTTTACCAATTGAGTTATCAAGGAAGCCCCAAAGTAAATTATTAAATTAAATTAACTTTAACCAAATTAAATTATTATTAACTTATAGGCTCTGTTTTATGTATTTCCTAACATACCACATATTTTAGTCTAGATTTAGCTCTTGTAATATTTAGTGCCACCAGTTCACATGTATTATTATCAATTTGAGAATCATCTGTTTTTTATGGCTTTCTGATACTTTTTCTAAAAAAATTAAATTACTTTCCAATATGTCAAATCAGTTGTCAGATCAGCCCTGAATATACTGTGTTGTAATATCCTCAGAATGGAGTTCTGATTTTTTCCTATTTGATCTCTGACAATTCAGCCATTAGATCTTTCTGATTATAATTACAGTTTAACTCTGTTCATTGATTTGAATGTTATATGTCTTCTCCACCTGGGGAAACCCATGGGAAATTCTGTTCAACAGCTCCATTGTTAGATTAATGACCAAGACTATTGTTCCCCTTTGAAGCAAGTTGTGGTAGATGTTACATTTGACCTTTCTTTTGAAATGAATATGGGTAAAAACTGAATGGATTCCACCCCACCATTACATATGATTTTTTTTGTATTAGCTGAGAGACTCTGCATTTATTCTTAATTATGATAATAAAAGTATATTAAAGTAGAAATAACTTTACCTCATAGTCATTATTGTTAAATAAACATGTTCTTGGTTCTGAAAAACAAATACATATTTTACCCTAAGACAAACATTATAATTTTTTATTTATAAAACAGAAATTGTATATGAGATCATATTTACCAGTCAACAAGGCAACATTATAAAGTTTCTTCCCATAACACCATCATCTCCTTTTAATCTACTGATTATATTCATAACTGTTAATTCTAGGTTTCTCCTACTCAAAAGATAGTAAATTTTAAGAGGCAAATATTGATTGCTATTTGTCATACCTATCAACTATTTGACTCAGATTAGTGGCTCAATAAATATCTCTTGAATATATGAATAAGTAAAGAAATATTCAATTCAAATCAAATAATGCATTATATTGCTAAGAAAGTAGATCTTAAAAGTTCTCATTCCAAGGAAAAATATTGTAACTATAGGTGGTGTTAACTAGACTTACTGTGGTGATCACTTTGCAATATATGTATATATATATATGTGTGTGTGTGTGTGTGTGTGTGTGTGTATATATATATGGAATCATTATATTGTATGCCTGAAACTAATACTGTTTTATGTCAATTATGTCTCAATAAAATAAAGTAGAAAAGAAAACAAGGTATTATGAATACATACCACAGTATGCAATTTCACAGCAGGTATCATTATCTTTGAACTTTACAAGTCTCTCTTCAGGTTTGCATGTGGGTGGAGAAGGACACTCCTTGAGTTTACAGTCTACAGTCTCTGCATCAGTACAGGTGCATTTGTGGCAATTGGCAGTCCATATGTCTCCAGGCTACAAATACAATCCAAATTTAGACTTCTATTCAAACATACAAATGACAGCAAATTTGTATTAAAGTAGAGACAAATTGTGTACTTACTGACTTCTTTTCTCCCAGTGGACCATAACAAGCTGTTAGCATGAAATGACAAATGCTAATTAAATTTGGCAAAATATAACTGTCTGCTATTTGTAGATAACCACCAGGTTGACCAAACCTGAATTGGCACTAGGATTTCAGAGATACATTGTGAAGGGTTGTAAGGTGCCTTAAGGTAAATAAATCACCTACTTTGAGCAAACTTTCCCTAGCAAGCATATATATATTTCCTAATTTTACACTCCTCAGAAAGGATAAATCTTGATCTCTCCTGTCAGTGGTCAATAAATCTATGGCTACTGTTCACCTTTTGTTTCACTTTCTGACTTCTGCCTTCACAATCCTACAATTCACTAAGACCTCATAATTATCAGTCTAAAGGCCTCCTTATCAGTTCTTCAAGTTCCCTACAATAGCTAACATTTTAAAATTCTTACCTTGAAAATATTACTCCTTCAGACTGAACACTCAGAAATTCCTCTCAAATAGCAGATCTTTCTCATCCCTCTCATTTTGTCTCTATTCTTTCCTCTGATACTTTTCTCGATCTTTACAGCATCCACTAAATGTCAAGTTCAGTTCAGTTCTGTTGCTCAGTCATATCCGCCTGTTTGTGGCCCCATGGATTGCAGCACACCAGGCTTCCCTGTCCATCACCAACTCATGGAAATTACTCAATCTCATGTCCACTGAGCATGCCATCTCATGCTCTGTAGTCACCTTCTCCTCTGGCCTTCAATCTTTCCCAGCATCAACGTCTTTTCAAATGAGTCAGCTCTTCGCATTAGGTGGCCCAAATATTGGAGTTTCAGCTTCAATATCAGTCTTTCCAATGAATATTCAGGACTGATTTCCTTAAGGATGGACTGGTTGGACCTCCTTGTAGTCCAAAGGACTCTCAAGAGTCTTCTCCACCACCACAGTTCAAAAACATCAATTCTTTGGTACTCAGCTTCCTTTATAGTCCAACTCTCACATCCATACATGACTTACTGGAAAAACCATAGCCTTGACTAGATGAACCTTACTTGAAAAAGTAACATCTCTGCTTTTTAACATGCTGTCTAGGTTGGTCATAACTTTTCTTTCAAAGGAGTAAGCATCTTTTTATTTCATGGCTGCAGTCACCATCTGCAGTGATTTTGGAGCCCCAAAAAATAAAGTCTGCCACTGTTTCCACTGTTTCCCCATCTATTTCCCATGAAGTGATGGGATTGGATGCCATGATCTTTGTTTGCTGAATGTTGAGCTTTAAGCCAACTTTTTCAAGCTCCTCTTTCACTTTCATCAAGAGTTTCTTTAGTTCTTCATCACTTTCTGCCATAGGTGGTGTCATCTGCACATCTGAGGTTATTGATATTTCTCCCAGCAATCTTGATTCCACCTTGTGCTACATCCAGCACAGCATTTCTCATGATGTACTCTGCATAGTAGTTAAATAAGCAGGGTGACAATATACAGCCTTGATGTACTCCTTTCCCGATTTGGAACCAGTCTGTTGTTTCATATCTAGTTCTAACTGTTGCTTCTTGACCTGCATACAGATTTCTCAAGAGGCAGGTCAGGTGATCTGGTATTCCTGCCTCTTGAAGAATTTCCACAGTTTATTGTGATCCACACAGTCAAAGGCTTTGGCATAGTCAATAAAGCAGAAGTAGATGTTTTTCTGGAACTCTTGCTTTTTCGATGATCCAACAGATGTTGGCAATTTGATCTCTGGTTCCTCTGCCTTTTCAAAGCCAGCTTGAACATCAGGAAGTTCATAGTTCACATATTGTTGAAGCCTTCCTTGGAGAATTTTGAGCATTATTTCACTAGCATGTGAGATGAGTGCAATTGTGTGGTAGTTTGAGCATTCTTTGGCATTGCCTTTCTTTGGGATGGGAATGAAAACTGACCTTTTCCAGTCCTGTGGCCACTGCTGAGTTTTCCAGATTTGCAGGCATATTGAGTGCAGCACTTCCACAACATCATCTTTCAGGATTTGAAATAGCTCAACTGGAATTCCTTCACCTCCACTAGCTTTGTTCATAGTGATGCTTCCTAAGGCCCACTTGACTTTGCATTCCAGGATGTAGGTGAGTGATCACATCATCGTGATTATCTGGGTGATGAAGATCTTTTTCTACAGTTCTTCTGTGTATTCTTGCCACCTCTTAATGTCTTCTGCTTCTCTTAGGTCCGTACCATTTCTGTCCTTTATTGAGCACATCTTTACATAAAATGTTCCCTTGGTATCTCTAGTTTTCTTGAAGAGATATCTAGTTTTTCCCATTCTATTGTTTCCCTCTATTTCTTTGCATTGATCACTGAGGAAGGCTTTCTTATCTCTCCTTGCTATTTTTTGGAACTCTGCATTCAGATGCTTATATCTTTCCTTTTCTCCTTTGCTTTTGGCTTCTCTTCTTTTCACAGCTATTTGTAAGGCCTCCTCAGACAGCCATTTTGCTTTTTTGCATTTCTTTTTCTTGGGGAATGGTCTTGATCCCTGTCTCCTGTACAATGTCATGAACCTCTGTCCATAGTTCATCAGGCACTCTATCTATCAGATCTAGGCTCTTAAGTCTATTTCTCACTTCTACTGTATAATCATAAGGGATTTGATTTAGGTCATACCTGAATGGTCTAGTTGTTTTCCCTACTTTCTTCATTTTAAGTCTGAATTCGGCAATAAGGAGTTCATGATCTGAGCCACAGTCAGCTCCTGGTCTTGTTTTTGCTGACTGTATAGAGCTCTACATCTTTGGCTGCAAAGAATATTATCAGTCTGATTTCAGTGTTGACCATCTGATGATGTCCATGTATAGAGTCTTCTCTTTTGTTGTTGGAAAAGGGTATTTGCTATGACCAGTGCATTCTCCTGACAAAACTCTATTAGCTGTTGGCCTGCTTCATTCTGTACTCCAAAACCAAATTTGCCTTTTATTCCAGGTGTTTCTTGACTTCCTACTTTTGCATTCCAGTCCCCTATAATCAAAAGGAAATCTTTTTTTGGGTGTTAATTCTAGAAGGTCTTGTAGGTTTTCATAGAACCGTTCAGCCTCAGCCTCTTCAGCGTTACTGGTTGGGGCATAGACTTGGATTACCATGATATTGAATGGGTTGCCTTGGAAACAAACAGAGATCACTCTGTCATTTTTGAGACTACATCCAAGTATTGTATTTCGGATTCTTTTGTTGACTATGATGGCTACTCCATTTCTTCTAAGGGATTCTTGCCCACAGTAGTAGATATAATGGTCATCTGAGTTAAATTCACCCATTTCAGTCCATTTTAGTTCTCTGATTCCTAAAATTTTGACATTCACTCTTGCTATCTCTTTTCTGATCACTTCCAATTTGCCTTGATTCATGAACCTAACAAATCAGGTTCCTATACAATATTGCTCTTTACAGCATCGGACCTTACTTCCATCATGAGTCACATCCACAACTGGATGTTGTTTTTGCCTTGGCTCCGTCTCTTCATTCTTTCTGGAGTTATTTCTCCACTGATCTCCAGTAGCATAAGGGGCACCTACCGACCTGGGGAGTTCATCTTTCAGTGTCCTATCTTTTTGTCTTTTCATATTTTTCATGGGGTTTTCAAGGCAGGAATACTGAAGTGTTTTCTGTTCCTTTCTCCAATGGGCCACATTTTGTCAGAACTCACCACCATAACCTATCTGTCTTGGGTGGTCCTACAAGGCAGAAGCTCATAGTTTCTTTGATTTATACAAGGCTGTGGTCCATGTTTCCACTGTTTCCCCATCTATTTCCCATGAAGTGATGGGACCAGATGCCACGATCTTCGTTTTCTGAATGTTGAGCTTTAAGCCAACTTTTTCACTCTCCTCTTTGACCTTCATCAAGAGGCTTTTTAGTTCCTCTTCACTTTCTGCCATAAGGGTGGTGTCATCTGCATATCTGAGGTTATTGATATTTCTACCCGGCAATCTTGATTCCAGCTTGTGCTTCTTCCAGCCCAGTGTTTCTCATGATGTACTCTGCATAGAAGTTAAATAAGCAGGGTGACAATATACAGCCTTGACATACTCCTTTTTCTGTTTGGAACCAGTCTGTTGTTCCATGTCCAGTTCTAACTGTTGCTTCCTGACCTGCATATAGGTTTCTCAAGAGGCAGGTCAGGTGGTCTGGTACTCCCATCTCTTTCAGAATTTTCTACAGTTTATTCTGATCCACACAGTCAAAGGCTTTGGCATAGTCAATAAAGCAGAAATAGATGTTTTTCTGGAACTCTCTTGCTTTTTCAATGATCCAGCAAATGTTGGCAATTTGATCTCTGGTTCCTCTGCCTTTTCTAAAACCAGCTTGAACAACTGGAAGTTCACGTTCACATATTGCTGAAGCCTGGCTTGGAGAATTTTGAGCCTTACTTTACTAGCGTGTGAGATAAGTGCAATTGTGCAGTAGTTTGAGCATTCTTTGGCATTGTCTTTCTTTGGGATTGAAGTGAAAACTGACCTTTTCCAGTCCTGTGGCCACGGCTGAGTTTTCCAAATTTGCTGGCATATTGAGTGCAGCACTTTCACAGCATCATCTTTCAGGATTTGAAATAGCTCAACTGGAATTCCATTACCTCCACTAGTTTTGTTTGTAGTGATGCTTTCTAAGATCCACTTGACTTCACATTCCAGGATGTCTGGCTCTAGGTCAGTGATCACACCATCGTGATTATCTGGGTCATGAAGATCTTTTTCTACAGTTCTTCTGTGTATTCTGTGTATTCCATCTCTTCTTAATATCTTCTGCTTCTGTTAGGTCCATACCATTTCTGTCCTTTATCGAGCCCATCTTTGCATGAAATGTTCCCTTGGTATCTCTAATTTTCTTGAAGAGATCTCTAGTTTTTCCCAATTCTGTTGTTTTCCTCTATTTCTTTGCATTGATCACTGAGGAAGGCTTTCTTATCTCTTCTTGCTATTCTTTGGAACTCTGCATTCAGATGCTTATATCTTTCCTTTTCTCCTTTGCTTTTGGCTTCTCTTCTTTTCACAGCTATTTGTAAGTCCTCCCAGGACAGCCATTTTGATTTTTTGCATTTCTTTTCCATGGGGATGGTCTTGATCCTTGTCTCCTGTACAATGTCATGAACCTCAGTCCATAGTTCATCAGGCACTCTATCTATCAGATCTAGGCCCTTAAGTCTATTTCTCACTTCCACTGTATAATCATAAGGGATTTGATTTAGGTCATACCTGAATGATCTAGTGGTTTTCCCTACTTTCTTCAATTTAAGTCTGAATTTGGCAATAAGGAGTTCATGATCTGAGCCACAGTCAGCTCCTGGTCTTGTTTTTGTTGATTGTATAGAGCTTCTTCATCTTTGGCTACAAAGAATATAATCAATCTGATTTTTGTGTTCTCCATCTGATGATGTCCATGTTTATTTTTTGGGGCTCCAAAATCACTGCAGATGGTAACTGCAGCCATGAAATTAAAAGACGCTTACTCCTTGGAAGAAAAGCTATGACCAACCTAAATAGCATATTGAAAAGCAGAGATATTACTTTGCCAACAAAGGTCTGTCTAGTCAAGGCTATGGTTTTTCCAGTGGTCATGTATGGATGTGAGAGTTGGACTGTGAAGGAAGCTTTGCGCCGAAGAATTGATGCTTTTGAACTGTGGTGTTGAAGAAGACTCTTGAGAGTCCCTTGGACTGCAAGGAGATCCAACCAGTCCATTCTGAAGGAGATCAGCCCTGGGATTTCTTTGGAAGGAATGATGCTAAAGCTGAAACTCCAGTAGTTTGGCCACCTCATGAGAAGAGTTGACTCATTAGAAAAGACTGTGATACTGGGAGGGATTGGGGGCAAGAGGAGAAGGAGACAACAGAGGATGAGATGGCTGGATGGCATCACTGACTCAATGGATGTGAGTCTGAGTGAACTCCGGGAGTTGGTGATGGACAGGGAGGCCTGGCATGCTGCGATTCATGGGGTCGCAAAGAGTCAGATAGGACTGAGCGACTGAACTGAACTGTGGTCCATGTGATTAGATTCGTTAGTTTTCTGTGATTGTGGTTTTCATCTGTCTGCCCTCAGATGGAGAAGGATAAGAGGCTTATGGAAGTTTCCTAATAGTATAGACTGACTGAGGGGGATACTGGATCTTGTTTTGATGGGTGGGGCCATGCTCAGTAAATCTTTAATCCAATTTTGCTGATGGGTGGAGTTGTGTTTCCTCCCTACTATTTACCTGGGGCCAAACTATGGTGGGCTTCCCTTGTAGCTCAGTTGGTAAAGAATCTGCCTGCAGTGCAGGAGACCTGGGATCCCTGGGTTGGGAAGATCCCCTGGAGAAGGAAATGGCAACCCACTCCAGTACCCTTGCCTGGAATATCTCATGGACAAAGGAGCCTGTTGGGTTTCAACCCATGGGGTCATAAAGAGTTGGGCAAGACTGAGCAATTAACACTTAAACTATGGTGGAGGTAATGAAGATAATGGTGACTTCCCTCAAAAGATCCCATGCATGTACTCCTACAGACTGTGCCCCCAATCCTGCAGCAGGCCACCACTGACCCACACCTTTGCTGGAGACTCCCAGACACCCACAGCCAAGTCTCCTGTGGTGTCACTGTTTCTTCCTTCTTGGTCCTAGTGCCCAGGGTTCTGTTGTGCCAAGTGTCAAGTGAATACTCTCAAATTTCTGAACAGACATCTCTTATGGCCTATAGACCCAGATCTCCCTCAGCCTAATAAACAACACCCCAGCAGATTTTAAAGAACCTCAAACTCAATGTGCACAAAATAGATTAAATCATATTTTCCTCAAAACCAGCTTTTCTTCTAAATTGACCACCTCTTATTAAAGTGAAAGTGTTAGTCGCTCAGTCTTGTTCGACTCTTTGAAACCCCAAGGCCTGTAGCCAACCAGGCTCCTCTGTCCATGGCAAGAACACTGAAGTGGGTTGCCATTCCCTTCTCCAGGGGATCTTCCCACCCCAGGGATTGAACCCAGGTCTCCTACATTGTAGGCAGATTCTTAACAATCTGAGCCACCATAGAAGCCCATCTCCTATTGAGGCCTAAACTATTCTTTTAATTACTTAAGCCTAAAACTTAGAAGTCATCTTAATTGTTTCCCTTCTCATCATTTGGCATTGAACCTACTGCAAAATCTTGTATCTTTATCCTCACTTGAATCCCTTCCTTTCCTCATTTTACTTATTATAATACTATTTTAGGACCTTAGTATTTTAGGTCTGGCATAATTGGCTTTTTTATGGGTTGCTCTGACTCAGACCTCTTCCTGATCCAGTCAATTCTCTATGTCACAGGTAGGATAGTTTTCCTAAAGCCTACTTTTCATCTCATCATTGCCTTGATCAGATACTTCTTATAGTCCTGCAAACTAAATATTTTATTTTAGCATTCTGGCTTCTAAGGTTGTCTCCGGTCTATCATCTCAACCTTGTCTCTCTTCTTTGATGTATATACCCTAAACTAGCTTACTTACTGTTCTCAAATTCCAGTTCTCTAATGAAATACTTGAGAATCCTTCCAAAGTATACAATATATGTAAGATGTGTAACACATAGGATGTGTTGGCTATATAATACATAGGTCACATATTTCACTGTGAAATTTATTTTCAGCCTTATATGAAAATTGTTTCTTTTTTTTAATTTTATTTTATTTAACTTTACAATATTGTATTGGTTTTGCCATATATCAAAATGAATCTGCCACAGGTATACATGTGTTCCCCAAGAATATCATTTTCTAATATTAGCATACAGTGGGAGAAAAGGATATTTTCAAAGAAACAATTTTCAATAACCCTGTATATGAAAATTGTTTCTTTGAAAATATCCTTTCTCCCACTGTATGCTAATATTAGAAAATGATATTTTTTGTAATTTCACCACTTAATAGAAAGCACACCACATTGGCTTGATAATTTTAGAGAAACTCAAAGTCTGCTAAAATTATTAAATTCTGATTACTCCTAATTTTTGTTGCTAAAATTTGGTCCTCAAAAATAGCTGGAATTATCTAGTTTAAAAAATAAAAGGCAATATTTCAATCAGGATATCATATAGTTACATGAAACACTTTATTGTGTAAGTAAATTCTATTTTGACTAAGAGACAAAATACATTTGTTTGGTTTGGCTTTATTAGTTTGTGTGTGACGAAATAGACATTCATTCACTATTTGGTGAATAAAAGCTAAATTCATCCACTTCAAGTTTTCCTATTCTATAACATTTCCTTAGCTAGTGACTTTTATTGGTATGACCTCTGAAGCCTGATTTACAAGATGAATCATTAATGTAGAATGATTTTATTTTCAAGTGTAGGTATTCTTACCTGGAGGTGGTGGAAGAGATGTTGTACATCCTGTGTAAAAACAGATACCTCATATTAGTCTCTCAAGTTTTTGTAATAGGTTTGGAGTAAATATAGTTTATTACTGAAAATACATGGCCACATTGCTAGTCTTATAAGCAGACATATTCCCATCAATCTTCCCTTTCCACTCCATATGGCATTTGATATTTTACCATTAGAGAGTGTTTCCTTTAGATCTCAAATGTCAATGGGAAGGAAATATGAGAATCAAAAGGAGGAATGACAATCAAAGTAAATTTCTCTTCAAAATTTCTTGATAAATAGGATAATAAAATAATCAAATAAAGAAAAGGATAACTCAGTATAAAAAACATATAACTTTCTATATATATAAATAAAGCAAACATATTATGTGTTACCTGGTATTAATACCCTAAGAATTTGTATGTTCTTTTGGTCCTATAGTATTTTAATCTTGTTCTATCTCCAATCCTGCCAAATGCTTTAAACTTCTTAGTTTTTTTGAGGCTTCCCATGTCAGAAAGTTTGGTCAACCCAACAACCCACTCATAAATTTCATGTTCTGTTTTCAAACTGCTAAAAATCAGATTAATATTTTTATTCTATCTACCAGGAAGGTTGAACTATGAGCAACATAATATTTGAGAGAAATTTTTAAGTTTCTCCCGGTTCAAGTAAAAGGACCCCAACAACTAATAGGTACAGAAAAACAGAAAATAAATTAATTAAAGATGTGTAAGTTTGGGGCATAAAATGCTTCTCTTTACTAAGGGAGACTAGGTTAATTCCCAATTATAAATATTTAGTAGACTAACAGAAAACAGCAATAGGAGAGAGAAATGATCTTTAAGTATAAATATAGCAGAAAAATTTCCCTACCCAGAATTCCAAGTTCACTGGAGAAATTTTAATAGAAACAACAAAAAAATACAGTCTTATAATCTTCACATTTCTATCAGAGTAATTTTTCAAAGACTTATCTGATCATATCATCCTCTTAACAAAATCCTTAAGGTCATCCCATTTATTATGAGGATAAAGTCTCATTTAAGTTTGAAAATAAAGTCCTTCATAAGCATTGCTTTGCTCACCCTTCTAATCTCATTTCTTCCCTGAAACTCATACAGACAATACCAATACCTGGTTAATTCCTGAAGTCCCTCATGCTGTCTCATGTCTCTGTCTTTTCAAGTGCCATATGGCAAGAATTCCCTCCTCACCCTAGCCAATATTAAATGCAGTCATCTCTTCTCTGATGTCTTCACTCAGCCATACCAACTAGCAGACAGAAATTAACAGTCTCAATATATTCCCAGGACCACAATTGTTGTGCATTGTTTGAGTAGCATTAAATACCCTGAAACTGTAGTATCTGTGCCCATGATAATCTCCCCCACCAACACATACAAAGCAATAAAATGGCAAGGGCTGCTAGAGTCTAGCAAATATAAGCTTAAAGGAAATGTTAGTTGAATAAGTGACAAGGAAATTAGTACTTTTCCAACACTGACCTGTCTTAGTTTCAGTTTCTTGTTCTCCTGTTGCTACAACAGTGGTTTCTGAGGAGAAACAAAAGGATAGTGTTGCCATTTTATTTATTAGAGAGCATGTACACATAGCTTCTGCGCATATGCCTGCACAAATGATCAGACACATTCATGCTTAAGGAAAGCTTCATGTGGAAGAGACAATTCATGCCAGTGCCTTTGGGTTATTTCATTTTACCTGGGTAGGGTATTCTGGAGCTTGTTGTGATTCTATTTGATTTTGAAGTGGAGCCTGAAGAAGGAAATATTAAAAATTTCAGAAATTTTCAATTCCTGAGCATATCATAATCTCATTATCAGAGATTTCAAGGTCATAACTTCCAGTAAGGAGTTCTGGTAAAAGCCTAACCCAAAAACTCCCAGAGGGGGGGGGGAAAATCCATAGGTAAAATTCAAGTCATATTTCATGAGGAAATGTAGAATAATCTTCTGGTCTTTCTTTCCTGTTTCTTTCCCACCACTCTTCTCTCCCAAATTCAACTCCCTAAATAAAATCACAGGCACATTGATCATTGAAGAGTTTGTATTTCTAGTATTTGTCTGTTTGCATTCCAGAACCAGAACCTGTCTTTACTAAGAGAGGAGAAAAAGTGGTGAGTAAAGGGAACTATAAAAGCTAGAGTTTAATTTCAGATAAGCTGTCCTGTCTTCTGAGATGCCACCAAGCAAAGTTCATATATTTTTATTTGACTTACCAGTGGTAGAAATCCCGGGACCAGTAGTTGTTTCAGATGCTTCCTTGGAGGTACCTAAAATGAGTAGGAAAAGAGCACTGGACTTTTTCTGGTTGCAGAAGAGTATATCTGAAGACATCTTCACATAGAACAAGAGTCTCAAAGCACCTGGAGTGTACTGGTACACCTACAAATGCCAATTCATTCTCCTGCTATTGAAACATAGTAGGCCCTAACACAGCAACTCCTTGCTCACAGAAGAATTGAGTATTTCATGTCTCAGATGGTAAAGTATCTGCTGCAAAATCGGAGACTCAGTTTTGATCCCTGGGTTTGGGATCCCCTGGAGAAGGGGATTGCAATCCATTCCAGTATTCTTGCCTAGAGAATCCCATGGACAGAGGAGTCTGGCGGGCTACAGTCCATGGGATCGCAAAGAGTCAGACACGACTGAGTGACTGACACTTCCCTTCACTGTGACCCTGGTAACTATCACTTAAGAGTCCCCTTCTGTTAGTGACAAAAACTATTTTCACACTGAACTATTTTACTTCATATATCCTGTTTTCCTGGCTGTCTAGTATTAATTTTAAGGGGAGTGTTTTATGAACTCTTTATATATTCTGAATATTAACCTCTTGTCAGTCATATAATTTGCAAATATTATCTGCTATTCAAGTTTTTTTTGTTTTATTGATGGTTTATTTTGATATGCAAAAGCTTTCAAGTATAATTAAATCCCATTCGTGTTTGTTTTGTTTGTTTGTTTGTTTGTTTGCTTTTGCTTTAGGAGACAGATCCAAAAAACATTGCTATGGTTTATGTCAGAGTGTTTTACCTATGTTCTCTTCTAAGAGTTTTATGGTTTCAGGTCTTACATTTAGGTCTTTAATCTCTTGTGTGCATGCTAAGTCACTTCAGTCATATCCGACTCTTTGTGACCCTATGAACTGGGGCCTGCCAGGCTCCTCTGTTCATGGGATTCTCCAGGCAAAAATACTGGAATGGGTTGCCATGCCCTACTCCATGGGATCTTCCTGATCCAGGGATTGAACCCACATCTCTTACGTCTCCTGCATTGGCAAGCAGTTTCTTTATCACTAAAGAAGCCAAAGCTACCATATGGCCAGAACTGGGAAGCCAGAACTACCATATGCCCCTACAATTCCACTCCTGGATGTATATTCAAACAAAAATAAAAACTCTAGTTCAAAAAGATACACGCACTCCAGTGTACATAGTAGTACTATTTACAATAGCCAAGATAGGGAAACAAACTAAGTGCCCATCAACAGATAAATGGATAAAGAAGATGTAGAAAAAATACATATGTACATATATATATGTATATATACACAATTTTATATACACACATATATAGTAGAATATTATAAAGAAGATGTAGAATACATTTATACTGGAATATTACTCTGCCAAAAAAGAATTAAATTCAGCCATTTGCAACAATGTGGATGAATGTAAAGAGTACTATGCTTAGTGAAATACATCACGCAAAGACCAACACTATATGCGGCCTCACTTATATGTGGAATCTAACAAATAAACAAAATGCATATAGCAAAATAGAAATAGACTCACAGATATACAGAACAAATTAGTGGATACTAGAGGGGAAAGGGAAGAAGAAAAAGACAAGATAGGGATAGGGGATTAACAAATACAAACTACTATATATAATATAGATAAGCAATAAGTAAATATTATATAGATACATTAAGGGAATACAGTCATTATTTTCCAATAATTTTAAAGAGAGTATAAACTATGAAAATACTGACACACTATGCGGTACATCTTAAACTAATACAATATTGTAAAAAAGAAAAAGCAATGACAAATAGCACCCACATCTTCCTCTCACTGTGGGAAGGTAGGAGACTAACTTCATCTTTGAGCACCAATTAGCAAACAAAGATTGCCTAATCACATGGACCAACCTCTCCCCTACTGTCTCCAGTATTTTTCCACTAGTTCACCCCAGAATTTAAAAACTCTCCTGCTCTTTATTTCAGCAAAGTTAAATTCAAAATCTCAACCCTACTGCAATGCTCTTGACTTCTGTTTCATGATCTTAAAGTCTTCTTTGCTGTTTAACTCCATCTGATACCATTTTTCTTTTACACTTCAAGTTTAATATTGATAGACATAAATATTCCTTTTCTGAAACACTTGAGTGTTAAAGGGGAGAAGAATGTTGAACATGTGAACTTCATTAGAGTTAGTAATTTCCATTACCTGGGCTGGAACTTTCTGAGACACCAGTAACTCTGCCTGATACCACAGCAGTACCTGCAAAGACAAATGAGGGACACTTCATATCAGACATAGCTTCTATTGCTAGCCTCAAAGATCAATAACAGGAAGAGAAAGGAAATCAGATGAAAATCTAGGCTAATGTTGTAGTTAGCCCATAGAGAAATATATGAAGTAAAAAATAAACAAAAAACAATGACAGGAAAAAAAAACCCTCTGAGTAGAAGAAGCCACGTGGATTTTATAACTTGTTGAAAAATGCTGGTTGGATTTCAGCCTCTTTCTCCTCCCTTTAGTAGCAGTGCCCTTGTGTACTTTTACAAAATTATCTGGCAGCTCTGCATGGAGCCCAGAAACTCAAAACAAGAAAACAATAGATGGCTGGAAGAGGACATGCTCTAAAAAGATTCTGCCCATTTCCTGGCCCTTTATCATTACCTTAAACATTCCCCTGTGTTGAAGCAAAGGCATAGGAATCATTAACTGAGAATACAACAGATAGGAACCACTGACACTTACTTGTTTGCCTTCCAACTCCAGTGCTAGTCCCTAAGAAAGGCAAAGAAGACTGAAGTTAGAACTTGCTGTGCTGATGCTACAACAGACACTAAATTCCAGAGAAGGGCTGTTTTTTCCTAGGCTTATCTACCTTGGAGCCACTGATTAAATATTTACTTGCCTGTGTTGGAACTTTCAGGAATAACTGTTGTGCCAGAGGCTCCCCTAGTGGTACCTACAATAAGAGAGAAGCATGAGCCTCACGAAGCCTTTCTCACCCTAAGAAGAGTACTGTATTGACAAGTGTGCTGGTTCTCTGAAGCAATAGAAAACAGTTTAACCATTTTTCTTGCACAAGATGTTAAGTTCGGCATATTTTTCAAAACACTTTCTCGTGACTATTCAAATAAAATATAGGAGGAAAAGTCACACTTGCACCATTGATCTTATTTCTCTAAATATAGAATCATCTAGATTCTGATATTCAATGAGAGAATGTCTGTCCTATAGTCACATGATTTATTTCTAGTGACTTAAATTCCCAGTTTTCCAGCACTGAAACAAAAACAAACAAACAAAAAAACAGAAAAAAAAATTGTCTAAACTTGTGATCAAGGGTTAGGCATCTCAATCAAAGCCTTAATCAACAAATTTACTTGCATCTGGTATAGCGATCTTCCCTCACTTCTTGACTACTAGTGACCCCTACTGATTCTGGGCTATTGCCTGACAAAACAAAGGGAGAAAATTTTCAAATAAAGAATGTATCTTTTTTTTTTTTTTTTGTACTGAAATTGAATCAATAATTTATTTTTTTTCTGTAAGTTTCTTTTTTTTAATTTATTTTATTTTATTTTTTAACTTTACAATATTGTATTGGTTTTGCCATATATCAAAATGAATCTGCCACAAAAAAAAAAAAGAATGTATCTAAGGAACTACATCTATAGTATGTTCTCTATGAAAACCCAAGGAGATAATAGAGGTTGTCCTTATGATCTGTTACTAAATTAAAAGAAACCAGTTTTAAGCCATGTTAATTTTCATTCACAACCCATATGCAGTAAACTCAAGTGAAAAAATTATTGAGAATCCAAAACATGGCAAAACTCACCTGATAAAATTCTTGTTTCAGTGGTTCTAACATGTTCTTTAAAAGTTGTTGCTTCTAGAAGAGCAAAGGAGGAAAAATTGAGAAGCTGGAGTTTGAAAATGTGAAAATGATATAGCAGTGTATAATCTTCTCCCTGCTGCTGCTGCTGCTAAGTTACTTCAATCGTGTCTGACTCTGTGCATCCCCATAGACGGCAGCCAACCAGGCTCCCCTGTCCCTGGAATTCTCCAGGCAAGAACACTGGAGTGGGTTGCTATTTCCTTCTCCAATGCATGAAAGTGAAAGTGAAGTCGCTCAGTCGTGTCCGACTCTTAGCGACCCCATGGACTGCGGCCTACCAGGCTCCTCCATCCATGGGATTTTCCAAGCAAGAGAACTGGAGTGGGGTGCCATTGCCTTCTCCAATGATCTTCTCCCTACAGCCACTTAAAGGAGCATTCCTTTCACTTTTGACTTACCTGCATTGAAACCTCCAGGTGAGGATGTAGTTCCAGAGCCTGTCCCAGTGATACCTGGTAAAGGAGAGAGAAGAAAAGAAAGGGAAAAAAATGGACAGAGATAACTTTCTTATTGGATGGAGATCATGGTTCAGGTTAAACAATGTGTTTTTGTAAAAGACTGCATTCCTTCTCTAGGATTCCTTGTTCCAAAAGGTGAAATAAATATTGTTTGATGTTTCATTTCCTGTGGTAAACTCCAGTTTTCTGGGATCCTTCTTTTCTGGAATTAGTATCATGGAGATGGATGTCTTCCCCA
Source organism: Bos taurus (assembly GCF_002263795.3). Taxonomy (NCBI): domain Eukaryota; kingdom Metazoa; phylum Chordata; class Mammalia; order Artiodactyla; family Bovidae; genus Bos; species Bos taurus. The sequence continues at coordinate 40,347,130 of NC_037332.1, forward strand.
TCTTCACTTTTTTTAACTTACCCATCCTCACATATTTTGCTTCTATTAATAGTAGATTGGCTCCCTGAAATTATGTGAGGGACTCCTGAAGGTTAAAATGAGAAGGAGAAAGAATCTTGAAATTTTAATTATTTTGAGGCAGTTCTTTCAATTTCAAAGATTTATAATTGTAAGGCTAGGCTCTCAGGAAAAGGAAAAACACACACACACACACACACACACACTAAAAACACCTACGTTTCCCACAAATTCTGGTTGACCCTGTTTGATCTGACATTCTGAATCCCTAAATCAGAAGCAATACAGTCTCCAGCACTCCCAGACTCTGCTTTATGGATTTGACTTAACACTGCTGAACCGCAACTCTTCCCTTTTTCAGGCTTCTTTGCCCACCTATATAACCCAAGGAATCGTGTTTCAATTTATTTTTCATCTCTTTTCACTATGTATGTTCACCATAAGGAAATCCACCAGCATCCACAATTTAAAACATCATTTGTAAGTAAATCACTAACAAATCTCTCTCTCCAATGAAACCTATCTTCTGTATTCTGGCTGCACTTATTACTCCTGCTGAGCATACTAACTGGATACCTTAGAGCACCTTAAACTAAAACTGTCAAAAATCTGACCTCACTATATCTCCTGTCAGTTATAATTCTTTTTCTTCTTCCAGTATATACCAAAATTTAGTGGATGGCACTCAAACTATGAATTAGAATTCATCCACAGTCCTTGCTATCCTTTATCCCTCCCATCACCACACTGAAATTGATTCTAACGAGCCAACATATTTCTCATTCTTTTTGATCATCCTTCTGCCTTCTATTTTTTCACATCACTGCCTTATTTCAGTCTCTAATCATGCCTAACTTCTAACAGTCTCAAACTGGATGACATCTCCACACTTACTCTCCTACTCTCCTTCATATCAATTCTCTAGTTAATTCTCTAGTTAATCTTCCAAAAAGGCAAATCTGTGCATGGTAATCAACATATCAAATAACTTTTAATTATACCTTCAGTTCAGTTCAGTTCAGTCGCTCAGTCGTGTCCGACTCTTTGCGACCCCATGAATTGCAGCATGCCAGGCCTCCCTGTCCATCACCAACTCCCGGAGTTCACCCAAACCCACATCCATCAAGTCGGTGATGCCATATGGCCATCTCATCCTCTGTCGTCCCCTTCTCCTCCTGCCCCCAATCCCTCCCAGCATCAGAGTCTTTTCCAATGAGTAAACTCTTCACATGAGGTAGCCAAAGTATTGGAGTTTCAGCTTTAGCATCAGTCCTTCCAATGAACACCCACGGCTGATCTCCTTCGGAATGGACTGGTTGGATCTCCTTGCAGTCCAAGGGACTCTCAAGAGTCTTCTCCAACACCACAGTTCAAAACCATCAATTCTTTGGTGCTCAGCCTTCTTCACAGTCCAACTCTCACATCCATACATGACTACTGGAAAAACCATAGCCTTGACTAGACGGACATTTGTTGGCAAAGTAATGTCTCTGCTTTTCAACATGCTACCTAGGTTGGTCATAACTTTTCTTCCAAGGAGTAAGCCTCTTTTAATTTCATGGCCACAATCACCATCTGCAGTGATTTTGGAGCCCCAAAATATAAAGTCTGACACTGTTTCCACTGATTCCCCATCTATTTCCCATGAAGTGATGGGCCCGGATGCCATGATCTTCGTTTTCTGAATGTTGAGCTTTAAGCCAACTTTTTCACTGTCCTCTTTCACTTTCATCAAGAGGCTTTTTAGTTCCTCTTCACTTTCTGCCATAAGGGTGGTGTCATCTGCATATCTGAGGTTATTGGTATTTCTACCCGGCAATCTTGATTCCAGCTTGTGCTTCTTCCAGCCCAGTGTTTCTCATGATGTACTCTGCATAGAAGTTAAATAAGCAGGGTGACAATATACAGCCTTGACATACTCCTTTTCCTATTTGGAACCAGTCTGTTGTTCCATGTCCAGTTCTAACTGTTGCTTCCTGACCTGCATATAGGTTTCTCAAGAGGCAGGTCAGGTGGTCTGGTATTCCCATCTCTTTCAGAATTTTCCACAGTTTATTGTGATCCACACAGTCAAAGGCTTTGGCATAGTCAATAAAGCAGAAATAGATGTTTTTCTGGAACTCTCTTGCTTTTTCCATGATCCAGCAATGTTGGCAATTTGATCTCTGGTTCCTCTGCCTTTTCTAAAACCAGCTTGAACATTGCCCATGAAATCATGTTTTAAATTTTTGTGTCATAGCTAACATCTATATTACAATATTATTATGGTAAAATATAAAATTGATGCATCATTTCCTTTTTTCCTTATTTCAGGAAATTTCTGTTATGATTTTGAGATACAGAAGTTCCAAAGAACCTTCCAGCACCTGCTCTTGCAGTTCTCTCTCATCACCTGGGTTGCATTTCATAAGTATGCTGGACTGTAATAATTTTCTGAACTGTTTTATACTACTATGCTTCTTAATAGAATAGAGGAAATATTTCTTCCCTGATCATTTCCATTTTTTAAACAAAAAATCTCAATGTGAGGCCCCAAGAATGCCTTAAGTTATTTCAGTCACCTTAATTTACCTGGGTTGGAAACTTCTTGGTGGCAGTGACTTCATCTTATGTGATGGTAGTGACAGTGAAGATGAGTATGAGAGTATCTACTAAGTACTAAGTCGCTTCAGTCGTGTCCAACTCTGTGTGACCCCATAGATGGCAGCCCACCAGGCTCCGCCGTCCCTGGGATTCTCCAGGCAAGAACACTGGAGTGGGTTGCCATTTCCTTCTCCAATGCATGAAAGTGGAAAGTGAAAGTGAAGTCGGTCAGTCATGTCCGACTCTTCTCGACCCCATGGACTGCAGCCTACCAGGCTCCTCTGTCCATGGGATTTTCCAGGCAAGGGTACTGGAGTGGGGTGCCATTGCCTTCTCCATGAGAGTATCTACTTGTCTTCAAAAAAAGACTCTTGTTTTCATGATGATATTTACTGCCAGAAAACTATGTTCTAATAAATATGAGTCTGATGAAATCTTTAGTCCAGGAAATTCTAGTACACTAAGATGACCAGTTTTAATTGGCTCTGCTGTTGCTAAGTCGCTTCAGTCGTGTCCGACTCTGTGTGACCCCACAGACGGCAGCCCACCAGGCTCCGCCATCCCTGGGATTCTCCAGGCAAGAATACTGGAGTGGGTTGCCATTTCCTTCTCCAAGGAAAGTCTTTAAACGCAAAATTTTGTCATCTCCTCTCTATAGAAAATCCTACAAATAACCAACTAAATCTCAACAGTTATGCAATAGCATGACTGACCTGTTTGTATTCCACTCCCAGTGGCATCACTACTGTGTCTTGAAGTGGTAGTTTCTAGGAGTAAAAAAGGAAAATTAAACATGATTTTAAGCAATTTTAAAATCTGGAAAAATGTGTTGTAATAATAGAAGAAATGGCCCCAAAGAAGATGGCTTTTGCCTGAGATACATATAGAGAGCTTTCTTTGGTAACTGACTAACTCGTGTTGAAATCTTCAGAAACAAATATGGTTAAAAAAGATATACCAGTGATATATGAATTGGAAGTGAAAATGAAGTTGAGAGAGAATGATAGATTATGAAATTGAGAGAGAGAGATAGTAACAATATTTTTTGTGTCCTTAGAGTAGCATAAATGGATAATTCGCATGATTCTTAAAAGCAGTAAACGGGCTTCTTTGGCCAAAGAGAAGCAAATACCATGTTTTCCCAGTATCTCTTTCATTTCCCAAGCCAATAAATGCAAAAGTCTCAGAAAAGAGACCTTTATCTATGGTTTAAGGCTTTGGGTAAAAGCGATTTTCCTCTGCACATTTATTTCATTTCCTGTGATTTGGTTTCCTGTTGCTTCAGTGTGTACTCCTCAGTGTGTGTTCAGGGGTATAAATATTTAAAATTTGATTTGTTGGGACTTTGGTCATGAGGGTAAACCCACAAGAATGGGTTTTACATGCAAGAGAAGTCCAAGATGAATTAATTAAACATATAATACTAAACAGGAGTGGAATTTTCTGATGCCCTGGAAACTCCAGTTAATCCTGAAGTAGCACCTGCAATGGCAAGATGGATAAAGGATTGAGAACAACACATCATTCTTAGCTTCAGAGAATCACATCTGAAAAGCTGACATGTGGAGAAATTCAGTCTTAAGAGCCAAATCTGAATCATCGGATATACTGTCTCTTCAAATGGAATATGAGACTCTCTCAGCCAGTTTTCTTACTCATCAATCATCTAACGCAAACTTAAATAGAAAACTGTTGAACCCAAAGGCAGAAAGAGCCAACCGCTCACCAGTTGCTGTTCTGACTTCAGTGGTAGTTCTGACTTCTGTAGGAGTTGTAGCCTCTGAGAAGAAATAGGAAAAATAATGGTATGGGATACAGGAATTCAGGGAAATGTATAAGAGCATTACTATCTGTAATATCTCTATAGGAGACATCACGTCTCTAAAGTTAATGTAAGCAAGTTTCTTCAACTTTTCCATGACTCACTTGTGTTCGAACTTCCAGGTGCAATGGTTGTACCAGTAGTCACCCCCATGGTAACTGAAATCACAAGAGGAGAGAATCAATTTGTGATTCGCTTTTACTAGGGGTTCAAACTAGGATTTGCTTTAGAACAAATAATATAAGGAACTTTATTGCTTTAAAGTGATACATCATGTGTGGTCTCTATTATGCCACTTTATTACACATATACCCAAAAAGGCAATTCACATGGGGTAAAATGAAAGGCAGTTAATATCCTAATAAGTGAAGTGAGTGAAAGTTGCTCAGTCATATCCGATTCTTTGTGACCCCATGAACTATACAGTCCACGAAATTCTCTAGGCCAGAATACTGGAAGTAATCTTTATCTTCTCCAGGGAATCTTTCCAGCCCAGGGATCAAACCCAGGTCTCTCACATTACAGGCAGATTCTTTACCAGCAGAGCCATAAGGGAAGCCCAATATCCTAATAATTTGTACCCCAAATGAGATTCAGATAGAACAAAACTCCCCTTAAATTTATAATAGCCAACATGATTTAGATTAAGAAAAAGAGAAAAATAATTGTTTAATTGTTGTTGCTGCTGCTGCTAAGTTGTTCAGTCGTGCGACCCCATAGACAGCAGCCCACCAGGCTCTGCCCGTCCCTGGGATTCTCCAGGCAAGAACACTGGAGTGGGTTGCCATTTCCTTCTCCAATGCATGAAAGTGAAAAGTGAAAGTGAAGTCGCTCAGTTGTGTCCGACTCTTAGCGACCCATGGACTGCAGCCCACCAGGCTCCTCCACCCATGGTATCTTCCAGGCAAGAGTACTGGAGTGGGGTGCCATTGCCTTATGTGGTTTAGTTGCTCACCTATTTTAATTCCACCCTGGCTGGTTTCACCACTTCCCAAAGAAGTTGTAGCCCCTAAGTGAAAGAAAGAAAGGAGAAGAATGCTAAATTTTGAAGATGCATATAACTCAGAAAAGCTGAGTTGAGTATGGTAGGGAAGGTTTGGAGGAGTTGAAGGAAGAAGCCAAACCATCACTGAAGTTCCTTATACTCCCCATTAGGTTAGTACTTTACCTGTGTTAGAGCTTCTGGGCGCAACTGTTGTGCCAGAGATTGCACCAGTGTTACCTGAAGCAGGAGAGAGAAACAGAGAATTGCAATAGTGATGCATTTACCAACCTGAGAATGGCCCATAAGACTGTCTGGGACTTGAAGATATAAGATTCTTCTTAGAGTTATCCTGTTAAAACAAGGTGCATTCTCCATTTTTAAATTCAGGGCCGCAATAAAGACATTGGCTTATGTCCCAAATGATTTGCTTCTTAGAGTTAAATATCAGAGGTTTCTGGGCCTCTCCCATATTTACCTGTTTTACTTCCAGGGCTTGACCTCTCAGATGTGCCAGTGGTGGCTCCTGATAACAAGAAATAGAAACAATATTTGAGTAAATCCATTTAATTGTATTCAAGTTCATAACATCTGAAATTCAAAATTTAATAGGCATAAACTTCCAGAGTTGCTCCCACCAGCTCTACTTCCTTAGTTGTAACTATATGGGAATATTAATATGTTGCCTCCATCTTACACCAGGGTAATAGCTTGCATGTCCAAAAAGAGAATCCTTTCTGGGCTCCCCTCTTAAGAACAGTATAAGGTTTACCCCAGAAGAAATGGGGTAAACCTTATACAAATACCCTTCCGTTAACAAATGCCCTATGAAAAGGCAGAACTCAAGAACTACCAATTTCCTTTCTTTGGTTATCTTTACTTCTCTGAAGGTTCTAACTTCTGAGAGTGACAAGACAGAAAATAGTGAGAGCTAACAGAAAGTCATAAAAAGACATCATCTGCTGAATATGAAAGTTCAAATAGTTTTGATATATTTCAAACAAGCCTTTTTACTGGGAAGATATTATTAATAGAAAGCACAATTAGTAACTCAGTAGTGCTCACCTGTGATTCTTCCAATTCTTGTTCTACTTTCTCCTAAGGAAGTTGTGGACTCTGAGAGAGGGGGAAATGGAAGAGAGATGATTGGAAACCATGTAAGGATTACAGAAAAGATATGGTAGTTCTCTTATGTAGGATAACACTTGAGGAACCCTACATAGTTGGGCCCATGGAAGATTCCCTACCATTTTGTTGAATTACCTGTGTTGGAACTGCCAGGGGCAACAGTTGTGCCAGGGATTACCTTTGTGGTACCTGAAACACAAAGGGTCTAGTCATCACAGTGACTTGTGTTTGTCTTCTAAAGTCCTGTCTCTAGGAAAAATATGCCATATCAAAGGGTCCTCTCACGGCTTTCCTGATGAGATGAGAGTTGTATGACTTTTCTATTATCCATGTCATTAAGAAAGCAATCAAAATATTCCCAAGTTGAAGCAACTTTCTTAAACATCTCATTTATTCCAGGACAGGAAGAAGGGGGGTTTTCTCCCAGGTTCACCTGTCACACGCCCAGTCGCTTGGCCTCCTGCTACTGCAGTGTTATCTTCTGTGGGATGAAAGGCAGGAAAATATTTGAATGTGCCAAGGAAAATACTGAATATTATAATGGATTATTTAAGCAAATAAAATCTTTATATACGTAGGAATGTTCACATCACTTTCTCTTCTTCCCAGGTATGTAATATTCCTTGGTTCCCCCTAACATACTAGTGATGTGTGTGTGTCATCCCAAGGGAAAACTCTTCACACCAATTAGACACACCAGCCCATCTTTAAACAGTTAGAAGCTAGGTGATGGTATTGAAAGATCTTTCATAACATGTTAAATCTAAAAGACAATGAAAGCTACTCTGTAAGAGATCACACCTCCCAGTAGGATAGTCTATGGAGAGTCATAATTCATGCTAAACCCAAACTTCAAAAATCTCATTCTTACCAGGTCTGAGCCCAGTTCCAGATGTGCTGTTGCTCACTATTAAAGTTGTGGCCTCTGAGAAAATAAAATGATGAATGATGAGGTCTGAGGATTTGGGATAATAGGAAAAGAATGATGCTGATATTTTATAAGAGTGGGTTTACTAACTACCTTATGAGGTTAAATACAGAAAGAAAGAAAGAAAGCTGAGTGCTGAAGAATTGATGCTTTTGAACTGTGGTGTTGGAGAAGACTCTTGAGAGTCCCTTGGACTGTAAGGAGATCCAACCAGTCCATTCTGAAGGAGATCAGTCCTGGGTGTTCATTGGAAGGACTGATGTTGAAGCTGAAACTCCAATACTTTGGCCACCTGATGAGAAGAGTTGACTCATTTGAAAAGACCCTGATTCTGGGAAGATTGAGGGCAGGAGGAGAAGGGGATGACAGAGGATGAGATGGTTGGATGGCATCACCTACTCAACGGACATGGGTTTGGGTAGACTCTGGCAGTTTGTGATGGACAGGGAGGCCTGGCGTGCTGTGGTTCATGGTGTCACAAAGAGTCAGACATGACTGAGCTACTGAACTGAACTGAACTATGCGGTTAAATATCAAGAGTTCCTTCTTGTTAACCTACCTGTGTGGGAACTCCCAGATATGGCTGCCTTGGAGAATTTTCCTGAAGTACCTAGAGTGAGAAAAATTAAAAGATCAACACAGCATTATCTCCCCAGTGAATACTGAAGTAGCACTGGAAAACCTTTCCTGCAGAGTTTTGATTCTAAAGGAAATGAACCATCAACTACTTTCCACCGTTTCCCTTCCTGACCCACCTACTTACTCCTTTTTCATAGATCCCACTGACAGTGAAAGCAGACTTTATGTCACCCTCACTAGTTTTACTTCCAGACCTGGACTCCCTGGTGTGGAAAGGAGGGAAAGAGGCAAGGAAAGAGTGAGGAGGAAAAAGGCAGATGATGGGTTCATCTTTCTAAATTTTACTCATCAATTACTTGAGTTATTTTGATATTCATATATTTAAAATAAACCACATTGACTCTAGCACTCTGATAAAGTGAAATGTTATTTCAAGGCACATTGTGAAAAAGTATAATTTTTTCATTTTAATTTCAATTTATCTGCAATGAATTTCAGTGGAATTGTGTTGTCTGAGCCTAATAAAGGAAAGATTAAATTCATATTTTAGTTAAATAATATATTTGAATTTTTATTTTTAAAATCCATTTCAGTGCTTCAACGGCCATGATGTATAACATTTTTATTAAAAAACAAGAATATGTTATTTTCATTGAGATTATCTTAGAAATTCAACTCAGGGTGAGAAAGACCTCTTGGAAGAGAAATTGTAAAATGCCCTTTTCAGAAATCATCCTTGAGTTACAAATTATTAAACTAAAAACAGAAACATAACCCTTTTCCCATATAAATGTTTACACATAAGTAGTTCTTTGCTTCCAGTTAAAGGCTAAAATCTTGAACTTGGAAAATGCAAAAAAAAGAAAAGGTAAAATACATATTGTGCCCAGTAGTCACACATTAGTGACTATTAAATTAATTTATTAGTATGATGTTCAATACATAATTTGAAGCATGGTTATTCATTTAGATTAACATAACTATAGTTGAATAGATAATAATTATACATATAGCCTGAATCAAATTATTTTCTAGTGATTAGTTTGTAAAATAATTTTACATAAGTAGAGTTTGTAATAGCAGTTAGAATAAGCATAGGGTAAATCTTTAAAACAGGAAAATAAAGAATAAACAATCTATTTCTTAAATAAGAGAATTTAGTTACTAAAACCTAGGTTCTATTAGATAACCTGCAAACTGAGAAATGATGTTTTTCTCAACATGCTCATGATACATTACTAGTCTGGAAACCTGATAATATACTGTACCCTTGAGTAAATAATTTAGTCCATTTATTGTTAGGAAAAAATTGCCTTACAAGTTATTTGTGAATTTGGTGTGATGTTGTAATAATTCAGGATGGGGAACACGTGTATACCCGTGGCAGATGCATGTTGATGTATGGCAAAACCAATACAATATTGTAAAGTAAAATAATAATAATAAAATTAAAATAAAAAAGAAATTAAGAAATAAAATTTTGATTTGTAAAATAATAATATTATAGTTTTAATAAATAAAATGTCCCAAATCTTGCAGTTTCAGAATGGCAAATGCCAAAGTTTGTTAATACTTTAAAATTTGTAAACCTTTTTTTATTATCTGCTTCTGTAGTTCTTATTTACAGTTAGAAATGGGGAAATTTAAGCTTTGTAAATATTATTAATGGATAACTAAAGATCATTGTATATTTGCCTTAGTGGAAGATGCCCTTGTGGTAAAGAACAGACTTTGAGTCAGCAAACAATGGATAGAAATATTGTCTTCACTATTTATTTGCTGTAGAGCTTGGACCAACTTATAATATCTTTTCTAAGTTCTTCATGAGTAAAATGAGATAGCAATACTTTTTTAAATATTTAAATTAGACAGTATATTTAAGAGCATTGTATTGTTTAATTGGAATTATTATTATTATTTGTATTTTATTATTTTTAATATAAATTTATTTTAATTGGAGATTAATTACTTTTGCATTTTTAAATAGCCAGTGAGCATGAAAAAAGTCCAAAAAACACATCTGGCATCCCCTGCTTACTTACCAGTAGCAGTCATGTCCAGCTCTTTGCAACCCCATGGACTGTAGCCTGCCAGGCTCCTCTGTCCATGTGGATTCTCCAGACAAGAATACTGGAGTGGGTGGCCATTTCCTCCTCCAGGGGAATCTTACCAACCCAGGGATCAAACCCACATCTCATGTCTCCTGCATTGGCAGGCAGGTTCTTTACCACCAGCACTATCTGGGAATATTATTGCTTAAATATGGCTAAATTGACTTGCCTTCATATGTGGCAACTTCACTTCCTGACTCCCAAGTTGTTCTCCTGGCTCCTGTGATTTTTCCAGTTGATGACTCAGTTGTCTCGGACCCTTCAACTGATGTCCCAGTTGTCCATAATCCTCCAGGTGATGGGCCAGTTGTCTCAAACCTTCAGCTGAGGTGCTAGTTGTCGCTAATACTCCAGTTGATGACCTAGTTGTCTCTAAACCTACAATAGATGTTTGTGTTGTCCTCATCACCCCAGATGACGGTCCTGTAGTGCCTAAACTTACAAGAGAGATTCTAGTGGTTCTTCTCAATCCATCTGTTGATACAGTTGTCCCTAATCTTTCAGCTGATTTTCCACTTGTTCCTGATCCTGTAGCAGTGGTCCCTGCTTCTCCAGATGATGGTCCAACCGTCTCTGAACCTACAATAGATGGTCCAGTTGTGCCTGATCCTCCAGATCTAATGTTCCCTGTAGCATCAACTGATGATACAGTGGTTGATGATCTTATATCTCCTTTCCCAGTTGGCCTTGATCCTCTGGCTGATGGTCCAGTTGTTCCTAAGCCTACAAAAGAGATTGTAGTAGTTCCTGTCAGTCCATCTGTTGATCCAGATGTCCCTCTTCCTTCAAGTGAAGATCCACTTGATCCTGATCTTATAACAGTGGTCTCTGTTTTTGCAGATAATGGACCAGCTGTCTCTGAACCTACAACAGACGGTCTACTTGCCCCTGATGTTCCAGGTCTAGTGGTTCCTATAGCACCAGCTGAAAATAAAGTGGTTGATGAACCTAAATCTCTGGGCTCAGTTGTCCATGATTCTACAGTTGATGGTTCTATTGTTCCTGTACCTACAACAGAGACTTTCGGTTGTTCCAGTCAGGTCAACTGATGACCTAATCGTCCCTGATGTTCCAGATGATGGTGCATCTGTTCCTGAAACTACAACAGATGTTCTGGTAGTTATTGTCAGTCTATCTGCTGTTCCAGTTGTCTGTGACCCTTCAATTGATGATCCACTGGTTCTTGTTTCAGTAACACTGGTCCCTTTTTCTCCAGATGATAGTCCACTTGTCCTTGAAGCTACACCAGATGTTACAGTTGTCCTTGTCATTCCAGATGATGGTGCCCTTGTTCCTGAAGCTACATGAGAAATCCTAGTGGTTGTAGTCAGTTCAGCAGGTGATTGAGTTAACCCTGATACTTCACCTGATTTTCCACTTGTTCCTGATCCTATAACAGTGGTCCTTGTTTCTCCAGATAATGGACCAGGTGTTAGTAAATCAGCACTAGATATTCTAGTAGCTATTATCAGTCCACCTGCTGATCCAGTTGTTTCGTGATCCTTCAGCTGAAGTTCTACGTGTTATTGATTTAATAACAGTGGTCCTTGTTTCTCCAGATGATGGTCTAGTTGTTCCTGAGCCTACTCCAGAGATTCTAGTGGTTCTTGTCAGTCCAGCTATTGCTCCAGTTGTCCCTGACCCTTCGCCTAGTGATCCATTATTCTAGATTCAGTAACAGTGGTTTCTGTTTCTCTAGATGATGGTTCAGTTGTCGCTGAACCTACAACTGAGATGCTAGTGGTTCTTGTCAGTCCAGCTGTTGATCCAGTTCTCCCTAATCCTTCACTTGGTGATCCACTAGTTCTGGATTCAATAACAGTGGTCCCTGTTTCTCCAGATGATGGTCTAGTTGTCCGTGAACCTCCAATGAGATTCTAGTCATTCTGGCCAGTCCAGTTGTTGATTCAGTTGTCTCTGATCCTTTAACTAATGATCCACTAGTCCTAAATTCAGAAAGAGTGGATCCTGTTTTGCCAGATGATGGTCCAGTTGTCCCTGAAACTACAACAGAGATTCTAGTGGTTCTCATCAGTCCAGCTGTTGATCCAATTGTTCCTAATCCTTGATCTGATGATCCACTAACTCTAGATTCAATAACAGTGGTCTGTGTTTCACCAGATGATGGTCTAGTTGTTCCTGAACGTATAAGGGAGATTCTATTTGTTCTCCTTAGTCCAGCTATTGATCCAGTTGTCCCTGATTCTTCACTTGATGATGCACTAGTACTAGACTCAGTAAGAGTTGTCCCTATTTCTCCAGATGATGGCCTAGTTGTCCGTAAACGAACAACAGAAAATCTATTGGTTTCTGTAAATTCAGGTGATGTGTTAGTGGTTACAATTTCATCAATGGATGATCCAGTTGTCCCTGATATTCCATACGATGGTCTGATTGTCCTGGCAACTACATCAGAGATTCTAGTTGTTCCTGCTAGTCCATTTGTCGACAATGAAGGTGCTATTTGTTCAGCTGATGATACACTTGATGCTGATTCAATAACATTGGTCCTTGATCTTCCAGATGATGATCCAGTTGTCCAGGAAACTACATCATAAGTTACTGTTGCTTTTGTCACTGAAGAAGACAGTGCACGTGTCGCTGAACTGATAATAGATGACTTAGACGTTAAGGTAAGGCCAGCTGTTGCTCCAGTTGTCTTTGAGATTTCAGTTGAGGACTCATTTGTATTTGATCCTTTAACATGAGTGGCCGTTTCCCCAGAAACTTGGACAGTTGTTTCTGAACCTACACCAGGTCCTGCAGTTGCTGATGACCCTCCTGGTGATGACGCAGGGGTCACAGCTCCGCCAGATACAGGTAAGCTGGTTCCAGGTCTTAGAACATCAGTCCCTGTTGCTCCAGGTAATGTGACGGTTGACTCTGAGCTTGCAGGAGGCCTTGCACTTGCTTCTGTGCTTCTGAGGGGTGGTTCAGGGGTTACAGGTGCTCCAGATGGAGGGATGCTGGTTCCTGACCCTATAGCACTTGTCCCTGCTGCTCCAGACAATGGGGAAGTTGTCTCTGAACCTGGAGCACGTGCCCCAGGTGCCGCCGAGCTTCCTGCTGATGATCCGGGGGTCACTGGGGCTCCAGAGACAGGTACGTTGGCTCCTGATATAACACTGGTCCTTGTTTCTCCTGAGACTGGGGCAGTAGGCTCTGAACCGGCACCACTGCTTCCAGTTGCTGCCGATCCTCCTTGTGTCGAGCCAGGCAAGCCTGATACTCCAGTTGAAGGTACACCGGTCTCAGATCCTCTCAGAGCAGTCGTTCTCGTAACCCCAGGCGATAGGGTGGTGGGCTCGGAACCTGCGCCAGGTTGTTGAGTGGTTTCTGACCCTCCAGGTACTGATGAACGGCTTTCTGATGTTTCACCTGAAGGCGCACTGCTTCCTGATCCTGGAGCAGTCGTCCTGGCAGCTGCAGGCAATCTGGCAGTTTGCTGGGAATCTACACCCGGGGTCCCAGCTCCTGCTGCCCTGCCTGTGGTTGATCCAGGTGTTGCCGGTATTCCAGAGGAGGAGAAACGCGTGCCTGATGGTCCAGCACTAGTCCCCGTTGCTCCAGATAATGCGACAGTGGGCTGAGAGCCTTCACCGGATACTGCAGTTGCTCCTGACCTTCCTGGTGATGATCCAGGGCTCACTGCTGCTCCGGACACAGGTAAGCTGGTTCCAGATCTTAGGACATCAGCCCCTGTTGCCCCAGAAACCTGGACAGTTGTTTCTGAACCTACACCAGGTCCTGCAGTTGCTGATGACCCTCCTGGTGATGACGCAGGGGTCACGGCTCCGCCAGATACAGGTAAGCTGGTTCCGGGTCTTAGAACATCAGTCCCTGTTGCTCCAGGTAATGTGACGGTTGACTCTGAGCTTGCAGGAGGCCTTGCACTTGCTTCTGTGCTTCTGAGGGGTGGTTCAGGGGTTACAGGTGCTCCAGATGGAGGGATGCTGGTTCCTGACCCTATAGCACTTGTCCCTGCTGCTCCAGACAATGGGGAAGTTGTCTCTGAACCTGGAGCACGTGCCCCAGGTGCCGCCGAGCTTCCTGCTGATGATCCGGGGGTCACTGGGGCTCCAGAGACAGGTACGTTGGCTCCTGATATAACACTGGTCCTTGTTTCTCCTGAGACTGGGGCAGTAGGCTCTGAACCGGCACCACTGCTTCCAGTTGCTGCCGATCCTCCTTGTGTCGAGCCAGGCAAGCCTGATACTCCAGTTGAAGGTACACCGGTCTCAGATCCTCTCAGAGCAGTCGTTCTCGTAACCCCAGGCGATAGGGTGGTGGGCTCGGAACCTGCGCCAGGTTGTTGAGTGGTTTCTGACCCTCCAGGTACTGATGAACGGCTTTCTGATGTTTCACCTGAAGGCGCACTGCTTCCTGATCCTGGAGCAGTCGTCCTGGCAGCTGCAGGCAATCTGGCAGTTTGCTGGGAATCTACACCCGGGGTCCCAGCTCCTGCTGCCCTGCCTGTGGTTGATCCAGGTGTTACCGGTATTCCAGAGGAGGAGAAACGCGTGCCTGATGGTCCAGCACTAGTCCCTGTTGCTCCAGATAATGCGACAGTGGGCTGAGAGCCTTCACCGGATACTGCAGTTGCTCCTGACCTTCCTGGTGATGATCCAGGGCTCACTGCTGCTCCGGACACAGGTAAGCTGGTTCCAGATCTTAGGACATCAGCCCCTGTTGCCCCAGAAACCTGGACAGTTGTTTCTGAACCTACACCAGGTCCTGCAGTTGCTGATGACCCTCCTGGTGATGACGCAGGGGTCACGGCTCCGCCAGATACAGGTAAGCTGGTTCCGGGTCTTAGAACATCAGTCCCTGTTGCTCCAGGTAATGTGACGGTTGACTCTGAGCTTGCAGGAGGCCTTGCACTTGCTTCTGTGCTTCTGAGGGGTGGTTCAGGGGTTACAGGTGCTCCAGATGGAGGGATGCTGGTTCCTGACCCTATAGCACTTGTCCCTGCTGCTCCAGACAATGGGGAAGTTGTCTCTGAACCTGGAGCACGTGCCCCAGGTGCCGCCGAGCTTCCTGCTGATGATCCGGGGGTCACTGGGGCTCCAGAGACAGGTACGTTGGCTCCTGATATAACACTGGTCCTTGTTTCTCCTGAGACTGGGGCAGTAGGCTCTGAACCGGCACCACTGCTTCCAGTTGCTGCCGATCCTCCTTGTGTCGAGCCAGGCAAGCCTGATACTCCAGTTGAAGGTACACCGGTCTCAGATCCTCTCAGAGCAGTCGTTCTCGTAACCCCAGGCGATAGGGTGGTGGGCTCGGAACCTGCGCCAGGTTGTTGAGTGGTTTCTGACCCTCCAGGTACTGATGAACGGCTTTCTGATGTTTCACCTGAAGGCGCACTGCTTCCTGATCCTGGAGCAGTCGTCCTGGCAGCTGCAGGCAATCTGGCAGTTTGCTGGGAATCTACACCCGGGGTCCCAGCTCCTGCTGCCCTTCCTGTGGTTGATCCAGGTGTTGCCGGTATTCCAGAGGAGGAGGAACGGGTGCCTGATGGTCCAGCACTAGTCCCTGTTGCTCCAGATAATGCGACAGTGGGCTGAGAGCCTTCACCAGATACTGCAGTTGCTCTTGACCGTCCTGGTGATGATCCAGGGCTCACTGCTGCTCCGGATACAGGTAAGCTGGTTCCAGATCTTAGAACATCAGTCCCTGTTGCCCCAGAAACCTGGACAGTTGTTTCTGAACCTACAGCAGGTCCTGCAGTGGCTGATGACCCTCCTGGTGATGACGCAGGGGTCACGGCTCCTCCAGATACAGGTAAGCTGGTTCCAGATCTTAGAACATCAGTCCCTGTTGCTCCAGGTAATGTGACGGTTGACTCTGAGCTTGCAGGAGGTCCTGCACTTGCTCCTGTGCTTATGAGGGGTGGTTCAGGGGTTACGGGTGCTCCAGATGGAGGGATGCTGGTTCCTGATCCTGTAGCACTTGTCCCTGCTGCTCCAGACAATGGGGAAGCTGTCTCTGAACCTGGACCACCTGCTCCAGGTGCTCCCGAACTTCCTGCTGATGATCCAGGGGTCACTGGTGCTCCAGAGACAGGTACGTTGGTTCCTGATATAACACTGGTCCTTGTTTCTCCTGAGACTGGGGCGGTAGGCCCTGAACCTGCACCACTTCCTCCGGTCGCTGCGGATCCTCCTTGTGTTGAGCCAGGCAAGCCTGATACTCCAGTTGAAGGTACACGGGTCTCAGATCCTCTTAGAGCAGTCGTCCTTGTAACCCCAGGCGACAGGGTGGGGGACTCTGAACCTGCGCCAGGTTGTTGAGTGGTTTCTGATCCTCCAGGTACTGATGAACGGCTTTCTGATGTTTCACCTGAAGGCGCACTGGTTCCTGGTCCTAGCGCAGTCGGCCTTGCAGCTGCAGGCAAGCTGGCAGTTTGCTGGGAATCTACACCCGGGGTCCCAGCTCCTGCTGCCCTTCCTGTGGTTGATCCAGGTGTTGCCGGTATTCCAGAGGAGGCGGAACGGGTGCCTGATGGTCCAGCACTAGTCCCTGTTGCTCCAGATAATGCGACAGTGGGCTGAGAGCCTTCACCAGATACTGCAGTTGCTCTTGACCGTCCTGGTGATGATCCAGGGCTCACTGCTGCTCCGGATACAGGTAAGCTGGTTCCAGATCTTAGAACATCGGTCCCTGTTGCCCCAGAAACCTGGACAGTTGTTTCTGAACCTACACCAGGTCCTGCAGTTGCTGATGACCCTCCTGGTGATGACGCAGGGGTCACGGCTCCTCCAGATACAGGTAAGCTGGTTCCAGATCTTAGAACATCAGTCCCTGTTGCTCCAGGTAATGTGACGGTTGACTCTGAGCTTGCAGGAGGTCCTGCACTTGCTCCTGTGCTTATGAGGGGTGGTTCAGGGGTTACAGGTGCTCCAGATGGAGGGATGCTGGTTCCTGATCCTATAATAATAGTCCTTGTTGTTTCATATAAGTGAACATTTTTTTCCGAACCTGCAGCATATATTCCTGTTTTTCTTCTTCGTTTCGTTGTTGATTCTGGCATACTTGATGTTAAAAAAGTTAGGTAAACTAGTTCTTTCTCTGAGTAGATTATTTCCTGTTATACCAGATAATAGTGTAGTCATCCTTGAAACTAAACTAGACAGTCTTGTCGTTGCAGATTTTTCAGATGTTGATCCAGGGGTTTTGGATGTCCCAGAAGCAGAGAAACTTGTACCTGATTGTAATACATTATTCCTTGTTGCATCATATAATGGGACATTGTACTCTGAACCTGCACCAGACATTCCAGTTGCAGCTGACTTTCCTGTTGATACTGGGATCCCTGGTGATCCAGATAAAAGAAAAGTGGTTCTTGATCCAATATTTTTAGTCCCTCCTGCTCCAGTAAATGGAGCTGTTGTCTGTGAGCCTACTCCATGTGTTCCAGTTCCTGGTGACCATCCTGGTGAAGACTGAAGTGTCTTTGATGCTCCAGATAAAGGTAACCTGGTTTCTGATCCTCTAACATTAGTCCCTGTTGTTCCAGATAATGGGGCTGTTTGCTCTGAATTTCCACCAGGTGTTCTAGTTGCTGAAGAAGTTATAAAGGATGATTTGGGGGTCACTGTTGCTCCAGATATAGGTAAAGTGATTCCTGATCCTATATGATTCAAATAGGTAAGTGTATGTGATATCATTTTGCCCATATTACACTTCCAGTGTATTTTTTATGGTTATCATTTTTTATTTTTGTTAAAACAGATTAAGACGACTCATAAATGATCTTGTATAATGGTTAATGATCGCCTTATATTTTTTTACCCACTAAATTGTATTCAATTTAGTCAGTAAAAATTAAGATATAAAAACAATATTATTTTATTCCACCCCCTCCAGTATTCTTGCCTGGAGAGAGTAGCCTGGTGGCCCACAGTCCATGGGTCCCCAAAGAGTCTGACATGGCTGAGCAACTAACACTTTCACTTTTATCTTGTTTAGTAATGGAGAAACCTGAACTGTCAGATCACTGTCATACTCTGTGACACTAGTTGCATCACCTGACTTCCAGGTGTACTCCTTATTAAGGAAAAAAATGGAAAACTCTCATTCACAGAATTTCTTAATCTATGGGGTAACCCCAAAGTACTATAAGTAACAACACAAGAGACTGAGCCAGACTTGCCTGTGAGTGTCCAAGAGCCTCCAATAGAGGCGTGGGTCAACAGCGACCTACTGTGGGGTCAGGGGCACTGAATACAGCAGTCTTGAGAGCCATAGTGTGCTGGCTATGTCCTTCTGAAGGAGGTCACCATAACTCCTACTATAGTTTGGCCTTAGGTCAAACTACAGGGAGAGAACACAACCACACCCATCATCAGAAAGTGAAAGTGAAAGTGAAGTCACTCAGTCCTATCTGACTCTTTGCAACCCCATGGATTGTAGCCTATCAGGCTCCTCCGTCCATGGGATTTTCCAGACAACAGTGCTGGAGTGGATTGCCATTTCCTTCTCCAGGGGATCTTCCCGACCCAGGAATAGAACCTGGGTCTCCCGCATTGCAGGCAGATGCTTTACCTTCTGAGCCACTTGGGAACCCATCACCAGAAAATTGGATTAAAAATTTCTGAGCATGGCCCCACCCACCAGAGCAAGACCCAGTTTTCCCTAGAGCCAGTCCTTCCCATCAGGAAGCTTCCATAAGCCTCTTATCCTCATCCATCAGAGGGAAGACAAAATGAAAACCACAGTCACAGAAAACTAACCAAACTGATCAAATGGATCACAGCGTTGTCTAACTCAATGAAACTATGAGCCGTGCCATGTAGGGCCACCCAAGACGGTTCATGGTGGAGAGTTCTGACAAAATATGGTCCACTAAAGGAAATGGCAACCCACTGCAGCACTCTTGCCTGGAAAATCCCATGGACGGAGGAGCCTGATAGGCTACAATCCATGGGGTCACAAAGAGTCAGACATGACTGAGTGACTTCACTTTCACTTTCACTTTCAAGGAAAGGAATGGCAAACTACTTTAGTATTCTTGCCCTGAGAACCCCATGAATAGTATGAAAAGGCAAAAGGATATGACACTGAAAGATGAACTCCCCAGGTGGGTAGGTGCCCAATAAATTACTGGAGAAGAGTAGAGAAATAGCTCCAGAAGGAATGAAGAGGCTGAGCCAAAGTGGAAACAATGCCCAGCTGTGGGTATGTCTAGTGGTGAAAGTAAATTGCAATGCTGTAAAGAGCAATATTGCATAGAAACCTGGAATGTTAGGTCCATGAATCAAATTAGAATAAATTTGAATGAATAAATTAGAAGTGGTCAAATAGGAGAAGGCAAGAGTTAACATCAACATTTTAGGAATCAGTGGACTAAAATGGACTGGAATGGACAAATTTAATTCAGATGACCATTATATCTACTACTGTGGCAAGAATCACTTAGAAGAAATACAGTATCCCTCGTGGTCAACAAAAAAGTCCAAAATGCCCATACTTGGGTGCAATCTCAAAAACAACAGAATGCTCTCTGATCATTTCCAAGGCAAAAAATTCAGTATTACAGTAATTCAGGTCTATGCCCCAAACAGTAATGTTGAAGAAGCTGAAGGTAAATGGTTCTATGAAGGCCTACAAGACCTTCTAGAACTAACACCAAAAATAGATGTCCTTCACATCATAGGGGACTGAAAAGCAAAAGTAAGAAGTCAAGAGATACCTGGAGTAACAGGCAAGTTTGGCCTTAGAGTACAAAATGAATCAGGGCAAAGGCTAACTGAGATTTGCCAAGAGAAAGTACTGGTCATAGCAAACACTCTGTTCCAACAGGAGAGACTACTCTACAAATGGACTTCACCAGATGGTCAATACCAAAATCAGATTGATTCTATTCTTTGAGCCAAAGATGGAGAAGCGCTATACAGTCAGCAAAAACAAGACCAGGAGCTGACTGTGGCTCTCATCATGAATTCCTTATTGCCAAATTCAGACTTAAATTGAAGAAAGTAGGGAAAACCACTAGACCATTTAGGTATGACCTAAATCATATCCCTTATGATTATACAGTGGAGGTAACAAATAGATTCAAGAGATTAGATCTGATAGACAGATTGCCTGAAGAACTATGAACGGAGGTTCATGACATTTACAGGAGGCAGTGATCAAGACCATCCCCAAGAAAAAGACTGGAATGAAAAAGAAGGAAGTCAAGAGATAATTGGAGTAACAGGCAAGTTTGGCTTTGGAGTACAAAATGAAGCAGAGCAAAGACTAACAGAGCTTTGCCCAGAGAATGCACTGGTCACAGCAAACACCCTTTTCCAACAACACAGGAGACTACTCTAGACATGGACATCACAACATAGTCAATACTGTAATCAGTCTGATTATATTCTTTGCAGCTGAAGATGGAGAAGCCCCAGTCCATGGGGTCACAGAGGTCAGACACAACTGAGTGACTGAACAACAACAGTGAGATAACCAATTCCAATTTAACTTCAAGTAGATTACAGAAGGGCCTACTTTTCATTTTATTAATAATATTTACCTTTTTTTACTTTTCAAAAAATGTGCTTTGGCATACATTTATTCATTATTTCATTTTGATCCTCAACACAATCCCACTCAATAGATTACATTGCTCAGTTTTTACAGATAAGAAAACTAAAGTAATAGAAAGTGAAAGTGAAGTTGCTTAGTCTTGTCTTACTCTTTGTGACCCCATGGACTGTAGCCTACCATGCTCCTCCATCCATAGGATTTTCCAGGCAGCAGTACTGGAATTGGGTACTGGGTAATGGGTTGCCATTTCCTTCTCCAGAGGATCTTCCTAACCCAAGGATTGAACCCGGGTTTCCTGCATTGTAGGTAGATGCTTTACCGTCTGAACCACCAGGGAAGTCTAAAGTAATAGAGGTTAAGTGATTCATTCACTCAATTACATGATATTGATTCTAGGAGTATGTGGACACTGCTTGGGAAAGTTATTTATTTTTGGATTTTTCACTTCAGAAATGGTTACTGAATATTTATAAAATACATTTTTTAACCTCTATGTAGAAACCTAGTAGCTTTTATTTCTTTTAGAGCTATTAGTATGAATTACAATTTTAACAGATTTTGTAATTTTGTATGAATTACAATTTTAACAGATTTTGTAATTTTGAAACGCTTTCATTAAAAATTAACAGAAAATATTAAACATTATTTTAATATGCGTTTGGATTCTAATTTCAAGCCATTTGTTTTTGCTATGTAAACTCTTTAGTTACTCTTTCTTTCTGCTTATTTATTTCTCTTTTGATAGTCAGAAAGGTTATATTTTATAGTGCTATTTTTATATAATCCCATTAGCATCCTCTGAATTTTCTTTCAGGTAGTGCCTATTGGTTATTCCCTGTGAGCACCAATAAAATTAACATCATTTATTTTCTCCTCCTTCTCTTTCTCTTCTGTACTTTCCAATTTAAGTAAATACTATTTTCTTTATTAATGCTTAGTTTTTTCTTGGTTATTTATACTTTATTTGGGCATTTTTATTTGGTCAAATATGTAACATTTTTCTTCTACCTTTCTTTCAACTTTTGTCATAGTGTTAGTGTTACAGTTACAAATGCAATCTTTTAGTTTGTCTTCAAAGCATCTTTTTGCTGCTTAACACTCCTCCAGTGATTTTATTATGAAGGGCTCATGGCTACATAATTCCCTGTATTTTTTTATATTCCTATAGCTTTAATACTTGAATTACATTTAACTGGCTATGAAACCCTTGGCCCACATTCTCTGTCTTTGTGTATCTAAATGCTACTCTACTCTTAAGTCTAATGCTAATCTAATTTTCTTTACTTGTTAATAGTTGTCTTTTTCTTCAACATCTAGAAAAATTCTTTTTCTTTCAAGTCTAACATTTTTCTAAAGCCACAGAATTGATTATTCCAGGTATAAGGTAATCATTTCAACATGTAGATTTGAATTTTTTTAATTACAGGAAACATGATTTGATTTATAATTCTAAGTATTAGTTTGATTTCATTGCTTTTTCGTCTCTAGAAACTGTAATTTTATATATACATATATATATGATATTTTGTCTATTTCCTATAATTATGTCCTACTCCAATCTTCTTTACCTTTTCCTGAAATTTTTTAGGGAGGTGATTTTTCCAATTCTACCTCTAATCCCTTTGCCGTATTTCCAGTCTTATTTATTCTCTGTTAGGTACCTTGTTATTTGGCCTTTACTTTTGAAATAATTTTTCTTTCTTTTTTTTCAATATCTCTCCTTCAGTTTCAATTTAACATCCTCCTACTATTTATCTATTTTTACCCTGAGTTTTCTTAATTTCTAATTTTGATGTCTCTTTATATCTTCAGTTGTTTTTTAATTTTAAATTGTATTAATGTTATGTTTTTGAAATCAAGCAGAACCCAAAGGGCCCCCTCAAGTACAAAAGTCCCTGCACGTCCCCTGTCTTTTGTTTGTAGGAAAGCTGAAATCTCCCAGGCCTTCCAGAATCACAAAAGAGCACGTTCAAGCAGTTAATGATTAGGAAAATAGAGTCACAGAATCTTTCAGTGTCTGCTACACATTCCTGAGCTGTTCTGGACATAACTATAACTGCCACCAGAGGGGGAAAGCTAACTTCATGATGACCAGACTGTAGCCATGACATAATCTTCTCCATCTATGACTAGCACAGTTCCAAGCACTAGCCTCAAGAAAATGGGATGAGAATTATTGCACATAATAATCTATATCTTTGTGAGCATCAACCCGTGGCGGATTTATGTTGCTGTATGGCAAAACCAATGCAATATTGTAAAATTAGTCTCCAATTAAAGTAAATGAATTTACATTTAAAAAATTATGTTTTCCTCTGCTTGCATATATAAGCAGGCATCTAAAATTATCAGCAAAGAGATGTTACAGGTCCATGTCAACATCTTCCACTTTAAGAATATGGTGCCATATGTCAACATGAAGAAGTTACAGATGTACCTTCACCCCTAATCCAATTAAAATAGAATGATTTCTGACAGTGGGGATTTGTAAGCAACAACTTTGTCCCTTTCCTGTTGCTCATTTTTGTTTCCCCTCAAACCTTGTAGAAATGAGATCACTAAGCAACATTTAACCTAACTCCTAATTAAGCTCTACTAAATGCACACAATGCCTTGCCTAACCTGTTTCTTCTTTCCCTAGACTGAAAAGGAGAAATGAGGAATTAAGCAGTTAAAGAGTGATTATCTCTCTATCCTAAACTTCCCCTTAGCAATTCTTCAGGCAGACCATGTAACCAAGAGAACATCTGAAGAAAGATCATGAGGAGTCAGTGAGCCTGGACACAGTGGAAATGATGCAGAACCTAACATTTTGCCTCAGGAATTCACTGAGATTGTTTCTGCCTTTTCCTGTTAAAAACTCATGGCTGAGTAGCACCTTTGGAGTTGGTTCTGGGACATGAGCCCATCTTCTTCCCAGATTGCAGGTCTTCTGATTAAAGCAAACTTTCCTTTCTACCAACACTTGCCTGTCAAGTGTAGGCTTTTGAGAAGCTTGCAAGGCTGAGTTCAATAACATTTTAGTATCCCTCTGCTTTATGACTAAGTTTTTAGAATGTTCTTGCTATTGCTGAAAATTTCTGAAAATATATAGAAAAGAATAGTTTTATATAGATATTGGAATTTAATTTTTCTCATAGTTTTTGCATTGTATTTTTCTAAAACAGCAATTGACAGAGATCCTATGCATTGAGGGCAGAGAGGCCTTTGTGAGGCTCATCAGATTTCTCAGATCAAGGGCTTGCTCTTGTTACACTGAAGGGAAGATTCTTTTGTAAGTGGAGCCTTTCCTTTGTCTTCTAATTTTTAATTATTATCCTGTTTTCTAGAGACCCTGAGATTTAAGTACTTTTTTCTTTTTTTTCTAACATTTAGGTTCCCAGGATTCCTTAGCCTTTCAATATGCCTCCTCCTTTACAAGCAGTTGAATAACTTCCCAAGACTGCCAGTACTCATTCCGTGAACTCTCCACTTTCTTTTAACCCAGGATTCACAAATGCTGTGACTTGCCAGGTCCAGATCTCTCAGTATTCTCTAATCAAGGTGAGGACCTTTCCTTCTGGCGGTGAATCCTCGTTGATGCTATTTATATTCTACCATTATTAAAAGCCTCTCTATACTTCCCTTTCTTCTGATGACCTGATCTGAATCTTGGTTCCTCTGAGTCATAAAGCCATCTTTCCCATTCTTGAGATTTCAGTCTTCTCTGTTGCCCCTAAACATTCTAGATGTGGACTGTTGATATTTCTGGTTGGTGGCCAGAGGTATGTGTAGATTCTAATATATACAGCCACCATTTTCCTCTTTAAATTTCTTTTCCATAGGTTCCTTTTGTTTAGGTTAGTTTAGTTCAGTTCAGTTCAGTCACTCAGTCATGTCCGACTCCTCGAGACCCCATGAATCTATTCTAAAAGCATCAAAGCAAATTAAGGATCAGGCCCTTAGTCCATTTTACACACTGATGAGGGAGGTGTTGTTGTGAACTGCTGAAAACATCAGGTCCAGATTTGCCTGACTTCCCATGACTTGTGGCTCTAGTGCCTGGTTCTTCAGAGGAATTACCACTTACAGCTCTGAAGGTTGCTCCAGGCAATACCCTCGGCATGGATTAATTTTATAATGGGAGAGAAAAGCTAGTTAATTAAAATATAAAACTTATCCTTTTATGAGGATGGCCTGTGTAAGCAAAAATAAAAATTTTTAATATTAGGCTTAATTTCTTTACTGAAAATAAGGGAAGAGACTTCCCCTTTTCTTTTCTTAGAGTATTTACTTTAGAATATTTGTAGAGGTAAGTTCTTTCCAGTGTCTTTGAAATGCATGTAAATCTTTTAAAAAACTAAATAAGCCTCTATGGCAACCTGCTCCAGTATTCTTGCCTGGAGAGTCCCAGGGACGGAAGAGCCTGGTGGGACTGCTGTCTATGGGGTCGCACAGAGTCAGACATGACTGAAGCGACTCAGCAGCAGCAGCAGCAGCAGCAGTCAGCTTAATGACCCAGAAATGTCTTTCTCAACGACTTTGGTGCTATCTCTTTGAAAAGTAAACATTTCAGGAGACAGTGCTCCTTTCCCCTCTAGATAAAAAATTTCCTTCCTATCATCAAAATAAAAGTTTATTTTTCCATTGTATAAAACCAATTATTAATTAACCAGATGGCACCCACCTGCCAGGTGAATTCAGGATGAACATGTGTAAAAAATGGTTGTCAAGTTCGCTTATTTTTACTTAAGAACTAGTTATTTTTCTTGAGAACAGGAAGGTAACAGATTGTATCAGCTTGGTGAGATTTCTTTCTGTCTTTAAAAACCTTTAGTAAATTGACTATAATTTGTATCACATTCTGGTTTTATGCTTATTCAATAATAAAATTGTTTTCTTTCTCTTCTACCTTTGTGGAGAGAGTCTCTGAGTTAGGGAAAGATTTTGTTTTCAATTCTGTATCTTCAACACCTGAATTATGATTGCTATTTATTTCCCTGAAATTGAAAATATCCTTAAAATTTCATTCCGCTTACTTATGTTTTGAGTCTTTGCTCATTAAAGTATATAGATATAGTTATAGGTAAAGAATGTTTCCTGCCATTTCAGTAAACAAAGAATGTTGCTTGCCCATGCCATCAGCCACAGCAGCCTCTCCCATGGGCAGAGCACCCTGCGGGCAATTCAAGATGAAGAGAAACAGGATAGTGGCCCTGGATAAAAAGAGGTACGACCTAAGGAATTATTTCAATGAGGCTAGACTCTTGCATTTTCCCATACATAGAAAAGTACTAAAATCATTACTTAAGATGTCTGGCTTTTTTTTTTTTTTTTTATGATCAGCAGTAATCTTTTGATGTACTATATGTATTTTTTTCAGCAAAAACTCCTATGTATCCTAGCTCCCCCTTACCTCTTTTTAAGAGTTTCTCAGTTATATGAGAGGCTGTCTTACAGGTTATAGTCCACAATAAGGTCCCCAAATAAAACATAACTCACAACTTTTAGGTTGTATGTCTTTTTTTCAGTCCACACAGTCATAGTGTACTGATCATAATATCATATTCTTTCCAAAATAGAATAATTCTGTTGTCTTCAACCCCAACTAATCAGCTCTCTTACTAGGTCCTCTTGAGCTCCCACTTCAACACTTGTCATTGAACATTTCCTTGATTTAGATTATCTTCCATCATGCATGATTTTGCCTTTGTGTATATATAAATATCCATTTCTCCAGCTCAAAAGTCAAGTTCTAAGGGAATAAATATCTTACTCTATTCCCCTCCTGGTTCTCTAGGGCACCCAGTATGATGTGGACACACACAAATAAATAGCTCAATTTATTTCTGATCTCCTTCAGTTTTGAGATCACACAAATAATAATAATTAAATTTCCCAGGAAAACTTGTGTCTGACCAAATTTTAAGTAAAGAAATCACATTTATATTGTCTGGTTTTATTCTGGTTAAGTTCTTTCAGTACCTGTTGCTCCAGAAGTGTTATCACGAGCAGCTCCAGTGGTGGCAGCATTTTCACCTCCAGTTGTTCCTAATTGAAAAGAATGATGTTCTCATTGGACACTGGGGTTGCTAGATTAAGGATATCAAAATACAGGGCTCCCAGTTGCACTTGAATTCCAGATAAAGAACAGTCACATCCAAATTTTTGCATGGGGCATACTTACGCCAAAAAATTTTCTTATTTATGTGAAATTCAAATTTAAACGGCACCCTTTATTTTATCTGTCAACTCTACCCTACATAAATGGTTGTGATGAAAATGCTCTAACTACCCATTCATTTGTCCTAAAATTTAAAGCCAAAGCCATTACTCAATTCACATAAACCCCTTCTGAGGAAGGAATCAGCTAAGAGTCTAGGCTAAGCTCTTGATGGAGCACCACCAAAGTGTCCAGGTGTCCTGCCCCTTGCCTCTGAACTACCAGCTGGGCTGGAACTAGAGAAAGATGATTTAGCTGTGATGCCACTGCCAGTTCGAGTGGTAGTTCCCAACAAATTCTACTATTACGCCTGATAAACAGAATTGGGAGAGTATATATATTATTGTTGGAGAAGGCGATGGCACCTCACTCCAGTACTCTTGCCTGGAAAATACCATGGACAGAGGAGCCTGGTAGGCTGCAGTCCATGGGGTCACACAGAGGTCGGACACGACTGAAGTGATTTAGCCACTAGCCATATATTATTGTGCTTCCCAGATGGCATTAGTGGTAAAGAACTTGCCTGCCAATGCAGGAGACTTAAGAGATGTGAATTTGATCCCTAGGTTGGGAAGATTCCCTGGACGAGGTCATGGCAACCCATTCCAGTATTCTTGTGTGGAGATTCCCATGGGCAGAGAAGCCTGGTGAGCTATAGCCCATAGCATTGAACAGCGTCAGACATGACTGAAGCAACTTAGCACCCATGCATATATTAATGTGACAATCCTGTACTGTAACAAGTTTGAAGAGAAGACTTGGAGAAACTAGGAAGAAAACCTTCTTCATGAAAAACATTATTCATGCTTATCCCATTCTCGATCTTTTCTTGTATGGTATATTAATAAGTAATACTAAGCAAAATCTGTAGTATTCTGAAAAAAAGAATGTCCCTTTTGACAAAAGTTATGATATCCTCTACTCACCTAACTTACCTTCAGATGCTGTCACTTCACTGCTTCGTTCTCCAGTTGTTTGACCAGCTGATGATCTGGTAGTCTCTTTCAAAATAAACAATGTATATCAAATTATATATATAAATGTCTTTAGTTAAACAGAACAGAGTTTAACTGCTTTCAAAATACTGGGACTGCCCTGGTGGTCCATTGGCTAAGACTCCATGTTCTCAACACAGGGGCCCTGGATTCGATCCCTGATTGGGGAACTAGATCCTACATGCTGCAACTAAGAGTCCGCATGTCACAACTAAAAGATTCTGCATGCTACAACTAGCTCACATGCCATAACTAAAACTGGGTGCAGCCAAATAAATTAAAGAAATATTTTTTGAAAATACCTGTCACACTTACACATTTCCAATTCACTCTTTCAAAAATTGATCATAAGAATCACCTGGGTTGCTTGTTAAATATACAAATAGACTAGCCCAGAGAGTCTCAGCCCATGTCATACATTTGAACAAACTGCAAAGTCTTTTTTTTTATTTTAAATTTATTTGTTTCTTAACTGAAGGATAATTGCTTTACAGAATTATGTTGGTTTCTGCCAAACATCAACATGAATCAGCCATAGGTGTACATATGTCCCCTCCCTCTTACTTAAAAAAATCACTCATGCCTGGGCACTTCCTCTCAGAGTTCTGATTTAATTTCTCTGTAAAAGGCTCTTCGGTATGTATTTTCAAAAATATTTCTAGTCAATTTTAATGTGTAGCCAAGGTTGAAAACTATGACCTTAACCCAACTTCACATTCACAGCCTTAGAATCCCTAAGGCAGGAGTCTTAGAACTTGAAATACAACATACTTTGCTTTAGATCACCTTTGAATTGATATTAGAGAATCACTGGCATTAATTCCATAAATGTAGAAATAACAAGGTCATGAATATGTGCATTTACTGCTGCTGCTGCTGCTGCTAAGTTGCTTCAGTCGTGTCTGACTCTGTGCGACCCCATGGACTGCAGCCCACCAGGCTCCCCCGTCCCTGGGATTCTCCAGGCAAGAACACTGGAGTGGGTTGCCATTTCCTTCTCCAGTGCATGAAAGTGGAAAGTGAAAAGTGAAAGTGAAGTTGCTCACTTGTGTCCGACTTAGCAACCCCACGGACTGCAGCCTACCAGGCTCCTCCGTCCATGGGGTTTTCCAGGCAAGAGTACTGGAGTAGGGTGCCATTGCCTTCTCCGATGGGCATTTACTAGTAAGGAATAACTCAGAAGTGCTGGTGACTTCCTTAAGGTCAGTAAGAAGATGCCTCAGATGACTGTCAATGTTGCCCACTTCCATACCTGGTTGGCCTCCAGGGGTTGTGTCTGGGACAGCTGAGTCTGCATTTGTGCTCTTGCTCCCAGGGGCGGTTGTGAAGCTTTCTGAAGTTCTTGGGGTCCCTGACACAAGGAAGAAGCATTACTTCCTTTGTTGCAGAACTCTACATTTCACTCCTCTCTAACATGACAAAATCAAAGTTTATCATAAAAAAGAAATCTTCAAATGATTCCTATGATTTCTATGGCTAGATGGTCTTATATCAGTTGTTCTGTTGTTCACTTGCTAAGTCATGTCCAACTCTTTACGACCCCATGGACTGCAGCACACCTGGCCTCCCTCTCCTTCACTATCTCCCAGAGTTTGAACTCATGTCCACTGAGTCAATGACGCCATGTAGAGTTTAATCTTTTGTTCAATCTGTAATGAGTTCAGTACTATGTAGCAGAGGCTAAGGTTCACATCCTGACTTGCCTGCTTCTCTGAGCTTGTCACTCCTGTGCTTGGTTGCCCAGGTGTGCCATCTTCCTCACCTCTTACTGGTGCAGTAGGACCTTCTGTTCCTCCTGGTTAAAAAAATAGTGATTTAAAAAATACTCTAGACATAAATCAACTCATTTAACCCTATAAAAGTCCTCTGAGGCAATTTACATTACTAGTCCCACTCCACAGACATCGTCACCAGGTAAAACTATACCTAAGTTCATACTCCACCCTGTGCTTCTCAGAAAATCTGTGGTAAAAGAAAACTTCTGTAAATGTTTCAGTCTACTGTAAAATTTTGGAAAAGTGCCATGAAAGTAGATAAATTAAAAAAATAAAACCATAGAAAACATAAGCTTTTATCCAACAAAAATAAAATTGCTGTGTCAAATTGCTGTTTTTAAATACTCATATTCTGTTTCAGTTTTTCTCACAGTATGGACTAGTAACAAAGAATTCTGGATTGCACCCGCTTACAAACCAGACTTGGAGAAACCGTGCTCAAGACTGCTGTACTCACTGTCTGATAACCAAAGGAGATAGCTGACTTACTTGTCATTATCACTGCTGCTGCTACTGCTGCTAAGTCGCTTCAGTCGTGTCCGACTCTGTGCAACCCCATAGACAGCAGCCCACCAGGCTCCTCTGTCCATGGGATTCTCCAGGCAAGAACACTGGAGTGGGTTGCCATTTCCTCCTCCAATGCATGAAAGTGAAAAGTCAAAGTGAAGTCGCTCAGTCGTGTCCAACTCCTAGCGACCCCATGGACTGAAGCCCACCAGGCTCCTCTGTCCATGGGATTTTCCAGGCAAGAGTACTGGAGTGGGGTGCCATTGCCTTCTCCAGTACATAATTCCAATTCAAATTCTAGAAAATATACACTCAATAGTCATCACCCTAAAATTTAAGTCAATTCACTGATTTAATTGGAATTAAGTCATTTCTTAACTTGTGCTACTATAGCCTGTATCTTTCAAAAAATTTATGTTTGTGTAAGCAATATCTTATTCCAAAAAATATTTAAGACATAAATTTTATATTGAGAAATTTTCCAAAGGAAAACAAATGAAGGAAAAATGAAGTCAGGCCACGGATTAGTTAATAAATGTATAAAGAGAAGTTCTATGCATACATTAAAGAAATGCCTTTTAATGGTATATAATGGTTTTGATTTATCCCAAAAGAAATCTGAAAAATTAAAAGATTTTAAGTAGGACAATGATGTGATGACAGCTGAAGTTTTATAAGTTCATTCTGGTATGGAACTGACTAAAGTGTAAATTGGGAAGGAAGTTGGGAAGAGTGGGAACATTCTCAACATTGACAAGTATCAATTGTTTGTCTGGCTCAACGCTAAGAGCTGCTGATTCTAGGCAAGCGTGCCCCCAAATTTTGTGTTTCAAAAGTGTTCCTAGGAGATGTGAATGCTGTTGGTCTGGAAACTGCACTTTGAGCACCACTGTGTTAGAGAAAGGTGAGTGAGGTGGATGAACATGAAGACTAGATAGAAAATGTTTGACATCTGAGCAAAAGCAAAGGCAAATGTGATGCAAAGAGGAAATTAAAATGGTACTTAAACTCCTTCACTGACTGCATAAGGGATGGAGTGAACTTGAGCTTGTTTGTTTTTAATCAAAATCATCAATAATATTTTATTTTGAGACCAACAGTAGTTGAAATTTAGTCAGCGATGCACAAGGACAATTGTAGGCTCACTGAATTCTCTCAGATGTTCGCTCTTTAGGCACAGAATGCAGAATTGTGCAGCCACAGACAAAGGAGGCTAAGGTTTCGGCTTCTAATCCTGCCTCTGCCAGTTTTAAGAACTTCCATTATTTTCTTTCTCATGGGAAAAAAGACCCCTAACTACCATGGTGTTGATGTGGATTAAATTACATATTACATATTCTAGCATCATTCAGAAGTTTTAATGTGCCATAGAAATATGTCACTAATATTCTGCTAGCATATAAATGTTAATTTTTCAGTTTTTCTCAAAGTCACCCAGATAACTTACTGCGGATGCCACATCTCTGTTATCTAATATACTCAGATTACAGTTGTTCCTGATGCAAAATGAAGGACTGCTGTGGAAAGAAGCTAAGGACTCAATTCTTTGTCTCACCTACTCTGAAGCCTGTGTCACCTGTGCTTCCATCTTCAGTTTCTGTGATTGTACTTACTGACACTCCAGTTGACCCTGATAAAGGTAAAGAAAAGGCAAAAACTTGCGAAAAAACTGCATGCTATCAATTCTCAAGGTGTATATAATTGTAACATGATATACAATAAGACTGCAATTTGTGCAAAAATTAAAGAGCCTACATTTTAATTACATACAAAAAACACCCAAAGCTGATATAACACATAAGTCAGATACTTTTATTTTGTAAAATATTGTTCTGAGCAATATTGCCTGAAACCAGTTGTTTAGCCATGCTGGTATATATTGTCCTGAACTTGATTTACCTGATATGCGCCCAGAACTGGTGAAGGTGGAGCCCACTAGTCCTGTGGTGCCCACACTTCCAGCTGTGGAGGTGATGGGAGCTGGAGTTCTTGTAACACCTGAGAAAAACATAAAGAGAACGTCTCATCTCGTGTTTACTCGGCCTTTAATACCAGTGGGTGATTTAACTATTCAATCAATTCCTACTGTAGAAAATAGAATCATGAATCCAGTGACTCTGCACAGATACCCCAAGATTTCCCTTCCATTATTGCTTTTCCTGCAAAGATTTTGGTTTAGTCCTTACCATATTTTTTTTTAACTAAGTCATGTCATCATTTAAATTGTATCATATGAGGTCTTTAGACATTTATCTCAAAAGACTGCTTTCAAATAAACAGAACCTTATGCCCTAATCACATTGTCACTTAGAGATGACAGTAACAATGATGAAAATCATCATGAAATAGTTAATTGCTACTTTTATATTTAAAATACCTAATAAGAAAAATGTATCATGAGATCTCCATGTTTTCTCTCATCCTATTTTTTTAATTTGAGGCTTGATATAACTTAATAGTTATATATGCTATATTAATATCAGCAATAAACTGAAGGCCATATTATAGCCAGTTAATATAGACATATTAAAAATGAGTCAAGTTCAGGGGTTTTGTTTAGTTTAAAAACAGTAGGAAAAGCCCAGTAAACTATTGTTAAAAATATTTTTTCAAAAGCCAAACATATATAATTTCTTTCTTAAAAACACAAAGGTACTAATGATTTCCACTGTCAGATATTTTTTCACATATAAAACCAGGAATTAATAAACTAACCTGTGGTAAAAGTTTCACTGAGGAAACTCAGAGTTGTTCCTGACAAGAAAAAGAGAAATGACGTGAATTTTTCTGACCTCAAGGGAAAATACTAGAAAGACTGCTCACTTGTTAGTTTTCAATATATTTAGTGGCTTGTGGCTTCCCTGGTGGCTCAGACGGTAAAGCGTCTGCCTACAGTGCGGGAGACCCGGGTTTGATCCCCCGGGTCAGGAAGATCTCCTGGAGAAGGAAATGGCAACCCACTCCAGTATTCTCGCCTGGAAAATCCCATGGACAGAGGAGCCTCTTAGGCTGCAATCCATGGGGTCACAAAGAGTCGGACACGACTGAGCGACTTCACTTTTCACTTTCACTTTTCAGTATACTCAGTGTTGAGAGTTAGTAACACATTTTTATTTTTTTTTAAATAGTGACATTATAATGTCACTCTTTTCAATGCAAGTGTGCATATGTGTATGTGTGGGTGTTTGTATGCTATACACATATGCATATGCTGAAGTCTACCAAATACAGTGTAAATGGAATAAATATATATCAAAAATGAAAAGTTAATTCTCTGCTAAGCAGAGGGTGATTTTGCAGTTTATGATTTCTTTGACTTCATTTTATTTTTTATTGTCAGCACCTTCAATATTTCTCTACAAAGAGTTTGGGGCAAATTGAAGGAGAAATAATTTTTTAGGGTTTATTTTTATGATTTGATATAGTGGGTTCATGGAGATAAATTTGAAGTCACCAGCAAATTCTTGTGCTGCTGCTGCTGCTTCTGCTAAGTCACTTCAGTCGTGTCCGACTCTGTGGGACCCCATAAATGGTAGCCCACCAGGCTCCCCTGTCCCTGGGAATCTCCAGGCAAGAACACTGGAGTGGGTTGCCATTTCTTTCTCCAATGCATGAAAGTAAAAAGTGAAAGTGAAGTCGCTCAGTCATGTCCGACTTTTCACAACCCCATGGACTGCAGCCTACCAGGCTCCTCTGTCCATGGGATTTTCCAGGCAAGAGTATTGGAGTAGGGTGCCATCGCCTTCTCCGAAACTCCTGTAGGAAGAGGTATATTTTATCTGCATTCCCATTGCCAGAAAATGTGGTAAAAGTTTCTTAAGAGTTTGTTGTGATGTGGTCTATGGGCCTAAATATATGCCTTTATTAATTTCCAGCTTTTAAGATTTCAATCTGAAATCTTAATTTCAATCTTAATTTCTATTTTAAAAAATCCCTGGAAATGTATTACGTGTGTTTATATCACCTGTAAAAGTTTATAACTTAAAAAAGAAGAAAATACTTCTCACACAATCTATTTGATCCTCACTCTATGCAGCCATGGAGAAGGCAATGGCACCACACTTCCAGTACTCTTGCCTGGAAAATCCCATGGACGGAGGAGCCTGGTAGGCTGCAGTCCATGGGGTCGCTAAGAGTCGGACACGACTGAGCGACTTCACTTTCACTTTTCTCTTTCATGCACTGGAGAAGGAAATGGCAACCCACTCCAGTATTCTTGCCTGGAGGAATCCCAGGTTGGCGGAGCCTGGTGGGCTGCCATCTATGGGGTCGCACAGAGTCAGACACGACTGAAGTGACTTAGCAGCTTTATCTAGCCATACTTTCATTCTTTCTATTTGCCATTCTCTTTACTTGGAAAACAGTTCCTCTCTCTTCTCCTTATTAGAACTTCATTGTCATTTCTCAACTAACTCATCTTTTCTTCAATTCCTGACCATCCTGACTTGATCAAATCCCCTCTCTATCCTACCCCCATTTTAAGCACTTCATAGTTCTTGTAAATTATTGCTACTTTTCATTCATTTTAATTACTTGACTGACATCCATCTTTCTGACTGGAACTATTGTTTCATTAATGCACAGATCGCATCTATTATAATTCATCTTTAAACTCCTAATGATATGAGTCCCTAATACATAACAGGGGCTTGATAAATATTTGTCAATAGAATACATGAATGAATCAGTCAATGAAGTGAAAGTATTACACCTATTCTATGTATGAAGAATTGAGCTCAGAAAAAGTAAGTGATTTGTTCAAGATCACTAGTGGTCAATGACAAAGCTAGGAATAAAATCTAAGTCACGCTGAACCTAGCTGTATGTATGTGATGCATACAGCTTTTTATGTGATGCTACTTCTATGCATAATACATTACTTTTGTAGTTTATAAGTTTTTTGTTACCCATTCACCATATTAATGGAAATACTACAAATTAGACTAGAAATTACAGAATAAAATGTCAAATAAAAATAAAGCAGCCTATCTCCCCTAATTACTTTACAAAAGTGGTTATAGTATAAAAATATTAAGTAGATTGAGAAAATGTTTGTGTGAATATTCTCAGAATTAATGTTACACTTTAGCTGGGAAGAATTTTCAAATCAATATCAAGCAGACTCCACCAACAGACCTCTTCAAATCTTGATATCTTTTCTCACTAACAAACACAACAATTGGACATTTGAATTAAAGTGAGTTGTGAGATGAATGTAAGAATAACATAGGAAGACTGTTATGCCATTGTCCACAGAGATTGTCAGGATTATAATGACGTAGCAGGATAGAACTCAATACTTCAAGAGAATGTAGGGCAATTCCATTTCCCAGTATAGATTTTTCAGCCTTTAAGAAATTCCAGTGATCCTAATTTGAACTCATTCAAACTGAAGGCAATCACATTTCATTAAAAGCAACATTATCACATGGAGAAGAATCAATCTTCTCCAAAATCTCTACATCTGAATATGTAGGGATCAACACAGCGCTAAGGGGAACACAGTGACACAAGACAGATGGCACAGCAGTCATCGCAAATATTTATGCATTTGAATGAGAAAACACATTTACAGGCCTTTCTGTGCAATTG
Source organism: Bos taurus (assembly GCF_002263795.3). Taxonomy (NCBI): domain Eukaryota; kingdom Metazoa; phylum Chordata; class Mammalia; order Artiodactyla; family Bovidae; genus Bos; species Bos taurus. The sequence continues at coordinate 40,382,885 of NC_037332.1, forward strand.
GTGTGGCTAAGGAGGCAACATACTCAAGTGGATCTCAAGGACCCGTATTTTATCAAGGCCATAAGAGTTCTCTAAACCAGCCTCAGATTGGAGTCCATACCATTTTGACTACTGTGAAGAGCTCTCTTTCCCCACAAAATAACCTGGGAAGAGGTAAGTCTAAATTATTGATACAACAATAAAAAGTATGGATAAGATTCTACTAATAGGAATAAATGAGAATTCACATTCACTTTTATTCATGGTTTAATTACCAAAACTGATAGATAAAGCAATTATGTTCCCATTAATTTTTGACATCCTTAACTATTACAATTTCAATTAATTTTTCCATTACTTGCAAATGAACATGTATGCTAAAGTACTTGCTATTATGAATTACTGTATATCAGATTCTTTGTTGCCAATACATAAATGATAATAGAAAGAGCTTCCTTTACCAAAATATTGATATCTCTGTATGTTACAAAGTAGTAATCCACCCTAACAATTTTCAGAGTGATTGTGTCCATTTATTTTTACCTCATGATCAATTTGATAGTTTATTTTATTATTTTAACTTCATTTTTTTCTCATAATAAACTTAATAATTGAAATGAAATCACATAATTAATTTCCCAGCTACTACTAAGTTTTTTATTATATCTAAGAACCATTTAAAGTTTTATAAAATTTATAAAATCTTTTATAAATGATTATTTTCCCATTTTCCTTCAAAAAATTCAATTTTACTTAATATAAATTTATGAAAGATAATCTTAAGAAGTATTTAAAACATTTTCTCTAATAAACAACAAATTTAATACTACAAAGTTTAGATTTTGCAAAGTATCTTATTTCTGAAAAAAGTTAAAAATTCATAAAATTGGTTTTAATTGAATAAGCAGTATGTTTTTGATTATTAAAAATTACTATTCTGCTAAAATCTAAGTTGATTTACATAATTTATTGTTCTTTATAAAGCTGTTACTAGTAATAAATTTTACTTTATTGAGTACTTATGTGTTACACTAAGCTGCTCTCACATCCTACAATGTAGATATTCTATTTTTCCTACATAAAAAATGAGAAAACTAATGTTCAGTATATTTGAAGGACTGAAACTAGGATCATAGAGCTAGTAAGTAGAAGAGAAGAGATTCTAGTTCTTATTTTTCTGTTTCTGCTTCCCACTGCACTCAACTGGCTCTCAATAACATCCTGATGCACATACTTTCTTTCTATGATTAATACAGTTTTAGAATAAGTGATTACATAAGCAAAAAAATGTATATACAATCTATAATTGTAAAATTCTGATATTTTAACTTTTTGAGATAAGAAAAATGCATTTTAAGATGTTAAACTGTTATGTAACATACCTACTTTTTTAAATTATATGAATCAGTATTCCATTTAGTCAATGAGCTATTTTTAGTTTTAATAGAAAAATTAAATAAATTATAAATTTTAACACAAATCAAAATTTGAAATTGAATTCTGCAATTATATGCTACTGTGTTAATAATATTTAATTTAAATTTAACTTTATTTTCTTTCTTAAATGTCAAAACACAAAAGCATTAAGATTGAATCTAGAAAAATATGTTCTGGATTTTAATCCTCTCTTTGCTACTTATTACCAAGTGACTGTAAACATATAACTTAACATTTTGTGCTTCCATTTCCTCATTTGTAAATTGAGGAAAATAATGGCACCCACTTCATAGAGTTCTGTATCAAATGAGGTAATATGTGTCAAATGTTTAGAATAGTGCTCAGTAAATGTTAGCTCTGTGTCAAGATCTGTCAATCTGAACAACAACAACAACAAAACATGATTGCATAATTTTTCTTCTAAAAATAACATATTTATTGGAATGGTTGGCTAGGCATTTCTCAGGGCATTTTAACTCTTTGAAAGCTTTTACTGCATAGAAAAGAAAACAGATTTACAAAGCATGGAAAAAAGTGTAAGCTTGCCATATTACTTCCTTTGTGCTCTCAAAGTTATAAAGTCAAATACTTCATCATTTCCTCTTCTGAAGACCTTGGCCTTTCTCTTTCTACCTGGCTAGATGAAATACTTTTGATCCATCTGAGAAGGTCATTTAAATTTATGAAAGGAGTTTTAGAATAATTTGCTCAATCCTTTCAAGGAATAGGTTAAAAAAAAAAAAAAGAAACACAAAAACAACTAAAGGCCAGTGAAAAGTACTTGATGTAAGGAAGTATTTGATCTAGCACTCGATCAAAAATATTTCACTCAGGGAACAAGACAATGGCAGAAAAGTGCCCTTCTGCACAGTCTCTTTTTGAAATAAATCTTACCTATTCAAGAAGGCAATGGCACCCCACTCCAGTACTCTTGCCTGGAAAATCCCATGAATGGAGGAGCCTGGTAGGCTGCAATCCATGGGGTCGCTAAGAGTCGGACACGACTGAGCGACTTCACTTTCATTTTTCTCTTTCATGCATTGGAGAAGGAAATGGCAACCCACTCCAATATTCTTGCCTGGAGAATCCCAGGGATGGCGGAGCCTGGTGGGCTGCCATCTATGGGGTCGCACAGAGTCGGACATGACTGAAGCAACTTAACATAGCATATTCAAGAATCATAAGATTTTTTTTAAATACCAAATTGATATCTGAAGACAATGCAGAAAATAAAAATAGAACAACTTTGGCTAAATTAAATTAACCCACTAAGCATATTGATTCAACTCAAAAGGACTATGTATTATCCAGAATGAAAGCACATTTAGAACACTGAGACTGTAAGCCAAAATTCTAAGTAAAATGGGTTCTCATGTCTAAAAAAGAAATCCTTCCATCTATTGTAAATAGTTCATGGAAAGGCAATACATATTCAAAATGATATGTCCTAGTTATATCTGGGAATATTACATTTTGCTTTTCAGTATCTATTTAAATGTTTTTGTTGAGGCATGCTATATTTAGAAAGGAACAAGAAACTTGTTAATGATGACTAAACTCTTATTTAGGGATCCATTTTTCTCATCTCTGATCAAGAGAGGTTCACCACTACAAGGTTAAAAAACAAAAATCATTATGTAGTTATGAATTCATCACAATTTGTCAAATGCTATTCAACTTCTAAATCATTGATGTCAGTAAAAGAGATGGGATGTGACTTTCAAGCCTATAATCTGTGCAAGGCAATTGCTCCACAGAAAGTATCCTTAATTCCCTTAAAAGTGTTCTAAAAGCAAACACTTTAAACTGATTTATGTTTACTATGGTGTGATGCTTATTGGATGAATTTATAAAATCAGTTTTTTTTAAGTATGTTGATGTGCCTTAAAATTAAATGTTTATTCTTACATGAAAATGAAGATCAGTAGGTCATTAAATTTGGCTTTTTTTTAAAGACCTTCAAAAGAAGATTACCACAAACATTCTAGTACTTTGAGATTCTTCTGACTGCCATCCTCACTTTAAGTAGATTGCTATGATTCTCCAGTCACCAGTAAATGGACATATGATTATAAATCTTATATATGATTATAAATCTTATGATTGTTAAAATTCTTGTGATTGTTAAAAATCTTATGATTGTTAAAATTCAGAAATGTCAAATTTTATTCTGAATATTTTATATTCAGACCAGGAACCTATAGCACAACTTGAATATTTAATTTATGGTTATGCAGTAAAGCTCAACATTCAGAAAATGAAGATCATGGCATCTGATCCCATCACTTCATGGGAAATAGATGGGGAAACAGTGGAAACAGTGTCAGACTTTATTGTTTTGGGCTCCAAAATCACTGCAGATGGTGACTGCAGCCATGAAATTAAAAGACGCTTACTCCTTGGAAGAAAAGTTATGACCAACCTAGATAGCATATTGAAAAGCATTACTTTGCCAACAAAGGTCCATCTAGTCAAGGCTATGGTTTTTCCAGTGGTCATGTATGGATGTAAGAGTTGGACTGTGAAGAAAGCTGAGCACTGAAGAATTGATGCTTTTGAACTGTGGTGTTGGAGAAGATTCTTGAGAGTCCCTTGGACTGCAAGGAGATCCAACCAGTCCATTCTGAAGGAGATCAGCCTGGGATTTCTTTGGAAGGAATGATGCTAAAGCTGAAACTCCAGTACTTTGGCCACTTCATGCAAAGAGTTGACTCATTGGAAAAGACTCTGATGCTGGGAGGGATTGGGGGCAGGAGGAGAAGGGACGACAGAGAATGAGATGGCTGGATGGTATACCTGACTCTATGGACATGAGTTTGCATGAACTCCGGGAGATGGTGGTGGACAGGGAGGCCTGGCGTGCTGCAATTCATTGGGTTGCAAAGGGTCGGACATGACTGAGCGACTGAACTGAACTGAACTGAGTTCATCTACTCAGCATAGATAACCAAGTGATATGATCTGAGCCCCCAAGTCACAGATTTTTGAGGAAACTAAATCAGTTATTATTTGAATACTTTCTAAATCTCCACCTATTATATATGATATGGGCATAGTCTCAGAAAAGAAGAGGTAGAGTAGTAGTAGGGGCTAAGGATTAAACCACTAATAATTATTTTTAAATGGAAAATAAATTAATATATAAAATTTTATATGCTGTAGTGCATCTGGGAAATAGGCATTTACTAATTTATTCTAGCAACAGGATAAAGCTACATCTACATTATCAAAAATGCTGGAAAGATACCACTGGTTTAATAACTTGATAATCAATATTTTCTCTATATTTGGGATTATTTGACTAAATCTATTTAAAATTTATGATTTGTGGCACATTTACACAATTTTAACATGAAAAAATAAACTTTTAAAACTAATTTTGTCTCCTGATTTCAGATTAACACTGGAGGAGCCTTACTGATTCATATCTGTGAAATTATATTTTCTGACTCTCAAAGATAAAAAGGAAAAGAAAAACAACAAGAAAAACAACTGATTTCTCTCTACATCATACCAGAAAATTTCTTTTTCTTTTGACCTTTGTAATATCGGAAAAATAATTTAAGCTGTTTGCATCTCCTCCCCTGTAAAATATGACAGCGAGGGTGTTGTGGGAAATAAAAATTAGGAGATTATTGAAATTTAATGAGAAATTGAACAAAAATACTTGGTATCATGACTCAAATACAGTAAACTCTCATTAAAAACTATTATTAATATTAGCCAGATCTTGTATTAATACTACTGTACTAAGATGACATTTTAGTAAACTATTAATATTATAACTATAGATCATGAATGTCTTCTGGAGTTTCTGTGAAATTAAATAAAACTATAAGATTTGGTAAGTTTAAGCATTAAAAGTCATAAATAAAAACAAATGAATTCAGGGGAAAAAGCACCTAGCTAATTTTCCCTATAATAAAACTCTACATTAGGTTTATAATTTTTAAACACTACAGTAGAAGCAATTGATGAGATTTTTGTAGTATTTTAAGGTTAATATTACACCTAAAACTTCATAAGTTGCTCACTAAAGCTCTAGGTAATCTACTCATGGCTTTCTGTTTTATATGAAAAGTTTGCTGCTACAATACAAAATCTGACAGAATTAAATTGCCAGAATATTATGTTCAAAATCAAATGCTTAGGGAAGAAAAAAGCAGCAAAAGAAAATATATGTATAAACTAGGAAATATCAAAAGAGTTTTCTTAGTTCTGATTGCCTACTTTTTATACAGGGTGCTTATATCAGCATTATATTGAAATAATCCACATTGCTTATGATTCGTTGGAGGAAAAAATGGCAACCCACTCCAGTATTCATGCCTGGAGAACCCCATGAACAGTATGAAAAAGTAAAAAGATATGACACTGGAAGATGAGCCCCCTCAGTTGGAAAATGTCCAAACCGGGGAAGAGCAGAGAGCAACTAAGAATAGCTTCAGAAAGAATGAAGCATCTAGGCCAAAGCAGAAATGGTACTCAGTAGTGGATGTGTTTGGTGAGGAAAATAAAGTTTGATGCTATAAAGAAAAACATTGCATAGGAACCTAGAATATTAGCACCATGAATCAAAATAAATGGGGTACGATCAAGCAGGAAATGACAAGACTGAACATCGACATCTTAGGAATCAGTGAACTAAAATGGACTGGAATGGGTGAGTTTAATTCAGGTGACCATGATATCTACTACTGTAGGCAAGAATCCCTTAGAAGAAATGGAGTAGGCCTCATAATCAATAAGAATCCAAAATGTGGTACTTGAGTGCAATCTCAAAAATGACAGAATGATCTCTGTTTATTTCCAAGGCAAGCCATTCAACATCACAGTAATCCAAGTCTATGACCCCAACCACCGATGCTGAATAATTTGAAGCTGACTGGTTCTATGAAGACCTAGAAGACCTCCTAGAACTAACACCATAAAAAATAATAATAATAATGTCATTTCATGCATAGGGGATTGGAATGCAAAAGTAGGAAGTCAAGAGATACCCAGAGTAACAGGCAAGGTTGGCCTTGGAGTACAAAATGAAGCAGGGCAAGGGCTAATATGGTTATGTCAAGGGAACAAGTTGGTCATAACAAACTTTCTTTTCCCACAATACTAGAGACAATTTTACACATGGACATCACCAGATGATCAATACTGAAATCAGACTGATTATGTTCTTTGCAGCAAAAGACAAAGAGCTCTATACAGTCAGCAAAAATAAGACCTGGAGCTGACTGTGGCTCAGATTATGCACTCCATACTGCAAAATTCAGGCTTAAATTTAAGGAAGTGGAGAAAACCACAAGGCCATTCAGGTATGACCTAAATCGAATCCCTTATGATTATACAGTGGTGGTGAAGAATAGAGTCAAAGGATTAGGTCTGGTAGACAGTGCCTGAAGAACTAAGGATGGAGGTTCATAACACTGTACAGGAGGCAGTGACCAAAACCCTCCCCATGTAAAAGAAATGTAAGAAGGCAAAGTGGTTGTCTGAGGAGGCTTTACATATAGCTGAGGAAAGAAGAGAAGCAAAAGGCAAGGAAGACAGGAAAAGATGCACCCAACTGAATTCAGAGTTCCAAAGAATAAAAAGGAGATATAAGAAGGCCTCCTTAAATGAATAATACAAAGATATAGAGGAAAACAATAGAATAGGAAAGATTAGAGATCTCTTCAAGAAAATTGGAGATACCAAGGGAACATTTCATACAAGGATAGGCAAAATAAAGGACAGATATGGTAGGATCTAATATAAGCAGAAGATATTAAGAAGAGGTGGCAAGAACACAGAAGAACTATACAGGAAAGGTCTGGATAATTAATGACCTGGTTGATTACGATGGTGTGGTTCCTCACCTACAGCCAGACATCCTGGAGTGTGATGTCAAGTGGGCCTTAGGAAGCATCACTACAAACAAAGCTAATGGAGGTGATGAAATTCCTGCTGAGTTATTTCAAATCCTAAAAGTTAATTCTGTTAAAATTCTGCATACAATATATCAGCAAATTTGGAAAACTCAGCAGTGGCCACAGAACTGGAAAAGGTCAATTTTCATTCCAATCCTAAAGAAGCGCAATGCCAAAGAATGTTCAAAGTACCGTACATTACATTTATTTCACATGTTTGCAAGGTTATGCTCAAAATCCTTCAAATTAGGTTTCAGCAGCATGTGAACTGAGAACTTCCAGAAGTACAAGCTGGACTTAGAAAAGCAGAGGAACCAGAGATCAAATTGCCAACATTAGTTGGATCATGGAGAAAGCAAAGGAATTCCAGAAAAATATCTCTACTTCTGCTTCACTGACTATGAGAAAACCTTTTGACTGTGTAGATCACAAGAAACTGTGGAAAATTCATAAAGGGACAAGAGTACCAGACCACCTTACCTGTCTTCTAAGAACCCTGTATGCAGGTCAAGAAGCAACAGTTAGAACTAGACGTGGAACTACTCACTGGTTCAAAATTGGCAAAGGAGTATAACAAGGCTGTATAGTGTCACCCTGCTTATTTAACTTACAGGCAGAGGAATCGAGATTGCCAGCTGATACCACTCTAGAGGCAGAAAGTGAAGAGGAACTAAAGAGCCTCTTGATGAGGGTGAAAGAGGAGAAAGAAAAAGCTGGCTTGAAACTCAACATTAAAATTAAAAAAACAAACTAAGATCATGCCATCTAGACCCCTCAGTTAATGGCAAAATAGATGGGGGGAAAGTGGAAGCCATGACAGATACTCTTTCCCTGGGCTCCAAAATCACTGTAGACATTGACTGTAGCTATGAAATAAAAAGACTCTTGCTCCTTGGGAAAAAGCTATGACAAACCCAGACATCTTATTAAAAATGAGGAAACATCACTTTGCTGACAAAGTCCATATAGTCAAAGCTATGGTTTTCCTGTAGTCATATATGGATGTGAAAGTTGGATTATAAAGAAGGTTGAGCACCAAAGAACTGATGCTTTCAAATTGTGGTGCTGGAGAAGACTCTTGAGAGTCCCATGGACTAAAGGGAGATCAAACCAGTCAATCCTAAATAAAATTAACCCTGACTATTCATTGGAAGGACTGTTGCTGAAGCTGAAGCTCCAATACTTTGACCACCTTATACAAAAAACCAACTCATTGGAAAAGACTCTGATGCTGGGAAAGATTAAAGGCAAAAACAAAGGGGGCAACAGAGGATGAGATGGTTAGATATCATTATAGACTCAATGGACATGAATTTGAGCAAACTCCAGGAGATAGTGGAGAACAGAAGAGCCTGTCCTGCTGCAGTCCATGGGGTCAAAAGGAGTTGACACCACTTATTGACTTAACAACAACGTATATGAGTATGTGTGCTAAGTTGTTTCACTTGTCCGACTCTTTACGACCCTGTGGATAAGAGCCTGCCAGGCTCTTCTGTCCGTGGATTCTCCAGGCAAGAATACTGGAGTGTGTTGCCATGCTCCTCCAGGGTACGTGAATATATAATTCATCAAATCAATAGTTAAGAATACTTTAAATGGTTTCCAGATTCAAAAGTTTTGGTAGTTGAATGAATAATTATATTTTAACTGAAAGAGACCTATACAACTGAACTAAATTGCTTATCTTCGAATGAGAATCAGGCTGAGAATTAGGAGTTCAGACTGTTGTTTATGGCTGAGATACTATGTAACTAGAAAATTATTCTACAATGTATTTAAACAACTCAGGGTGAAATCATTAGTAAGCCATCAGAAATAGATTTACAAAGGTAGAATAAAGAAAAAGACTTCTGTAATGGGTCACTCTCTAAATTTACACTGAAAGAGCCACAGCTACTAATGATATTCAACATAAGAGAAAGTTTGATATAAATTAAACATGTCAGTTGGCCACTTTTATGATATTCCACACTATGATGGTGATACTTTGACATGTTTGCCCTTAGAATATAAGGAACACGGTATTAAGTACCAAATAATTGACAACACCAATATTACAAAGTGCTCCAAATTAGTTCTAATTCTATATCATGATACAAAATTATAAACCAAAAGTAATCTTGATTTTACACAATACCCTGTTTTCTAGAGAAGAGATACTAGCTCTAATAAATGAAATGTATAAACTATAAGCTTCATCAGCATAAATAACATCTAATCATTGGTCTAATGACTAGGCTAGAAATTCTGTGACAAGAGAAAAAACATAATGTAAAAATTAGGGATAGGGAAAAAGAGGAAACATCCATTCATTCTACAAATACTTGTTGAATACTTGTAGCTTGGGACTAAATGCAGTTAAGAATACAAGGATGCAAACCCTTATCTGTGACTTTAAGGATGTTACCTAGATAAAATGTGATCATTTTGCAAAATATGCAAATACCAAGTCATTATGTTGAACACCTGAAACTAATATAATGTTTTTTGCCAATTATACCTGAATAAAAATGTCACATTTTAAAATATATATGTATATACCAAGACAGACAAAGTAATAAATAACTAGAGAAAGTAAAAAATAACAGGAGAAAGGAAAACAGTGTTCAGTTAGGTGAAGAAAAAGATCCTAAGTATAGGAGAATGGCTCTCTTGATTCTAATATATTAAAAAAACAATTATAATATACATAAAAACCTTTTTTGTCATTTCATAAGTTTTCTGATTCACCTACCTGTTATTTCACTGCTTGATGTAATCCCTGGAATGGAAGCTACTGAATTGGAGAAAATAATGGGAAAAAAAATGCTTTATATGGAAGGAAAATTATGTTTCTGATAACATCTATGGTCATATATAAAATGGATCAACTTGAAATTAATGTTTCAGAGATATCTGATTAAATAGTTAAATAGATATCAAAACATAAAGTTAAAGTTTAAACTTTATAGACCACAAGTAAGAAGTCAAGACTCTTATCAGTTTGTACAACATTTTTTTCTAAAATCTTAAAAACAAAACAAAAACAGGAAAAAAATCTCCCCCAAAAATGTAATTGCAAAGGTATAAATAATACTGCAAAAGGAAGTTTTGGATTTTAAGTCCCTCTTAAGTTGTGGTTGATGATTATTGCTTACCTGTGCCTGAGCTATTGGTGGCCAGTGTAATTGCTATACAAAGGAGGAGACAAATATTTGGAAATGTATGTTCAGATGGTTTTGAAAGACAAGATTATAAAGTATTTATTTAGACACAGTTAGATATCTCTAGAATGCAAATAAACGATGAAATGCAACAGTTAAGTTCATTTATCAGATGCTTACACATTTTAATATACTCCTGTACTTCTTTGACCACTGCTTTGATTACAAGTGATTCAATTAAAGCTGAAATTCTTTGGTGTCAGTTGAAAAGAAAATATAATTTATTTTCAAGGAATTTAGCATAGAATTTTCTTCTGTAGCCATTTTTTTCCAAATTAGTAACATGCAGAATGTTCTTTTTAGGACACATGGTCTCTAAATAGAGAAGAGGTTCTTCAATATCACAATTGGATGTAGACCTTACTATTTGGCATTTAAGAAATAAATAAATAGAAAATAACAACTTTGGGGGAAAGGACCAAAATGCCTGAGTTGCAAACTCATTCATAGCTTATTTAGATGCTAAAAAACAAATTAGCTTTTTTTTTTTTTTTTTACCTGCTTTGGTGCTTAGTATGGAGGTAGCTGTTGTAGTAGAAACTGTTTGGGGAAGACAATATTTATGAAAATATATTACTTAAATAATTTTGCTGGCAAATTTATTTCAAGAAACCAGTTGCCATAAACTCAATAAACATTTCTAAAATTGTATGCGGAGGTTAATTGACAAAACAATCTTTCATTTAGATCAGTATTAATAACTCTTCTTACTGTATGTCCAACAAAAATGATTAATTATTTTCTGTCATTACCATTTAACCAAAATCTCACAGGAACTTTATTAAGTCTATTTATGGGCCAAGATGAACTCTGCACTTAGCTTTAGGAAACTAACCTATGATAACTAAAATAAATATCACTTCACTGATGATCACATACTAAATACATTATCAAAACCTAAGGCTTCCAGTTTATAATACTATCTCTTAATTGACATTACCTCCAAATATTAATCAGTGAGAAATAGTATGTAAGTGTACTGCAGTAACTCTAAGTACACTTACCAACCAGTGCATTTAAAGTTCCAAACCCAAAGTTAAACTGCATTTTGCCCAGTACTGTCCTGAATGGATATAACTAAAATAGCCTTATACCTTGCAAGAAATACACAAGTTAAGAAAAATAAATTAATTTTTTTTTCTGTGTTCTCACCTCCCAGAATAATCATGATTTCAAAATATTTACTTCACAGGAGATCACATTCACTTTTTTATTCCATTTGTTCAAATTATCATCTAAAAATGTCAAGCTTTGGATGATGTCCAACTAATAATAAGCATATAGAACAGTCTTATGGACTCTGTGGGAGAGGGAGAGGGTGGGAAGATTTGGGAGAATGGCAATGAAACATGTAAAATATCATGTAGGAAACGAGTTGCCAGTCCAGGTTCGATGCACGATGCTGGATGCTTGGGGCTGGTGCACTGGGACGGCCCAGAGGGATGGTATGGGGAGGGAGGAGGGAGGAGGGTTCAGGATGGGGAACACATGTATACCTGTGGTGGATTCATTTTGATATTTGGCAAAACTAATACAATTATGTAAAGTTTAAAAATAAAATAAAATTGGAAGAATAAAAAAAAAAAAAAATAATAAGCATATAATACCTATTTTATATTCTAATCACATTACTAACTTAACTCACAGGAGTATAATGAAATTATATTTTGACATATTTTCTAGTAACAATTTTAATTTGAGATTTTATATCAGTATATTTATTAGCATATCTTTTACTGGCACAGATTCATGTGAAACTGTAAATGATTATCATAAAAAGAAAGCAGAAATACACATTTAAACCATAATGATGATTTTACCTGTATATGTTGAATTTGTTGGAGCAGTTTCTGAAATAATCACAAATTACTATTATTGACAGAAATGAAAAGTTGTGAAAAAAATTCTAAAACTCAAGTTGCCTATGAATTACTTGTTTCTTTATTATTTCACTTCTTGCAATTTCGAATACACAAAAAGAATCATTTATATATTCTTTTGAAGTTTATTGAAATTTCTTTTAAGATATATGTTGCATATGAATAATCCTTCAAGTAGTTAATTCTATCTATGTAACTATCATCTTCCATTCCATCCCTTTATTAAACTATTTTAACTGATGCCTCACTTCTTAGTTCCCAGAGCCTACAGACAGGCAGGAGTAGAGCAAGAGAACTGCCCCCATCTACCAGTGGTTTGAAGTGCCTTGGCAGCATTGGTTTTGAACTGACCCAACATAAACAAACACACTGAAATGCACAGTCTAAAGCATTAAGTACATACTCCTCTGCTGTTGATGGTCTAAAAAGATTCCAAACTCTTTATCTCATCTTTCCTAAATCAATTAGAGTAAAATATAGTGACTCACCACTGCACTCCAATTCTCCTGCGATGCAATAGCTGAAAGTTAAATTATAAACAAAAAAAGAAACAATCAAAAAGAGAAAGAACTTGAAATTTTTAACTCCTAATTATATACATCTCCTAAATTTAAAGCAAAAAATTGTCTAACAGTGAAGATGAAAACAGAACCAAATAAGAAAAAAATAAATAATTGTTTCCCCAAGAGCATGCTATGGATTCAAATTTGTTTTGTTTTTGTTTTTTGTTTTTCCCTGTACTGTTTCCTAATCTTTTCACTGAGGAATTCTTGCGACCTAAAAGAATGTTTGGAATCAAGCTGTAAAGTTAGTTCTTACATTTTCAGTTTCAGACACAATGTTTTTTGATGGACATGCTGCTCTAGTACAGACGTCCTCTTGAAAGCCTATAAACATGATCTTACATTTATAGAATGAGAACTTTCCTTTTACCCAAAACAACACAGTGACATTTTCTCTGCTGTCTTTTCCACTGATTTAACAAATCATTAGTCAATATGTGGATTTAATGAAAACACAAAATAACCAAAATAAGTAACATAAATCTGAACCTAAAGCTGACCTCATTTAGAAATAACAGAGTTAAAAATATATTCATTGATTCTTTTTCTTGTTTTCTATATAAAAATGTAAGAAACAGAACTATTGGACAGTTAGAGAACATACCATGTTCTCCCACAGTTATCTTGGATCACTCCACCAGCTGGTACAATATCATTATAGAAGCAGCTGCACTCAGCCAAACTGACGCACTTCATGGTGTTCTCATCCAGGTAGGGAGCACTGTCCGGGCATTTGGCGTAACAGCCTGTGTGTAAAAATGGCCCTCAGTTCATCTCTATTTGCTGAAACTCCTCAAACTGCATTATATATTTGTACACTTACTTCAGTGATTCCAAGAACCGAAGTAGATAACAGCATACTTTTAGTGAAAAACATATAAAATTGAACAGGATTCAGATTCTTTGGCAATGAAATATCAACCTGAGAACTTAGAAATTTCAGCTGACTTAATTTTTCTAAAATATTTCCTAAATATTTTAAGTGTTTTACTACTTTAATGACAGCCACGGTGTTGAACCTAACACAAGACTTGGATAGGTATGTGTCTTGAAACGTGAATGCCAATTCTATACTTTCGTGAATACCAATTCTAAATACTGTTTCATCGGATAGATGAAAATAACCGAAATCATAATAAAATGGGCTGAAAATATCCCAAAGCCTGGGATTTAACATAGATATGACTGTCAGAGAGTTTTTGTATCATCTTGTTTTCTTGCCACTTCTTTATTTTTATCTAAGATATGTAATGCTAAGAGTACTTTTTAACTGTGGGTATAGTTAACTGGCCTCCATTCAAGTGAGACTATATTATATGTTGCATTCTGCAATGATAGTCTCAACAAATACCTTGTCTAATGAAACATATAAAGATTGCTAGTAGGATGAGAGCACTATGTTCTCTCTCTCTCTTAGATAATTTATGTCTAGAGAAAATATTCTAATGCAGAAATATTAATGTCATAATAAAGATAAATAGCTATTCATTAAATTACAAAATGTAAGACACTGAACTGCCAGAAACTAACAACATTTCCCAGTTTTAAGATATCAGTATAATTTGCACCTTTTCGCCGATATTATTAAAATATGTCTTACCTTCTAAAAGTGCAGAAAATTTCTGGCCAATTACTCGATCTTTGCATGTTTTGGCAGTCACTGTGCCACAAGGTTCATAATGCCAGCTGAATTCCCCAGGTGCATTATAATAGTCACAGTAGACAGCTATGATTGAATTATATCAAATTACTTGCATTCATTATATGACAATTTTCAACTTTAATATTCCCAAGCATTTTTATGAGAGATTTTGAATGATACTAACAATAAACAGACCTAAAGTATATCATTCTGTCTTATTAAGTCCTTTGGCTGTATCCAAATTGCCGTATAAGCCAAAACAATTTTAAAAAAAGGAAGGGAAACTTATAGAATCAAAATAGCATTTAAAAAAAAGTCTCACAATAAGGTTGATTTTAGGAAGAAGAGTAAACATTAACTTTTCCAATTTTTGAGCTATTTTAGATCATACTCTACATTCATGGTTATAATGTCTAGCCTTAAGTGAGGAAAATAAATCTCTAGGAAAATTGGTCTTTTTAAATGTAAATAACAGTTCCCAAACGAGGTAACTATAATATAATATAATATAATATTTCAATATGTAAAGCTGTACATAATAGGCCAAATAAAATGCAGATTTAATTTCAACATTTCTCATTTGTCACATTTTCTCTTACAATACCTTCCTTTGGAAGAAAAAGAGTTGACTAATTTCTACTAAAGTTACCACATTTCACACATATCAAAATTCTGTTTATATTCATATTACAGTTTATCTTGACTAGAGCTCTATAAACATTTTCATGATGATGTGTGAGGACTTCAAACAAAAGTGATATGTGAGGTAAATATTTAAGAATATGTAACTATACTAAGATAGGTAGGCAGTTCATTGCTCATCTATGAATAAGAAATATTTTCCATCAATATTCAATCTTCCTCTGTGAACAGAACTTTTGAAACTAAAATTGAATTTGATGCACCATGTTAAGTTCTATATTTTCTTAAATAGGTATTTTTTTCCATCACTAACAAACATATTAACATGTTTTTAAGCCTGTTTATGTATGCCCAAGAATATGTATTTTCTAGAAAATATGAGAAGATTGATTGTCTCAACAAAACAATACTAATTATGGTTTAAAGAACAGCAACATATGAACTTCACTTACGACAGAGATCTGGTTTTCTCCATGTGACACAGACTCCAACTGCACTGCATGCCTCTGCATACATTGCCACAGCCGTGCAGAATCCCAGGTACTTCCCCTCCATGTCACAGGCACAAGCTTCTTCAATACACGCATCATAGTACTCATTGGGGTCCACCTAAGGAGAGCACAATACATGAGTCTCTGAGGGCAAAGCTTGTGCCTGTCATTGCTCTCAGGGCCCCCTACCTTGTTGTGACACTCTCTGAAGGTGCTGTCCCGAATGATCTCACACTTCCGCACGGCCCAGGCTTTACAGTATGGATTTGAGTCACATGGGAAGGTTTGAGCAACTGTGTCTGAACATTCTTGACTTGTTTTCCAACTATTTCCAAATTCCAGTGTTCCAGCAGCTACTGATGAGTATCTTGTGGTGAAATCATCCTTCAGATCACCATTGTTATTTCCACAGAGACCGCACACCTGACCCTACATAGATCAGAAAGAGTACTGAAAAAGTGCGTTATGCTAGAGATACATAGACAGATAGATTTAGATAGATATATGATAGAGATATTAAGATTGTATACAAGTTTATTTTAAATTCCAAATTTTGGAAGAAAACCAGAATCTGTAGATAAGCTTCTCCTCCCGTTTAATATAAGATGTCCTATATTGCAAAATGATCTAGTACTGATCAAGATAGATGCCTTAAGAATTAAAAAATAATTACATTCACTAGCTTCAAATCTGACAGGACTATACTCTTAGGTTCTTAGAATATTTGCTCTGAAAACTGCATTGATTCTATCTATACACCAAGCAACCAAATATGGCTAAAATAGAATTCATCAGGTTTATTGCATTTATTTTCCATCAAATTCTATCATCTTTGATCACATTTAATATTACATGTGAGATTGAACAAACATGTAGCATTGCTCTATAATAAATATTGCCATTCTCCCACTTTCTACCTTTGAACATGTCCTCTAATTCTCAGTAGCAAAACTGATTTCACTTCTACCATGCTATTTGCAGACTTCCCCAGTGGTTCAGTGGTAAAGAATCCACCTGCAATGCAGGAGAGTCACAGGAATCACAGGTTCAATCCCTGGGTCAGAAAGATCCCCTGGAGGAGGGCATAGCAACCCACTGCAGTATTCTTGCCTGGAGAATCCCATGGACAGAGGAGCCTGGTAGGCAACAGTTCATGGGGTCGCAAAGAGTCAGACATGACTGAAGTAGACTATCTCTCTGTTTGCTATTTGCTCTGTTACGGTATGTTGATATATATATATATATACATACACATATGAAAGTGATATACATACATTCCAGCGTGGATCCAGTATAACAGAAATTCTTGTATTTTTGTCCCAAAT
The DNA here is from genome assembly GCF_002263795.3 of Bos taurus. Classification (NCBI taxonomy): domain Eukaryota; kingdom Metazoa; phylum Chordata; class Mammalia; order Artiodactyla; family Bovidae; genus Bos; species Bos taurus. The sequence continues at coordinate 40,399,956 of NC_037332.1, forward strand.
TATGGTTATTCCATTTAAAAATTTCAGAATCAAGTACAGGCCAACGGTATGAACAGAGTATGAATTTCCATTGAGTTCACATTCCTTACTTTCTGTAGTTTTGACTGCTGTGACTTTACCATCATGCAAGACAATATTTTGATCCTGTAAATTAAAATACAGACTTACTTACAGTAACATCAATCTTATTTGGCAGTTCATAATCCTAGGGGAAAAAAATAGTACTGTACCTGAAAAGCAACTATAATTTTTCTTGAGCATGTAAGTCCATCCTCACAGCACGGGACGCTTTCAGTTAAAATACGGAATGTGCCATTTTCACGACCACAATAATCCTTTAAAAATTAAATTTTAATAATAATTTATATCAGGAACATGGAACTCAATTACAATATTTGTATCAGACAAATATTTCTTAGACAGTGACACCTCATACTTAATAAATTACCATATGTTACATTATGGAATTTCCAAAAGACAGTGGTTATCTGTTACAAGTCTGTAGTCTTGCCTGAGTCCAAACTAACTTCTTTGATTCAGTTCTTTTCCCATTACTTCCATACAAGCTTAGAATTATACCATAGATGTGTATATATATATATATATATATTGATATACAAACTTGATATTCACTCAAAACTCATGCAAAACAATCCGTATTATGGAGCAAGCATGGACTCCAGAATCTGACAGATCTAGGTTTGCATATGGCATTTTCTTCATGTTGCTTAACCTCTGTAAATGTCAACTTCTTCATCTCCTTCATGCGGATAATAATATAAGCGTTTTATATTATAAATGATTAAATGTATAGATTCACTTGGAAAAGAAGCACTCATAAAATGGTAACTGTCATTGTTGCTGATAGTACTGTTGCTAAAATAATGACATCCAACATTTATTGAGGACTTATTATGTGCTCCAATATTTTCTCTAATTTGGTTTCAAGTAGGGGCTATTTCCATCATACAGTTAAGGAAACTGAGACACAGAGAAATTAAGGTATGTACCCAAAGTAAATCACACATCTGAGAAATGGCAGAGGCAGGAGTGAAATTTAGGCCTACTGGCTCCAGAATCATCATTACATTATACTATATTTTACTGCCTTCAGGAAACATATATGTGGCATTTTTTTTTAATTCACATTTTGAGAATAAAATTCCCCAGAGTTCATCTAATAATTATGAAGCAAAGAAAAATTGTTTAAAAACACACTTGTAATTACCTCGATAAATGAATACTGGCAGAGACCATCAAAGCTGTAACTTTTTCCATCAAAAGTTCTAACATGACCTTCCCCGTAGATATGACAGGTGGTTTGACATTCATTTTGTGTACAGTTCCAAGATCCTTTTATGCAAGTACTAGAAGAAAACAATGATACAATGTGGTAATTGTATCATGCCAAGATTATGACTGAACTCATATTGCTTTTGTAAAGAACTACAAAGCATACCAGTTTAACTTTTGCAGTTGTCCATTATATGATGTTCAACTTTTAATGCTGTATAAAATTTGTTTTTAAAATAGTTTTTCTAATTACATCTGACCATTATTTTTCCAAATATTCCAAAGTATGACTCCTTTCCCATAAAAATAAGAGCAGATTGTATACTTTCTAATATCCAAAACAAATAAAACAGTAATTCTTTATTATGTACCATTTGTTGCAGCCAACTGAGGTGACACTTCCTTGGTCATACTCTCGTCCACCAAAAGAGCAAGGGCAGTCATCAGGAAAGACACAGCTCCCTTTAGAATTTCGAACCATTCCTTCAGGACAGTAGCACCCGCGTTTGCAAGGCAAGTTCTCCTATAGGAGTAAATATAAAATATACACCATGAGGCACTAGTCTAAATTCATTGCATTATCAGTTGTATTAATACTTAATGCACAAATAAACCAAGTATACAGTTAGAATTAGCGTTTGACAAGTCAAAATGACACACAAAAATAATATGACCTTCTAATTATTTTTCTTTGATGTTTTAATTTCCATCTTCACTGAAACAAAATTTCTTTTAAAGTTTTCAAAAATCTAAACTCTAAACCATGTTACTTACATCAAAACTAGGTATGTTCCGAGTGCTACATGTACTATCAACTCTCCTCTGTGCCTTAGGATTCCTACAGTCAACATATTCAGCCCCTCCAGAACAATTCTCTGTGAGACAAAGGAAGTTGTTAGTCAAGGGCCTCTTGATCTGCTTATTTTAACCAAAGTAGATATCTTAAGCTTGCATCGTGATTTCAAAACTTACGTAGTGTCAAATCAATGGGAGTCTGGCAAAGAAGAATCCCATCTCTACAGACACTGGAAATAAAAGAAAATTATAAATTAAAATAAAGTTTCAATGACAGCTTAATACACTGTTATAGCAACTTTCATCCCTCATTCACAAACCCCCTGCTTTATCACGAATAATAAGATCAATGAGATACAGTCCCCCAAAAGATGCATGTGCATGTGCTCAATCATGTCTGATTCTTTGCAAACCACCAGGCTCCTCTGTCCATGTGATTTCTCCAGGCAAGAATACTGGAGTGGGTTGCCATTTCCTCCTCCAGGGGATCTTCCCGACCCAGGGATCAAACCAGTGTCTCCAGTGGCTCCAGCATTGGCAGGTGGATTCTTTACCCCTGAGCCACCTTGGAAGCCAAAAAAGATGCATAAAATGTAACAAATTATAAGATATAACTTGTATCTGTTATAAGAATGTACAAATAAGGTTATTATGGACATGCAGAAAACTAAATGAAAAAGATGGCTGGATTTTGATGGATAAGTAAGTTTCAACAGATGTTGCTGATAAGATGCAAAGCTGTGACAAAGGAAAGAACAAGGCATGTTCTGATGACTTGTTTGGATAGAAGGTAGGATACATAGGGAGAAGTGGTAGAAGTAAGTTATAACCAGATTTCAGATAGTCTTAAATGACATGCAAGTTTGTTTCTATTCTTTAGGCAACTGTCACCATAAAATCAGTTTTTGAGCAGCTAAGTGGCACAATCAGAATAGTGCTTTAGATATGACATTCCAGTGACAGTACCAGAAACATGACAGAGAGAGAACAAAGAATGGTCAGTTAGTTCACACAGCAGTATAAATAAGAGGTTTTAGAGATTTAAAACAGGATAATGCTAACACCATCCATAATTTGGAGGTGCTAGCCTAAGTTTTATTAAAAAGGTAATCTGCCGATTCTCCAGCATTTACTGGGAAAGTATTGTTAACCAAATCCCAACCAAATGTTTTGTGTACTTTGTTGATTAAAAGGAGTTGTTACACGTTCTCCTTTAAAATGACCAAATTATTATTATTCATTGCTAAATGATATCTTTTTAAAATTAATTAATTTATTTTAGTTGGAGGCTAATTGCAATCTTGTGGTGGTTTTGCCACACATCAACATGGAACTAAAGAAAAGAGAGAAGGTGCATCCAAAGATCTTTGGAATGACTGCTTCACTTTTGCAGTTATGTTTTTAAGAATTGCTATTTCTGTACATGAAATTAGAAATATAGATAAATTACTTTGCCCAAACTGCAGGAATCACAAACTCCTTATCCATCACAAAAAGTTATAGTTTTTCAATACCTCCCACCACCCTGGAACAAAGTTTTAATTCTGGAATATGGCCTGGCTACTTTCTTCTTTTCTAGCACAATCTTGTGTAACAACAACCGACATGTACAATACTATTTCCAGCATTTCCTACATTACTGCATTCTGTTTCCTTGACTGGAAGTCACTCTTCACACTCCAATTTTGTCAGGAAAAAGATTCATCCCTTAGGAAAACTGAAATGCTGATCTCTTCTGAGAAGTTGTGTGTTTTTTTTCTTTTTTTCTATTTTAAATCTCCTGAGGTAGCAACTGGCCCTTTCTGGTACCATATGATAGTACATAAGCCTCTTTGCAATAGTCTGCATGATGCTTACTCTGAGTCCAAGACAATGACCACTCATCTTTGCAACTCCAGTGCTTAGCACAAAGCCTGGCACATGGTAGGCATTTACTGAATAACTGTTTGTTGAACGATAAATGCTGAGAGACAACTAGGAAGCATTGCCTGTATATGAAATTGCTTTGCATTCTCTGTACGTAGCAGCTCCTAGAATATTTTGCTACTGTCATTTAAAACCAAACATGAGTGGGATATATTAGCAATGGCCATTACAGTGAAATGTACACTCCAGGTAATATTAAACTTTAATGAGAAATACAAAATTTAAAATGTGGCAGGTCTAAAGAAGATTTCATCCTAGCAAAAGACCATTTCTTTGAAAAGCAAAGTCTCTTGATTTTAAAGTCATAACAAGTATATATGTAATTTCCATACCATTTATTGTCATCAATATGGATCAGTTTGCCTGGTTGCATGACCTCATCATTTATGTAGCAGTCACACTGAGATTTTGAAACACAATTTCCTTCATTATTCTTGTACATTCCATCAGGGCAAGTGCATCCATCAACTGAAATGCCTTCCATATCACAGCTCTTATCTCTTTCTGACAATGATCGGCAAGAACTATTGCAGGTTTTTACGTTGTACTTGAAAACTAGGCCACTAGGACAAGATTGATCTGTTGGTATAGGGAAAATATGGTCAGCATGTAAATATCCAGAGTAACTAATAATCTTAATTCGACTTGATGTATAGTATTATAGTGAATTAACCATGAGTTATGAATAATAAAGGAAAAGGTACTTGTCCTTTTTTTCTGTCAGTATTGAGACACTGCTATAATGTTTACACATTCCATTGGAGATAAAGCCCATAAACAAGATACTTCACTGCTCTCAGGCAGCTTATATTCCTTAGGAAAAGACAATCGTGGTACGTGCTAAAAAGCAAAATAGGAAGCTCTGAGTGTGTATAGCTGGGAACCTGTCCATAGTGAAGAGGAGGGACAGATAGACAGCATGAAGATAGCCTAGAGAAAGGGAATTCTATATTTGGAGAACCGACTTAAGTTAGAAGAGAGGGGAAAGTGAAAGTGAAGTCATGTCCAACTCTTTGCGACCCCATGGACTGTAGCCTACCATGCCCCTCCCTCCATGGGATTCTCCAGGCAAGTGTACTGGAGTGGGGTGCCATTTGCTTCTCCAGGGGATCTTCCCGACTCAGGGATTGAATCCGGGTCTCCTGCATTGCAGGCAGACCCTTTAACCTCTGAGCCACCAGAGAACCCCACAGAAGAGAGGGGAATTCTTTCAAAGAGCAAGTAAGAGAATAGAAACTATAAACCTTGTAAGCAGTTTGGTTTTTAGCCTGAAAGCCATAAAATGCCACTGACTTGTTTTAGACTGAAATGTCACATGATCAGGCTAGTTTTATTTGGTTTTACTTTAAAGATTATACTGATTTATCTGTAGAAATTGAATTAGAGGGAACCAAGACTGGATATAATACATTAAGGCTGTATATTGTCACCCTGCTTATTTAACTTATATGCAGAGTACATCATGAGAAATGCTGGACTGGAAGAAGCACAAGCTGGAATCAAGATTGCCGGGAGAAATATCAATAACCTCAGATATGCAGATGACACCACCCTTATGGCAGAAAGTGAAGAGGAACTAAAAAGCGTCTTGATGAAAGTGAGAGGAGAGTGAAAAAGTTGGCTTAAAGCTCAACATTCAGAAAACGAAGATCATGGCATCTGGTCCCATCACTTAATGGGAAATAGATGGGAAAACAGTGGAAACAGCATCAGACTTTATTTTTGGGGGCTCCAAAATCACTGCAGATGGTGATTGCAGCCATGAGATTAAAAGATGCTTACTCCTGGAAGGAAAGTTATGACCAATCTAGATAGCATATTCAAAAGCAGAGACATAACTTTGCCAACAAAGGTCCATCTAGTCAAGGCTATGGTTTTTCCAGTGGTCATGTATGGATGTGAGAGTTGGACTGTGAAGAAAGCTGAGCGCTGAAGAATTGATGCTTTTGAACTGTGGTGTTGGAGAAGACTCTTGAGAGTCCCCTTGACTGCAAGGAGATCCAATCAGTCCATTCTCAAGGAGATGAGTCCTGGGTATTCATTGGAAAGACTGATGCTGAAGCTGAAGCTCCAATACTTTGGCCACCTCATGTGAAGAGTTTACTCATTGGAAAAGACTCTGATGCTGGGAGGGATTGGGGCAGGAGGAGAAGGGGACCAACAGAGGATGAGATGGCTGGATGGCATCTCCGACTCTATGGACATGAGTGAACTCCGGGAGTTGGTGATGGACAGGGAGGCCTGGCGTGCTGCGATTCATGGGGTCGCAAAGAGTCGGACACAACTGAGGGACTGAACTGAACGAACTAAAGAAATAAATCAAGAAATAAATATGCAAGGATTAAACAAACATGTTTTTTAGTCAGTAAGTCGTGTCTGACACTTTGTAACACTGAGGACTGTGGCCTGCCAAGCTCCTCTGTCCACGGGATTTCCCAGGCAAGAATACTGGAGTGTGTTGCCATTATTTAAAAATAAAGAAAATCATCTTTGAAAGAACCAAAAACAAATTTGTAAATACACACACCTAAGCTATACATTAAATTAAACTACATACTAAATTAAACTACATATGGATGTGAGAGTTGAACTATAAAGAAGGCTGAGTACCAAAGAATTGATGTTTTTGAAATGTGGTATTGGAGAAGTCTCTTGAGAGTGCCTTGGACTACAAGGATATCAAACCAGCCAGTCCTAAAGGAAATCAACCCTGAATATTCATTGGCAGGACTGATGCTGAAGCTCCAATACTTTGGCCACCTAATGTGAAGAGACGACTCATTAGAAAAGACCCTGATGCTGGGAAAGAATGAAGGTGGGAGAAGAAGGGCACCACAGAGGATAAGATGGTTGGATGGCATCACCAATTCAATGGACATGAGTTTGAGCAAGATCCAGGAGATTGTGAAGGACAGGGAAGACTGGCATGCTGCAGTCCATGAGGTCGGTTGCAAAGGGTCAGACACAACTGAGCAACTGAACAACAGCAACAAACTACACTAAACACACACACACACACACACACACCTGTTGTAAAACTGAGAAGAAAGTAATCTAAAGCCTCTATTTTGCTTACCACATAGCCCAGCTCTCCATCCTACCATGGAAGTTTCCTTCTCAGCACATGCTTTCACATAGTTGCCTAAAATTGTACACAGGCAATCTTGGCTATTTTCACAAGTACAAGTGTATTTTTTGCATTCCTTTAAAATAAGAAACAAATTTATATTATGAAAATATTCGGAACAGGTAAACTGGTATAACAAATCAGTTTATAGCCACTCCTCTTCTGGAAAATATTTTGTCCTTGAAACTTTTGGAATTATTTTATGTCTCAAAATATGCAAATTAGCAAATCAAATATTAACTGAGTTTTCCAAGAACTTAGAGAAACTTATTCAATATTTTCCTCATGTGGGGTTATTTTCTAGTCCCTCTTTTTTGAGTTGGTATATCTAACAATTGAATAAAGTAATATAATCCAATTTAAACTTAAATGTATGTGTTAATCTACTGAAAATGGCCGTTATTTGAACATTTTTAATATCTGATGCTTCTTTTAGTATTATAAAAATATTTCTCAAAAAGGGCTGTTAATGTTAGACCTTCACATACCTCATGATATGGTTTAGGGTCCACAATTGAATGGCAAGAAGCAAAAGGACCACTCAAATCAAGAAGAATTCCACAGTGCCTTTCAGCAAATCGTTCTGGAAGAAAATTAATGCACCCAACACTAGATTAAATACCATAATTTTTTAATTAAAAGAGAAAGTGTAGATTTTTAAAACTATACTCTGCTTTGTGTCTTTATTAGAACAATTGGTTTTTAAAGTGTTATGCTATAATTTATCATGCAAAAAAAACATGATATAATAATAAGAAACAAATCTTCATTAGCTTTGGACTTTTATATTAAATCAGTTAACTTTTTTCTAAAGTGCAATTTCTATATAAAATATGAATAAGGGAACCAGATTATTTGGGTAACTTTAAAGTACATATTTATGTTAAATTATGAAAGGTTGGTGCTATCACCCCAGAAGGTCAAATCAGTGTTTACCATTATCAATAATTAAAATACAATAATTTCACTTAGCTGCTTAACTGATACTTGGCAGATTTATCAATAGTCTTCTGTTAAATTAATTGAAGATAGAATTCACAAAACAACCATTTAAGTTAAAAATGTTTTGCTCGGTGGTTTGCAAATTCTTAAGGATGATGATCATGACTAGCACAAACATTGCTAGAATTTTTTTTAACTATTTGCTGATTGACTTTTAAAAGTGACCATCACCAAGAAGCAATCAAGGACAATGACTGAACCTATTAAAAGGACATTGAGGCCAATTATTCTTAAAATTCTGATAAACTTGCAACCAGGTATCAATGCTTTTGTGTAAATATTACTAACATCTTATTATTGTTTAATTTTCTGCATTTTATTTTATTAAGTTATATTTAAAACACTGAAAATTGAAAGAGTTATTTACATATCTCTCAAAAGTGTTAACATATAGTCTGCTTAACATAAATTGGCTTGGTTTCTTGTGAGATGTATATCTTTTTTTTTACCTATTCTCATTTTATTTTCATTGCAACACCCACAAAATAAAATAATGACAAAACCTTGAAATGTGCATTACCATACTGATGTTAATGCATTTATCAACTCATCTTTTAAATCAAAACAAATAAATGAAACTTCAAAAGGAGTCACTTTAGTAGTTTATAAACTGATTAGATATTTGTTTCAAGTAAGCAGATTAATTAAGAAATAACAAAATAACATTTCATTATAATATATTTTAACTTACCTTCCATTGCATTCCATTATTTATGAAAGAAGCAACATAAAATGAAGCATATATTAAAATCAATGACACTAGAGGAACATTTAGAGAAAGACTCGGACTCAAAACACTTGGATTACACCTTATATAGAACACTCTATCTAAATCTCCATATCACCATCCACATGAATGGGAATAATAACCTCATCCACATCCTTCACCACTCTTTGTAGAAATAAATTGAATTATCAATAATATGTATGAAAGTCCTTGGTAAGCTAAAATGTCAGCAGAATCATATAAGGGTACAGCTTTTCCACTAAAATCTCTATTTGGGGGGTTGGTATAACTAATATACATGATGGCAGTGGTTAGGAGACTGGATGTAACTACAGCTGTACCGCGAAGTGTCTCAACAATTTGGGTGAGTGTCGCTATTCAAAGAAATGATCCCTTCTACAACTATATAAAATAGAAATAATAAAAAGAAGTGATGAGTGAAGTCTCCTCTAACCCTATCATTTTAAAACTATGGAGAAAACTGTATACAGAGGAAAAGAATGGGTAGAGAAGACAACAGTGTCTCTTCCTCCCTCCATTCCCGAATGAGAAGCTTGTTTTCTAAGAGTGCCATCAGCTAGTCAAATTGTTTCTCCACTGTTCCCTCTAAAGCTGAAAAAGTTCACAAACACTAGCTGAAAAAGTAGATTATCTAGTAGTTTCATATTATTACCAGAATAAGTTTATAATTCCAATAACAAATATCTAATTACAGAGTTTGAGGTTCAATAAACATTACCTTTTTCTATACTGATGCATGAAGCAGTGCTAGCTTTAGGACAAGGCATCATTTCCCAAGAACTAGCAAATGCCTGAGATGTCTTTTCTAATATGTTTTGACTTGACATGAAATCATCCTCTGCTCTGTTGTTGTGGGAACCACAGAGTCCTGTAGAAAGCACAGAACAAATTTTAGCATCTTCTCACCTTTGGATTCATATTCAGTTCTTTGCTCAAATCAAACCACGTATGAGCCACATGAGAGTATGTTTTGGTTAGTCTTTATACATTTAAGTAAAATTTCATGACACATCAGGTTAATACTGCCATTTATAATTCCAGGAGCACTGAAACACCATTTGACATGAATATTGTTTTCTTCCTGTTTGTTGCTGTAACTTAACCTCCTTTGACAAGGCTTTAGAAAACATGCCTAAAGTAGAAAGTTTATGACTACACATTTTTAGTTTCATTGTGAAGAGTTGAATCATGTTAAGAGCTACCCGCTTTTCTTCTCTGGACCATTCTGACCCTTGAATTACATTTTTTTTTTGCCTATGTATAAATAAGTAAAAAATGTTCACTTGTTAAGCAAAAGTATCTTGCAAAAACTTAGATGGTTTTAAATGAGTAAATGTGGAATTTGCCAAGGTTTCTTTGTTTTGTTTGATATTTGTGGCAGTATGTAAAAACTGATTTCTGTGATAGAAAACCTCAGAAAAACAGAAAACCTCAGTAAAAGAAAGATAATCTATGAACAGAAAGACAAGTTGTAATACAACTTGTTGGAATGGATTTTCAAAAGATGTATAATATTTTCATTTATTCTTCCACAAATCAGTTTTAGTAACATATTAGCAAATTTATATATAGCATATATTATCAAATCTCACAATAAATCCTTAATTTAAAAACCTTAAGATGTTTAAATTATTGAAAACCATTATGAAAATAGATTTTTTAATAAATAAAGCTATCTATACTGTATGTTAGGTTATTTTACTGAAATATGGAAGGAAAGATTAAGTAAAAATGTTTTACAGTCTACTATTAATGGAGACAACTGAAAATTACAACAGATGGTTACACTAGTGCTTTGGAAATAAAAACATATCTATGAGGTATCATCTCATGCCAGTCAGAATGGCTTCTATCAAAGAGTCTACAAACAATAAATACTGGAGAGGGTGTGGAGAAAAGGGAACCCTCTTATACTGTTGGTGGGAATGCAAACTAGTACAGCCAATATGGAGAACAGTGGAAATTCCTTAAAAAACTGGAGATAGAACTGCCATATGACCCAACAAGCCCACTGCTGGGCATATACACCAAGAAAACCAGAATTTAAAGAGACAGGTGTACCCCAATGTTCATTGCAGCACAGTTTACAATAGCCAGGACATGGAAGCAACCTAGATGTCCATCAGCAGATGAATGGGTAAGAAAGCTGTGGTACATATACACAATGGAATATTACTCAGCTATTAAAAATAACTCATTTTAGTCAGTTCTAATGAGGTGGATGAAACTGGAGCCTATTATACAGAGTGAAGTAAGTAAGAAAGGAAAACACCAATGCGGTATATTAACGGATATATATGGAATTTAGAAAGGTAATGATGACCCTATATGCAATACAGCAAAAGAGACACAGATGTAAAGAACAGACTTTTGGACTCTGTAAGAGAAGGCAACGGTGGGATGATTTGAGAGATTAGCATTGAAACGTATATATTACCATATGTGAAATAGATGACCAGTCCAAGTTTGATGTATGAAATAGGGCACTCAAAACCAGTGCACTGGAACAACCCAGAGGGATGGGATAGGGAGGGAGGTGGGAGAGGGGTTCAGGATGGGGGAACACATGTACACCCATGGCTGATTCATGTCAATGTATGGCAAAAACCACCACAATATTGTAAAGTAATTAGCCTCCAATTAAAACAAATAAATTAATGTAAACAATATCTATAGGACTTACCTACAGTATCTGTGAATTGGTTAGGTGGCATAGAAACATACAATTGCATCACAGGAAAAATTTGAATTTGCATTTTTCCATGAAAGTATGTTTCTGCTTGAAGGTATGAGGAAGATGCATTGAAGATCTGTATTTTGTCTGTTAAAGTAATAATTTATATTAATAGCAATAATTAATATGTTAAACAGTTTTTATTTCTAAAATGCCTGTATACTGAATATATCTTTTAAAACAGAAACATTTATAACATAGTTAAAAATGGAATAAAGTAATGCATTTTACATTTATAATATTTTAAGTGATATCATTAAACTTACCTGAATAATAATAACCAAGATTTCCAAACTTGTCATTTGTGACTGTTCCATCTCTGTTGAACACGTATTTGTCAACTTGAACAGACTAATATTTAAAGCATATTGTTAGTTCATATTAATTTTCAATATGAATACATCTAAGTATAATATTAATAAATGAACCTAAAATTTTTCCCATAAAGCTTCACTGTAATAGACTAACTTATAAATGTCTAAAATAGTAAACATTTTTAAAGCATTTCTTATATCAATTCTTAAAGGAGGATTATAAAGGACTTTTCAGCCCTGATTTGTAGACGAGGAAACTATGACCCAAGAAGATAACTTGGATTTCCAAAGGTCAACCCACTTATAAGTAGCAAAGATCAAGCTAGGTACTCTCCCTCCCTATGTAGGTCATCTCCAATTAAAATGGTAGTTTCAAATACATGAAATTCTAAGCAAATATAACTGTCTTCTTAAAAGGGCCATAGATTTTAATAATCTAGTAAGTGGAAAAGGTTGACCTGTAATTAGCACCTTAGTTATGTGCCTATGTTAATTTCAATATTCGTAAGGATCCTTAGAGGGCTTCCCTGGTGGTTCAGAGGTTAAAGTGTCTGCCTGCAAGGTGGGAAACCGGGGTTCAATCCCTGGGTCGGGTTCAATCCCCTGGAGAAGGAAATGGCAACCCACTCCAGTATTCTTGACTGGAGAATCCCATGGACAGAGGAGCCTGGTAGGTTACAGTCCATGAGGTCGCAAAGACTCGGACACGGACAGGACTGAGCGACTTCACTTTCACTTTCACTTTCTTTCAAGGATCCTTAGAACTATACAGGTCTTCCAGAGACTTTATCAATCTCATTTATGGTTTTAATTTCATAGTAAAGCCTCTCTTTTTCCACCTCCAAAATTCTGAATTTGTAGAGTAATTGACTCAAGTTTGCTTTAGGAAGCTGATAACTTACCGAATTCAAGAGGAGTGTAACACTATTTAAGCATGTTCCTGACTGACCACTTGGACATGGACGAAGCTCAACACTAATAGACCAATCTTTATCCTGTTAAAAAAATACATTTATTAAATGCTTATTAAAATGTAATTGAATATATGCTATTACTATGTGATTCATTCGTAAAGCATATTTTCATTTTTAATATGCAAAAGGCTTACATTCAACCACTCTGCTTTGAAACTAGAAACTTAGTTCAGTCCATGGGACAGTCTAGGATTGGCCAAGAGTTTTACAGATGGTCCAAGTATTTTGCATAAATATAGACTATCTAAATAGTCTATGATTGGTGGATTCTCTCATTAACCTTTTTTTTTTCTTTAAGCTTTACTTTTCGTCTTGTCTCTATGGGAATTGTGCTGCATTATTGAGTGTAATAGGACTTCGAGATAACACAGCTTGTTTATTCTCTGGAAAGTCCATGATGTCAACTTAAATCCAAGGAGAGAAGCATTTAATTTATAAACCCATAATATAAGTCATGTCAAATATTGACTTCCAGTTCTTATTTCAAGATTTAGGAATCTCTAATCTATATAAAGCAAATATTCTATATATTTTTGTGTATTTCCCTCTCACTTTGCCCATCCCCTATCCTCATGGATTATATGAAGAGTATGCAAAAAAGGAAAGGAGATTCGGAAAACTAACTTTTAATAACAGTAACGACATTTTTCAGACACCAGTCCCCATCTCTCACTTCAGGAGTCACAAATTCTACTCATCTTTGTTCCTGACCAGGAAGATTAAGTAAAATTGCTTATTCTCATGCCAGTTAAAGGCACAACCTACAAAATGGAATCTGTCTTTTATTGAAATTTAGATTATTTAAAATTTTAATATTGAAAAGAGTTTAAATGTAAGGATAACCTCTATCATACTGTTATAAAACTAAATATCATTATGAAACTAAAAATAAATGTAAAGGAATAATGAAAAAAGAGGAAAATACTTTATGGAATGTAAAAGTTAGTTTCATTTGAAGCACTGGTGAACACATACAAAGAAAAGTAGAAAAGGAAATCTTTTCCTGATATATTTAGAAAATTAATAGTAATAAAGATTTTGATTGTTTTAGTTTTAGCAAAGAATTTCTAAGGAACATGGGTAATAACGATTGTCAATGTCAACATGTGACACAAAGCGGATACTGAAATACACAACCAATGATTGAATGGTTGTTTGTTTGTTTTAAATAGTAAATAGAGATGAAGACTGTGTTTTAAACTAGTAAGAAAAAGCTTGGTGTCTATATCAGTTTTCTCAAGTGTTGCAGACTATTACATACATGGATGGCCAAAAAGTGACAGTTTCCAGGATGGTTGTATTTAACGCCATCAAAGGTGGTAATCAAACTTCCTTCTATCTTACATCTTCCAGGGCATAATGTTTTAGTGCACGACCACTTTGCTTCTTGGCATGTGCTGTTAAAATGCAATGGTCATGAAAATGTCATCAATTACATTTTCTTTATGATAAATAGTACAACGTAAAAAAAATTCACAACTTAAACTAAGACATCTAGTTAAGTTTCATTACACCATCTTCGTTCCCCTTCCAACATCTCAGCCTTGATAAAATGTCTTTCAGACAATGGTATCCTAGTAATTTCTTTTGTACTATTTTTTAGTCTCTCAGTCATGTTTGACTCTTTGTGACCCCATGGACTGTAGCCTGCCAGGCTCCTCTATCCATGGGATTTTTCCAGGCAAGATTATTGGAGTGGGTTGCTATTTCCTTCTTCAGGAGATCTTTGTAACCCAAGGATTGAATCCATGTCTCCACACCTCCTGCACTGCAGGAGGTTCTTTATCATTGAGTCACCAGGGAAGCTCTAATTCCATTGAACAAAATAATAACTTCCGCCTGCTCTGCCCAGTATAATGTGGTCTTCCACATTGCAGACAGATTCTCTACTATCTGAGATACCAGGGAAGTCATAAAGAGACATATAGCTATTGATTATGTGAAATGTGGCTTGTCAGGACAGAATGAGATCTTCTGTAAATGTAAAATACACGTAGACTTCTAAAAATTAACACTGAAAATGATGGTAAATTCTCTCAACATTTCATAATAATTTTATTCTGAAATGATAATATTAATATTTGCATACGTAAAGTTGTGTTGTTTAGTTGCTAAGTCATGTCTGACTGTTTTGCAGCCTCGTGGACTGTAGCCCGCCAGGCTTGTCTGTCCATGAGATTTCCCAGGAAAGTATACTAGGCTGGATTGTAGTTTCCTTCTCCAGGGACTCTTCCTGACCCAGGGATCAAACCTGCATCTCCTACATTGGCAGATGGGTTCTTTAAAACTGAGCCACAGGGGAAGCCCATATGTAAAGTACATGAATATAATTAATTCGATTTGTTTGTTTCTTTTTGCTTTTTAAAAATAATCAACTGAAAATGTTAAATTATATATGCAGATCATATTTGTGACTCACATTATATTTCTCTTGAACAGCAAAGCTATACACATTCAATAAATTATAGTTCTTGTTTTCCATAATTATTATTAATATATTATTATCAGACTAACAGTACATTGCCTATTTACTGAGAAAATATTACAGTAAAAATGATACATTAGTTTTCATTGAGTCAGATTATTCCCCCACAAGGACAAAGTACATTTCTAGAAAGTCTCTTGAATTCCTGCAGATATTTTGAGTTCCAGAGAAAAATCATAATGAAGGATAGGGAAAGTTCTCTGGTCAGCGTTTTGTTCCTGAACTTAAAAGTAAGAATCGCTTTCTTTCTGCCCGTGGATGCCGCCGAGAAAGCATCGGTGAAGTCTTTCCTGCCTCCACTGCCGTCATGTCTAAATCAGAGTCTCCCAAAGAGCCCAAACAGCTGCGGAAGCTCTTCATCTGAGGATTGAGCTTTGAAACAACCGATGAGAGTCTGAGGAGCCATTTTGAGCAATGGGGAACGCTCACAGACTGTGGTAATGAGGGATCCAAACACCAAGCACTCCAGAGGCTTCGGGTTTGTCACATACACCACGGTGGAGGAGGTGGATGTGGCCATGAATGCAAGGCCACACAAGGTGGACGGAAGAGTTGTGGAACCAAAGAGGGCCGTCTCAAGAGAAGATTCTCAAAGACCTGGTGCCCACTTAACTGTGATAAAGATTTTTGTTGGTGGCATTAAAGAAGACACTGAAGAACATCACCTGAGAGATTATTTTGAACAGTACGGGAAAATTGAAGTAATTGAAATCATGACTGACCGAGGCAGTGGCAAAAAGAGAGGCTTTGCTTTTGTAACCTTTGATGACCATGACTCTGTAGACAAGATTGTCATTCAGAAATACCACACTGTGAATGGCCACAACTGTGAAGTGAGAAAAGCCCTGTCTAAGCAAGAGATGGCTAGTGCTTCATCCAGCCAGAGAGGTTGAAGTGGTTCTGGAAACTTTGGTGGCGGTCGTGGAGGTGGTTTTGGTGGGAATGACAACTTTGGTCGTGGAGGAAACTTCAGTGGTCGAGGTGGCTTTGGTGGCAGCCGTGGTGGTGGCAGATATGGTGGCAGTGGGGATGGATATAATGGATTTGGTAATGACGGAAGCAATTTTGGAGGTGGCGGAAGCTACAATGATTTTGGCAATTACAACAATCAATCTTCAAATTTTGGACCCATGAAAGGAGGAAACTTTGGAGGCAGAAGTTCTGGCCCCTATGATGGTGGAGGCCAATACTTTGCCAAACCACGAAACCAAGGTGGCTATGGTGGCTCCAGCAGCAGCAGTAGTTATGGCAGTGGCAGAAGGTTTTAATTACTACCAGGAAACAAAGCTTAGCAGGAGAGGAGAGCCAGAAAAGTGACAGGGAAGCTACAGGTAACAACAGATGTGTGAACTCAGCCAAGCACAGTGGTGGCAGGGCCTAGCTGCTACAAAGAAGACATGTTTTAGACAATACTCATGTGTATGGGCAAAAAACTCGAGGACTATACTTGTGACTAATTGTATAACAGGTTATTTTAGTTTCTGTTCTGTGGAAAGTGTAAAGCATTCCAACAAAGGGTTTTAATGTAGATTTTTTTTTTTTTGCACCCATGCTGTTGATTGCTAAATGTAATAGTCTGATCATGATGCTGAATAAATGTCTTTTTTTTTAAAAAAAAAAGTAAGAATCAAGTTATTCAACTAAAAGAGAAATAATCTACACTATCTTTGACACATTAAAATCCACTCTCAATCAAATATAGCTTCACCAATGTAACCTCATATAAAAATTATTTGAAAAGGGTTGTTTGTAATTGTATATTTTAAAAATATTCTTGAAAATTAGCATAATTATTGTTTCATTATTATAACCATAATTTTGTATCATTCTTTCCTCTGTTTTGCAACCACCAATTGGTTTACTATTCAAAACATTATTTCAGTTCCTAAAAAACATTATCTTTTAAAGATACACAGAAATCTAATATATTTTACATGAAACACACAAAAATTCCTCAAAAAAATGCAAGAATATAAGCACAGAAAATGCCAAGAGGTTGAATTTTGTTTCTGAAAAGTTTAAGTGTGGATTTAGGGAATTATTTCAAGTTACGCTAATACGTTAAATTATTTCACTATCAATAAAATATAGACAAAAGACACACACATACCACAGAGAACCACAGGAACCTTCGCGGACTTCTCCTGACTGATATACCTTTCCATTAGACTCACAGGGACAGTCAGACTTCAACACACATCTCCCTTTCTCTCCAATATCATCCAATAGATAACCTAGAGTACATTATATAAGATTAATCTCAACACTATACTAACATCAGTAAATTCTCAAGCAATGTATTGAGAAATCATTTTTGAGGTTGTTCTTTCAAGTGTAAACATACACTTAAAATTATCATTTCTATTTAAAAAATTTGAAAACTGGCAAGGGTATAGATAACTTTCAGAGCCACAGAGTAGTCCTATTGAGCCCAGCATAGGACTAGGAGATCATCTGTGTAGTATTATAGAGATAGAAATGTACATTAACTTTAAAAATATCTCTACCCCTCCCTTCCTGTATGTTAGAAGGATCGATTATGAATAGGTGATAATTTATTCAATAAATATCTTGTTAGAAACAAGATCTCATTTTGACTGTGTAACTTCATTTTCAAATGTTTTACCTTCTGGGCAGGTGCAGCCACTCACACATTCAGTGTCTTGAAAAGGAGCCACATTAGAACAAGTTGCAGGATTTGAGGGACCACATTCTTTGTAGATATGTTTTTCTGGGCAAATAGGTTTTTCTGGAGAAATATAGAAATATGAATACATAGAAATCAGAGGAAAATAAATGTGATAAATATATAACATTCTAATGAGTATCTTTTAGAGTAGGAGTCTAAATTTCAAGATATAGGTCAATTTTTAAAGATACTCAGTAAGTTATGCCAATTTCCTATGCATTACTTTATGATACAATATTTAATTTGAAGAAAATATATATTACATAGTATCATTTTGCCTTACTTTGACATTGATATTGTATTTATATTTTAACTTATTAAGATTGAACTAAGTATAAAAGAAAAGTATATTCAGATTTAATGAAACTCATTTAGATTTTCTAATTTTCTGAAAGAAAATACTTAACCAGTCAACATACTTTTGATAACTTTCTAGTTATTTTTATGGAGATTTAACAGAGTTTCACAAAATTATTTATTTTTCCCAGTGACTTTTACTAATTATAAAGTCTCTAATTATATATTAACACAAAGCACTTATGACAAGTCACTCCACAAAAATGGACCTCAATTTCTTCACAAGTACATGTCAGAGACAAGACCTTTCTTTCACCCATGAGGTTCCTCCCAGGAGTTACAGATATTTGAGAAAATTACTTTGAGACACAGCTCAACTTTAAATGCTATAGAATCTTCTTGATTTGGAGTCTACAATACATTTAAAACCTACCACAAACCACATCAGGATCATCTCTCCAGGATTCAAAGGTGCCAGGACCATCTGAGGCACAGAGGCGGGACAATTCTGAGTAAGTGTCACACGTGGATGTTCTGTCTCTACTTTGGCAATACTCGTCAATACAGATCATTTTGTAGTCACTGGATAAAGTGCTAACCTTTCCACATTTCTCAAAATAGGTTCCAATAATTTTGTTACAGTACTGCAAAATAAAGCATGAAGTTTTATTACAGGAACAGGAAAATGAGGAATAAAAGGAGTACTTAGGGAAAGATAAGCTCAGAGAGGGGGTGTTTGTACAATATCCTGTAGCTTTGAAAGGGAAAGTTCTTGAACACTGATTTGAAATGGGGAGTTTTGAATTATTACAGTTCCTATAGTGACTGCTAAGTGAAAATTTCACCTCTGATAATATGTAGTGACTTAAAAAATTGTACCTAATTTCATCCAAAATTTCTCTAAAGGTGACATGAAGTTCAGAACTCAAGAAAATGGAAAATATGAGAAAAGAAAAGATTGTCCATGCCAGAGACAGGGATAATGGATGATTGAAACCACAACAGACAGAAGGGTATTAGCCCTTTAGCTGTCAGTCTGCTTATATAATATTTGATGAGCAAACAAATAAAATAGACTGATTCTGGGCTTTCTTGGTGGGGGTCATGTGAGCTGCTCTGGAAACAGCATATTTGTTCTCATGTTGGTTAAGGAAATAAAGACATTACTGTCAAACAAAAAATTTTTTCAAAAAATTTTTGCAAATTTTAACATGTTTTAATTAACACATAGCTGTTTTCTATTTTAATTATGTTTGTTTTCAGAAAAATACAAAAGCTGCTGCTGCTGCTGCTAAGTCACTTCAGTCATGTCCGACTCTGCGACCCCATAGACAGCAGCCCACCAGGCTCCCCCGTCGGAGTGGGTTGCCATTTCCTTCTCCAATGCATGAAAGTGAAAAGTGAATGTGAAGTCGCTCATTCGAGTCCGACTCTTCGCGACCCCATGGGCTACAGCCTACCTTCTAGCTAGCAAATACACAATTTCCACCAAGTAATCCCCAGGACAACTGATAACATTCTTCAAGTGAGGT
The DNA here is from genome assembly GCF_002263795.3 of Bos taurus. Lineage (NCBI taxonomy): Eukaryota > Metazoa > Chordata > Mammalia > Artiodactyla > Bovidae > Bos > Bos taurus. The sequence continues at coordinate 40,419,872 of NC_037332.1, forward strand.
ATAAAATTAAGTGAAATGAAATCTCAAAGACTTTTTTTTTTACGAACTTTGGTTGGCTAAAAAGTTTGTTCGAGATTTTCTGTAAGATGTTACAGAAAAACCCAAATGAACTTTTTGGCAAATTCAGTATTATTCTTTGTGTATCTTTCTCACTAGGTAACGGGCTCTGAAGAATTGATGCTTTTGAACTGTGGTGTTGGAGAAGACTCTTGAGAGTCCCTTGGACTGTAAGGAGATCCAACCAGTCAATCCTAAAGGAGATCAATCCTGGGTGTTCATTGGAAGGACTGATGTTGAAGCTGAAACTCCAATACTTTGGCCACCTGATGCGAAGAGCTGACTCATTGGAAAAGACCCTGATGCTGGGAAAGATTTAGCGCAGGAGGAGAAGGGGATGACCGAGCATGAGATGGTTAGATGGCATCACCAACTCAATGGACATGGGTTTGGGCAGACTCCGGCAGTTGGTGATGGACAGGGAGGCCTGGCGTGCTGCATGTCATGGGGTCCCAAAAAGTAAGACATGACTGAGCGACTGAACTGAAATGAACTGAACAGGCTCCTTTAGAGCAAAAACTAGAACTTTGTAATATCTAGGCTTAACACAATGTCTCATACATAGTCTTTAATATAACTTTATATACTTATTCCAGAGAAGGCAATGGCACCCCACTCTAGTACTCTTGCCTGGAAAATCCCATGGACAGAGGAGCCTGGTAGGCTGCAGTCCATGGGGTCGCAAAGAGTCGGACACGACTGCACGACTTCACTTTCACTTTTCACTTTCATGCATTGGAGAAAGAAATGGCAACCCACTCCAGTGTTCTTGCCTGGAGAATCCCAGGGACAGGAGAGCCTGGTGGGCTGCTGTCTCTGGGGTCGCACAGAGTCAGACACGACTGAAGCAACTTAGCAGCAGCATATTCAGCTAAAACATTTGAGCAACCAGGAGTAAGTTCTCACACACTGTGCAACTACCACAACAGTAAAACGTAATAATACTACTACAGAGCTCATAATCTCATAGGAAGCATGTGAGAAAAGCATGAGGCATTTTTATAGATCATAAATTCTAATGATCAGCATTGGGTAAAAGAGAAAAGAGGAAGTAATTCTAACTGCAAAGATCAAGGAGCACTTCACAAGATAGCAGATGATCTTATACAACATTATGGCTTAATTTGCTTTGATAGAAGCTGACAAGGTGTTATAAATACAACATCCATTGTCAATAAAACATGTTTCTTCTACCTATACAGTGCATGCATATCTTGATCTTGAGAATTTTATTCTAGATTGAAATATGTATATGTGAAAATTCCTTCAGTCATCACATGAGTGCAATCTACCAAGTTCAACATTCAGAGAATCATGTTAAGTGCAGAAAATTAAAAGCAAATGATGAATATTTTCAACTGGTGTAGTCAAAAAATGATCTGCAACTTTTTCAGAAAGATGATAAAGTATACTGGAGATGACAATTCAGACTTGCTGTCTGGGGCAAAAGTAAGGGAGAAAGAGCAGAAAAGTAGTTCTTAGGAACACATTACAGAATTTCTAAACTGTGAAAGTCAAGCCAGTCCCCACTGAGATAATTATGGAGAGGTGAAGCATGTCAGTTTATAGGCCAACTAAAACACTGTTCAAAGGAAATTAGAATTATTATACTAATATATAGTAAGTATCATAATGTTATAGGGAAAAAATACTTATTTAAGCATCTACAGCTAGACTATAAGCTGAGAAACAGACCATATGGACATTGGTAAAGAAGCAGTTGCAGAATTCTAATAAGGTCTGTGTGTTAAGAAGAGAATTTTGGCTATTTAAACTGAAACCAAAGGAAATATTGCTGAAGTCTGCTATTAGATGAAATGTAAATTTATTACCTGTACTCCATCTTCACAAACTTCATAGCTTTTACTAACAGCCTTCGAACAATCATCAGGAATTTTACTATCGGCAATGTGCTCATTGATATCATCTCCTTAAAAAGAAAGCAATGTTAACTTCAAGATATAATTATATATGTGCATTATTTTCAAGATAAATATAGACGACAATATAAACATTTATGTTAACAATTAATCATTCTTTATACAAAGGCAAATTATTAGCTTTAGATTTATCCAAAATCAAATAATTGTAATTTCCTTTTGGGAGGGAATTTTCTTAGACAAATGCATTGAGATCCTACCTGGAGTGCTGTTGAAGTTACCACAAAGACCGCAAGTTGGATATTGCTTGTGAAGAGTGAGCTTTAAAAAAATTACATGTATGTTTATAAAATATTGAAAATATCTCAAGACAAAATTTAAACAAATGGAAAGACAGAGCCTCTTCATGTTCATTTTTACCTAAGCTGGTTACTTAGTAATATACAACAGAGTCTTTTCTAAATCATCTGAATTTAGAATTTGCAAAGATCTGACTTCACCTCTTACTGACTGTGTCTTTGGTTAGATTATTTAACTTTTATTATCCTGAATTTCCTGAGTCCTATTAACTGTAAAATAAGATTATTAACATTATGTACTTCAAGGTATTTCAAATATTAGATTATGCTTAGTACTGTCCTTGATACATACAGATTTCTCAGTAAACCTTATCTCTTATTTTCCTTGTATTATATTATTTTTATAACTGTAAGTAAAGAACAAAATGAACAGGACTATAAGAAAATCATAGGTGGACTTACTGAGAGTTTGTTGTTTTTGTCCCACATTAAAGACAGGATTCCTCTACGACTATTCAGAACATTATGTTCTCCATATTTTTTAATATGAATCAACTTATTGTTATATGGTATCTGCACACTGAAAAGTATAAAATACAGTTACACATAAAAGATAATAACAGTATTATTACATCAAAATTTTTCTGATAATTCATGTTTCTATATTTAGTATCATAAATAATACTTCTGGTAAATATTAAAGGTTTTTCTAGTCATTTCAGAAGGGACACAATGACTATTTTTCTGAATTTGGTAAGACTTTTAAGAAACAATGAATAAATATTTGGGGCTCTGGAGAAATGAACAAGAAGAGACTGGTTCATTATAAGAATAAAATGATTAATTTGAAATGTTCATAAGTAGCCTATCATATCTCATTTTCTTATCCTGAAAAGCATTCAAATACGTCATCCCTTCCAAACATAAATTGCTACTTCTAAAAATAATGGCCTAAGTTTCAGTGTATTGTGAAACCTCAAATTTTTATTTGGCATTAAACATACAAATGAAAGTTGAAATATTCTATTAACAGTTTCGTTGAATATGCATGTTGCCCCAAATCTAGACTCAAAACAGTCAAACAACAGAATTACTCTTTTTTTTAACCACCTTATTATAGGAATAAATCCCATATACAGCGAAGTCTTACATATGTAACAAGATTTTTTTCTAAATGTCAATATGAGCACAAAAATAGGAAAAGAGTAGTGTATCTTCCCCAACCTTTTTCTCCCCTTTTTGATCAGGTTACTTCAAAATATTCTACATACTTTATTCAAAACACTATGACATTTACCTTTCACCATTAACTAAAAGTATATCACCAAAGATAGAGACATCATTGTTGTCAATTATAACTGTTATTTTTTCAATCTCACTATCATTGTTTCGTTTGATCTCAATATTGAAATCTCCTCCCGATTCAACACAGTGACGGCAGAAAGTATATGTGCATGAAGACTCAAAGGAAAAAACACGGCCGTTGAAAGCTTTATATGCTCCTTTGCCCCAAGTAGAAGCTTCACCTACAAAATATTTAGGGTCAAATATTCATTATTATTTAGAACAATTAATGTAGCTTCCATTTTTTATTTTTTAAGGGTTTATGTACCAAGAAAAAAATTCACTGAAAGGTACTAGTCTCACATCCATCTTAAATCTATAATTTTATTTCCTACATACTGCAAAATGTGTTAAAAGTAATACCTGAATTCTTGGAAATACCCAAAGTTGGCTATTCCTGCTAAAACAAAAGAAGAAAAGCATATTTTTTCCCCGTGGGAAAGGGAAATTGTCTCTATTGTGGGAGAGAATATATGGAGGGAGGCTGAGTTCTGTTTGTTTGTTTGTTTGGCTTTTTATAGAGATAATCTTTCTAATGTTGTCTGAGTGGGTTACCATTAATATTGGATGTATCACAATTTAAAAAATTTTTTAATTAATTAAAATGTGAAAAAATATTAAATAAGTGTAAATAAGTATATTCTTTCTATACATATATATGTGTATGTATATATATGTGTATATATATATGTTTATCTGTATGTATGGTGTGTCTGGGTATATAAAACAGATAGATGACTGGAAAATTTTTTAAACTAGTTTCAAATTTTCTTTACTTTGAAACCTCATTAGGTAGTGGCTGATGGACATATAAATACATATACAAATTAGAAATAAATCTATTACTTACCAATAATTGCATTTGTCTCAGAGTATTTTGGCGTTGCTTCTGGAATATGGGATCCTTTCTCTATTCAATATAATAAATAGATTACTTAAATTTCTAATATGTATTGGCTTTAAATATACAGAATATTTGGTCTTCTATGTGGGAATTTAAAAATTGGTATTGAAGACTATCCAATGGGTTTTTTATCCTAAATATATATTTTCATTTTGTGATGCTATGATTTGCCAAAGTCATATGCATGGTTATCTACAAAGCCCATATTTTTTCTTGTAGCAATCAGCTACAGTATGTTCAGACATCATTAACAGTTTATTCATTTTGGGTCATGGACAGTTAATAACGTATGCTGCATCCCTTACAGAATTATTTTTTAAACTTCAAAAGTAGAACTTGGTGGCCTATTTTTATTGGAAGATACTACCCAAACAGGTCCAAGATAGATTTATTAAACCAGTCTACTGTCTAATACTAGTAACTCAGTTATCCATATATTAAAAAATCAATTATCCTGATCAAAGGGAAAAATTCATAACCTTGAAACTTGGTTTCCCATAATCCTTTATTTCCAATGCACTGACTCTTTTATATGTGACCAAGTAAACACATGAAATCTTAGAGCAAGGTCTAAAAGCAAGCAACATAATATAGCAACAATTTTAAAAAGTGAACACTTTGGTAGAATTTTAAAATATTTTTCACAATACCACTTATTGTATATCTTGAGGCCACTTCTCTTTATTACAGGCTGTCTAACCCAAGTTAGGTGAAAATAGATTAAATTCTGAGTTTATTTATAAAATAAACCTTTAAATACTGTATCTAAAATGATAAATGGGAGGTTGTGTTGTTTTATTTAGGATCTGTTAAGATACAATTGAATGTTTCTTATTCAAAACTTGTTTCAAAGATCCAATTGGTCATCTAAATTATGGTATTCAAAGAGAATAACCACTTAGAAGTTCAATATTGCATGAGAAACATTTAATAATATCAAGTTCCAGCAAATCAATAATCAAGAGAGCATCTTATAAATACATTTTAAAAACTGAACATTAAAAATCAAACTACCTGGAGTGCTGAGTGGTCCAGATGTACTGTAGTCAGATGAACTTGTGATACCTAATTAATACAAAATGATTAGGCCATTTCTGTTTGTAATTTTATTTGGTAAAATATGAAAAGTATATTTTAAGATCTGATATATATATATCAAAGATCTAAATTCATCAATGGTGATGATAGCAGACTTAGAGCCACATGATGCTATATAAGAAAAACATTTTTATCAGCTTAACAACCTACTGGAGTAACAAAATTATAAGCCTCACTAATAAATGAACTGATACCAAATTAATTTATTCCAGATCAGTTGCTTAAAGCTTGTTCAGGTAAAGAGAAAAGGGTTGTATAGACAGAGTTCCAAGTCTGCTTTTCCAGTTTCAACCAAACTTACTCTCACTGTGAATTCTTTCACACTTGGGAAATCTAGGTACCATTTCAAAATGTCAAGTGCATAAAGGATTCAGCATTCATAGAAACTGGAAGTATTAAAATTACTAATCTAGATGAGCTGAGATGTTCAATCTCAAGATGTCTAATGTCAAGAGACATTAATGTCAAGAGATCCAGAACCTGCCATTTCAAAAGCATTAGATTTACTAGCATTAGATATGCTACTTGGGAGACTATTAATTAATAAAAGTCTATCACCTAATTTGGAAAATTGAAAGCAGTTGAAAACTGACATCCAAATAGCAGAAAAATCTCAAATGGGCAACCACTCCACAATAGAATGATAAGAGATAATTACCTCTTAGTACATTGCTCAGGAACAAAACCTAATAAGTTTGAATACCTAGGCTAATGGCAGCAGGTCTGGGGTTCAGAATTTCAGTGTCTCTTTAACCATTTGTATCAACTGTACTTAAGCAAAATCAGTGACAATAAAGAATGAAAAATTCAAATATCTGAGTTTCACTGAAGTTTTGACCCCAAAATGTGTGTCCAAAGATTAAGAACAACCCAAAATAAAATTATTATTTCTGTATGACCAAATTCATTAATAGTTGGCTCTAACTGAGACCAACCATTACTACACCGCACTATATTTTTTGCTAATTATATTTTATTTTTTAAAAAGGTATTAACCTTAAATTTGAGTTCTAAGTATGAATTGTATTTTTCAGATACTCACTGCTAACTTCATCAAAATAGTTCCCATAGCATATTAAGTGTTACTTTAACAATATGCAACACAAATTTCAATACTATTTAATCTCATGTTTCCATTAAGTGGAAATAATAAATTTTATGAGATTTTCAAAAAGGATGGATCTTATTTACTCTTCTCAGGAATGGACCTGTTAAAAAATACTTTAGCCATCAAGGCCAGATGCAAAATACAAAGTTCAAGCCCAACAAATCAACTGCCACTCTTCCACTTATGCAACTCCAAATCAGTTTCACATAAAGGCAACAAAAACTATCTCACACCAATATATTCATAACCACAAAACTAGTTCCACCTTCTAGACCAACATATTAAATTACTTTCATCTGATATCATCTAAAGATATTTCATCATTTTAGGACTTTGCATTGCTTTTTATATTTTATTAAGAAAAGTTACGATTTTCACTATTTTTTTTTATAATTTACGTTAGAATCCTGCCTTTTTAATTAACAGAAATAAACCTCAATTCTCAAGTCAGGGGAACCAGATCCAATAACATCTTTTCCAGCATCACAGGTACCTGTACTACTAACGCCAGTTTCATCAGATACGTTTTGTCCAGAGGTACCAAGTCCAGCTTCACCCTTGTTTCCTTCACCACTTCCAGAATTAGAAGACCAAATGTTTCCTCCTAATGGAAAATCAAGATGTGATTAAAGAAATAAAGAAGGAAGCAATTAATCTGGATTTCTTGGGAGTAGAATCCAGGTTAAGATACCTGAGCCACTGACTTCAGATCTAGGACTCAAGTATTCAGCCCCAGCAGATCTACCACTACTCTTTCCATTCGCACCAATTTACTGACTCTAAATCCCTATTGGTCAGATGACTCCAAACTGAATCCTGAATCTTCAGAAATGCCACTAAAATATTCAGCCTCATTTCTTGCATTCTTTCCAAATACAAAATGATGGTCAAAAGAATTATTTCAAAGCATATCGTGATTTAGAATTATTCCATGCAAAGACATTAACCATCAACACCTATAGCACTGGAACTAGAGTCCAAAGAACCACCTACTCCATTTCTATCAGTCTATACCACTATGATCACTGTCACCGAATCAATGTGAACCAGAATCGCCAAAACCAAATTGAGTTCAGCCCTTCTTTTCTCCATTTCTAAAGCTAGAAATCCTTCCCTCTAGTGGAAAAATTAAAATGTTATTTTAAAAAATAATGAAATTTTGAAATGCATTTCAATTTTACTGAAAAAAATCCAGATTAGGAAAATGCCTGAGTCATGGGCATTGGTCCTGAGATTCATGGATCCAGGTCCAATGGACATTGCCACCCCATTCTATCAATCTGCTGCCTCCAAATTCCTTTTCACCAAAGGTCAAGCATCAATCCCAAATTTCCAAAATTATCACTACTTGTTCATCCCTACTTCTTACACTAGTACTCCTATCAGAATATCACAACTTTGTTACCAGAATATATTTAATAAATGTTATGATTCAGAAAATTTTTTTCCAAAACTCTTTACTTCAAGTCCAAAATAAAAAGATTCACACTTTTGAGCTAGCAGAAAAAATCAAAATATTATAAAACAATATAATAAACATTTGGAACTCAACTGGATTTCTCAGGAAGGAGACTGAGAGGATACCTGAACTACTGGCATCAGAGGCAAAGCCTTTGAGTTCGTCCTCAACAGATGCACTGCCACTCAAGCCATCCCCTCCAAGTTCATTGATTTCCAATCCCTGTTGACCAGAAGACCCTAAATTGGATTCCAAATTTTCAGACCTATCACCAACATCGGTACTAACACTTCTCAAACTGGTGTCACCTGCAGAATATAAAATGGTTGTCACAGAGTTTATTGAGAATATTTTATGATTCAGAAATTTATACGTGCAAAAATGAGATATCAATACCTAGATCACTGGAAATGGATCCTTCAGATCTAACCACTCGATTTCCTTCAACTGTTTTGCTACTAAAGTCACTGTCACCAAATGAACTTGAACCAGAAGCTCCAAAATCAAATGCAGCATTGACCCTTCCAGCTCCAACTTCCCAACCAAAAGACCCTGTTTCAACTGATGAAAAAACAAATCAAGATATTATTAAAATTTAATCTTTAATAATTAATTTATTGTGAGATATTATTTAAATGAAAGTGTTTCCACCACTTAATTTAATTAACTTAAAATTTTTCAGAATGAATCTTGATTGGAATACCTGAGCTACTAACATCAGACCCAAGATCTTTAAATCCAGCCCCAACAGATGCAGTGCCACTCAAGCTATCCCTTTCAAGTTCATCGATTTTCAATCCCTGTTGACCAGAAGACCCTAAGCCAGTTTCCAAATTTCCAGAGCTATCACCAACAAAGGTATCACCACTTCTCAAACCGGTGTCACCTGTAGAATACAAAATGATTGTCACAGAGCATACTGAAACATTCTATGATTCAGAAACTTGCATGCACAATAATGATATATCAATACCTAGATCACTGGAAATGGATCTTCCAGACCTAGCCACTTGATCTCCTTCAACCGTTTTGCTACTAAAGCTGCTGTCACCAAATGAACTCGAACCAGATGCTCCAAAAGCAAATGCAGCATTGCCTCTTCCAGCTCCAACTTCCCAACCAAAAGACTCTGTTCCAACTGGTGAAAAAATAAAAATGTTATGAAAATTTAATCTTTGTTAATTAGGTTGTTGTGAAATTTAAAGAAAAGTGTTTCCACTACTTAATTCAATTAACCTAAAATTTTCCAGAATGAGTCTTTATTGGAATACTGATGACAGCAGACTAATGACAGCAGACTAATGACTAATACCGTTGTCAGCTAATGACAACAGAACCAAAGCCTTTAAATCCAGCCCCAATAGACATACTGCCACTCAAACTACTCCCACCAAGTTCATTGATTCCAAAACCCTGTTGACCTAAATTGGAATCCAAATTCCCAGAGTTATCACCAACAGAGGTATTCAAATGTATTTTAACCAATTAATTAATTTAACCAATTAAACATTTTTCTGGAATGAGTCTCAGTTGGAATACCTAAGTCACAGGCATCCAAAATCTATGGATTTACCCCCAGCAGATCCCTTACTGCTAATTTCACTCCAGTCAGCTCTACTGATTTCCAATTCCTTTTGACCAGATGTCTCCAAACCAAATGCTAAATTTCCAGAGGCATGGCTACTAAATTTAGCCCCTCTTCCTATGCTAGTGCTGTCTGCTGAAGTTAAAAAAAGAGACTGTCACCAGGGAATATTTAAATACAACTTATGAATCAATACTTTTTATACACAAAACCTAAATAGTAATATTTAGATCACCAGAACTTGATTTTCCAATGTTCCTATTTTTTTAAGACCACTGACACCAACTCCACATGAACCAAAATCATCAAGACTAAATCCAATTTAACCCTCTTTTTTACCATCAAATCTAAAATCAAAAGGAAAATGGAAAACTAAATGGAATATTAAAATGTTACCAGGAGAAATAAACAAAGGATATAAATCATTTATGTTTTTTCTTAATAAAGTCTGAATCAGAATACATGTTATTAAAGAGAGAGCCAAAGCCCATGGATTTATGAACAAACTTCTTACCATTCATTCTATTTCCATCAGTGTCCACATCTTTTAAGATAATTTGCTCTGACACAAAAAATATCTATATTTACTGTACTTTAATTACCTCAGTTATGTCAATGACTTTAATTTCCAAATATAAATGGATATTTATCTACAACTTTTGATTATTGAAAATATAATAGAAAACAATATTGAACAGCATTTTGAAATAAAAATTACTGTAACAAAATTTAGCACTTTGTTTCGCTTATCACCTTCTAATTCTTGACCATAGATATACACATTTGGCAGTTTCAAACATTCTGACATTCCTTTCAGGACAATCAGTTCAAATAAGAGTAATAGAACTTAAAAATTCAAAAAATCGTACAAAAACATGAGACCAAAAAGTTTTTGTTTCTTGTGACAAAACTTGGAAACAAGAGAGTTTAGGTGGCTTTCCCAAAGTCCACAAAAGGTTCATAGGAAAGACTATATAGAAACGGTATTTCTTCATTCCAGGTCCAAGCCACTTCATAAAAGCATTCATTCCACTTGCCTCTTCACTAAAATGTTTAAATTGATTTCTGTTGATGAAAGCACAGATCCTTTAAGAACCAAACGTAGTTTAAAAATCTAAGCACGGAAATTGAAACTGTAATCAGAAATCTTTGAGCAAACAAAAGCCCAGGTCCAGATGGCTTCACAGATGAATTCTACCAAAAATTTAGAGAAGAGCTAACACCTATCTTACTCAAACTCTTCCAGAAAACTGCAGAGGAAGGTAAACTCCCAAACTCATTCTATGAGGCCACCATCACCCTAATACCAAAACCTGACAAAGATGTGACAAAAAAAGGCCAATATCACTGATGAACATAGATGCAAAAATCCTTAACAAAATTCTAGCAATCAGAATCCAACAATACATCAAAAAGATTATACATCATGACCAAGTGGGCTTTATCCCAGGGATGCAAGGATTCTTCAATATCCACAAATCAATCAATATAATACACCACATTAACAAATTGAAAAATAAAAGACATGTGATTATCTCAATAGATGCAGAGAAAGCCTTTGACAAAATTCAACATCCATTTACGATAAAAACTCTCCAGAAAGCAGGAATGGAAGGAACATACCTCAATATAATAAAAGCTATATATGACAAACCCACAGCAAACATTATCCTCAATGGTGAAAAACTGAAAGCTTTTCCCTTAAAGTCAGGAACAAGGGTGCCCACTTTCACCACTACTATTCAACATAGTTTTGGAAGTTTGGGCCACAGCAATCAGAGCAGAAAAAGAAATAAAAGGAATCCAAATTGGAAAAGAAGAAGTAAAACTCTCACTGTTTGCAGATGACATGATCCTCTACATAGAAAACCCTAAGACTCCACCAGAAAATTACTAGAGCTAATCAATGAATATAGTAAAGTTGCAGGATATAAAATCAGTACACAGAAATCCTTTACATTCCTATACACTAATAATGAGAAAATAGAAAGAGAAATTAAGGAAACAATTCCATTCAGCATTGCAACAAAAAGAATAAAATACTTAGGAATATATCTACCTAAAAAAACAAAAGACCTATATATGCTGCTGCTGCTGCTAAGTTGCTTCAGTCGTGTCTGACTCTGTGTGACCCCAAGGACTGCAGCCCACCAGGCCCCTTCACCCATGGGATTTTCCAGGCAAGAGTATTGGAGTGGGTGCCATTGCCTTCTCCGAGACCTATATATAAAAAAAACACTGGTGAAAGAAATCAAAGAGGACACAAATAGATGAAGAAATATACCATGTTCTTGGATCGAAAGAATCATTATAGTGAAAATGAGTATACTACCCAAAGCAATCTATAGACTCAGGGCAATGCTTATCAAGCTACCAACAATATTTTTCAGAGAACTACAACAAATAATTTCACAATTTGTATGGAAATACAGAAAACCTTGAAAAGCCAAAGCAATCTTGAGAAAGAAGAATTGGAACTGGAGGAATCAATCTACCTGACCTCAGACTATACTACAAAGTTAGAGTCATCAAGACAGTATAGTACTGGCACAAAGACAGAAATATAGATCAATGGAACAAAATAGAAAGCCCAGAGATAAATCCACGCACATATGGACACCTTATCTTTGACAAAGGAGGCAAGAATATACAAAGGAGAAAAGACAATATCTTTAACAAGTGGTGCTGGGAAAACTGGTCAACCGCTTGTAAAAGAATGAAACTAGAACACTTTCTAACATCACACACAAAAATAAACTCAAAATAGATGAAAGGTCTAAATGTAAGACCAGAAAGTATAAAACTCCTAGAGGAGAACATAGGCAAAACACTCTCCAACATAAATCACAGCAGGATCCTCTATGACCCACCTCCCAGAGTAATGGAAATAAAAGCAAAAAATAAACAAATGGGACCTAATTAAACTTAAAAGCTTTTGCACAATGAAGGAAACTATAAGCAAGGTGAAAAGACAGCCTTCAGAATAATAGCAAGCAAAGCAACTGACAAAGAATTAATCTCAAAAATAGACAAGCAGCTCCTGCAGCTCAATTCCAGAAAAATAAATGACCCAATCAAAAAATGGGCCAAAGAACTAAACAGACATTTCTCCAAAGAAGACATACAGATGGCTAACAAACATGAAAAGATGTTCAATATCACTCATTATCAGAGAAATGCAAATCAAAACCACAATGAGGTACCATTTCACGCCAGTCAGAATGGCTACTATCCAAAAGTCTACAAGCAATAAATGCTGGAGAGGGTGTGGAGAAAAGGGAACCCTCTTACAATGTTGGTGGGAATGCAAACTAGTACAGCCACTATGGAGAACAGTGTGGAAATTCCTTAAAGAACTGTTAATAGAACTGCCTTATGACCCAGCAATCCCACTTCTGGGCATACACACCCGAGGAAACCAGAATTGAAAGAGACACCTGTACCCCAATGTTCACTGCAGCACTGTTTACAATAGCCAGGACATGGAAGCAACCTATATGTCCATCAGCAGATGAATGGATAAGAAAGCTGTAGTACATATACACAATGGAGTATTACTCAGCCATTAAAAAGAATGCATTTGAATCAGTTCTAATGAGGTGGATGAAACTGGAGCCTATTATACAGAGTGAAGTAAGCCAGAAAGAAAAACACCAATACAGTATAGTAACACATATATATGAAATTTAGAAAGATGGTAACGATAACCCTGTATGTGAGACAGCAAAAGAGACACAGATGTATAGAACAAACTTTTGGACTCTGTGAGAGAGGGCGAGGGTGGGATGATTTGGGAGAATGGCATTGAAACATGTATATTATCATACGTGAAACAAATTGTCAGTCCAGTTTCAATGCGTGATACAGGATGCTCGGGCCTGCTGCACTGGGATGACCCAGAGAGATGGGATGGAGAGGGAGGTGGGAGGGGGTTCAGGATGGGGAACACATGTATACCCGTGGTGGATTCATGTCAATGTATGGCAAAACCAATACAATGTTGTAAAGTAATTAGCCTCCAATTAAAATAAAATAAATTTATATTAAAAAAAAACCCAGACAAAACAAAAAAAAATAATAAAAATCTCTCCCATGAATTCCTCTAATGCTAAATCAGATTTGGTCAAAAATAACCATCAATTCCTGCTTTGCTAATTGATTGTTTTTTCTGTCAAAGAAGGAACTAAGAAACAACCTAGATTTCTGTTTCACTTGCAGCAAAATTAGAGCCAGCTAATCCATTTACTGAATTCACAAAAAATCCATTTTGGCCAGATGCACCCCAACAAATTCTATTTTTATCTGAAGCAGTGCCACTAAGTTCTGTACCACGAGAGACACTGTTCGCAAGACTATATGCTGAGCTGGTTTTCTTTACCATACAAAAATAATCATTATCAGAGAGAAGTTGCCTTCATTCATACTGTAAAAGAAATCAATCTACACTCACTGCTTGAACTAGGTCTTCATTATTATTTTGAATGTATCATCCCTTCCCCTCCACATATCTTTCCATATATAATTATACACAGTATAATCAGAGGTGGGCATAGCAGCCAATTTACCATGAGGTTTGAGAGAATTCCATAAGAAAAGTGATGCACTGGCTTCAGAGTTCATTTAAGATAAAGTTTCAATGTGATCTATAGAACATGAGCAAACAATTCGCACCTCAGTGTTGTAAACAAGAGCAAATTTCTGTGTTGATTTATTATTCATATTGAGATTGTCAATCCCAAAATAGATGACTGGACAGACAGGAAATGTTTGTGTCTTTCCTGTGGCTATTTTAACCACAGCCCTACACCTAAAACTGCTATTCCCTTTTTAGTTATCACCACCTGGACTCAAATATTAAATTTTAATGTAAAATATTGAAGTTATTTTCTTCACTGGATCTCCTTCTTCGTGACTTTTGCAGAGATACAAACTATAGAAACTTCAGGGAACAGGTAAGTAAAGTAAAAGTTTGAATCAGCCAGAAGGAAGAAGTGTATTGAATCAGAAAACACATGCCTAACTTAAAGAAATTTAAATTTGTTTCTGATCGAACCAAAATTGAAGGCCACAAACTGCCTAAGAACCCTACTTTATAACATTATTACTTGGCAAATTGAGTATGTAATTTCACGAGGAATCTTGGTATTGAAAATGGATTGTGGTTGCAGACAGAAACATGAGTATATGTGGGGTGTGTGTGTGTGTGTGTGTGTGTGTGTGTGTATGCGCATGCACGCGCATGAGTATGCGCTCCGTCGTGTCCAACTTTGCGACTCCATGGACTATAACACACCACGCTTCTCTGTCTGTGGACTTTTCCAGGCAAGAATACTGGAGTGGGTTGCCATTTCCTCCTCCAGGGGATCTTCCTGACCCAGGAATGGAACCAGCAACTCCTGTGTCTTATGTGTTGCAGGCAGATTCTTCATCACTAAGCCATCAGGGAAGCCCAAAACATGAGAGTTTGCACTAAAAATGGGTCCAGGAAGCATTTTAAATTATTAGTTTACAATTATAAAAATGATTGATCATCACGATAATACTAAGAAAGATAGTTTAAGAAAATAAAAATCATTAGGAAGAATTTAATGTAAACTTTGCCAAGATTCTCTTAAAACAGAATTCATTACTTTCATTGGCACTGGAATTAGTGTCTTTAAGGCCATATGCTACAAATAAAACAAAGATTATTAGATTATCCCAACTGGGAAAAAGTACTTCTAGGTCAGTATTTTTCTCCAACAGTACCTGCTGGCATGTCTTTTGACTCTAAACTATTAACTTCCCAAAGTTCTCTGACCTGTCTGCAGCAGTTCCTTGAGTGCTAAATCCAGTGTTAAAGAGTGAACCAAACAAGAGATTTCTTTCTTCTGTTTAAAGTCACCAAAGGATGAACTACTGTGCAAAAAGGGACTTACTGTGAATAACAGACATTTTTATATGAAAACAGTATTGCTGGCACAATAAATGTGATTAGATTACAATACTATGAAAAGCCATATATTATTTTGTGTAAGCACCTTTATTCTGGTGGTGCTGGGAATGACATACACCCCTTATTAATTTAATTACCATGTCCATATCTTTTTGTCATAGTGGTAAGACCTCAAGAAATAGATGAATAAAGTTGTAAAGATTTAATTGATATGTACTAGAAATTCTTCCTCTCATGGACAGGGCAGAAACCTCCCCATCTGCTTCCTTCTCCAGTACTAAGCTCCGAGTTCCAGTGGTCAACCTTCTCCCATCATAATACTCTACCATGTTGAATTCACGCTGTCCTTGGTTTAGTAACAGCTTGTAAAATTAAAATAACATACCTGATTCTCTTTTCTGTATTTCTGCAAAGAAGAAAGATGAAAACATTTACTCATAAATTAACATTTGCTCGACTCCTTCAAGAGCTAGTTTAAATGTCATTTCAATGAGGCATACTCTGACAATGTAAAGTTGCACCCCCCCCATTTTAATCCTCCTAATTATCATTATATGACTCTAACTTATTCCATAGATTTTATCACCTTGTATATACCACGTTTACTACTTATAATGTTTATTGCTTATGAAGTGTCTTCTAGATTTAAGCTGTATAAACTTAATATTTTTTGCCTGTTTTATTCACTGAGGTATTCCAGATGTCTTGAAATGTGCTTGAACCATAAAGGATACTCAGTTAATATTTATTTAATAAATACATTAATCAACAAAGGCCTTTTGTTAAGGTAATATATACTGTATAATATAAGGTATTATTGAGGTATTAATATACTGTGCTTTCTATACCATTTCTGTTTTTTTCTAATCTCTGTAATAAAATTGAAGAACTTTAGAATTAGTAATGCCTTAATAACTACAATATTATTGTAAATTCATGGAAGACATGCATTTTGGTCACTGATTAGATAATAAAATGCATGATTTGTAAGCAGAACTTAAAGACTACGTAAGAGCAAATACAAATAATAGTAAGAAACTTAATTCTCTCTGTTGACAATAAGGGAAGAGAGACTCCCCTCTTTTTTAGATCATTTACTTTAGAAAACTTAAACTCCCTTCCTTTCTCTACCTCTTTAATATATTTTTTCATCTTTTTAAAGGTTATGTAAGCAACTCAGTAATGTTTCCTTAAGGGATTGGTGACTATCTTTTTGAAACGCTATCATCAAGGGAGAGAGCTCCTCTGTGTCCTGGGTGATATGAACATAACTTCAGCTGGTGTCTGACTCCAAGTGCAAACTTCCCTCCTTTATGATTTTAAAGATACAAGAAAGTATTTTTTCTTATAAAGGCAACTAGCAAACACAGGTGGCTACCCTAACTACCAAGCAAACTTAGGACAAATCGTGTGTGATGATTGGTGATGTCAATTGCTCTTATTTGAGGACAAGTTATTGTTCATCTTAAGGACATGTATGTAGTGGGTTTTATCTTCCTGGCTGTATAAAAGGGAAATATTTCTTTCTGTTCTTGCAATCTCTCCAGCTGATTGTCTATGATGTGTATCATACTCAGGTTTAATCCTTATTCAATAATAAAACTGTTTTCTTTCTCTTCTGCTTTTGTGAAGAGGTTTTCTGGGGTGGCAGAAGATTTTGTTTTTAATTACATTTCCCCATCTCCGATTTTTGGACTTAACCATTTTGCATGTTTTTCGCAAATATATTTTTCTATAGCAAACAATATCCAGAAATAAAATATTAAATTTTTGAGAATAGCAATGATTTAGTCTACTATTTAGTTGGAGGAAGAGATCCTTAACATTTAAGACATAATTAAATTATAATAATCACTTAATAGTGTTTGGTTTGAGATGAAGTCAAGAGTGCTTAGATTACAGCCAATTTATATTATTATGTTATTAAGTAACCCTCAAAATACTATCACTTTTACAACACTTCTCCATATACAGCGTTTTTTTCTCAACTTGCCCTAAACCTGTCCCACTTCACTATACACTCTTCTCCCTTCCTCTTTTATCTTCTCTCTCTCTCATTGTCTTTCTTCACTTCCATGTACTTTTATAATTGCATCTTGAAATCTAAATATCTTAGTTTGATGGCAAAGCAGAAAGAAATAAAGCCATATTCAGTACAGTGGGAAATTTATGAACTTTTGAGTCAGACCCATCTGGACTCCCAGACTTGCAATCAGAATGCCCTTTGTCAATACCTCTCTTAGAGAGGGGGTTCCTACTCTCTCTAGCCACCAAGTTTTACTCTGGCCTTCCTTGAGCCATGGTCCTTCTTAGAGGTCAAAGAATACAGACACAGGGTCAAGGGTTTATGCTAACCCGGAGCCAGTTCCATCTTCCCTCCCCCATTGTAGATCATACTATGCCTCAAATAATCTTGAGAGAGATGCCCATGAAGATTCTGGTAGAGGGATTGGGACAGCAGGGCCCTGGGCACACATATAATAAGCGAGGATGAAAAATATCTGCTTTATAATGTGTGTGTGCATGCTCAGTCACTCAGTTGCGTCTGACCCTGCAACCCCATAGACTGTAGTGCACCAAGTTCCTCTGTCCATGGGATTTTCCCAGGCAAGAATACTGGAGTGGGTTGCCATTTCCTCTCATTATATTTCACATATTTAATTCATGGTAAGTGTGCACTGTATTCATTATATCTCTCCTGAGTTTAACGCCACAGATATATTAGATCCTTCATTTTGTTAGACAAATGTTTCTTCTGAATTTATTCATTCTGTTATTGAAATGAACAGCCTTATATCTTAGCCAGTGTGCCATATTTGTTTCTACTATTTTATCCTTCTCATATTTGATTATGTAAAACTTGCTCAGAAATACAATGCCACTCGGGTCACAAGTAGTAACGGCCAGTATGTTTGTCGTATGTATCACATCTTATATGTGGTATGTATACCTTAATCTACAGTCACATTTTTCTCATAGGTTTAAGAGATTTTTATAAATCTAGTAACCAGAGCAGTTTTATATTTCAAAGGTTACTACCTTCATCAGTACTGACTAGGTATTAAAACAGTTGTCCCAGATTATACTAGAACACACTATGGTATGTTTGTATTAATAAGAAATATTTCAAGTGTTTTAACAATTTTTCCATGGAAGACATGTCCTGTCTCCAAAGAAAAGCAGTTCCACTCTATTGTTATTTAGCACAAATAGCATAAGAAAAGAAAACAAAGTAATTTACCTGATTTTCTTTCAGCTATTTTGTCATCTGAAGAAAAAGAGAGAGAATTGCTGTCATTAGTAGCTTTTTTGATAGATTTGCCAATAGAAAGTGAATCTTGATTGCAACCAATGCTTGTGCTGTGAGACATTCCCACATCTGCTGACCATAGTATCTCAACACCCCTCTAGACCAGCTCCACAAAGGAAATGGCTATACCAGTCCTCCAACCAGCTAACAGAGTCAGTCTAGACGCATGAATTAGGACACAACAAAACATAATTCTTAGATGACTGAAAAGGTGTTTCAAAGCATTAATTATTATTCTATTGGCAAAATGTAGATGTTTTAAAGTTTTTCATGTAACAGAAATAATGTATAAACTAAAATTAATTAATGTGAATCAAATGAGTACAATTTTTATTTTACAGCTGTATACTGAAATTCAAATATATACAACTTACAGATAGTTCCAGCATTGCTATTATTATGAATCAAGATGAACTTTAAATAAATAGCAAGCTTGTCAAGCCATAGTAAGTATGTGTGCTGTGCTTAGTTGCTCAGCTGTGCCTGACTTTTTGCAACCCCATGGATTGTAGCCCGCCAGGCTCCTCTGTCCATGGGGATTCTCCAGGCAAGAAAACTGGGAGCAGTTGCCACATCCTCCCTCCTCCAGGGGATCTCCCAACCCAGGGATCAAACCTGCATCTCCTGCATTATCAGACGGGCTTCCCTGGTGGTTCAGCTGATAAAGAATCCTCCTGCAAAATGGGAGATCAGGATTCGATCCCTGGGTTGGGAAGATCCCCTGGAGAAAGGAACAGCTACCCACTCCAGTACTCTGGCCTGGAGTGTATAGTCCTTGGGGTCACAATGAGTCAGACATGACCCAGTGACTTTCACACTCTTTACTACTGAGCCAAGGGCATGAACTAAAACAAACATCAAATAAAGCCAGTTAAAAGATAAAGGGCTTCCTATGTGTTCTGATAAATTGTTGCCAAAACTAAATTGTACATAGTTACACACACACACACACATTTAGCCAAAATATAAGAAAAAAATGGTTTACAGATAGGTTTGGGGACTATTTGTCTCTAAAGAAAAATCATACAATAACATTCCCCATATAGGTTTAATATCTGGAAAATTCTATCTGAAATGTAGGTTGCAATTAAGAGTCATCCCCAAATCCGCTTGCAACAAATAAAGATGTCAAAAAACCATGCATGAACTTTTCCCTTCTCGAAAAAAAATTCTGGGGTTTCACACAGAATACACACTATTACAACATACACAAGGGTGATGAGCTGGGACCAAAGGTGCTCTCGTCACAGGAAACTGAAGGCAGTAAGTAGGAATTAAAACTGAGTGTTAAAAGCAGATACAATGATCCTATAAAACATAAAACTAGATATTCAACATAAGTCAGGAGAAAGAAAGGCAAATTAAGAACAAACATAGAAACTCGGAAACTATCTCCAGAGTAGAGCCCAACTGTCGCACACATATCAGTAAATCCCAAGGGCAACATTCCATGGTATTTAATATAATTCACATTCATTTTTATGTTCTCAAAATAAAGTTAATCTGTGTTCAGAAGTTCCATTTCTTCTTGGGTATGTAGATAGGCTATCTTTACCTTTCAGAGAATTTGGTTACCCTCACATAGAAAACTTTTATATGTAGAACATATAAGATCATATAAAAAATATAAAAACATATCAATGATCCTTAATTATTTTATTCATTCAAAACATATATACTGAGTGTCATTGCACCCATAGATCAAAATCCCACCCTTGAGTAGCTTACATTTGTGAGATAAACAGTGAGGAGTCCTCGTAATTCAATAACAAAATCAAGTATGTATGAAAATTAAATATATCAATTTTCTGTATTCCATGTTGATCAGAATTTAAATTGGTACAGCTATTATGAAGAACAGTATGGAGGTTCCTCAAAAAAATTAAAAATAGCACTACCATATGACCTATTAATTCCACTTGATTATGGATCCAAAGGAAATAAAATCACCATCTCAGAGAGATATCTTCACTCCCATATTCAGTGCATAACTATTCACAACAGCCAAGACATAGGAACAAAATAAGTGTCCATCAACAGATGGACAGCTAAAGAAAGTGATATATGTTACATACAATAGAATACCGTTCAGCCATAAAAAAAGAAAATCCTACCATTCATGGCTACATGGATGGACCTTGAAGGCATTATGTAATAGGAAAGAATCTTTTGTATCTAAGTTAATGACTTGTAAGTTTAAATTACACATAATGACCTATCTCTGGGAGCCATGCCTCCCAGGTAATGTGCATTAAGCTAAAATACTTTTGCTTAGCTCACGGGAAACATCCTGATCAGGACCAGCTGTGAATGACTGCAGGAAGATTCCCTCCAGAGACTAATAGGAACCAGGAAATAATTTGATTTACTACCCCCCACCTCCCTCTACACACATACTTTTAGTATAAAAGAGGCCTGAATTCTAATTCAGGCAAGATGGTTCAAGATGGTTCTTTGGGGCATGAGTCTACCTTCTCAGTTTGCTAGCTTTCTGAATAAAGTTGCTGTTCCTTGCCCCAACAACTCATTTCTTGATTCATTAGCCTGTCATGAAGTGAGCGGTATGAGCTTGAACTCTGTAACAACTACGATAAGTGAAATAAGTCAGAAAAAGACAAATATTATACAATTTCCTTTTTATGTGGAATCTAAAAGTATCAAACTCATAGAAAAAGAGTAGAATGGTGATTTCCAGGAGATTGAGAATGGGAGAAATGGGAAGATCTTGATGAAAAGTACAAACTTCTAATTATGAGATAAATAAGTTCTGGGGATTCAATGTTTAGCATAGCGACCACAGTTAACCATATTGCATCATGTACTTTAAAGGTGCTAAGAGAATAGATCTTAAATTTTCAAGTCACACACACAGATACACATACAAAATAACTGTGTGAGGCAATAGAGGTGTCAAGTAACTTTATTGTGGTAGTCATTTTAAAAATATATGTACACCAAATCATCCATCACATTGTATACCTTAAACTTAGGTCAATTATATCTTAATATAGCTGGAAATTTTTTCTTTGTTCCAAAAGTGGGCTCAGAATACACCTTGTTATCTAAAAGTGAAGATCAATTTCTGAAAGATACTGACCTGAGTTTAGCCTATAAAATAGGGCTTCCCCATCTATAAAAAATTAAAAAAAAAAAAGGTGACAACAGTTAGATCATTTTATACTTCTATATAGCATATATTTTAAAGCAATCAGGATAATTCTATCATTTCCATTCTTCTTTTAAATTCAATATAAGCAATCTGCTTTTCATATCTAATCACTGTTATTTCAATGTTAATTTATTACTTTGGATCTTTCCTATTTAACAAATCTCATCTATATAGATATATGTAGTATATTTACCTATCAATATACTTAAAAGTTTCATTGTCAGCACATTCTTGGGAACATATGTAGCCAAATAAATTAAATTCACACATTACTATTAACCAATGCTTTATACCTTTTCATACTAGCTAAATGTTTTACAGCTGCTAACATGAAGTTTATTTTCTGATCTATATTTCACTCGATTTTCCCTAAACATTTCCTGGTTAATGTGTTAATAAGCAATGAATTAGACCAAAAAGGGGAAGAAGATAATCAATTGTACAGATTTTACTCGAGAGGACAAAATAGTCTGGGAATAAGATAAGAATTGATTATCTTCTTCATGCCAAATCTACTGAAAATTTTTTCCCACTTAGCCAGGGAACTGTTTATTTCTTTCTATATATTTGTTGTTGTTCATTCACTCAGGCATGTCTGACTCTTTGCGACCCCATGGACTGCAGCACACCAGACTTCTCTGTCCTTCATCATCTCCCAGAGCTTGCTCAAACTCATGTTCATTGAGTTGGTGACACCATCCAACCATCTTATTCTCTCTTGTCCCCTTCTCCTCCTGCCTTCAATCTTTCTCAGTATTAGGATCTTTTCTAACAAGTCAGCTCTCCGCATCTATATATTTATGGTTGATTTAACAATAGAAATATTTCTTCTGCCTGATTCTATGGATGTCTTCTAAATATCTGCTTTCTCCAAATTGTGGTCATTAATTCCTTACCATCCTGTAACCTACTGAAAATGAAGGGAATCTGTTTGGATCCTGAAACTCATTGACTAAGAGCAACAAAAATTCATTTTCACTAAGGCACGTGGAATTTCTTTTTTCAGGTATACTCCTTACTTCTCACTGTGAACTTAAAAAATTCTTGAATTTTGTCAGTCAATAACCAGCCTATGGAAATCCTCTTGAAACATTTGTAATCATTTACCAGAACTATCATGGAGATCTAGGAATTTACTTTAGAAATACTCTCCAGTTATCTGGTCAATTTAATATACTTTACCAAATACAAACACATTTTGTTGTGATATATCATTTATGTTTTGAAAATGAAAATAATGTTTCATGATCTATTACTTAAGATATAAGAAATACATTTATGCAAACATAGTCAAAGAATATTTATATTTATATAAAATAGAAACAAAGATTATAACAAAATGCTATGTTAGATTATGAAAGTCTCCATTACTTGAAATAACATTTTCTAATGGTCTATCTAAAATTTCCCAAGTAGCCAGATTAAGAATAAGAATGTTTTCTCTTAATCATAGTAAATAATTGTAGTTTTCTTCATTATAATTTCTCACAGAAAAGTAAAATGTGTCCTACTCCTAAATTTATAAAATTGATTTAAAATTTCAATATATAACTAATCTCTCTTTTGCACTTTTCTCCTTATGTTTAGATGTTACAGTTTTCCTATACTTTTCAGAAACAAACTAAAGGATGAGAAATACATTTGTTTCTAAATATTTTTATTTTGTTTTGCTCATTTTTTAAAAAAAGATTTATTAGCAATCTTATCTTTCAATAAACTCTAGAAATTAATTAATTGATTTTCTAAAATATCCATGAAAGTTTTAGTTTAAAAAACATTCTCCTTATAAAATTTTTCTTTGATGATGAGCTAGTCTTTTAACTGGGGATACTTTTATGATTTATGAAAACTGAAATTATTGGTGTGGGTCTTTAGTTTTGAGGTAGATTCAAGTTCAAAACAGAGTCATCAAAAATCTGTTCACTAATATCTCTAAGCATATGGCTAACAGATAAAGATATTCCCTTAAGTCAGGCTTGTTAAAGCTGAAACAATACATAACAAAATTAAAATCTAATTTTCTTACTTATTATCCTACTCATGGTGCAGGAAAGATTTCCCAGAAGAAAAATATTTGAAATATAGAACATGAAACATTTCAACAAATATATGCATGGATCTATCAAACATGGAAGGATTCTTTAAATTAGTCACTTACTTTTGCAAAAGATGCAAAGTGCCACAACCAAACACAAAAATATTAACTTCATGGTGGTGATTGGGACCTAGAAACGGAAAACAGTCATCGTGGAGAATCAGATCCATAGGGTTCCTTCTACCTGGAGTTTTTATACTCACTCATACCACTATATTTCATCATGGGCTAGGTGTGGTAAGCTTAGTGCTGACAGGGCAAAGGTAAATATCATAGCTCACCAGAGATGAAATCCATCTCAAGTCAGTTTAGTGTCTTATTTCTGTGACATCTTCTATCTTGAATTAAGTCCAGCTCACACCAAATGCAGACCATGCCTTCTTGCCACCCTAGGCAAACAGCTAAGGCAGGAACTAAAAGTCCCAGATTAAAAACCAAATATGCCAATGATGTACATTTATCTGTACTCTATTAATCATTGCAAAAGTCCTAATACCTCAAGAAACTCAAATACTATGATTAAATATTGTAATTGTCTCTCTGTTAACAACAAAATGTATTTTAAACATTAACCTACCTGGAGACAAAGAACTCTTTTCTTAATGATATATGAACAGGTATTTCCTTAGAGAAATATGTGACTATCACACAGGGTATACATATAGACATATGGGCGTATTTAAGTGCTCCATGGTTATAGTAATTATTACTCACAAGGATACATAATTCTCCAATAATACACATTTTACCATGAAATTTATAATCAGGCATATAAGTAAGTAGAAAATGTATGAAAGCAAGACCATCAGAAAAAATGTTTCTGGCCAAAACTTGAATACAAAATGCCAGCCATGAATTATATATGTAGATGTTCTGGGATAGAAAAATCAAGCTCAAATTAGGATTTAGGAAGAGAAGATCCAGTCTTGGCTGAGCAGGTAGAGAGGGTTGAATGCCTGATACTGGTTGATTGGACCTAAAAAACAGAAGGGTTGACCCCATGGCTTTGATGATGCTTTGATGTTTTTCATGGCTTTGATCTGCTTCTCATCTGCTCCCCATCACTACCAAAGAAAAACTTCAGAGGGAAAACAGTCTTCAGTTTATTCTCTACAGAAAAGCAGAAGAATCCCAAGAAAGGGAAAAGGTGTAAAAACCTTCCTTTCCTTCCCCTTTATTCACTCATGTCTCCTCTAATTTCAAAGAAAAAGTGATGCCTGCCTCTTTTGAGGGCCTCCTCATAACATACTGAGTGCTTGTGCTCCTGGGCCCCCTGCTCCTCAAGATCTTGCTGAATTCTTAGATCATTTCAACAGGGGGCAGAATTCCACAGATTTATATACTTAAAATTCACTTTCCTATTCAAGGTAACACATTTATTGAAGGCCAGGAATTGAAAGTACCAGATTTTTACCTGTAGAACAGAGACCCAGAGAGAGGAACACAGAAACCATGGGGAGAAGGCTTTCATGCCACAGAGAGGGAGGTAACAGAAGACCACTTCACCAAGCATAATTTTTTAAAACCCAGCTCTGATCCTTTCAATAACTCACAAATAAAGACTGTATGGTGAGAATTTTTCTCCAACACAGAAAACAAAAGTACAATTCAGAGAGAACATTGCCACCATTAAATACTGCCACTTGTGATGTTCTTTTCTTTAAACATACACTTTCTTGTGGAGATTTCCTCCCTTCACATTATCATTGTGATGTAATTATTCTTTCATGTGCTTGACTGTGGGCTTAGGCATGTAAGAGACCTGAATGAAACATAAAGTTACTTACAGGCTTTTGGGGAAAATAAGAATACATGAAAGACAGAAATTTTCTATAAGTAGAGTTTAGTACGCAACACTATCGAAGTAAGAAAGACAGAGATTTTCTTCACCTTGAGAAAATCAGGGAAATTTTCATGGTTTCATAGGCTAAGGGCTGGAAAAAGACTTGGACATGCAGAATCAGAGAGATTCCAAGTGGGAAATGCATTAAGAATAAAGACAAATGCAATTTCAAAATTTCAGTGTCCTCCGTCTTTCCAGATCACTACTTCTAGTAGTCTGATTATAACAATCCACTGATTCCCACTCAGAACTATAATTCATTGAGCCTATTTACCTTGCACTCATTTCATGGCAGGAGTGAACATCAACATTTTAGGAATAAGTGAAATAAAACGGACTAGGAAGTGTGAATTTAATTCAGATGACCACTATATCTACTTCTGCAGTCAAGAATTCCTTAGAAGAAATGGAGTAGCCCTCACAGTTAAAATGCAGTACTTGGGTGCAATCTTAAACACGACAGAATGATCTCAGTTCGTTTCCAAGGCAAACCACTCAACATCACAGTAAAACACCCTGGTGCTGGGAAAGACTGAGGGCATGAGAAGAAGGGGGCAACAGAGGATGAGATGGTTGGATGGCATCATTAACTCAGTGGACATGATTTTGAGCACACTTGGGGACATAGTGAAGGACAGGGAAGTCTGGCCTGCTGCAGTCCATTGGTTCACAAAGAGTCAGACATGACTGAGCAACTGAACGACAACAACAAGAGCCTTTCATTCACCTTCACTTCCCTCAACAATTAATGTACTTTCTTCCTTGGCTTGAAGTCTATGATCAACTATTATCAGTATTCCCTGGCATGAATCCCCAATTCCCTTGACCTTCTCTATACTTGCTGGGCAAAAATACAACCATGGCTTAAATTAAACTTTTCTCTATCTATACTAAGCAGGTAATCATCACAGGGTAAAAATACATGGTCATGCTATCCTATCTCTCTTAAATTCACTACCCCAAGTGGATCCTTAAGACAGTCAGTCAATTATATTTTGTAGTCTATTTGCTTTTTTCTCTTTCTCATATTTTTTCTCTTTCCCAAAAGCCAATGTCTCCTTCCCAACCTCCCTGTCACATCAATGACCTTACTTCCAAATTTACTAAGAAAATAAAAAACATCAAAAGAGAACATCTACAGCCACGCATAAAGACATCTTTTATTATTTGTACCCTGAACTCTGCAACTTTCTTATTAATACAGATCAACACTGTGTGCTGCCACCTAAGCTTGGCCTCCCCATTTGTGTACTGGATGCCATCCAGGAACATCATGCCAGTAATTTGTTCATCTCTATCCATATCATCAAGTTTTCCCTCCTCTTCTGGATTATTCCCAACAGTATAAATACATGGTTTTATTTGTCTTTACTAAAAGAAATGAATAAATATAATAAAACAAACAAATTTATGTATCTGAACTATTTCTCAATGAACTTGTTCTTTTTTAACTGTTGAACTCACTTCCCTCCCAGGTCTCTTACCACACTTCTCCACTGCCCTTGCTGGTTAAACTTCACAAGGGAGTTTCTTATGCTCATTGACTCCAGCTCCTGACTTCTCGTTGTCTCCGGAACTTATTAGTTTCCATTGTTTTCTCTCTAGCACTTCACACAATGTGCTCTTGTCCAGGACATAGGTGATACTCTTTTGTCAATCCAATGGTCAGTTTTCAGTTCTTATTTTATTGACCTCTCAATAATATTTAACACACTTAATTCTTTCTTGACACACCTGACTTATGCAATTTCCAGTTTTTTCCTTCTTCATTTCTTACTCCCTCTTATCTTCTGCTGATTTCTTCTCATTTACAAGCCCTCTTAACAAACGGACTAGAAGCTTAAATTTGGATCTCTTTTTCTAAACCCTTTACTTCTGTGGTAACTACCCAAGCTCTATGGATCTGCAAGGCCCTATTCCATTAGTCCCAACTCCGATCTCACCTCCTACCAACTTGCTCTCTTCAAGCTCAGAGGCTTCTCTGACTTTGGTGAAGCTCATCAGATAGAATCAAAGTCTTTGCATTTGCTATTTCTCTAACTGAAATACTTTCTCTTTGGCTATCCACTGAATTTGCTCACTCACCTCATTAAAACTTGAGCTTTAATGACATATTTTGCAAAAAGCTAATGACCTGGTTTACATGTTATAATTATTTTCCTCCAAAATAACTCTTTTCAAAGCTATAATTAAACATTAGCTTTAATGAGTTAAAGCCTCTCTATATGTTAAAGATTAAAATTATATTAGATAATTTATATATATTTTAAATAAATGTCCAGGAGATAGTTAAATAGCATAAATATTTGTCACTATATCTCTATACCCTAATGTTTTATTAAAATTAATATTTTAATTTCAAAGCAAATTAAAAGAACTTTTAAGTTTCTTTTAAAGTCATTGTATACTTTTATGCAATTACTAATGCATCCCCTAAATAACAACCCCTCATCTCATATAAATCTTTGCTCAAATAATACCTTCTCAGACACTTTCTCTGAATATTTTAAATTGCAAACTTTACCCCAAGGCCCTTCTTCCCTCTCTCTGCTTGACTTTTTCCTCCATAGCTTTCACCACCATCGAATGTATGCATTTTTATTTAATCTGTTTAATACGTGTAACTATTATCTGTTGTTAGTTCTACAATGCAAATTCAATTAGGACAGGTATCTTCAATGTGTTTTGTTCATTGCTGAGTCCCAATACCTAGAAAAGAGCTTGGCATATACTAGATGCTCAGTAAATATTGAATGGATGATTTAATGAATAATTTTTATTGGGCTCAAAAATAAGCATTACATTAAATAACATGGCAATAATAATAATAATAGGTGTTAGTACTGAAGCTATTCATGTTAACAGATTTAATTCAACATAATACAGTATCACTGAGTTAGACATATTGTACTAAAACAGAAAACATATTGATAGTAAGAAAAGTTTCCCACTATTTGAACTTTCTAGTCCAGATTTAGTCTCAATTAATAACACAGGGAAAATGCTCTACTAGCAGTATTAATAGTAAATTGTTAGCATTTATCAACTCCGATTTGCCTAGTAATAAAAAAAATTGTTACAAAGTTTTAATATGTTTCTTAGAATTTTTTCACTCTAAAGTTAATAACCATAGATCAAATGAGAGCAGGTGAATACACAAAATATGGAGATGCTAATAAATATATTTATTTAATTTAAAAAAAAGTTAATAACCACAGATCAAATTTGGTTTACAGTGGTGCTAAAAGCCAAGATGACAATAAAATGCCAGTAACTATATTTATATTTGTGATCTTTCTTTGAGGTTTTTTTTTTTTTTCAATTTTCATTGTAAACCAGATAATTCACTGATTATGCAGGAAAGCATGTAAGCTACAAACCACATTTGTTTGACCCAAGTGCCTCTCTCCTCAACCACTCGTTTCAGGATTACACTTCAGGTTATTCTTTTTGACCTTCTAAGATTTCAAAGTAACCATCATTGGTATTATAAAAGGAAAAGTATTTTTAAAGGAATTAAAACTATCAACTTAGCAAATGTTAAATAGTGTCCGTAAAAACAATTTTTCTAGGAGGTAGACTCACTTTTGTTCTGGAATTTCTCATTAGGTAGCTTGTGTTTACAAGGAAATTAAGCACTTTACCTCTTTTGTAATGGTATATTGTTTGGATAAAACCATCTAATAATACTAAAACATACACTGCATAACTACGGTACATTGCTTAAAACACATCCATCAAAAAGAACAATAGCTAGATGTTTCCTTCTTGATTTAAAAGGATGTGGCTTAAGTGTCTGTACACATAATGATATACTGGTGGAGGAAAAATCAACATTTGAAAGAACAGTGACATTAGAATGGGAAGATCGTTTGTTTTATCAATACTGTTTGCACCAGAAGCAAATACAGAAAATGTTAAACAGTGTCTGTTTGGATTGCAGAACCAAGTTCCCTACTTTCATATATTATGATCTGAAATTATGTTTGAAAGTTGAGTGTCTGGAAATCAGAACCTTTTTGCTGTATGGGAAGCTTCATATAAAAAAAAATACAATTGAATTTTTGAATCAATATTATTTAAATTTATATAAGTAATTAATCATATTTAACATTAGATATAGAAAATGAATAATTTTCTACAGTAAATTACCACCTCCAATTTAACTTTGCCAAATGTTCTTGAAATATTTAGTAAGCAGAAGAAATTGGTAATATAGGAACAGACTTTCAGAGAGTGATTTTATAAAAGAATAAACAAGAAACTTTCTCAGGGTTCTGATAAAGATATTATAGTGGCCTTGATACATACAGCTATTCAGTCAACTTCTTTGAATAAAATTTTAAGAGGAGTTAGAACATTGGCCTTCTCTTGATAAAGAGGTTTATAGTAGCTATATCCCTCACTAAACTTTGTCTTCTCTCTGCCCTGGTATCATTGAAATCGTTTCTTGTGCTCAACGTAAGACATATTTTTAAAGATCACTCTATTTGTCTTTTAATATTACCCTCTCACCCCATGTATTATATTGTTCCCTCTTTCCAGCTTTCTTCTGCTTCTGAGCATTCACTGCTGTCTTTTCATTCATCCTGCACTTTCTTAGTTAGGCATACTTCTCAAACCACTTCCATTGGCCTTCTACTCTATAAACTGAGTTCTCTAAATGGTCACCATGGACAGCTTAATCACCACATTTATTTGCATTGTTATTTAGTCCAGATAGATCCTTATCGAACATTCTGACACTTTTGATTCCATTGGGCATCTTTAAGCTGTCTACTCCTCAGCCTGTTCGCTTATATCTCTTCTGAAGCCAAATGTGCTCCAGCGCCTTCTCCAGTATGATCCTCTTCATTGGCCATCTCATATTCTCATATTTTAAAATGATGGTTTTATAGAATGAATTGTGATCCCTCAAAGTTTTATATGTTCAAGTCTTAAACTCTAGTGCCTCAGATTGTAACCATATTTGAAGGTAGGGTCTTTAAAGAATTAAATTAAAATGTCATTAAGGTGGGACTCAATCCAATATAATTGTGTTCTTATAAGAAGAGAAAATTTGAACAGACGTGTATACAAAGAAGACAATCTGGACACAGGGAGAAGATGGCTATCTATAAGCCAAGGAGAGAGACCTAGAGCAGTTTCTTCCCTCACAGCCCTCAAGAGTAAACAGGCTTGTCAGTGGCGCTAGTGGTAAAGAATTCGCCTGCTAATGCAGGAGACATAAGAGATGTGGGTTTGATCCCTGGGTTGGGAAAATCCCCTTAGAGGAGGGCATGGCAACCCACTCCAGTAGTGGGTTGGAATTTTGCCTGGAGAATCCCATGGGCTAAGGAGCTTGGTGGGCTACAGTCCACAAGGTCACAAAGAAACAGACACAAATGAAGTTTCTTAGCACACATACTGTTTAACCACCCAGTCTTCAATCCTTTGTGATGGCAGCACTAGAAAATCCCATGGATGGAGGAGCCTGGAAGGCTGCAGTCCATGGGGTCGCTGAGGGTCGGACACGACTCAGCAACTTCACTTTCACTTTTCACTTTCATGCCTTGGAGAAGGAAATGGCAACCCACTCCAGTGTTCTTGCCTGGAGAATCCCAGGGACAGGGGAGCCTTGTGGGCTGCTGTCTATGGGGTCACACAGAGTCGGACACGACTGAAGCGACTTAGCAGCAGCAGCAGCAGCAAACCAATACAGATGACCTCTCAAAGGTCACTTACAGATCTACCTTTGACACATTGTTTTTTCTGAGTCTTGGATCAGCACTCACAACTATCTACTGAACATGCCCATCTGCATGTTTTACAAAAAGCAAAAATAAATGTCAAAATGAAATAATCATCTGCCCCAAACCTGCTACTCTTTTCTACTTTTCCTGGAGGACCAACCCCACGCCCAAGGATCCATGGCTGTGCGGGCGCAGGAGGGCCTAGAGGAGCTATCCCACACTGAAGGTCAGGAAGGGCGGTAGTGAGGAGATACCCCTCGTCCAAGGTAGGGAGCAATGGCTGCGCTTTGCTGGAGCAGCCGTGAAGAGATACCCCACACCCAAGGTAAGAGAAAACCAAGTAAGACAGTAGGTGTTGCAAGAGGGCATCAGAGGGCAGACACACTGAAACCATACTCACAGAAAACTAGTCAATCTAATCACACTAAGACCACACTAACTCAATGAAACTAAGCCATGCCCATGCGACAACCCAAGATGGGTGGGTCATGGTGGAGAAATCTGACAGAATGTGGTCCACTGGAGAAGGGAATGGCAAACCACTTCCGTATTCTTGCCTTGAGAACCCCATGAACAGTATGAAAAGGCAAAATGATAGGATACTGAAAGAGAAACTCCCCAGGTCAGTAGGTGCCCAATATGCTACTGAGATCAGTGGAGAAATAACTCCAGAAAGAATGAAGGGATGGAGCCAAAGCAAAAATAATATCCAGCTGTGGATGTGACTGGTGATAGAAGTAAGGTCTGATGCTGTAAAAAGCAATATTGCATAGGAACCTGGAATGTCAGGTTCATGAATCAAGGCAAATTGGAAGTGGTCAAACAAGAGATGGCAAGAGTGAATGTCTACATTCTAGGAATCAGTGAACTGAAATGGACTAGAATGGGTGAATTTAACTCAGATGATCATTATATCTACTACTGCAGGCAGGAGTCCCTCAGAAGAAATGGAGTAGCCATCATGGTCAACAAAAGAGTCCGAATGCAGTACTTGGATACAATCTCAAAAATGACAGAATGATCTCTGTTCGTTTCCAAGGCAAACCATTCAATATCACAGTAATCCAAGTCTATGCCCCAACCAGTAATGCTGAAGAAGCTGAAGTTGAATGGTTCTATGAAGACCTACAAGACCTTTTAGAACTAACACCCCCAAAAGATATCCTTTTCATTATAGGGGACTGGAATGCAAAAGTAGGAAGTCAAGAAACACCTGGAGTAACAGGCAAATTTGGCCTTGGAATACGGAATGAAGCAGGGCAAAGACTAATAGAGTTTTGCCAAGAAAACGCACTGGTCATAACAAACACCCTCTTCCAACAACACAAGAGAAGACTCTATACATGGACATCACCAGATGGTCAACACTGAAATCAGATTGATTATATTCTTTGCAGCCAAAGATGGAGAAGCTCTATACAGTCAGCAAAAACAAGACCAGGAGCTGACTGTGGCTCAGACCATGAACTCCTTATTGCCAAATTCAGACTGAAATTGAAGAAAGTAGGGAAAACCACTAAAGCATTTGGGTATGACCTAAATCAAATCCTTTATGATTATACAGTGGAAGTGAGAAATAGATTTAAGGGCCTAGATCTGATAGATAGAGTGCCTGATGAACTATGGAATGAGGTTCATGACATTGTACAGGAGACAGGGATCAAGACCATCCCCAAGAAAAAGAAATGCAAAAAAGCAAAATGGCTGTCTGGGGAAGCCTTACAAATAGCTGTGAAAAGAAGAAAAGCAAAAAGCAAAGGAGAAAAGGAAAGATATAAACATCTGAATGCAGAGTTCCAAAGAATAGCAAGAAGAGATAAGAAAGCCTTCTTCAGCAATCAATGCAAAGAAATAGAGGAAAACAATAGAATGGGAAAGACTAGAGATCTCTTTAAGAAAATCAGAGATACCAAAGGAACATTTCATGCAAAGATGGGCTCGATAAAAGACAGAAATGGTATGGACCTAACAGAAGCAGAAGATATTAAGAAGAGATGGCAAGAATACACAGAAGAACTGTACAAAAAAGACCTTCATGACCCAGATAATCACGATGGTGTGATCACTCACCTAGAGCCAGACATCCTGGAATGTGAAGTCAAGTGGGCCTTAGAAAGCATCACTACGAACAAAGCTAGTGGAGGTGACGGAATTCCATTGAGCTCTTTCAAATCCTGAAAGATGATGCTGTGAAAGTGCTGCACTCAATATGCCAGCAAATTTGGGAAACTCAGCAGTGGCCACAGGACTGGAAAAGGTCAGTTTTCATTCCAATCCCAAAGAAAGGCAATGCCAAAGAATGCTCAAACTACTGCACAATTGCACTCATCTCACACGCTAGTAAAGTAATGCTCAAAATTCTCCAAGCCAGGCTTCAGCAATACGGGAACCGTGAACTTCCTGATGTTCAAGCTGGTTTTAGAAAAGGCAGAGGAACCAGAGATCAAATTGCCAACATCCGCTGGATCATGGAAAAAGCAAGAGAGTTCCAGAAAAGCATCTATTTCTGCTTTATTGACTATGCCAAAGCCTTTGACTGTGTGGATCACAATAAACTGTGGACAATTCTGAAAGAGATGGGAATACCAGACCACCTGACCTGCCTCTTGAGAAATCTGTATGCAGGTCAGGAAGCAAGTTAGAACTGGACATGGGACAACAGACTGGTTCCAACTAGGAAAAGGAGTACATCAAGGCTGTATATTGTCACCCTGTTTATTTAACTTATATGCAGAGTACATCATGAGAAATGCTGGACTGGAAGAAACACAAGCCGGAATCAAGATTGCTGGGAGAAATATCAATAACCTCAGATATGCAGATGACACCACCCTTATGGCAGAAAGTGAAGAGGAACTAAAAAGCCTCTTAATGAAAGTGAAAGTGGAGAGTGAAAAAGTTGGCTTAAAGCTCAACATTCACAAAATGAAGATCATGGCATCTGGTCCCATCACTTCATGGGAAATAGATGGGGAAAGAGTGGAAACAGTGTCAGACTTTATTTTTCTGGGCTCCAAAATCACTGCAGATGGTGATTGCAGCCATGAAATTAAAAGATGCTTACTCCTTGGAAGGAAAGTTATGATCAACCTAGATAGCATATTCAAAAGCAGAGACATTACTTTGCCAACAAAGGTCCGTGTAGTCAAGGCTATGGTTTTTCCTGTGGTCATGTATGGATGTGAGAGGTGGACTGTGAAGAAGGCTGAGCACCAAAGAATTGATGCTTTTGAACTTTGGTGTTGGAGAAGACTCTTGAGAGTCCCTTGGACTGCAAGGAGATCCAACCAGTTCATTTTGAAGGAGATCAGCCCTGGGATTTCTTTGGAAGGACTGATGCTAAAGCTGAAACTCCAGTACTTTGGCCACCTCATGCGAAGAGTTGACTCATTGGAAAAGACCCTGATGCTGGGAAGGATTGGGGGCAGGAGGAGAAGGGGATGACAGAGGATGAGATGGCTGGATGGCATCACTGACTCGATGGACATGAGTCTCTGTGAACTCCGGGAGTTGGTGATGGACAGGGAGGCCTGGCCTGCTGGGATTCATGGGGTCGCAAAGAGTCGGACACAACTGAGCGACTGATCTGATCTGATGTCTTAATACTCAACACTCTAAGCTTAGAAGTTCAGAATTATTTTGTGTGTATAATGTTAACTGTAATGTTAAAACTGAGTAACGCAGTGTGCAATGATGTTAGCTAGCAATAATAATTGATATTAGATCAATTATAATAATAATTGATAATAATAATAATTGCTAATAGCTAGCAATAAATGATACATTTCCTTATCTAGGGAATGTTTCAGAATGATTTGTTCCCTATCAAACCATATACCCTACTAAAAAACTAAATACAAAGAGATAAGAAGAACTACAGAAATTTGAAACATTTTTTAGCAAATGTCTTCAGGACAATTTACTTCATTCAGTGCAGGTAAATTAGTATGATCTCATTTTTAATTGAAAGATGATATGAGTAAGTATATAAAATGTAAATGTATAATTTAGAAATTTTTATACAACCAAACCCCACCTAATCATCAATGTTTTAGATATAAAACATTTTCCAGCATCCTAGAATCCCCTACCTGCCTGATTGAGAAGCAATAATTCCTTTCCTCTTTTATAAAGATGATCACTGTCTTGACATTTGTAATCACCATTTCTTTACTGCTTCTAGTTTTGCCATGTATCTATGCATACTTAAACAATAGAGCTCAATTTTTGTTTTAATTTTTATATGAACAGAAGCAAAATGTTTATTCTTTATGTTTGGCTTTAATTGCTCAATGCAATGTTTATGAGATTCACCCAGGTCTTTTATTTTATATTGTGTGTCTATGTGGAGCTATCTTTTAGTTCATCCTAATTTAAATTCTCAAGTCTTCTTGTATAAAGATTGCTATCTTTTATCAGTTCTAGCCATTTCTTAGCCATTGTCTCCTCAGAAACACTTCTCCCCTATCCTTCTTCTAATAGTCCAACCAGAAAATTGAAATTCTTACCCCATCCCACAGGATTCTTGACTACTCAGCATACATGATTAATCTATTTTGCTATACCTGCTGCACTATAAAAAATATCTTTTGACTTATCTTTAGGTTCACTAACTTTTTGTTCATCTAAAATGCTATTAAACTAATCTATGACATTTTGGGGCTACCCCACTGGCTCAGCAGTAAAGAATCTGCCCGCAGTGCAGGAGACCCAGGAGATGCAGGAGACACAGGTTTGATCCCTGGGTCATAAAGATCACCTGGAGGGAAAAAGGGCAATCCACTCCAGTATTCTTGCTGGGAAAATCCCATGGACAGAGGATCCTGGAGGTCAGTCCACGGGGTAGCAGAGTCAGACACGACTGAACATGGCTTGCCACATGCATATTTGCCCCCAAAAGTAAGTCAACAAAAGATTCAATTTCACTGCGCTCTCTGAATGCAAAGACAACAAAAAAGAAAAAGATGGCTTCTTTTAACTATAGCTATTGTATTTCTCCTTTTTAGAAGTTTCACTTGGTTCATTTTCAAATCTCCTTAGTCATGCAATACTTCCGGTTTCCTGATACCTGAAAAAATGTTCAAGCTTATCTTTTTTGCAGACTCTGTTTCACAGTTCTAATATTTGGACTCTTCAGTTCAGTTCAGTTGCTCAGTCGTGTCCGACTCTTTGTGACCCCATGAATTGCAGCACACCAGGCTTCCCTGTCCATCACAAACTCCCGGAGTTCACTCAGACTCACGTCCATCTAGTCAGTGATGCCATCCAGCCATCTCATCCTCTGTCATCCCCTTCTCCTCCTGCCCCAACCCCTCCCAGCATCAGGGTCTTTTCCAATGAGTCAACTCTTCGCATGAGGTGGCCAAAGTACTGGAGTTTCAGCTTTAGCATCATTCCTTCCAAAGAACACCCAGGACTGATCTCCTTTAGAATGGACTGGTTGGATCTCCTTGCAGTCCAAGGGACTCTCAAGAGTCTTCTCCAACACCACAGTTCAAAAGCATCAATTCTTCAGCACTCAGCTTTCTTCATCGTCCAACTCTCACATCCATACATGACTACTGGAAAAACCATAGCCTTGACTAGACGGACCTTTGTTGGCAAAGTAATGTCTCTGCTTTTTTAAATGCTATTTAGGTTGGTCATAACTTTCCTTCCAATGAATAACCATCTTTTATTTTTCTATTATTATTATTTTTATTTTAATATCACGGCTGCAATCACCATCTGCAGTGATTTTGGAGCCCCCAAAAATAAACTTTGACATCGTTTTCTTAGATGACCTCTTTTGCTCTGAGTTGACCGTGAAGCTTCTTTCTCATGTTGTCATCTTTACTAGTAGGTTTTGTATATTAAAATGTACACTTGTCTTTAAAAACTTATGTTACTTGAGAAAAAGGACAAATATCTATTCCTTCAGAGAAGATGTTAAGTTTTTTTTTTTTTTTTTTTTTCTAGGCATCTAACCAAAACAACTTTCAATAGTCTCCTGATGTTTTTTGGAAACACATGTGATGTTAATTTGATCTGTAAATCAGTTGTGAATTAAGAGCTACAGTGTCTCAAATTTATTCAAGTCTCCCAGATTTATTCAAGTACACAATGGCAACCCACTCCAGTACTCTTGCCTGGAAAATCCCATGAACAGTGGAGCCTGGTAGGTTGCAGTCCATGGGGTCGCTAAGAGTCGGACACGACTGAGCGACTTCACTTTCACTTTTCACTTTCATGCTTTGGAGAAGGAAATGGCAACCCACTCCAGTGTTCTTGCCTGGAAAATCCCAGGGATCGGGGAGCCTGATGGGCTGCCGTCTATGGGGTCACACAGAGTCAGACACGATTGAAGTGACTTAGCAGCAGCAGCATTAGTCACATAAAACTGAAATTACCTCATTTATGTTATAATTTCCTCTTATAAGAAGGGACTGTCCAGAAATTTTTAAGAAATTAATAGATGGTTTAGAATGCCAAATTAAATTTCCCATATATGATTATGTTCCAGGGGTATTGTGCTAGTCTGTAATGTAGCTCAGACATGGTGGATATGAAGCAGATAAATTTTTAAAAAACCTATATTGTAGCAGGGGGAGCAAAAAGGGATTGATTGCAATACATGAAAGTTACCTACAAAAAAAGTAATTCTTTGCTAAGGCAGAAGAGTTTTTACTGGATGATCTTCAACCTCAACCCTGTTCTCTACTCCCAGTTACCCTCCCGCTAATAACAAAGAGTCTGAGCATTCTCACTCTACCCTGTAACACAAAATATTACCCAATTCAGAACAGGGATGTACCATCAGGAAACAGGCAGCTGCAGGCAATTCACTGGAGAAGAGAAAATCGTAAATCCTATCAGTCACACTGATTTTCATATTAAAAAATTATGTCCATAGTGAACACCACTGACAGAGTTGCACTTAATATGTTTATTTCAGTAAGTGCAGAAAAAAATCCTGTTAACTGTTTGCAGCTACCACTTTGTCACAAGGAAATCCCCTTGCTATAATAGTCTGACATGGAATTTAGACCAATGTAGGACATGGCAACCCACTCCAGTACTCTTGCCTGGAAAATCCCATGGATGGAGGAGCCTGGTAGGCTGCAGTCCATGGGGTCGCTAAGAGTCGGATATGACTGAAGTGATTTAGCAGCAGCAGCAGGACATAAAAAGCAAACCAGTAAGCAGCAATGAAACTGACAAGAAGGCCATCTCTTTTGCTACCTCTGCACTCTTTCATCAATATATATCTTACTGTCTTGATGAAAAATAGCTAAATAGTTCACACATAATCAATGCTTGCCAGAATTAGATTTATAGGGGCTCCTTTTTCTTTACATCTAAAATTCCCATGTAAAAGTATATTTTTAATTATGGTAAATACTTATGTTTTGATAATGGTAGTAGTGTTTTTAGTGTTCCAAATAGAAGAAAAAAAAATTAATGACTATTTTTTTAAATAAATCGGTCTTATTTTTTGTATAGTACTCAAGTGAAAAATTCTTAAAATTTCTACGAGAATTTGAAAATAGAATATATTATGCCCACTGGGTTATATCCTGAAATTATATCCTGGATTATATCCTGAGATTATATGAGATTATATCCTGGTTTATATCCTGACAACTGATTGTACTCCAGGAGAACACTTCAGTTAGCAACTCCTATAGTGGAATGTAACATACACAGATTAATACAAAGTTTAGATGGATTACAGACTTACATGTGAAAAACAAAACAAAGTTTTAAAATTCACAAATGTGCTTTTAAAATGTTTATTACTTCATTTAAATACAATGTTCATTTTTTATTTCTTCATAATTATCTTTTGGAAAAACTGGCATGTAAATACAAAGTAACAATGAGAAATATCACAGGAACAAATAGTTCCATTATTTCTGACTTTTTTTTTTTTTAACTACACAACAAATAAAACATAGATCCTTTTGAAAATGGAGAATCAGGGTTAAAAATACATAAATTACCATTAACATAAATTTAAAGGCTTCATATAATAAAATTCTCAGTTTTGAGTCTATTAAATAGACTAGTTATCTATTATAGGCTTCCCTGGTGGTTCAGATGGTAAAGAATCTGCCTGCAATGCAGGAGACCCAGGTTCGATCCCTGGGTTTGGAAAATCCCCTGGAGAAGGGAATGGCAACCCATTCCAGTATTCTTGCCTGGAGAATCCCATGTACAGAGGAGTTTGGTGGGCTTCAGTCCATGGAGTTGCAAAGAGTCAGACATGACTAAGCAACTAACAGTTTCACTTCACTTTCATCCTATCACAGGGAATAGTTTGAAATAAGAAATTTTGGCCAGGGCCAACAGATTTACCATTCCCCACCCTCCAAATTTCTTTTAAAGCAGAAATGACACTTAAATGGTTACCTAGGTACTTGACCCTGGCACTCCTATTATGAAGGGAAGTGAAGTGAAGTGAAAGTTGCTCAGTCGTGTCCAACTCTTTGCAACCCAATGGATTATAAGGTCCATGCAATTCTCCACGCCAGAATACCGGGGTGGGTAGCCTTTCCCTTCTCCAGAGGATTTTCCCAACCCAGGGATCGAACCCAGGACTCCTGCACTGCAGGCAGATTCTCTACTAGCTGAGCCACAAGGGAAGCCCAAGAATACTGGAGTGGGTAGTCTATCTCTTCTCCAGCAGATATTCCTGACCTAGGAATAGAACTGGGGTCCCCTGCATTGCTGGCAGATTCATTACCAACTGAGCTATCAAGGAAGCCCAACACTCCAACTATAGGAATTTATTTAAACAGTTCAGGTATAATTTAGAAGACTAGGTTAACAGGTACCCATCATAGCTAAAGCTCCTTTCTGTTTCAGCAAACTGGAATGTTACATTCTTACCCCATGGTCTTAGTGGGAGTTGTAGAATTCTATAATTCTGAAAATAGTTTCTATTTTGACTGATGTAGAATTTGCAGGTCACAAATTAAGGAAAAAGATGAGTACTAATATTTGGAGTGAAGAAGATTGGGAACAAGTAGTCAGTGGTGTGGTTTAGCACTTAAAATCAAAATTAAAATATAACAATATCACTTGAAAGACTGAACATTTTATTTACACCAATTATAAAACTTTATGATTTCATATTTGAAGACAGAGTTGCAATATAGGAAAGAGAATAGCTACATCTTTCTTGGATAGGAGGATTTTGACAACATGTTAGTTTCTTATCAGCACATTTTATGGCATTTTGTTTTAGATAAAGTTGTATGAGATGCATTGTTTACATCAGCAACAAAAATAACTCATGTTCCAGCAAAGGGCTTCATTAGTGCAAATTCAATGTCTATTTACAAGTATATATGATAACTGCATTTTAAAGCAATCTAAGAAGGAATGTATTAAACTTTTCTATTTTTATTCCACTTCACAGAATATATAGATGGTAATCTAGCAATAGACCTGTCTTAATCACAGAATGCAAAATAAACATAACCTTCATTATGAGTAACAAAACAAAAAATTATCCACTTTGTAAATTTCAGTATGAGTACTACAATCAAGTACTTTTTAGATTCCCTTTTATTACTTAATCCATAAACTTAATTAGGATATATAAGAAATATTACATTTAAAATAGTTCTTTAAAATATATTTTCACTGGTAACAATTTTGTACATTTTTACAAAATAAAATCTATAAACATTCCTTCATATACATATAGCAAACAGCAAGTAGTGGAAATTATTCTTTTATACATAAACATTTTTTAAAGATATTTATAAGAGAAGATAACCATTTTTCTATCCAAAGATAAAGATTTCCAATATCTCTCTTATTCAACAGATGTTCTTCTCATTTTTTCAGCTAATTCTTTTCTTACTTCAATATGTTTTTCTAAATTTTGCACTTCATGTGGAAGATTGATGTCCCAAACAGACAAGCAAGACTGTATCTCTAGAAAATCAAAAAACAAATCATGTTACAAAGATCTGCCATGAAACATTTTTATCTTTTGTTAATTTATATTTAGCTGTTGGACCAATGTGTATGTGTGTATATATTTATGTGTGTGTGTGTGTGTGTGTGCTCAGTCATGCCTGACTCTGTGGCCCCATGAACTGTAGCCTTCCAGGCTCCTCTGTCCATGGAATTTTCCAGGCAAGAATACTGGAGCAAGTTGCCATGCCCTCCTCCAGGTCATCTTCCTGACCCAGGGATGGAACCTGGATCTCTTAATTCTCCTGCACTGGCATCTAGGTTCTTTACCATTAGTGCCACCTGGGACTACACACACACACACACACACACACACAATATACACATATGCATATAAAAGTAACATACTAAATTATTACCATTTATAAGAAATTATATTTGGAAAGTGTTTTAAAATACATTATAGAACTAACTACTAAATTTTAACAATGGACCTTTAGTAACATAAAACTTCATTTTCTGAAAGAATAAAGCTTTTTCAAACACTTTTCAAAATCAGACTATGATTTGGATAATACGGAGTAGGTAAGATCTAAGGAAAAATACCCATGTTGGGTTTGAGCTAGTTCTCATTTAATAGTGGTTGCTAGCTCTACTTCACCAGAAAAATATATTACACTGCTAAATCACTAAAACTTAATTTTGAAGATTTATTTCTAGATTATTTGAACTATAAAGAAGCTATCAATTAAAAATGCCTAAAGTTGTATGCATATGTAATATTTACCTAAATGTATAAAAACATAATATGTTATAATCATTCATGTCATTGCAGTCTGCTTGGAACACAGTATCCTATTAAACATTACCTTTTTGGTGTTGTGTACCTTCAGCACTTTTCCGGTTATACCCCAAAACCAGCATGACATTTTTAAGGCTTCCTTTATTAAAAAATAAAAGAGTTCTGTTAAAACAATATAATAAGTTGGACTTTAAAGAGTACAACAGTTCATATTTTAAGACACAAAAACCTTGGAAATTAACTTACAATTCCACTACTTAAGAGATCCCTCAACTGAGTTTGAACAAAAAATACTCTGTAAGGTGATGAACGAAAAATACTCTGCAAGGTGACCAGTACGTTTTTAAAGTTAGAAAATTTGATCTACCTTCTTGTTATGATTCTTATTGTGTGAATCTGAGAAAACAGCTTAAATTCTCTGCAAAATGGGCTCAATATTTATATATTACTCCTCCAACAAAAGCTATATATCAAAGAGAGAGTGTAAGTTCCTTTTAAAGGAATGTATTAAAGAGAGACAAATGGAGTTTTATGGTCTAGTGATGAGATTAGTTACTAAACAG
This sequence comes from Bos taurus, assembly GCF_002263795.3. NCBI lineage: Eukaryota > Metazoa > Chordata > Mammalia > Artiodactyla > Bovidae > Bos > Bos taurus. Next base: position 40,462,964 of record NC_037332.1, read on the forward strand.
TAACTAAGTTAACTACGCAAAATGAAACAGCACACACAAAACTTTGAGGTAGGATGAAGCATGTATTTAAGAGGGGCTGAACTTTCTTCTGGAGCAGAAAGAGCAAAGAAGAATACGGCAAAAGACAAGGGTGAGAAAACTGAGGTGAAGCTAGATCATGCCATATATTGTATATTATGTTTAAATTATTTAAAAAATCAATTAAACCCATTGAAATTGCCCTTTAATGTCAGTAATGAACAACCATTTGGATACCAAGTACATACAAATTAAAGGATACAACAACCTTGGTGAGTAAGACTAGAGAGACAACCCCCCATACACCTACTACTTTGCTTGCATGAACAAGTGTCCTGGCAGTCGTTAGTCACTGCTGCTGCTGCTGCTAAGTCGCTTCAGTCGTGTCCGCCCCTAATTCTAACTTTCCTGCAACTCTGACACCTATTCATGGAAAATTTGTGAGACTGAAGAGAAACATTGGTCTGTCCTTAATACATTCCTGTAAAAGGAGTTTACTGTTGTCTTCATCCTGTTCCAACATTTTTATCATTCATTTGCTAAAGTTACATCCATTGATGTTGTTTAGTAGCTAGGTCATGTCCGACTCTTTTGTGACCCCACGGATGGTAGCCCACCAGGCTCCTCTGTCCATGGGATCTCCCAACAACAATACTGGAGTGGGTTGCCATGGTCTCCTCCAGGGAATCTTCCTGACCCAGAGATCAAATTCACGTCTGCATTACAGGTGGATTTTTTTTACTGTAGAGCCACCAGGGAAGCACCAAAGTTACATAAACTCTAGTTTTATAGAACTTAAGCCCATTTTTGTGATCAACTATGTATAAATACTAAGTCTATTCCCTAAAGCAAATAACTAGTCAAAATAAGAGTTAAGTGTGAGCATCATGTGCTATCATGATTTCTTCATAGTTGAGTAGAAAAGTAGGAACAACAGAAAACATAAAGTAAATAAAACATAATGATTTCCCAATATTTGTATATAGATTATGAAGTATATATTGCTATAAGAATATACACTGGTAGCAATATATACTGTACAAAAATATAAATTTATTTACAGAAAGAAAAACTAAATGGTATTCCTTAACAAGGGTAGAAAGTTTAAACTAAGATCAAAATAATCATCTGCTTATAACATTATATATTTTTTGCCTTAATTATAAAGAAAAAAGAGAAAGTAAGACCTAAATTTAGTGTTCATTTGAAATACCTGCTTCTCTTATGGGACTAAAAACATCTACTCACTTCATGCTTATAAGGCCCCTATTCAAAATATATCTTGCAAAATTTCACTATGAATTTCTGAGACACTTCATACAATGTTGGGAAGTGAAGAAAAAACATATTCTTATAGTCTTAAGAGAATATGAAAAAAGATTTAAAGGAAGTAAACTTGCCTAACTGTGCAGTCATCATGACTCTAACAGAATCACAAAAGTTGTGAATTATACGTATAATCCGACGAGTTGAAAGATCAAGGAGTAAGATATGGCCTCCTCCAGTTCCTATCCAGAGAGCAGTGTTCTTCTGGAGGCAGAGAGTCTTCACTCTCCCAGAATAAGACATTTTGTGTTTCAATTCCTTGCTTACTCTGACCAGTTCCTCCCTAAACCATAAAGAAAGCATGCATTAATCCTTTTTGTTCAAAAATAAAGAGATAAAATAAATGTGACTATATATACAGACACACACACATAATATATATATACAACATTTTGGATTATGAATACATGACAAGAATCATTACATATCATTAAAATTATATGAAATTTTGCTAAATATAGAATGTCAAATTTTGCTAAATATAGAATGTCAAAGAGCCACATTTTGCTACTTAAAGCATAAATTATCAAAGATAACACAACAATTGCCTCTCAACTTCAAGAAACTCTGAAATAAATAAGATGGATATAATTTTTATATATAACAAACCTATACAATGCAGCAAAAAATGAATAGTATCTGTTCAATATAAAGAAAAAAAGCATTACTTTCAACATTTTTTCATGAAGTTTAAAAGTTATAAAAGAAAATAAAAACTATAATCATCTACATGTAAAAGATATGAATCCAAATCACTGAATTTTTTCCTGAGCTAATGAATAATTCATGACAAAAATGAGGTATCCAGAAGTAAAAAATTCCAATAATTTTAGAACTCTAGGAAAGGACTAGGCAGAACTGTCAGGTCTTCCAAACAGAAATCTCCTCACCATCCAGAGAAAAACTAAAGTGTTAGTAAACTTTGAAATCTCAATTTACAGATATGGTATATAATCAAAATGTTCTCTAGAAGATAAAAAAAAAAAAATTCTATACAGTAAAACCAAAATAAAACTATATAGTAGCTAGCAAATAAAACTGGTGATGGTCCTGGACGCCAGCGGCAGCACACAAGGTGTGCGGGTGATGTAAAGTCTCCTACACACTTGAGCCTGGTCAGTCTAGCACATTTTCCACCCAGATTTTATATTGTTTTGTGACTTTTTCTTTGTAATACTTTGTAATAGACATGTAAGAAACCATGTCTATTATGATTCTATTTTTTTCCAAAGACGAAATTTGCTGGATACCAACAGATGGTGCCAAAAATTATTAACGATTTTGTTTCTAAATTTTTTTTAACATTTATCTATTTAGAAGTATAAAGGAAGAAAAATAAGCCATAATTTCTCCCTCTGTGAAATCTGAAGGGTAAGGACAGTTCTTACAGGCATGAAATAAAGAAGCAATGACACTGTACCTACATTCAACAACACAGTGCACACTTAAACATTTGTTAAGCAGACAGGTCCCATAGTACTCTTTCCACAATAAAAGAAATTAAAGAAAATATTAATTTACTTTAAAAAGTGCACACAATCTATTAGTTCACAGAGTTTTTCAGTCTTCTTATCCCACACTTCCACAAATGGGCTATTTTTCTTAGCAACATAAAGAGCCGTGTCTACCACCACTGCTATGATGTTGGAATCACAGAAAGATGCATAGGAAAATCTAGAGGGAAAGAAAAGAATGTCATTTAATTTTTTTTTTATTATTTTCAAATGTAATACAACTTCATATTAGCTCTTAATGCATATAAAGGATTAACACTATTTTGAAAAAGAAGCAATTATTTCATATTATCCCCTAACCATTCTGAACAGAATACTTTGATACTTCACCTACTTCTGGTTACTTCATATTTCTTCCTTGATAATAAAATTTAAATTTGCTTCCTATTTTATTTTCTATTTTATTAATTTCAGTTTTATCTGGTTATTTATAGAATATTATTTTATCTGAATATGTAAAGTATCTTGATGTCTAAGAAAATCATCATAATATCTGTAACTTTATAATACTGAAAAAAAATCCACATTGTCAAGAATGACTGGGATATTAAGGGTCACCCATTTACACTTAAAATCATAAGACCTTTAAATCCACCTTAGTGGCAGTCTTCAAATATTAAAATATATCTGCCTCAACACAAGCTAGTCAAGGTATGGGGGAAAAAAATCCACACCATCATCCAAATATTAGAATGCAAATTGTCATTTTTCTTTCCCCTTTGAAAATAAAGGAAAATGACAGACATTTTTAAACATCTACCTTCCAACCTAGTATATTTGGCATTTCACAAACAGATTGGCAACCAAAGGCCCCATCTGCATGGCAAACTCCAAGTTGTACTTCAAGGCTTAATTTAAATGTCAGCTCCTCTCAAATTCTTCCCTGACTTACTGAAACAGACCAGTCATTCCTTTTTCCATAACTGATGCATTAAATATAAAATATTAATCTATAATGATATTACAGATATTATTAAATATAAAATCATATTCATTAGTATGTCCTGACACTACCCTGTCTGTTTGCCATGGTATCTTCCTAATTGGAGAGAGATATTAGACAATGGGTGACAACTTCTGAGAAGTGTCTGTGATATTTCCAAGTGTCTGTGAAACTGGGTCCTAATCTCTTTCTGAAAATGAATATCTTTGAGAGCCTGATATTTATGGCCATTCTATCTAGTAAAGCACCTATATTCCAAATCTTAAAGGGAATTTAGGGGGCTAATTGATACCATGACCTCATAACATTCTATGTAAAATACAAGAATGCGGGGAGGGGGATGCTTTTCTTCTTATATCTTCAGGCCTGTTTAAGTTGGTTAAAAGTGGAAATTACAGAATAAGAATGTGCGTGTATGCTAAATTGCTTCAGTCATATCTGACTCTTTGCAACCTTACGAACTATAGCCCGCCTGGCTCCTCTGTCCATGGGATTCTCCAGGCAAGAATACTGGAGTGGGTTGCCACTTCCTTCTCCAGGGGATCTTCCCAACCCAGCAATCAAACCCGTGTCTCTTACATCTCCTACACTGGGAGGCAGGTCCTTTGCCACTACCGCCACCTGGGAAGCCCAAGTGAGAATACGTTTAACCAAATATTTACCACATGCTAGGAAACAAATCTCCGGGAAAAAAAAAAACAACAGAAAATCCTCATGCATGAGAACTTACCATATATAGCAGTGTATCTGAACTCTGACCACACTTTAGAATCACTTGAGAGTCAAACATAAATACAAACATGGGGGACCCACCCCAGTCTTAATTCATCTGCTTTAATTGCTTTGAGGCAGGTCTTGGGCATCAGATTATTTTTAGCTACCTAGTGGCTTCTAATGTGCAGCCAATTAAGCAGTATGTCTAGTGGTATTGAGAAAATTATTTTTAAAAGTACATTTATAAACTTTTGTGACAGCTATTATGAGGGGAAATAACAAATACAATGGAAGAAAAAAAATCTAAGGCACCTAATTGCCACAGTGGGATCACAGACAGCCACTCAGAAGTGACTCTTAGACTAAACAGACAAGAGGCATAGTAGTCATCCAGAAAAACAAAGAACCATATGTAAAGACTGGAGTGAAAGGGAGCATGCTGTCTTCAAAACTGAGACAAATTCATTTTGGCTAAGGCACAGAGGGTAAGGAGGTTGCAAAATATGAATCTACAGAGATGAGCAAGGACTAAATCATGAAAGTCTGGTAAGTCATCTCAAGGAACTTGGACTTCATGCAAAGGACATTGGAATATCACTGATCACTTCTCAGCAGGAGAGTGGCATCAGCTTGATTTGCATTTTAGAACAATCCCTCTGCCTGAATGTTGGGAATGGATTGAAGGGAAGACAATCAGAGGTTTGAGAACTCTCTGCTATTGTTAAAATGGCCAGGCCTTTGATGGTAGATGGCAGCTTGGCCCATGGTAGCAGCAAACAGTAAGAAGTATACATATTTGAGAGTCAAGAAGAGCATCAACTGGATAAAGAATTAGAAATAGAAGAATCAAGGATTTTTCCCAAGTTTCAGTCTTGGGCAATTAGATGGATGTTGAAAAACTAGGATATGCCCTGAGATAAAGATTTCTCACTTAAAGCTAATAATAACCATGATAATTATCTAACATTTATTGAGAGCTTACCAAGTGCTGGATCTCATATCAAGTTCCTTATATTACTTTTTATTCTTTAGTTTTTCAAGTATCTCTTTGAGACAGGGTACATTACCACCCTCAGGTTAGAGAGGACTGAAGATTTGAGAAGAGCTTGCCAAGTTCACATAACCAATACATGACAAAGCCAGATATGAACAATCTATGCTCTTATCCAAACCCTACACTGCTTCTCACTGAGGAATATGATGAATAAGAACCAACTGCAATGCTTTCATTAAAACACAATTTAAAAAACTGAAACAACAAATTGGAACAAGGTTTATATTTTATTTTATTCTGCTTGAAATTGGTATAACTTTTCTTTTGAGGAAATGTCTGCATAATTATCAACTCTAGAGAGGACTTAATTCCTAAGGTTCATTTCCTACAATCAATAGTTAAAATTATCCACAGGGAAAGTGTGCAAGATAAGTGGAGGAGAAGACCCTGAGCCGACCTCTTCTCACAGGCACACCATCACAACTATTTGAAAAACAATCATAGATTAAAAAAAGACTAGAACCTACCAGAAAAGATCTTCTACAACCAAAAATACAAAGAAGAAATCAAATTGAGAGAGGTAAAAGGGACTGGGCCATGATATAGTCCAATCCAATACCCCCAGGTAGGCGCTTCACAAATGGGAGAATATTTACAACTGCAGAAGCACTCCCAAAGGAGTGAGAAGTTCAAACCCCACTTTAAGCTCTCCAACCCAGAAGCCCTGCACCAGGAAGATGAGCCCCCAGGGCATTTCGTATTGAATGGCAGTGGGGCTTGCTTTCGGGAGTCCCAGAGGGCTGAGGAAAACAGAGAATTCACACTTAAAGGGCATACACCACATAGTCTGGACTAGAAGGCAGAAACTGGGTTAGGAGGCAACTGCAGCTCACCCAGGGGACACAGACACGGGCAGGCCAACACAAGCTTCAAGAAACCAGAGGCCACACAGCCAGATATTTCAGGAACCAGTCCCACCCACCAACAACATGCTCTGGGACTCCTTAGCCCTGAAACAAGAATCCAGGACTTGGTTCTGCTTTCCAGTAAGCCACACTAGCTCCATGACCTGGTTTTATCCATTGATGGGCAGGCAATAGCCCCTGGGTCTCCTGGACCCTGACTCCACCCACCAGTAACCCAGCAAAAGTCCAGGGCTCCCCAAAGTTCCACAATCAGATGCCTGATAACCCAGTACCACAAACCAGAGGTCATCTCAGCCTCCATACAAGGCAAGATTGAGCAACCAAATGGACCAGCCGACCAAGTTTAGCAGACTGCTCACATAGTCCGTCAGCTGCAACAGAAAGACCCTTGCAGCCCTCATGCGGGAACCTGTAGAGAATATGGCACTGGTGATGAGAGGGGAATACACTGCTGAGAACAAAAGGTGTCTCCTGCAAAAGGCCAGTTCTTCAAAGTCAGAAAACATAACCAACCTACCAGATAAGTTAATATAAAAAAGCAATTTAAGCAAAATTAAGTGACAGAGGAACATGTTTCAAATGAAGAAACAAGATAAAACTCTAGAAGAAGAGCTAAGTAAAGTTGAGTTAGGCAATCAACCTGATAAAGAGTTCAGAGTAGTGATCATAAAAATGATCAAAGAACTCAAGAGAATTGATGCACAGAGCAAGACATTAGAAGTTTTAACAAAGATTTATAAAATACAAACAACAACCAAACAGAGATAAAGAATATAAGTGAAATTTAAAATGTACTAGAAGAAATCAATAGTAGATTAAATGATACAGATGAATGAATCAATAACCTGGAAGAAACAGTCGTGGAAATCAATGATGCTTAACAGAAAAAAAAATAATAATGAAAGACATGAGGACAATTTAAGAGACTTCTGGGACAACATCAAGCCCAATAATATTCACTATAAAGTGAATAGGGGTCCAAGAAGAAGAAGAGAGACAGAAAGAAAGGAGCTGAGAGCATAATAGAAGTTATAACAGATGAAAAATTCCCTAACCTGGGAAAGGAAATATATAAATTCAGAAAGCAGAGTTCCATAGAGGATTAACTCAAAAACAAACATACCAAGACACAGTATTTATTTATTTAATTAAAATTATTTAACTAAAATAAAAAATAAAGATATAGAGATAATATTATAATAAAAGAGAAAAACAACAAATAATATACAAAGGAATTCCCATAATGTTATCAGCTTATTTTTCAGCAGAAACTCTGCAGGCCAGAAGGAAGTGGTATGGTATATTTAAAATGATGAAAGGGAAAAACTTAAAAACCAAGAATACTCTATCCAGCAAAGCTCTCATTCAGATTTGATGGAGAAATCAAAAACTTCACAGACAAGCAAAAGCTAAAAAAGTTCAGCACAACTAAACCAGCCTCACAAGAAATGTTAAAGTAACTCTTTAAGTGATAAAGGAAGGGCCACAAGAAAATTGAAAATTATAAATTGAAAAACTTCATCAGTAAGGGCAAACTGGTGCTAAAGATAGGAAAGCATCCACACACAGAGCTAGTAGTAAGGGTAAAAGACAAAAGTAGTAAATTCCTGTATATCCACAATAAGAAGGTAAGAGACATGCAAAGAAATTATATGTAAAATATGGTATCAAAAATCATAATTGTGAGGGGAGGAGAGTACAAATGCAAGGTTGATAAAATGTATTTGAAATTAAGAGATCAGCAACTTAAAACAGTTAAAGACTATGCCTGCTATGCAGGAGACCTGGGCTTGATCCCTGGGTCGGGAACATCCCGTGGAGAAGGGAATGGTTACCCACTCCAGTATTCTCGCCTGGAAAATTCAATGGTCAGAAGAGCCTAGCAGGCTACACCATGGGTTGAAAAGAGTCAGACACAACTGAGAGATTCTCACTTGTATTTTTTTCCATATATATTTCCACATGTAAAACTCACAGTAGTGACAAGCCAAAAGTCTATAATAGATACAAACAGAAAAAGGAATAAAGCACTAAAGATATTTATCAAAATACAAGAGAAAAGAACAAAAGAAGAAAGGAACAAAACGCACCTACAAAAACAAACTCAACACATTTAACAAAATGGCAAAAAGAACATACATATGAATAACTATTTTAAATGTAAATTGGACTAAATGCTTTAATCAAAGACAGAGTGGTAAAATGGATACAGAAACAAGATTTGTATATCTGCAGCCTACAAAGACTCAATTCAGATATAAAACTGACTGAAAGTTCAGGGACAGAAAAAGGTATTCCATGCAAATGGAAATTTAAGAAGAGCTGGGCAGCGATACTTATAACAGAAAAATAGATTTCAAAACAAAGACTTTTACAGGAAACAAAGAAGGACATTACATAATGATCAAGGGATCATTCAAAAAAGATATAACAATTGTTATATTCACCCAACATAGAAAAACCTAAATATATAAACCAAATATTAACAGAAATAAAGGGAGAAATCAACAGTAATACAGTAATAGTTGAGGACCTTAACACACTACTTACATCAATGGACAGATCATCCATACAGAAAATCAATAAGGAAATACTGGCCTTAAATAACAAATCATACCAGATGAATTTTACACATATATAAACTGAAGCACATTCTATTCAAAAGCATTTGAATGCACATTCTTTTCAAGTACACATGTAACATACTCTTGGATAGGTCACATGCTAGACCAAAAAATAAGCCTCAGTAAATTTAGAAAATTCAGTTCAGTCCAGTTCAGTTCAGTCACTCAGTCGTGTCTGACTCTTTGCAAACCCATGAACTTGAGCACACCAGGCTTTCCTGTTCATCACCAACTCCTGGAGCCTACCCAAACCCATGTCCACTGAGTCGATGATGCCATCCAGCCATCTCATCCTCTTCCATCCCCTTCTCCTCCTGCCCCCAATCCCTCCCAGCATCAGAGTCTTTTCCAATGAGTCAACTCTTCACATGAGGTGGCAAAATATTGGAGTTTCAGCTTCAATATCAGTCCTTCCAATGAACACCCAGGACTGATCTCCTTTAGAATGGACTGGTTGGAGCTCCTTGCAGTCCAAGGGACTCTCAAGAGTCTTCTCCAATACCACAGTTCAAAAGCATCAATTCTTCAGCACTCAGCTTTCTTTATAGTCCAACTCCCACATCCATACATGAGTACTGGAAAAACCATAGCCTTGACTAGACGGACCTTTGTTGGTAAAGTAATGTCACTGCTTTTTAATATGCTGGCTAGGTTGGTCATAACTTTCCTTCCAAGGAGTAAGCGTCTTTTAATTTCATGGCTGCAATCACCATCTGCAGTGATTTTGGAGACCCCAAAAATAAATTCTGACACCATTTCCACTGTTTCCCCATCTATTTCCCATGAAGTGATGGGACCAGATACCATGATCTTAGTTTTCTGAATGTTGAGCTTTAAGTCAATTTTTTCACTCTATATTTTCACTTTCATCAAGAGGCTTTTTAGTTCCTCTTCACTTTCTGCCATAAGGGTGGTGTCATCTGCATATCTGAGGTTATTGATATTTCTCCTGGCAATCTTGATTCTAGCTTGTTCTTCTTCCAGCCCAGAGTTTCTCATGATGTACTCTGCATATAAGTTAAATAAGATACTACACATAGAAAATCCTAAAGACACTGCCAGAAAACTAGTAGAGCTCATTAATGAATTCAATAAAATTGCAGGATACAGAAATCTGTTGCATTTCCATACACTAACAACAAACAATCAGAAAGAGAAATTAAGGAAACAATTCCATTAGCAACTGCATCAAAAAGAATAAAATAACAAGGAATAAACCTACCTGACCTGCCTCTTGAGAAAACTATATCAGGTCAGGAAGCAACAGTTAGAACTGGACATGGAACAACAGACTGGTTCCAAATAGGAAAAGGAGTACGTCAAGGCTGTATATTGTCACTCTGCTTATTTAACTTATATGCAGAGTACATCATGAGAAACGCTGGGCTGGAAGAAGCACAAGCTGGAATCAAGAATGCCAGGAGAAATATCAATAACCTCAGATATGCAGACGACACCACCCATATGGCAGAAAGTGAAGAAGAACTAAAGAGCCTCTTGATGACAGTGAAAGAGGAGAGTGAAAAAGTTGGCTTAAAGCTCAACATTCAGAAAACTAAGATCATGGCATCTGGTCCCATCACTTCATGGCAAATGGAAGGGGAAAAAATGGAAACAGTGACACATTTCACTTAGGCTCCAAAATCACTGCAGATGGTGATAGCAGCCATGAAATTAAAAGACGCTTACTCCTTGGAAGGAAAGTTATGACCAACCTAGTAGCATATTCAAAAGCAGAGACATTACTTTGCCAGCAAAGGTCCGGCTAGTCAAGGCTATGGTTTTTCCAGTGGTCATGTACAGATGTGAGAGTTGGACTGTGAAGAAAGCTGAGCACCAAAGAATTGATGCTTTTGAACTGTGGTATTGGAGAAGACTCTTGAGAGTCCCTTGGACTGCAAGGAGCTCCAACCAGTCCATTCTAAAGGAGATCAGTCCTGGGTGTTCATTGGAAGGACTGATGTTGAAGCTGAAACTCCAATACTTTGCCACCTTATGCGAAGAGTTGACTCATTGGAAAAGACTCTGATGCTGGGAGGGATTAGGGGCAGGAGGAGAAGGGGACGACATGGGGTGGCAAAGAGTCGGACATTTGGACATGACTGAGCGACTGAACTGAGGTGATAAAAGATCTGTACTCAGAAAACTCTAAGACTGATGAAAGAAACAAGAAGACAGAAACCAATGGAAAGATATACCATGTTCATGGACTGGAAGAATTAATAATGTCAAAATGACTATACTACCCAAAGGCAATCTATATATTCAGTGAAATCCCTACTAAAACACCAATGGAATTTTTCACAGAACATAAAATTTGTATGGAAACACAAAAGATTTAAATAGTCAAAAACAATCTTGAGAAAGAACGTAACTGGAGGAATCACAGGCTCTGACTTCAGATTAGATTACAAAGCTATGGTAATCAAAATAGTATGGAATTGGCACAAAAAAGACACACATATCAATGAAATACAAGAGACCAGAAATAAACCCACTCACTTATGTTCAATTAATCTACAACAAAGAAGGCAAGAATAAGAATGTACAATAGAGCAAGGACAGTCTCTTCAATAAATGGTACTGGGAGAAATAGACAGGTATATGGAAAAGAATGAAACATAGAAGAGTCTCTAACAACATATACAAAAATAAACTCAAAATAGATTAAAGACTCGAATGCAAGACTCGATATCATAAAACTCCCAGAAGGAAACATAGGTTGAACACTTAACATAAATTGTAGCAATAAATTTTGGGGGTCTGTCTCCTAAAGCAAAGAAAATAATAGCAAAAATAAATGGGAGGAGCTAAGTACACTTAAAAACTTTTGCACAGTGAAGGAAACCATCAACAAAATGAAGACAACCTACTGAATAGAAGACAATATTTGCAAATTATGTGACTGATAAGGTGTTAATATCCAAAATATACAAATAGCTCCTATAAATCAACATTAAAAATACAAAACAAAATTAATAAAAGGACAGAGACCCATAGGCATTTTTCCAAAGAAGACATACAGATGATCTATAGGCACATGAAAAGATGCTTACCATCAGTATCATCAGAGAAGCTCAAATTAAAACCACAGTGAAGTATCACCTAACACCTGTCAGAATGGCTATCATCAAAAAGACCACAAATAACAAGCATTGGCAAGAGTGTGGAGAAAAGGGAAACCTCGTGCACTGGTTGTGAAAATGGTGCAGCCACTAGGGAAATAAATTTAGATTCCTCAAAAAACTAAAAATAGAACTACCATATGACCCAAAAATTCCACTCCTGGGAATTTATCCAAAAATATATATATATATATATATATATTTGAAATGATATAAGCACTCTAATAATAAGCAAGATATGGAAGCAACCTAAGTGTCCACCATCAGATGAATGAAAAAAGAAGATATGGTATGTATAAATATACAAGAGAATAATACCCACCAATAAAATGATTGAAATTTTGCCATTTGCAACAACATGGATGAACTTAGAGGTTATTATGCTAAGTGAAATAAGTCAAAGAAAGACAAATACTATTTGATCTCACTTATATGTAGAATCTAAAAAATAAAACAAACTAGTGAATATAACAAAATTAAAACACACTCAAAGATACAGAGAACAAACTAGTGTTTACCAGTGCAGAGAGGAAAGAGGGGAGGGCCAAGATAATGTTAGAACATTAAGAAGTACAAATTACTATGTATAAAATAAGCTACAAGGATATACCATATAACACAGGGAATGTAGCCAATATTTTATAATAACTATAAATGGAATACAACCTTTGAAAATTTCAAATCCCTATGTTGTATAGCTTAAATTTATATAATAGTGTAAATCAACAATATCTCAATAAAAAAAGAAAGAACAAAGAAAATTATCCAAAATATATGTGTAAAATTCATATCTTTAGTAAAATAATGAGTTGATTGTCTTTCAAATTCCATGTTTAATTTGAAATGGAGATAATGAAAATGATAAAAATTTAAATTGATAAACACTACAAAATTACCATGGATTTTCATATTCTATCCCAAATGTGATTAGACTGGGTGATTTTTTTAACGTTCCTGTGCTTTCTAAGTTTCATAATGAATATTTACATTTACAACAGAAAAATAATGTATGCATTTTGAAAGATTTTTGTTGGAAATTACAGACAGTATTATTGACATGATTACAAAGAATATACAATAAAATGGTAAATTAGCTGCACAGAAAGGAATAACTCACCGCTGATTTGTCCTGGTCTCAATGAGTTTCTGAATGGTGAAATCATCAGAAAATGAGAAAACTTTTGTACCACATCCTCCCCACATAATGTTTTTTTCAGTTAAGTTCACAGATTCACTCAAACACATCAGTGGAGTGCTGACATTTCCTATGTTGAGTATCTTCAAAGGAGTGGCTCCTTTACACTTCGCCAAAAAGAGAAAACACATTCAGTAAATTGAGTATCTACAGAGTGAAACAGTGTAAAATTTGAGCTTCCTAAAAACTACTTTTCCTCTTAAATGGTTGCTGCTGCTAAGTCACTTCAGTCGTGTCCGACTCTGTGCAACCCTATAGACGGCAGCCCACCAGGCTCCCCTGTCCCTGGGATTCTCCAGGCAAGAACACTGGAGTGGGTTGCCATTTCCTTCTCCAATGCATGAAAGTGAAAAGTGAAAGTGAAGTCACTCAGCCGTGTCCAACTCTTAGCGACCCCATGGACTTCAGCCTACCAGGCTCCTCCGTCCATGGGATTTTCCAGGCAAGAGTACTGGAGTGGGGTGCCATTGCCTTCTCTGCTTAAATGGTTAGAGGTATAAAAATAAAAATCCAGGATAAATTTTTCAAATGGCTTATAAAAACAGGATTTAATTCAAATAGTATTCAATTATCTTTGTAACCAATCTCTTCGCTTCTCCATGCAAAATTTGTACAGCAGTAACCTAAAAATTCTACTATAATTATTTGTCTCTCATTAGATAATAAGCTTTTTTGCTAACAAAGAGTATGAATGGATAGGATGTTAAATGACTAGATGGAACCACAGATGAATGAAGGGTGGAGAAATCAATGCTTTAATGATAAATGTGAATCTTAAGAACAGAAAGTCAAATGATTTCTTCAAGATTAAAGAATAGGTTGATAGCAAGCCCAGACTTAAAACTTGTTTCCCTTATCTTTTCCACAATACAGTTATAAGAAATTATCTACTTCACTTATATAAAAATGGAATTATTTCCATCACTAAGACTATTATAAATCAGATCTCATTTATCAATTTTTCCTTGGTTCATTCATATACACAGTTAATCAGCAAGTACTTATAGAGAATCTATTGTGTACAAGACTTTCTGAAGCAATGAAAAGATAAAAAACAGAATACATGATCCTTGGTGTCAAGGAGTTTATAATCAGAAGGAGGGTGTTGATGAATAAACATGAAACAATTTAAATTTTGATGCAGAATGTGTTCAATATTTACCTTAACACTTTTATCTTCAAAAATCGCTAAGTTGCCATCAGCAGTTCCCACTAAAAGGAAAGTTTTTTGCTTGCTAAAAGAAAAAATGTCAAAATTGTTATAAAAAGAATGATTATATTGACCAAGATGGCTTCACATTCCCCCTAGCTTAACTAAACTTTAGACAGGTTTTTTTCCTGGTTGTTGGCCCTGACCTCCCTTTCCTTACAGCATTCACTTGAGAAAACATAAATTATAACTTCTTTCTTGGCCCATTTAAAATGCAGATCTTCTCCTAGACCCTTGCAAGTTTTATAATCTAAGAATGACTTTCTCAAAGATTTGGGAGCCGTCTCTGAAATGTCATCAGGAAGGATGATGTGCCTTCTCTTAGTCTTTGTAAGACAGTAGGAGCTCAATTTCAATAAGCAATGATCAGCAAACACAGATGGCCTAATCACATTGACCCTCCTCCTCCCCCAAAGTCCTTCAGCACTTTTCCACTAGCTCGTTAAAGGGTTTAAAAACTCCCCCATCTTTTATTTCAGCAGAGCTGAGTTCAATTCCTCTCCCCTATTGCAATTATCTTAAATATGAAATCTTCCTTGCCTATTTGACTTCCTCTGATGAAATTTTTGACAGTATCCAACAATAATTTTTGGATCATTGCCAATGGAGTTTATAATTCAGCTACCAAAACTTGGACTTCACATTTTTCTAATACTTATTTATTTTCTGGTACTGACTGAAGGATATGACATATAATCTAAATGCCTCATGGAAATCATACCGCCCCAAATATTACAGCAACTAATCTATCACTCATATCTGAAATTCTCTCATTTCAATAACGATAATGTTTAAGCCATTTTCACCTATTAACAACTTATGAATTCATTTACTGAAGTTTTTGTTTTTGTTATTTTTTTCAATCTGGTAGTTAAGTGCTATGCTTTAGAGGCATATAACAGATTATCGATATACATGCATTCAGACAAAGAATAAGAACTCTTTTTGGTAGAAGCCCTACGAAAGTAAATTGCTGTCATGAGTTGTAAAGCGTTAGAGCCATAGTTGAGGTCTTGTAGGCCCCCCCCCCCCCCGCCGCCACACACACACACACACACACACACACACACACACACACACGGAGAACTGACTCCGCCAGCCCTAGGGGCTCTGCGGGATCAGAGGCCATGCACCCACATCCGGGTGCTGGGCTGACAAGCACATCCTGGCCAGCAGGCACCCAGCCCTCCTCCCCAGCGTCTCCTGAGGCCGCAGCCCCGACTCTTCCCGCCTCCCTCAGGTACTTCCTCCAGCCTGCAGCCCTCTCCCCACTCTGCTGACAGGCGCCCTTGACTGACCTATTTTTAAACTGCTTCAGCCTGATCTGTATATGGGAAAACACCAATATCTTTGAGGCCTCCTATAATTGCCTTTAATACATGCAACCAATGGGAAAATGTTAAAAATTTGCATGTGCTGATACTGTAACAATTTTGCACATAATTAAGTCAACTAAAAGACAGGTAATGCTCCTTCAAGGTCAAATTCACTGTCTTACCTTTGCTTGGAAAAGGAATTGCAATACAAGCAAGTAACAGAATCAGTCATCTTTTCAAGGGTATGCCTCTTTCTCCCATCTTCAGTATTAATAACGAGGAGCGTGCCAGACTGTGTTCCAGACACAATCCAACTTTCCTTTTCAACAGGAAGATACACCAAGGCAAGGCACAGAATTCTACTATCAGTAACTTCCTAGTAAGAAAAGAAAACACACTCTAAAGGACTTTGGTCTACCGTAAGTGGCTAGAATTTGTACAGAATTATGTAATTCACATATTTAACTTTTTATCTTCTTGCTTTTAATTTTAAAAACAGTGACGATTTTATTTAACTTGCAACAATAAATGAGTTAACTGGCAAAGGAAAAAAAAAAAGGTCTGTCTAGAATGTACCTGAAACTAAAATTTAAAAACTGAAAATTATTTTCAGTATCATTTCTCACTCAAAATAACACAAGAACACTGTTCAACCTTAAGAATAATATTTAGGCATAACACATTTCAAAGCAACTATCAAAATATTAAATTTTTTAAGTCTAGAAATTTACCTTATATTTCCCAATACAATTAGTGACCCATCTTGTAAAAGCCAAGCCCAGATCTCCTCTATCAGCCACCCTCAGGTGCTCTGAGTGTTGGCTACTAAGAGCTCAAAGCTGCACCCTTCATTACCTTCAGCCCACAGGGAGCTGGCTTGTTCAGAAGTGGCTGGGAGATTACCCCACTCCTACCATTGGGCAAATTGTGGCTAATGACTGACTGATAAGTGGGACTGACATACCAGACCACTTGCCTGGTGAAAGAATTAATCTGTGCTGTTATCACATTCCAGAGTTTCTTGTGGGTGATGACTGAAAGTTGGAGGGCTACATACAGTACATGGTGTCGAAAGATTGAGCATGAATGCACATACACAAAGCTTGAAGCTAGACTTCCTCAGAAACTACATTTTGCTGAGCTTCTTTCCTTGACCTATGTGGCTTCCCATATCTTCTTTAAAGTTTCTCTCTCCTTGTGCGCTCTGCTTAGTCATTCAGTCATGTCTGGCTGTTTGAAACCCCAGGCTCCTCTGTCCACGGGGATTCTCCAGGCAAGAATACTGGAGTGGGTTACCATGCCCTCCTCCAGGGGATCTTCCCAACCCAGGGATCAAGCCCAGGTCTCCTGCATTGCAGGCAGATTCTTTGCCAGCTGAGCTACCAGGGAAGCCCTCTCTTTCCTTAAATCACTCATATAAAATCCTGTTTCAGGCTCTGTTTCTAGGGATCCTGACCTAAGACATACATTGTGGGTTTTTTTTTTTTTTTTTTTTTTTACATTGTGGTTTTAAAACAAAATACATACCACTTAATTTCTTGTGAATGCACTTGTTCTAACATGAAGCTAATTTAATACAAGTCTATATTAGCCCTTATTTAATTTCTTCCTAAGTAACTTTTTTTTAAAAGAACCAGTTGAGTTGCTGCAGTTCCACTTGAAAGTCATGGTTAGTGTCAAGAACCTCTCAGACCTCTTTCTTGGCTAGGCCCCAGACAATCACTTTCCACCCAGCAGTCGGACACAGATAGCTCTGTCACTGTGTCCCAAACCAAACACCGTGCCCACAAGCCCTTCCCTGGCCCTGGCCCCAGCCAGATACTTCACATCTATGCACTGAATGCTCCCAAGTAACTTTTTAATTGGCACAAGCTTTAAAATAGTTCACAAAGTGAGTTTTCTAGAATATCACTAATTTAAAGAGCATTTGGATTTACCTCAGAAGTGTATCTTTCTGTATTTAAGTCAAGAAACGAGAGCTGTCCTTTGTCAGTGTGTCCACAGCCCAGCCAAATCCTCACATTCTTGCTGTTATGATTCGTAGCAACCATGCATTCAACAGTAAAGCTTTTAGGTATTGATATACGTCTCATCAGACAGATTAACTCAGCTGAATTCAAAATGTCAAAGACCTGAGAAGTTTAAAAAACAACACACATCAAGTTAACACATGTCTGTTTGAAAGATTATGATGGTAGTTTAGTCGCTAAGTCATGTCAGAGTCTTTGAGACCTTATGGACTATAGCCCACTATGCTCCTCTGTCCGTGGGATTTCCCAGGCAACATTACTAGAATGGGTTGCCATTTCCTTCTCCAGGGGATCTTCCTGACCCAGGGATCAACCCTGCATTTCCAGCTTGGCAGGTGGATTCTTTACCACCAAGACATCTGGGAAACACCTTGAAAGATCATATCATTATGTATAATGTTACAGTTAAATGTTACAGTTTCATCAAGAAAAATCTAAATTTGTTATTTATACTGTGATCCACCCAGAGCAACAAGATTAACAAACTAGAGATAAAATTACATTAAAACAATACTTATTTTTAAACTGCATGGTATACACACTTTATTATGTAGGGTGTGTTTTGTAACTGAATTCTTTGAAAAGAAATCCCCAAAGTACCAAATTAACAGAAAGTTACCAGAATCAGGAGCTATTCTTCATTCAGTTTTATACCGCAGAAACACATCATGTTAAAGACAAATATTTGAACCAACAAGAGACTAGAGCTTCTACCAGTTGAAGGGAAATGAAATTTTGATCTTTGGGAACAAGCTTCCCTGGTAGCTCAACTGGTAATGAATTCACCTGCATTGCAAGAGACCCCCAGTTCAACTCCTCAGTTGAGAAGATCACCTGGAGAAGGGATAGGCTACCCACTCCAGTACTCTTGTCTGGAGAATTCCCGTGGACAGAGGAATCTGGCGGGCTACAGTCTATGGTGTCACAAAGAGTCAGACACAACTGAGTGACTAAGCACAGCATGGCAACAAACTCACAAATCACCTCCAGATTCTGTTTCTGTTTTTCCTTCAAGCACTAAAGAACTAGAGAGATGGCATAAAGCCAATGTAAGGAAACAACCAGGAGTCAGGAAAATGGAATTAGAGTCTCGTGTCACAGCCACCTGCCTGCCATGCAGGAGACTCCAAGAAAGCTCCTATTCACCCAGTGCCTCATCTCACAAAGGTATGAGTTCATCTATCTTGCCTAGCACACATGGTATTTTAAACAGGTATGAGAAAGTTTTTGAATACTGTCATATGCTACGAGAAAAAAACCCTCAAGGTGATAGGTAAGCTATAAAATACAAGTGAAATATAAGTAAAAATTTAAAAAAGAAAAAGTAAAACAATAATTAAGCTTTGGAGAATATCACCAAGATATTTTTTTTTAAGTCTGTGTGATTAATACTGGTAGCAACCAAAATTAAAAAGTAAGACAAGTAGTCAACATGATTATAGGTTGTCTGATAAAGGTAGTGTACATGTCCTCAGCTATTTCTCAGTAAGAAACTGAACAAAAATTTTTCAATTAATTGTTGTACAAAATTGAGAGTCCAAAATATAAAAACACCTCTTATTTTGATATATTAAATGTTTTATTTAAAACATAGTAAGAGGGCCTTCTCTGGCAGGCCAGTGGTCAAGACTTCCACTACAGGGGGCGAGGGTTTGATATGGTCAGGAAACTAATATCCTGCATGCCATGCAGTGTGACCAAGAAATAAAATCAAAATAAAATTTAAAAAACTATAAGAGTTCTATTTCCAATAATATGATAGAAAAGGTTATTTGGGCAAGAAATTCAGACTTAAATTGAAGAAAGTAGGGAAAACCACTAGACCATTCAGGTATGACCTAAATCAAATCCCTTATGATTATACAGTGGAAGTGAGAAATAGATTTAAGGGCCTAGATCTGATAGATAGAGTGCCTGATGAACTATGGAATGAGGTTCGCAACATTGTATGGGAGACAGAGATCAAGACCATCCCCATGGAAAAGAAATGCAAAAAAGCAAAATGGCTGTCTGGGGAGGCCTTACAAATAGCTGTGAAAAGAAGAGAAGCGAAAAGCAAAGGAGTAAAGGAAAGATATAAACATCTGAATGCAGAGTTCCAAAGAATAGCAAGAAGAGATAAGAAAGCCTTCTTCAGCAATCAATGCAAAGAAATAGAGGAAAACAACAGAATGGGAAAGACTAGGGATCTCTTCAAGAGATACCAAAGGAACATTAAATGCAAAGATGGGCTCAATAAAGGACAGAAATGGTATGGACCTAACAGAAGCAGAAGATATTAAGAAGAGATGGCAAGAATACACAGAAGAACTGTACAAAAAAGACCTTCACAACCCAGATAATCACGATGGTGTGATCACTGACCTAGAGTCAGACATCCTGGAATGTGAAGTCAAGTGGGCCTTAGAAAGCATCACTACGAACAAAGCTAGTGGAGGTGATAGAATTCCAGTTGAGTTATTCCAAATCCTGAAAGATGATGCTGTGAAAGTGCTGCACTCAATATGCCAACAAATTTGGAAAACTCAGCAGTGGCCACAGGACTGGAAAAGGCCAGTTTTCATTCCACTCCCAAAGAAAGGCAACGCCAAAGAATGCTCAAACTACTGCACAATTGCACTCATCTCACATGCTAGTAAAGTAATGCTCAAAATTCTCCAAGCCAGGCTTGAGCAATATGTGAACCGTGGACTTCCTGATGTTCAAGCGGTTTTAGAAAAGGCAGAGACACCAGAGATCAAATTGCCAACATCTGCTGGATCATGGAAAAAGCAAGAGAGTTCCAGAAAAGCATCTATTTCTGCTTTATTGACTATGCCAAAGCCTTTGACTGTGTGGATCACAATAAACTGTGGAAAATTCTGAAAGAGATGGGAATACCAGACCACCTGATCTGCCTCTTGAGAAATTTGTATGCAGGTCAGTAAGCAACAGTTAGAACTGGACATGGAACAACAGACTGGTTCCAAATAGGAAAAGGAGTACGTCAAGGCTGTATATTGTCACCCTGCTTAGTTAACTTATATGCAGAGTACATCATGAGAGACGCTGGTCTGGAAGAAACACAAGCTGGAATCAAGATTGCCGGGAGAAATATCAATAACCTCAGATATGCAGATGACACACCCTTATGGCAGAAAGTGAAGAGGAACTAAAAAGCCTCTTGATGAAAGTGAAAGTGGAGAGTGAAAAAGTTGGCTTAAAGCTCAACATTCAGAAAATGAAGACCATGGCATCCGGTCCCATCACTTCATGGGAAATAGATGGGGAAACAGTGGAAACAGTGTCAGACTTTATTTTTCTGGACTCCAAAATCACTATAGAAGGTGACTCTGGCCATGAAATTAAAAGACGCTTACTCCTTGGAAGGAAAGTTATGACCAACCTAGATAGCACATTCAAAAGCAGAGATATTACTTTGCCAACAAAGGTTTGTCTAGTCAAGGCTATGGTTTTTCCTGTGGTCATATATGGATGTGAGAGTTGGACTGTGAAGAAGGCTGAGCGCCGAAGAATTGATGCTTTTGAACTGTGGTGTTGGAGAAGACTCTTGAGAGTCCCTTGGACTGCAAGGAGATCCAACCAGTCCATTCTGCAGGAGATCAGCCCTGGGATTTCTTTGGAAGGACTGATGCTAAAGCTGAAACTCCAGTACTTTGGCCACCTCATGCGAAGAGTTGACTCATTGGAAAAGACTCTGATGCTGGGAGGGATTGGGGGCAAGAGGAGAAGGGGACGACAGAGGATGGGATGGCTGGATGGCATCACTGACTCGATGGACGTGAGTCTCGGTGAACTTCGGGAGTTGGTGATGGACAGGGGGGCCTGGCGTGCTGCGATTCATGGGGTCGCAGAGTCGGACACGACTGAGTGACTGATCTGATCTGATCTGATCCATATAACTACAATTTAAAATGCTGAAGAAATTATTTTTTTAACCTCTTAAAAACATTAGGTGCGGGGAGCCGGTGAGGCATTCCACTCGTGACAAAGGTTATGAGGAAGGAGGCTCGGCATACGCAAAGGCGGGATCGAGCCTCAGGAGTCCCCCCGGATATTCTTGAGCATTTTCCCCCAAAAAACCAGAGTCTGCCTACTTTATTGCTTTGTGCTCTCACCTCTGACTTTACTGGGGGCTGTCCCCTACCACCGTCTCTCTCTCTCTCTGTGTCAAAGAGTTAACTTACAGCTCCAATTAATAAAGTTCCTGGGCAATTAGGAGTATTTAAATCCAAACCCCTCTGATGGCTCTCTAACTCGCCTGACAAGTTTACCCGGACTTCTGCAGCTATGCATACGATTGTTTACAGTCTCCCAGGAGAGGCATGGGAAGCTTAAGATATTCAAATAGCTTAGAGCCTCTCAGAGAGTTAAAAACTGTCAGAATAAACTAGTAAAGGATTTCATTGATGAGTCAATGCTTGTTGCCAAGTTTTCACATCCCCTGAATTGTATCCTTGAATATGTATCAATTAATAGTGGGTATGTAGAAAAAATAAGTAGTGGCCTTGGTGTTAGTAACTTTAGACCCTTAAGGTAATAAATTCTTTCTTTGTTGTAAACCCATTACACATCCGCCCTATAGGAATGCAACTTTATCTTTGGAAGATGGTGCCAAACCTTGAAATAATTACTCTTAGAGAAAGTAAGTCTTTGTTGATAAGTCCTTGTCAAGAGTCATAAAATGTTAGTAGGCCTTCTGGCCAGAAGATGATGTAAATCACCTAAACCATTTGTATACGATACATTTGCAGGAAAGAAACCTTGGTTTTTGATAAGAACCAAAGACTGCTGACTTTGCATCCCCTATTATCCTCTATGTGTAACTTAGGGTATAAAAGCCCCTGTTAAAAATAAAGCTACGGGCCTTGTTTACCAGCGCTTGGTCTCCCCATGTCATTCTTCCCTTTAACTTCCAGCTGAGTCTCCATCTGGAGCGCGGAACCCACCACGCTGACTAATCATGCCTGGGCTTCTAAGACCCACTCGAGAAGGTGTCTAGGGTGAGGCACCTTCCGCTATTCGAGAGGGCGCCTGCGGCCTACGTCAGTGGTGCAAACTTCTTGTCTTGAAGTTTTATTGGTCTCCCGCGTAAACCAAGCTACTCAGCTTCTTTTCTCCACTGAATTTTCCTACTGAGCTATCCTCATTCTATTGTTCTCTATATCTCTAATTAGCATGTAAATAGTCGCCTAGGCCGTCTCTCCTTCGAATACCCTGGATCAGCTGGGGCTGGTCCCCAGCAATTAGGGATCTGACCACACTATACAGAATTATCAGGCCAAAATATTAATGAAAGGCAGAATCCAGAGAGATCAGATAAGCCCCAAAGCCTGATTTTCCCTTAAGGCACTGATCTAATGTAGTAAAACTGATTTGTGGTTTTGAATTCCTTGTGGGGCTGGTGGGAAAGAGTTAAATCTAGGGATGCCCAAAGTGGAGAATGTAGTAACAGGATAAAACTGGGATCCCAAAAGGCCACATATTCAGAATAAATGAAAATTAGAAATAAAGCCATGCTCCACTCCCGCTGGTCTATAAGGAAAGTAGCCTTGGGACTTTACAGACACAGGGTGAAAGAGCAAAAGAACCCCGAAAAACTGTTATTCATAAGCTTGCTCAAGATTTGCAAATAAGATTCCCATCACCTAGGTGGTTCAAAAACATCTCAAGCCAGGAACTGAGTTTAAAGCAATTTATAGCAAAAAATATCCAATAAAAGATGTGCAAGACCTGTATGCAGAATTGTAAAATTTTATTGAAAGACACTTAAGACCTAAACAGAGAGACAACCCACATTCAAGAATACAGTGAATTAATATATCATAAGGCTATTGCCTATAGATTCAGTGCAAGTCTAATCCAAAGCACAATAGAATTTTCCAAAAAAGTTAACAAAGTGATTTAAAAACTTTTTTGGAAAAACTAGACTAAAGAACAGCTAAGTCATTCCTAAAGGATAACAGTTGCGGGGTGGAGGGGAAGACTATTAAAGCTTCAGAATTAAGACAGGACTGTACTGGAGGAAAAACAGGTAAATTGACCAATGGAAGAGAGTATGTGTGTGTGTGTATCTTTGAGAGTATATCAAAGAGTGCAAAGGGGAAAAAAAAAATCAATGGAAGACAAAGAAAGAAACAATTTCATAGAAGAAACTGGAAAATAGGTTATCCAAATGGAAAAAAGAAAATTGGATATAGATAAAAATACAATTCCTGATGAATTAAGAACTTTATCAAAAGCAAAACTTTTAAACTTTATGAAGAAACCATAGGTAAATATTTTTGTGGCTCTGGGAGAGATAAGGGCCTTTTAAAACAAGATTCTAAAACTAATAGCTAAAAAAGTAAGTACTGTTAAGTTTATCTCTATTAAAATTAAGCAATTCTGTTAAGCAAAAGGCACTCAGTAGGAAATAAAAATGCGAACCATGAATTGGGAAAATAAATTTGCAACATACGTAACCAACTAAGTTTTAGTATACAATGTAGAAAAGAAAGAAGCTGTTTTTAAATTTCATTTTTATGCAAATAACCTAATAGAAAAATGGGCAAAACAATGAACAAGCATTTTCCAGAAGAGAAAACATATATATTACCAATGAATATATAAAGAAATGCTCATCCTTATTAGTAATTAAGAAAATGTAAGCCAATGTACAAAACTGAATCCATTTCAAAAATATTAAAAAGTCAGATAGTACAATATTTGAGGAGAATATATTTTAAAAAACAGCTACAATAATATACAGGTGATGGAACTGTTAAGCTGGTACAATTTCTTCAGAAAATGACTTAGACGTTCCCATATTCCATGATTCTGCAATTCAACTCCTAGATATATAACATAAAGCAATTCTTATGCAATTTGCACTAGGAGATGTACAACCATGTTCATAACAGTACTGATAATAGCATAAAACTAGAAAGAATACCCACTGATATGGTCATGGGTAAATACATCGTTGTGCATTCAAACAATGTAATGGAGTAGCCGGGAAAGGAATCAACAGCTATGTTCAACATGGATGAAGATCACAAAACAATGTTGGGATAAAAACTGAAAAATCTCAGAACAGCATGTGACTGATTCCATTTTAAATAAATTATGAATACAGGAATATTAAACTGGGTAGTGAAACCTTAAAGAGGAAATAAAAATGATTATCATGAAAGTTAGGAGAGTGGCTGCATTGATAGGGAAAGAGAGTGATGCAATCAGAAAGAGGCATCGGTGCGTTTCTGGGATGTCTGCCCTTGGTTTTGTGCCCAGGGTGGTGAGAGGATGTAAGAGTTTGCTTTTAAAACTGCTTTAAACTGTGAGTGTATTTATATGTTTAAGTGTGTGTGTATATATATATATATATTTTTTTTTTTATAAATAGGTAAATATTTTATGTTCTGCACAAAATACTGATAAATTTTAATGATATGAATACCTGGGCAGAAGTGGGTCTTTCTTGAGGATTTTCTTTCAAACATTTTTTAATTAACTTCTCAACCATAGGCCATGGGGCACAACCATATTCTTTAACTGGATCTAAAACATTAAAAAACATATCACACTAAAACACTGAACAAATCAGAAAGATTATATTTCTTCTCAATGTGTATGAGAGGTCCAGACACTGCAAAGGAAACATTGATCTCTATAATCCCACATTTATTATGAACTGCTTATCACTCTTCAAGCTAATTTTGTTAATTATCTCCACTAGAAACATCAAAAAAGAGTCCTTGATTTTTACAGTATAAAAAGAGACACAAATACCAATTGAATAAAAATAGATTTTCATTTCATACCTTCATTTCAAATAGATTTTGAAAACACTTTTGTTCGTATATTAGACTTTTTTGCAAATACTTTTATTTTAATATTCACAGTAGACAAGCATTCAGTCCTCATATGCCCACAGTCAGTTTTGGAACATTTGTTTTTAAGTATGCCATTTTTCTGGTCGGTGTAGAATAGAGACCTGAAAACTTTTCCTGGAAAGCTAATTGATAAAATGAGGGAGATGACCCAGATTGTGCATGAAGTATTTAGTCAAATAATAATTGATTTCCTTCTGTTGGGAATCTTTAAAGGTCCCCAAAAGGAGATAGTTATCTTCCCTGTAGCTGGAACACAGTGTACGCTCAGAATTTTAAGTGAAAAGCAGAAAATATGACAAACAACTAAATATATTTAAAAGAATATTTCAGAATGCAAACTGAAGTAACAGTTAAGGAATGAAAGAAAAAAGTCCTAGAATTTCTTTAAAGCATGAGTAAAAGTGAAGTCACTCAGTCGTGTCCGACTCTTTGCGACCCCATGGACTCTAGCCCACAAGGCTCCTCCATCCAAGGAATTTTCTAGGCAAGAGTACTGGAGTGGGTTGCCATTTCCTTCTCCAGGGGATCTTCCCAATTCGAGGATCGAACCTGTGTCTCCCGCATTGAGGGCAGACACTTTACCGTCTGAGCCACCAGGGAACCCCTTAAAGCATGAGGTGACCATTCAAAATAGATCTGATCTCATTAAGCACTCATTTACTAATTCTTGCTAATATTTACTACTAAAAATTATTATAGTAAATAATTTGTTTTCATTCCTGGATAGAAATTACTTCACTCAAGAAAATGAAAATACTCCAAGCTAATGGACACTTAGTAACTCTTTATGAGAAGAAAAGTCACTGTACCTGAACTTCTAATAGTATTTCCTTTCCTGAGTATTCTTCTAAATATAATACCTAATATATCAATATTTAGAATACTAAGAAGAAACCCTGTATCTTCTATGTTTCTCATATGATTTATATTAACATCACAGAATTTAAGACTATTCATGCATTAAACAAAAAAATTATCAGTTGTAAAATGAATTAGTATATAAATAAAATTAAATAACTTAGAAATGAAGCTGCTACATTAAAATATAATAATCTTTATTGTAGACAAAACTTACCGGGTAATTTCCCTTGTATTGCCAATTCATCAAACTCATTTGGAAACTTCAAACCCTCTGCTATTCTACCTCCAGTTGTCAAAATGTCATAAAGTAGCAAACCAAATGAATAAACATCAGCTTGTTGGTTATAAATAACATTTCCTCTAGCAACTTCAGGTGCACGAAAACCTGAAAGGAAACAGACATATTAATAAATATACTCAAACCCAGGGCTTATACACCCAAAGAAGTATATATTTAGGCCTGTATGCTGATGAACAGGAGATGAGTCTAAACAGGCCATATCATCTCTAAATGGAGATATCTTAAGTCAGTTAAGAGCCATGTCCCAAGACATTTCACCCATGCTCAATTTTGAAGAATAATAAGGATAAACATGCAATAATAAATTATTTAGTAATGTTTCACAATTAAATAAAGCCTAAAAGGGGGAAAAACTACATCCTTCTTAATAATAACTATTC
Source organism: Bos taurus (assembly GCF_002263795.3). Classification (NCBI taxonomy): domain Eukaryota; kingdom Metazoa; phylum Chordata; class Mammalia; order Artiodactyla; family Bovidae; genus Bos; species Bos taurus. The sequence continues at coordinate 40,490,315 of NC_037332.1, forward strand.
TCAGGGTAGTATTTCAAACAGAAGAGGAGACAGGAGGCAGATTTGCAGATTTTTTTATACCAAGTCACTTTAACCTGGCTAAAATGTTAATGGACTTATTATTTCAAGAACGTGTGACTCTACTGCTTCAACTCAGTTGAAAACTAAAAAGAAAACCACAACTAAAATGAATAAAAGCCCTCTATCTCAAATGAAGGTTCATGCCTGAAATTCTTTTATAAGGAAATAAAACCTTTCATCTCACAATAAAGATAAATCATTTTAATCACTTGAGAAAAAGAGAGTAATTTCAACATTACCTATAACAATAAAAATATTAACAATCTAAAGAAATCCAACTATAATGAAAATAAGTTAAATACTGTACACAATGCAGTAGCTTAAAATAATTTTTAAGATGTTATAATGTAAATGAAAAAAATGTATAATATAATTCTGAATAGATAAAATTATCACCTGAATTAATTTGCTTAGCTGTGATAATGGTACGGCTATTATGCAAGCAAACACCCTTACACTAAGAAAATACTAAGAAAATACATGCAAATACATTTCAGGATGACACAGCATGATATCTTCAACTCAATTTCAAAGACTCAAACAGAAAAGAAAGAGAACAACAATGTGGCAAAAAGTTAATAATAAAATTATGTGAAGGGAATATAGGAATATATTATACTATTCTTTCAACTTTTTCATAGGCTGAAACATTTTCAAAATAAACAGTTAATGGGAATATGCAAAATTAAAACTACAAATAAATATATCCAAATGTAATAACAATTATTTCCAAGTATAGAAATTATGAGTAGCTTTTATTTTCCTTTATAAGTTCAAATTTTCCACAATGAACATATATGATTGCTATGGTAAATATATAGCCAGAAAAATATAACAAAGTATGAATTCATATCCTTCAAGAAGTAAACGACTGAATTGAGACACTGTTTTTAACAATACTTCTCAGCGAAAGACAAAGCTCATCAACGCTTCAACAAGCTAGGAGTCAAAAGGATGGAGACAACAAATTTGAGCATGATAACCTTTACTGAACTAACTGTAAACATTCTCTCATGAACATTTTGCCGCATTTATTCCTCTTCTCTTTCTCTGTTACCATTTCCACACATTTGTATCTGTGTGTGTGTCTTCTTCCTTCTCTGTCACTCCCTCTCACTCTTTTTCATTCTCTCCTTGTCTTTGTGGATGTACATAAAATATTTGACATTATATTAAGTTGAAGATAAAATATTTCAAACCTAAGTACAATATGTAGCCTTAAGATAAGGATACATGGGGATCTTTAGGCAAGAATATTGGAGTAGGTTGCCATTTCTTTCTCCAGTGGACCACGTTTTGTTAGAACTCTTTTCTATGACCCATCCATTTTGGGTGGCCCTGCATGGCATGGTTCATGGCTTCACTGAACTCATGCAAGCCACTTTGTCATGACAAGGCTGTGATCCATGAAGGGGATCTTAAGAATCCTTTGGACTACAAAGAGATCAAATCAGTCAATCCTAAAGGAATCAACCCTGAATATTCATTGGAAGGACTGTTGCTGAAGTTGAAGCTCCAACACTTTGGCCACCTGATACAAAGAGCTACTCATTGGAAAAGACCCTTATGCTGGGAGAAATTGAAGGGAATAGGAGAAGGGCATGGCAGAGGATGAGATGGTAAAATAGCATAACTGACTCACTGAACATGAATTTGAGCAAACTCCAGGAGACAGTGGAGGACATAGGAGTTTGCTGCTGCATCACTTCAGTCGTGACTGACTCTGTGTGACCCCATAGATGGCAGCCCACCAGGCTCCCGCATCCCTGGGATTCTCCAGGCAAGAACACTGGAGTGGGTTGCCATTTCATTCTCCAGTGCATGAAAGTGAAAAGTGAAAGTGAAGTTGCTCAGTCGTGTCCAACTCTTAGCAACCCCATGGACTGCAGCCTACCAGGCTCCTCCACCCATGGGATTTTCCAGGCAAGAGTACTAGAGTGGGGTGCCGTAGGAGTTTGGCATGCTACAATTCACAGGATCACTAAGAGTCAGACATGACTTAACAACTGAACAACAGGATAAGGACATTTTCTAACATAGCTATAATATAATTCTCACACCTGAGTGAAAGAATTATATAAGTAGTTAAGATAGTTCTAAAATAGATCCCTAATAAACTGTACCTATGACATAATGTATATATATCACAACAGTTTCTAATTTGTATCACTATAGCATTTTACACACACCTTCCTGAATAGGCAGATGAGAACTTTCCATTTTACAAAGAACATAATCATCACGAAAGTGTTAGATGTTTTCCTAAGGACACACAGAAAATAAATGGTAAAGTTAAGACTACTTAAAAATTGTGGTTGGGTGTCACAGCAGGCTGGAGGTCAGCCCTACTCACCAGCATGCCTCAACACCAGCTGCAGTTCTACACAACTGGAGGGTGTATACAGCCCACACAGAGGATACTCTTTGAGCACCTGCCTCTGGGGGCCATGTGGGACTGTACTTCTGATTCACAGAGTATATCTCCTTAATAAACCTACTCCTTCAATAATAGGAGAGATCACAGACTTACTCAATACATACAAACAAACGCAGAAAATGAGGCAAATGAGAAGACAGAGGAAACCGTTCCAGCTGAAACAACAAAACAAAACTTCAGAAAAATAAAAACAGTGATAAGAAATACTCTTCATGAAGCATTCAAAGTAATGGTCATAAAGATGCTCAATGAACTTGAGAGAATAATGAAGGAACACAGTGAGAAACTGAACAAGGAAAAAACATAAAAATTCTAAAACTGAGTTTATAACTGAACTGAAAAATCACTAACGGGGCTCAATAACAGATTAGATGAGGTAGAAGAATAAGTCGGTGATCATTCTAAGATGATGGAAGACAGAGCAATGGAACTCATCCAGATAGAGAAGTAAAATAAAAATACTGTTTTACATGGACATACATTAAAGTACGTTTGTGACAGCATCACCCAGAATAACATCTGCATTATAGAGTTTTCAGAGGGAGAGGAGAGAAAATGGCAGAAAAGTTATTTCAAGGAATAGTGGTAACAGTCTATAACAAATATAAACAAAGACATCACTTTGCCAACAAGTCAAATCTATGGTCTTTCCAGCAGTCACGTACAGATATGAGAGTTGGATCATAAACTAGGTGGGGTGCTGAAGAATGGATGCTTTTGAATTGTGGTGCTGGAGAAAACTCTACACACGGACATCACCAGATGGTTAATGTCGAAATCAGATTAATTCTATTCTTTGTAGCCAAAGATGGAGAAGCTCTACACATTCAGCAAAAACAAGACCTGGAGCTGACTGTGGCTCAGATCATCAGCTCCTTATTGCAAAATCCAGACTTAAATTGAAGAAATTAGGGAAAAACACAAGGCCATTCAGGTAGAATATAAATCAAATCCCTTATGATTATATAGGGGAGGTGATGAATAGATTCAAGGGACTAGATCTGATAGAAGAGTGCCTGAAGAACTATGGACAGAGATTCAGACCATTGTACAGGAGGTTGTGACTAAAACCATAGCCCAAAAAAACAGATGCAAGAAGGCAGCATGGTTGTCTGAGGAGGCCTTACAAGCAGCTGAGAAAAGAAGAGAAGTGAAAGGCAAATGAGAAAGATAAACTCATCTTAATGCAGAGTGCCAGAAAATAGCAAGGAGAGATACGAAAGACTTCTCAAGTAAACAATGCAAAGAAATAGAGGAAAACAACAGAATAGTAAAGATTAGAGATCTAGTAAAGAAAATTAGACACCAAGGGAACACACTTCATTAAAAGATGGGCACAATAACAGACAGAAACAGCAAAGACCTAACAGAAGCAGAGGAGATTAAGAGGTGGCAAGAATACACAGAAGAACTGTTGGGAAAAAAAAAGAAAAAAGATCTTAATGACCCAGATAACCACAATGGTGTGGTCACTCATCAGAGCCATACATCTTGGAGTGTGAAGTCAAATGGGTCTTAGGAAGCATTACTATGAACAAAGCAAGTGGAGGTAATAGAATTCCAGTTGAGCTATTTCAAACCCTAAAAGATGATGCTTTGTAAGTGCTGCCCTCAATATGCCAGCAAATTTGGAAACCTCAGCAGTGGCCACAGGACTGGAGAAGGTCAGATTTTATAAAAATCTCAAAGAATGGCAATGCGAAAGAATGTTCAAACTACTGAAGGTTGTGGCTGTGAGCCGTGTGCTACACTGGGATTCGCAACCTCCGGAAGAAAGGATTTCGAACCAGACCCAGAGATGAGGCTTGACCACTCAGAGCTTTTTGTGTAGCAAAGTTTTATTGAAGTATAACAGAGATAGGGAAAGCTTCTGACACAGACATCCAGAAGGGGACAGAAAGACTGCCCCATTGCTAGTTTTTAGCAAGACAATTTGCGTTTGTTAGTAAGCTTCTAATCAGAGGAGAGAAACGCCTCAAGGCTGAGGGAGTTTCACCAGGCTCTTCTCCCACAATATGCACTTTTGAGATCGTGTATATAGTGACACAAGGTATGCCATCCCCAGCCATAAAACAATTAATATGAATACTGGTTTGCTGAGCCATTATCTGCACAAGGTTTGAGGAAAAAAAAAAAAGTCTGCCAACTGTAGTTTATTCTTTTGCCACTTGGGGAACCTCGGGCCTTCCTACCTGTTACCCTCTCACTACTGCACAATTGTGCTTATTTCATATGCTAGCAAGCCCAAAATCCTTCAAGGTATGCTTCAACAATACAGGAACTGAGAATTTCCAGATGTACCAGCTGGATTTAGAAAAGGTACAGGAGCCTTGTCGTTAACTTATTCAACATCTGCTGCATCATAGAAAAAGCAACGGGAATTCAAAACAAAACAAAACAATCTAATTCTGATTCACTGACTACACTAAAAGCTTGGACTGTGTGGATCACAACAAACTGAAAAATTCTGAAAGAGATGGGAAAACCAGACCACCTTACCTGCCTGCTGAGAAACCTGTATGCAGCCCCAGAAGCAACAGTTAGAACTGAACATGGAACAACAGACTGGTTCAAAATTGGGAAGGGAGTACAGCAAGGCTATATACTGTCACCATACTTATTTAAACTATATGCACAGAACATCATATGAAATGCCGAGCTTGATGAAGCACAAGCTGGAATCAAGATTGCTGGTGGAAATGTCAACAACTTCAGATATGCAGATGATACCATACTAATGGAAGAAAGAGAAGAAAAACTAAAGAGCCTTTTCATGAGTGTGAAGCAGGAGAGTGAAAAAGCTGGCTTGAAACTGAACATTCAAAAAACTAAAATTGTGGCATCTGGTCCCATCACTTCATGGCAAATGGAAGAGGAAAAAAATGGAAACAGTGACAGATTTCATTTGGGCTCCAAAATCACTGCAGATGGTGACCGCAGCCATGAAATTATTATACACTTTCTCCTTGGAAGGAAAGCTATAACAAACCTAGATAGTGTATTAAGAGCAGAGACATCAGTTTGCCAACAGAAGTTCATATAGGCATAGATACGGTTTTTCCAGTAGTCATGTATGGATGTGAGAGTTGAACCATAAAGAAGGCTGAGCACCAAAAATTTGATGCTTTCGAAATGTGGTGTTGGAAAGACTCTTGAGAGTCCCATGGACTGCAAGGAGATCCAACCAGTCCATCCTAAAGGAGATCAGTCCTGAATACTCACTGGGAGGACTGACAGTGAAGCTGAAACTCCAATACTTTGGCTACCTGATGCGAAGAACTGACTCATTGGAAAAGACCCTGATGCTGGGAAAGATTGAATGTGGGAATAGAAGGGGACAACAGAGGATGAGATGGTTGGATGGCATCACCGACTTGATAGACATGAGTTTGAGCAAGCTCCAGAAGATAGTGAAGGACCAGGAAGCCTGGTGAACTACAGCTTATGGGGTCACAAAGAGTCACATATGACTTAGCAACTGAACAACAACGAAGACTCTTTAGAGTCCCTGGGATGACAAGGAGATAAAACCAGTCAATCCTAAAGGAAATCAACCCTGAATATTCATTGGAAGGACTGATGCTTAAGCTCCCATACTTTGGCCACCTGATGTGAAAAGCTGACTCACTGGGAAAGACCTTGATGCTGGGAAGGACTGAAAACAAAAGAAGAGGGAGGCAGAAGCTGAGATGGTTGGATAGCATCACTGATCAATGTTCATGAACTTGGGCAAACTCCAGGAGATAGTAAGGGACACAGAGGCCTGCCATGCTGCAATCCATGGGTTCACAAAGGGTCAGATATGACTTAGCAACTGAACAGCAACAACAAATGGTTGAAAATGTCCCTAATCTGAGGAAGATTTCCCTAATCCAGTCCCCAAACCTCTAAGATAAACAAAAAGAGACACACACCAAAACACATAATCATTAAAATGGTAAAAGTTAAGGATAAAAGTAGCAAGCAAAGCAACATATTACATATAAGCGAAATCCTATGAGACTATCAGCAGACTCTTCGGCAGAAACTTTACATGCCAGAATAGAGTGACACGGCATGTTCACAAAGTGCTCAAAAGGAAAAAAAAAAACAAAAAACCTTCTAACCAAGAATACTCTACCCAACAAAGTTATCAGTGAGAACTGTAGAAGAGATTGGGAATTTCCCAGATAAACAAAAGAAAAAGGAGTTTACCACTTTTTCACTGTCCTCTTTCACTTTCACCAAGAGACTCTTGAGTTCCTTTCTCTTTCTGCCATAAGGGTGGTGTCATCTAAATATCTGAAGTGATTGATATTTCTCTCAGCAATCTTGATTCCAGCTTGAGATTCATCCAGCCCAGCATTTCGCATGATGTACTCTGCATATAAGTTAAATGAGCAAGGTGACAGTATACAACCTTGACGTACTCCTTTCCCAATTTGGAGCCAGTCCATTGTTTCATGTCTGCTTCTGTTGTTCCTTGACCTGCATACAGATTTTTCAGGAGGCAGGAAAAGTGGTCTGGTATTTCCATCTCTTGAAGAATTTTCCAGTTTGTTGTGATCCACACAGTCAAAGACTTTAGCATAGTCAATGAAGCAGAAGTAGATGCTTTTCTGGAAGTCTCTTGCTTTTTCTATGATCCAAGGGCTATTGTCAATTTGATCTCTGGTTCCTATGCCTTTTCTGAATCTAGCTTGAAGTTCTAAAGCCTAGCTTGAAGAATTTTGAGCATTACTTTGCTAGCATGTAAGATGAGTGCAATAGTGTGACAGTCGGAACATTCTTTGGCATTGCCTTTATTTGGGATTGGAATGAAAACTGACCTTTTCCAGTCCTGTGGGCACTGCTGAGTTTTCCAAATTTGCTGACATATTGAGTGCAGCAATTTCCAAGCATCATCTTTTAGGATTTGAAATAGCTCAGCTGGAATTCTATCACCTCCATTAGCTTTGTTCATAGTGATATTTCCTTTTTTTTTTTTTTTGTGATGCTTCCTAAGGCCCATTTGACTTCACACTCCAGGATGTCTGCCTCTAGGTGAGTGATCACACCATCGTGGTTATTTGGCCATTAAGATCTTTTCTGTATAGTTCTTCTGTGTAGTCTTGCTACCTCTTCTTAATCTCTTTTGCTTCTGTTAGGTCCATACCATTCCTGTCCTTTATTGCATCCATCTTTGCATGAAATGTTCCCTTGGAAGCTCTAATTTTCCTGAAGAGATCTCTAGTCATTCCCATTCTATTGTTTCCATATCATGGCTACTTTAAATAATGCTGCAATGATCATTAAACCGCGTACGTCTTTTTGAATTAGTGTTTCTATTTTCTTCAGGTAAATGCCCAGAAGTAAAATTGAAGGATCACACAAAATTTATATCTTCAATTTTTTGAGTAAGGCCCACCCATATAGTTTTTGGAGGCTAAATTAAATCATCCAATTATTTATTATTCATTCAAAAGATTTATTGTGTATCTGTTACATCAAGGTACTATTAAAAAACTTAAAACCTTTGGCATTTTCCCACTTGACTGTTAGAAACATTAGGATTAGACTTGTAAGTTCTTAGAGTAGGGAGAGACTTGAGGGGTCACTTAGTTTAAATTTTAATCTATGGCACATAGCTTTTTACATTAGTTGTGTTTTTTTTTTTTTTTTTAATCCCTTTAGATAGCAATCCACAGATCTTATGGCTGCACAAAAGGTTACAATTTTTCTCAAAATTAGTCAGAGACAGTAAGGAAGATAATTTTGAGGATACAGAAAGGAATATTTACTTCAATAAGGAAATGGTTTCAACCTTCTTATCTCCCCCCTTTCAAAATATAAGTATCTTCACTGACATAATCCCCAGTAGGAGAATGTAATGCCTACTTATATAGCCAGGAATTACCTCAATTATTATAAAAAAAAAAAAAAAAAAAATTGCACTCTTAAGTGCTTCTTGAAGTTCAACCAATGTATTTCTAATGATTCTATTTCAACCAATGAACTTCTAATGATCTTATTTCTTGACCATGCTAACAGTTTCTTCTAAAGTCATCTATGGAAAACAGATGCCTTTAGGAAAAATCTCCCTCAAATAATAAACTCTAAATGATGACAGGACTTTAATCCTTCTGATGGACTGGTATAGATTAAACATATTGTCATAAATAGCAATAAAATGACATTAAATCAAAAAGGTATATGGAATAACGTGAAATATACTATCCACAACTATATCTTTAAATACAAAAATGCATAAAGCATTACTATAATTCGTTTCTCTGAAAATGATAAATCTACTTGAAAATCATTAATTTCAAGAACTCTGAGTAAATAACACTTTAAATCAGACTGTCCTACAAAATTACATACTTAAAACATTGATTCCTCTACCCAAGCAGAATGACACAGCACTGAAACTGAATGGCGGACTTAGACCCAAACATGCAGGAAAGATGTGACAAAGGTGACACTCAAAGTAGTGGAGAAAAAGAGTTAAATAAATGATAACAGCATAAGTTGTTTGATAAAGAAAAAAGGAGTAGCTACATTATTCAATACAACTAATAAACTCTTGATGAACCAAAAGTTTTAACATAAAATGTAAATCTACATTTATGTGGCTGATTCATGTCAATGTATGGCACAAACCACCACAATATTGTAAAGTAATTAGCCTACAATTAAAATAAATTAATTAATTTTTAAGTACTTAAAATATTCCAATTAAATGGATAATACTGGAATTTAAAAGGCCTCCCTAATCACTCTATCAGAGATGGGTGGAGTAAGCCAACAGGTTGAGAACTGGGGAATACATTGTCTATGGAGAATTTTAAATATGCAGCTACCTGCACAGGATAGTTACTACTGACCCTGCCTTTGATATATCACTGACTAAACATGTCAGGAAAAAGTAAAGATTATTTTGTCTAAAAGAATCAGACTCAGCAATAGCATAATACCATAAACAAGTAAAAGATAAACCCTAAACTGAAAAAACTCTGCAATACATGAGAGACAAAGAGTCAACATTAACTGAAATCAGCTTTACAAATAAGTAAGAAAAGTAGACAAATGAGTAAAGACAGAAAAATATACAAAACATGAAAGGAAAAATACATGTCCTATATATAAATAGATATTTGAAAAATAAAAACATTAAACTATCACTTTTTGACTATTAACTTCATGAAGACTAAAAATAATAACAAACCCAGAATGGAAAATAGGTATTATAATTCAAGTATTGATGGAATTTGAATTGATAAACCTTTCCAGAAGGCAAGTAGTATTTCAAAATTCAAAATATGCCTATCCAGCAATATGATCCTTAGAAACCTACTGTTTACAAATTAGCTTCATAAATGAAAATTTTTTAATTTACAAATCTTTTAATTAAAGCTTTTTAATATTTCAAAAGGTTAGAAAAAATAAATAAACATCAAGATAAGATATAGTTAAGTGAATCACTAAAATATTATGTAAATGCTGAAACTGATATTTAACAAAGAAAGATTTCCCTGAAATAGTAAGTAGAAAAAGAAGATAAAGAAGTAGAATTTACAATATGTATATAAACCTCTTAAGCACATCTAAATCTAGATATATCTCTGTGTTACCAAAGTGTTATTATTTCACTAATTTATGAGAAATACATCTTTCGACCTGCTCAGTATCATTCACTGCTTTCACATCAAGACCTTACATTTTTAAAATAAAATCTTAACTTAAAATGACTTGCTTGAACTACTCATCATGGAGTCTTTCACTTCAAAAACAAAAATGGGGAGAGGAGGGGATGGATGGCATTAAAACCTAAGCTACCAACATAACATTTGATTATCAATCTAAACCATAAGATCCTCCAAGCTACTCTACATGTATCCTTATCACTGATGACTTCCCTGGAAGAGCAACTGCAATTTCTTCAAAATTTTTTGCCTTGTATTTAACTATGCTGGTGACCATAGTAGGAACAGGAAAAATAACATTTCAAGCTATTCAGTGTATCCTCACTAAATTTAATTTGGGATGAAAATGAATATTTTTAACATTGTTTGTCATTAGAAGGCTAGAAATAGAAACGTTTACTGCCTGTTTACAAAAGGACAACGTTGTCATCTGATCTAACACTGCGAATGATCTATGGTGGGTATAGACTGTACTACTGTACCACATGGACACTCTGTTTAGCATCAATGTCCCTCAAAAACTAGAAAATTCAAGCACTTACTAAAATCCTAAATATACATTGTTGTATTAGGCTGTTCAAATAAGTCATTTGTTTAAATATGTGTCACTTCTACTTCTAGGTAAAATGGAACTAGGGACTAGACTTACTATCCTGCATAAAACAATGAAATAACTAGACAACAAAGACGAAATTCTGAATACTGGGAAAAGAAGACAGTGATCCCTGAGAGAGAGCGAGCAAACAAGGTGGGTTCTCCGAATGCCTTTCAGAGGACTGGAAAAAGGGAAGGCAAACAGAGCTGGGCCCCTGGTTAAGAAGACAAAGCAGAAGCTGGGAAAGCAAGGGCAGATAAGGAATGTGCCAAGTGTGGTGCTAAACCCTTTATATGAATTTCTCATTCCATTTTTACAACAATCCCTAAACAGATACTATTATTAGGTACTGCTGTTTAACCAAAGAAAGGAATTGGGTGATTTCTCCAGCCCCGGCTAGTAAGTGGTAGAGCAAGGATTTAAACTAAGACACTCTGACTTCATAGCCCAAGTTTAATAGAATCTATTTAAAGTAATTCACATTTGCTTCATTTTTGTTTGAACACAAGTCTAAATCCTATACTCACTCTCTTAACATTTTGTTTATATCACAGGCTCACACTCTCAAAATCTAGAGTAAATTCTAATCATCTTATAAAAAAATTTTTTACAAATAACATTTTCCCTAATGAGAAAGGTACCAAAATTTGACCTGCCTATCTTATAATTGATTAATATAGGCAATGACATTGTTTATATGATGCAAAGACGGGAATCACTTGGAGATCATTTAAATAGCCTTGATGTCTGGGCTCCGTGGTGACTCCATGGTAAAGAATTCACCTGCAATGCAGGAGACCGAGGTTCAATCCCTGGGTCAGGAAAGAGAAGGAAATGGCAACCCATTCTAGTATTCTTGCCTGGGAAATCTCATGGAGAGAGGAGCCTGGTGGGCTACAGCCCATGGGGTCACAACAAGAGTTGGACACCACTTCGCAACTAAACAACAAATGTCTGGGCTCCACCCAAACTAGTTAAATCAGAATCCTGGGACCCACACATTTGAAAGTCTTCCAGAAGCTCCAAACATGTGCCCACACGGAGGGCTCCTGCTCCACAACTGTAAATGACACAACCCCAGGGGAAACATTCTTAAGCCTACATGCTATCTAGTTACAGCCAGAATTAAAAACACAACCAAATAATCCTCCATCTATCACTTAGAACACAGGGCATTTCTTGCACAAATTATTTCTACAATAGTACGTTTTGCCTGAAATGTCTCCTCCTGCTTTTCTATCAATATTTATTATTTTCTTAAATCTCAAACTTCTCCTTTAAGATGTAATTTCAGAATCACCTTCCTCTATAGGAAGTCCTAAAGACCTATGGCTCAGTTATGGACTTGCTCCTCTGGACTATCACTGTGCCTTGAACTCTATCTCCTGTTGAAACTGACACAATGTTTTATAATTATTGTTTATAGCCCTATTTTTCCTGGCAAAATGTGTGCTTCTGGAGGAAAAATTTCACATTTATTCAGGCACATTCTCCAAGTTCACCACTAAAGCAACTGCTAACACACTTGGAGCAACTGCAATATGCCAGTCCTTCTCTATGTTACTTACATGGATTGTTTCATTTTATCCTTACAATAACTCTGTTGAAATAGGCATTATTTTTCTCATCACAATTTACAGAAATGAAAATTGAGTCCCAAAAAATGAATCTTGATGAACACCACACAGCTATGTTGCTGCTGCTACTGCTGCTAAGTCACTTCAGTCGTGTCCGACTCTGTGCGACCCCACAGACGGCAGCCCACTAGGCTCCTCTGTCCCTGGGATTCTCCAGGCAAGAGTACTGGAGTGGGGTGCCATTGCCTTCTCCGACATCTATGTTAAGTAGTGTTAATACTTAATCTGATGTTAAGTAGTAACACCAGATTGGTATTTGGTGTTTATAACATTCAATATATTATTGCCAAATGTATGAATAAATGAATAAAAAATAAGAATATTTTCCCCTAGAGAATTATTATAACAAGTACAATGTTAAAATAATTGGGAAAATATGATTCGTCTAGAAACTATATTTTTCAGATAAGGCTGCATTTTTACAAATGGAATGAATTAAGATCCATAAATCAAAGATACAAGAAATTTATAAATTAGGTCTGATTATATACGACAAACTACACGTAAACATATACTTTCTTTTTACTTTCAGAAAAGTCTGAGTAGAGCATGTTTCATAATTCCTATCAGACGATAGGTATAACCAGAGAATACCATTTTTGTTTACCCGAAGACTGTTGTATTTCTATGGATGTTGACTGAGTGAAAGCCATCGGTCAGTATCCATCTCAGTCAATAGCACATCTGTCATAAGGCCCAGAATTAACTGTTAATACCAGCCGGATATAATATAAACATAACCAACTGACTGAGTTAAAATTGAATTTCTTTAAATTATTTGAGGTTGAAATTTTCCATCCCATAGTTACCTTTCAAAATGTAGACAGACATGGTGCTGTGGTTCTTGCCAGTAACTGAATTGTTAACACCTTTACCCACAAGCTGTGATGGTTGCTGGTTGGCGCTGTGCTCTTAGGAGGCACAGGTTTGTATCCTGTGTAACCCTAGACAAATTTTAATAGTCCCTAAGCTTTAGTTTCCTTATCTCCAGACTAGGAGTAGTAATATAACTTATGTCAGAGGGTCATAAGGATTAAATAAGACAATCAAACCATGAAAAGGGCTAAGTGTGAGACAAGCACCTCTGTTAATGCCTTGAAAGGTTTGCTCCCATCACGTCCTTACCTGAGACAAGAGTAATGAACCCGCACTCACAGTCCACATGGGGTGAATACACCACAGTAAGAGTTAGTACAAAAATATACAAGAGTTTAACAAACACATGGTCTTCTGTTTCTCTAAAATTTCTAAGTTAAACGTTATATTGTTTCTCACGAAGTTTCAAGTATAACATTAACAAAGAAGATTCATCAAAAAGGAAAAGAGAAGGAGAGAACTAAAATCATATGAGTGGTAATGATCTTCCACTCAAACATAATTGCTCTGGGGAAGGAATTATGATGGTGCTAGCAGTGGTAACAATTACTGTTATTTAAAAAGTTTAAATTTGAGTTTAGGGCTGATGTGATTAAAAGCGTTCTAACAACAATAAATACAGTAATGATAAAGAGAAGCTCTAAGATACAGCTAGGAAAAATGCTTACTATGCAGCCTGGGGAAAAAGGGGGCAGAACAGAAAGGATCAGGCTCTGGGTTTTCCTGTCATGATCTTTCTCCTTTACCTGTGTTACTGCACATTGATAAAACAGATTAAAAGGGATCAGGAACAAATATCTGACTTGATATGAAAAATCAGTTGGATATTGAACTACAGGCAGGTTTTGACCCAAACCAGGAAGTAAGACACTTAAAATGAAAGGGTCATGAGTTGGAAGAGAGTTGAAACAAGCTGGCTCCTGGTAGCCCAGGCCACCGAGGGAGCACAATCAACAAGGATCAGAGAGATCCACTGCCAAGTAGGGGGCTGAGGCTTCGACATCAGGATCTCCTCTCCATGAACAAAGTGACATGGCTCAGGGGAGGAGGAACAAATTGCAGGCCCCAGATGAGTGGCCTGGCCCACCTTCATGAGATATGACAGTAATGACAGATCTTCTAAGAGAAGTGCACTGTCAGGTGCCTACATCTCTAGGTGGGTTTCTGAGGCCTCTGGAATCCCATCTTCAGTACTTGAGATTTATGATCCTATCATTTTGCTTTGTTTGACTGGATTTTTAAACAACTAAGATTGATCATGTAAACCTCTGTTAGTACATGTTACAGTTGTATGTGATCCAGGGTAGCGACTATAGGTATACCTTGGAGATACTGTGGATTTGGGGCCAGATCACCTCGATATAGCAGTAAAAAGTGAATCACAGAAATGTTTTGTTTTTTCTAGTGCATATTAAAGTTGCTTACACCGTTGTTGCTTAGTCGCTAAGTTGTGTTTGACTGTGACTCCATGGACTATAGCCCACCAGGCTCTTCTGTCCATAGGATTTCCCAGACAAGAATACTGGAGTGGGTTGCTATTTCCTTTTCCAGGGGATGTCCCTGACTAAGACATCAAACCCATGTCCGCAGCTGAATTCTTTACCACTGAGCCACCTGGGAAGCAAAAAAAGGCAAATAGCTGTCCTTCCCCACCAACCAAAGCCTCTCTACCTTTTCTACATTACATAGAATATTTTACCATACAAAGAGCTTGCTTTGACTACAAAAAGGCAAGTCTCAGTAAAGATTTGAAAATATTCAATCGTTGGATTCTTTCAAGTAAGAAGTTTTATAAAGGGTTAGCACTTGAAAGAAGCAAGACACAGCACACCAGCAGCTGTTTTCCACATTAAATAAAAAAGGAAAATATAAATAAGATATTATATCAGGAAAACTTCTAATATTATAGGATGAAATACTTTAAATTTCCCAAGAAAACAATTTTAATTTCTCCAAGGCAGACACTGGGTAACAGCATAAGTCACACCATACTGCAGTTTATTAATAGCAACAGCATTATGTCTAAAATTAACATACATACCTTAAAGATAGCTTATTGCTAAAAACTGCTAACCATCATCTGAACCTTTAGCAAGTCATAATATTTTTGCAATAGTAACATCAAAGGTCACTGATCACAGACCACCATAACAAGTATAATAATAATGAAAAACCTTGAAATACTGTAAGAATTACCCATATGTGACACAGAAACCCAAAGTTAGCAAATGCTATTGAAAACTGGCTCTGAGAGCCTGGCTTGATGCACGGTTGCCACAAAAATGCAATTTGTTTAAAAAAAAAAAAAAAAACTGCAAAGCACAATGAAATAGGTATACCTGCTGCTGCTGCTAAGTCACTTCAGTTGTGTCCGACTCTGTGTGACCCCAGAGATGGAAGCCCAACAGGCTCCACCGTCCCTGGGATTCTCCAGGCAAGAACACTGGAGTGGGTTGCCATTTCCTTCTCCAATGCATGAAAGTGAAAGATGAAAGTGAAGTCGCTCAGTCATGTCCGACTCTTAGCGACCCCATGGACTGCAGCCTACCAGGCTTCTCCATCCATGGGATTTTCCAGGCAAGAGTACTGGAGTGGGGTGCCATTGCCTTCTCTGAAGGCATGCCTATATAGATTTAAAGCCCAAATAGCTCTAGATTCAATTGTCATTTAGATTGAGCTTTATCTTGGCCACTTACTGCATGACTTTGTGCAAGTTATACAATCTCACTGAGCCTCAGCTTTCTCATTTTACAGATGAGAAGATAAAAGCTAACTTTCAGCCCTGGCATGAGGATAGGATCACCATGTGTCTAATGTACCTGGACTTGAGCCTGGGATATAGCAGGTGCTGGAGAGATGACAATTACCTTATTATTATTTAACAATCCAGAGACACTTGCAGCCAGAAAATATACCTTGAAATATTTATGAGAATGCACACTCTACTTCCAACAGATAGCTATGTAAAATGAAAGAGAGGATATGTATATAAAAAATAATAAAACCAGCCATTGGAAGCTGGGACCATTTGCTTACCTAAGAACATAAATTGAGGAAAGGAGAGAGGGTAGGGAACAATTTTGACTACTCAGATAAAGTATTTTTTTCTGTCTTAGGAATATGTTTTAATTGAGCTGCAATCACCAAGATGATGTAAAGCCACTTGTAATTTTATTTACAAACAACCATGTAAGATTTCTCTAAGGATAGAGTTGGCCCCACTAAACAGATGTAAACCCTTCAATTTTCTATTCCCACTCAAACTAAAATCTGAAAGACAGGATGTCTATACAGATCACTTGTCCTGTGACAGTTTCATAATAATGAATCTGAGACAAGAAGAGGAATGAGATCTGAGAAAGGGAGAGAGGATTTCATGCAGAAAGAACATGTCTAAAATCATGAAAACATAAGAACACAGGAAACAGGATTTTTACTGGTATAAAGTCAGTTAACAATTAAAGTAACAAGAGTATTACAGTAGGTTTGGTAAAAAATGGCTAGAGATGACCCTTAAAAGCAACATTAACTGATGATCTTATGACCAAGTGTTTTAAAATTTTTCTTACAAACTTCCCAAATATCAAATTTTAATCAAAGTTCTTTTGACTATCAGCTAATTTTGAGATGCTTTAGAGGGCCCTTGAGGCATATCAGAGAAATATTAACTATATTATTCAGTATGATAAATTACATAGAGAGCATTATCACATGAGCAATAAATCTACCTTAAAATATACTGTATGAATGAATGCTGTTTATACAGACATTCTAACATTATATGATGTTTCAAAATTTGGATATGTCCTCAGTTCAGTACAGTTCAGCTGCTCAGTACTGTCCAATTCTTTGTGACCCCATGGACTGCATACGCCAGGCTTCCCTGTCCATCACCAACTCCCAGAGCTTGCTCAAACTCATGTCCATTGAGTCAGTGATGCCATCCAACCATCTCATCCTCTGTCATCCCCTTTTCCTCCTGTCTTCAATCTTTCCCAGCATCAGGGTCTTTTCCAGTGAGCCAGTTCTTCACATCAGGTAGCCAAAGTGTTGAAGCTTCAGCTTTAGCATCAGTCCTTTCAAAGAATATTCAGGACTAATTTCCTTTAGGATTGACTGGTTTGATCTCCTTGCTGTCCAAAGGACTCTCAAGAGTCTTCTCCAGAACCACAGTTCAAAAGCATCAATTCTTCAGTGCTCAGCTTTCTTCATGGTCTAACTCTCACCCATACATGACTACTAGAAAAACCATAGCTTTGACTAGGTGGACCTTTGTTGGCAAAGTAAAGTCTCTGCTTTTTAATATGCTGTCTAGGTTGCTCATAGCTTTTCTTCCAAGGAGCAAGTGTCTTTTAATTTCATGGCTACAGTCACCATCTGCAGTGATTTTGGAGCCTAAGAAAAGAAAGTCTGTCATTGTTTCCATTGTTTCCCCATCTGTTTGCCATGACATGATAGGACCAGTTGCCATGATCTTAGTTTTTTGAATGTTCAGTTTCAAGCCAGCTTTTTCATTCTCCTCTTTCATCAAGAGGCTCTTTAGTTCCTTCCTCTTTCTGCCATAAGGGTGGTGTCATCTGCACAACTGAGGTTATTGATATTTCTCCCAGAAATCTTGATTGAAGTTTGTGCTTCATCCAGCCCAGCATTTCACATGATGCACTCTGCATATAAGCTAAATAAGCAGGGTGACAATATACAGCCTTGACATACTCCTTTCCCAATTTGGAACCAGTCCATTGTTCCATGTCCACTTATAGCTGTTGCTTCTTGACCTGCATACAGATTTTTCAGGAGGTGGGTAAGGTGGTCTGGTATTCCCATTTCTTTAAGAATTTTGGGCAGTTTGTTGTGATCCACCCAGTCAAAGGTTTTGGCATAGTCAATAAAGCAGAAGTAGATGTTTTTCTGGAATTCTTTTGCTTTTTCTAGGATCCAACGGATGTTGCCAATTTGATCTCTGGTTCCTCTGCCTTTTCTAAATCCAGCTTGAACATATGGAAGTTCTCGGTTCATGTACTGTTGAAGCCTCACTTGGAGAATTTTGAGCATTACTTTGCTAGTCTGTGAGATGAGTGGATCTGTGCAGTAGTTTGAACATTCTTTGGCATTGCCCTTCTTCAGGATTGGAATGAAAACTGACCTTTTCCAGTCCTGTGGCTATATCCAAGTATAATGCTATAGTTCTATTTGTTATGTTAAAATGTTATATGTCATAACAGTAACCAAACTTCTTTATTAATTATACTGTAATAAAATATTTAAATATGATTTTAAGTCTTTTGTCACTTACAGACAGTTATTATACTCTGATGCTCTTACAAAAGTGCTTCATCTTCAAAAGGATTCATAGGAAGGCTACAGAGGCAGTAACAACAGTTCCATACCAAGATGATGGCTATGCAAAGACTCCAGCCCATATCCACACCAAACAAGAAGCCATCCTGTCCCTGAGGCCCCTAGATCAGGCATCCAGAGATCTTTACTCCCTAATAGACAGGGTTGACACCCCTACTCAGCCCTGAAGCATCTACAGAAGATAAACATCACCCATCCACTTCCCAGTATATAACAGGAGTAAAATCTCTGAGGGAGTGATTGAGACAGGGAGATGGCAAGGTACAATCGTTAAAAGAATAACATAGCCCAAGAACATGACATAAACTATTAGAACCAACTAGGTCCAAGATGGCCGATGAGTTGACTTTCACTAGACCTTGAGCCTCAGTATACACTCACTGTAACACATCAGCAAGCTAACTGACACACTCACAGGCAATATGATAGTTCCAAGGCAGACCAAAAAGGTAAAAAACTGGGCAGTAGCCCAATGCCTAGAAACCTCCTCCTATTTCCCAAAATAGCTGGAATACTCCTCCCACTCATCAGCCAATGAAATTATTCACCCCTATAAAAACTTACCACCTTCATGGATCATAGCCTTGCTGTGGCAAAATGGCTTGAGTAACTCAATGAAGCTATGAGCCATGACCTGCAGGGCCACCCAACATGTACAGGTCATAGTGAAAAGCTCTGACAAAATGTGGCTCACTAGAGAAAGGAACGGCAAATCACTCCAGTATTCTTGCCTCAAGAACCCCATGAACAATATGAAAAGGCAAAAAGAAATGACACCAGAAGATGAGCCCTCCAGGTTGGTAGGTGTCCACTATGCTACTGGGGAGTGTGAAGAGGCTGGGCTAAAGCAGACATGACTCTCAGTTGTAGATGTGTCTGGTGATGTAAGTAAAGTCCGATGCTGTAAAGAACAATATTGTATACGAACCTGGAATGTTACGTCCATAAATCAAGGTAAATTGGACATGATTAAGCAGGAGATGGACAGAGTGAACATCAACATCTTAGAAATTATTGAACTAACATGGACAGAAATGGGAGAATTTAAATCAGATATCCATGATATCTACTACTGCGAGTAAGAACCTCTTACAAGAAATGGAGTACCCATCATGGTCAACAAAAGAGTCCAAAAAGTGGTACCTGGGTGCAGTCTCAAAAATGACAGAATGATCTCTGTTCATTTCCAAGGCAAACCATTCAACATCACAGTAACCCAAGTCTATGCCCAAACCACTAATGCCAAAGAAGTTAAAGCTAAACAGTTCTATGAAGACCTATGAGACCAACTAGAACTAACATCATCAAAGATATCCTTTTTTCTCATATGGAATTGGAATGCAAAAGTAGGAAGCTAAGATTTACCTGGAGTAACAGGCAAGTTTGTCTTTGGAGTACAAAATGAAGCAGAGCAAAGGTTAAGAGAGTTTTGTCAAGAGAATACACCGGCCACGGTAAACACCCTCTTTCAACAACACAAGAGACGACACAAGAGATGACTCTACACATGCACATCACCATAGGGTCAGTATCGAAATCAGATTGATTTTATTCTTTGAAGCCAAGTTGGAGAAGCTCTACATAGTCAGCAAAAACAAGATCTAAAGCTGACTGTGGCTCAGATCATCAGCTCCTTACAGCAAACTTCAGGCTTAAATTGAAGAAAGTAGGGAAAACCACTAGGCCTTTCAGGTATGAAATCCCTTATGATTATACAGTGGAGGTGACAAATAGATTCAAGGGATTAGATCTGGTAGACAGAGTATCTGAAGAACTATGGACAGGGATTCATAACATTGTACAGGAAGCAGTGACCAAAACCATCCTAAAGGAAAAGAAATGCAAGCAGGCAAAGCAGTTGTCTGAGAAGGCTTTACAAACACCTTAAAAAAAAAAAAAAAAAAGAGGAGTGAAAGGAAAGGAGAAATGGAAAGATATACCCATCTGAATGCAGAGTTTAAGAGAATAGCAGGGAGAGATAAGAAAGCCTTCTTAAATGAACAATGCAAAAGAAAAATAGAAGAAAACAATAGAATGGGAAATACTAGAAATTTCTTCAAGAAAATTGGAGATACCATGCAAAGATGAACACGATAAAGGACAAAAACAGTAAGGACCTAACAGAAGCAGAATAGATTAAGAAGAGGTGGTAAGAAAACATAGAAGAACTATACAAAGAGGTCTTAATAACCAGTGATAACTGGATGCAGATAACCAGGATGGTGTGGTCAGTCACCTAGAGCCAGATATCCTAGAGTGTAAATTCGGGTGGGCCTTAAACAGCTTTACTACAAAGCCAGTGGAGGTGATGGAATTCCATGTGAGCTATTTAAAATCCTAAAAAGATGATGCTGTTAAATACATGCACTCAATACATCAGCAAATTTGGAAAACTCAGCAGTAGCCATAGGACTGGAAAAGGTCAGTTTTCATTCTTATCCCAAAGCAGGGCAATGCCAAAGATGTTCAAACTACAGGGTTTGCTTGTACAGTAAGGTTTTCTTGTACTGCAAGGTTTGTTCAAAATCCATCTCGCTAGGCTTCAGCTAGACATGAACCAAGAACTTCCAGATGTACAAACTAGATTTAGAAAAAGCACAGGAACCAGAGATCAAATTGCCAACATTTGCTGGATCATAAGAGAAAGCAAGGGAATTCAAGAAAAACTTCTGCTTCATTGACTACACTAAAGTTTTTGACTATGCGGATACAACAAACTGTAGAAAAAGTCTTAAAAAGATGGGAATACTAGATCACCTCACCTGTTTCCTGAGAAACCTGTATGCAGGTCAAGAAGCAACAGTTAGAACCAGACATGGAACAATGGACTGGTTCAAAACTCATAAAGAAGTCAAGGCTGTATATTGTCACTATGCTTATTTAACTTCTATGCAGAGTAACATGCGAAATACCTGGCTGGATGAATCACAAGCTGGAATCAAGATTGCTGGGAGAAATATCAATAACCTCAGATATTCAGATGACACCACTCTAATGTCAGAAAGCAAAGAGGAACTCAAGAGCCTCCTGATGAGCATGAAAGAGGAGCGTAAGAAAGTTGGCTTGAAACTCAACATTCAAAAACTAAGATCATGGCATCTAGTGCCATCACTTCATGGCAAATAGATGGTAAAACAATGGAACAGTGACAGATTTTATTTTCTTGGCCTCCAAAATCACTGCACACCTTGACTGCAGCCATGAAATTAAAAGACACTTGCTCCTTGGAAGGAAAGCTGACAAACCTAGACAGCAATTTTAAAAGCAGAAATATCAGTTTTCTGACAAAGGTCTATATATTCAAAGCTATGATTTTTCCAACAGTCATGTACAGATGTGAGAATTGGACCATAACCAAGGCTGTTGTTGTTTAGTTGCTAATCGTGTCCAACTCTTTGCAACCACATGGACTACAGCCTGTCAGGCTTCTCCATCCATGAGGTTTTCCAGGCAAGAAACTGGAGTGGGTTGCCATTTTCTTCTCCAGGGGTTCTTAATGACCCAAGAACGGAACCCATGTCTCCTTCATTGGCAGGTGATTTCTTTTACCAATGAGTCATCAGGGAATGAAGGCTGAGCCCCAAAGAATTGAAGCTTTCAAATTGTGGTGCTAGAGAAGACTGTTGAAACTCTCTTGGACAGCTAGATATTTTTTCCAGGTGGTGAGCGTGGTAAAGAACCTCTTGCCAGAGGAGGAGACACAAGAGATGCAGGTTTAATCCCTGGGTCCAGAAGATGCCCTGGAGAAGGGCCTGGCAACTCACTCCAGTATGCTTGCCTAGAGAATCCCATGGACAGAGAAGCCTGGTGTTCTTCAGTCCATAGGGTCACAAAGAGTTGGCCAGCAAGGAAATGAAACCAGTCAATCCTAAAGAAAATCAACCCTGAATATTCACTGGAAAGACTGATACTGAAGCTGAAGCTCCAATACTTTGGGCACCTGATGCGAAGAGCTGACTCACTAGAAAAGACCCTGATGTTGGTACAGATTGAGGGTAGGAGGAAAAGCAGGCAAGAGAGGATGATATGGTTGGATAGCATCATTCACTCAATGAATATGAGTTTGAGCAAAGTCTGGAACATAGTGAAGGATAGGGAAGCCTGGCATGCCGAGGTCCATGGGGTCGGAAAGAGTAGGACATGACAGCGACTGAATAGCAACAACAACATAAAAACTGACAATCCCGCACCCTGGTGCCTCTCTTGCCTTCCAAGATGATCCACACTCTGTCTGTGGAGTGTGTTTCTCTCTGAATAAACCTTCTTTCACTTTAAAGAATAAAAAAATGCTACATTGAAACATAAGGTAAGAAAATGATGCTTGTGATTTCTGGAGATCATAATATGCCAGTATATGCATAATATGATATAATACGCAGAATGGATATGTCTCATTTTACATAATAACCTTGACTCATATTGTTTTACAGGGTCAAAAAGAGACACTACAAAATTTTTTTAAGTATTTAAGTGTTAACAATCAATAAACTATGAAGAAAGAAAAATGAAGTTCAGTAGTTAAAGGTTTAAACTCACATACCAATCAGAACCCTCCTACAGTGTTGGTGGAAATGTAAATGGTACAACCACTAGGTAGAAGAGTGTGGAGATTCATTAAAAATACTAAAAATAGAGCTACCATATGATTTACCAATTCCATTCCTACGCTTATATCTGGAGAAAATCATAATTTGAAGAGATACATGTACCCCAACGTTCAGTGCAACACTATTTACAATAGCCAAGACATGGTATCAACCTAAATGTCCACTGATGGACAAATGGATAAAGAAGATGCAGTACATATATACAATGAAATATTACTCAGCAATAAAAACCAGAATGAAATACAGCCATTTGCAGCAACACCAGATGGACCCCAGAGATTACCATACTAAGTCAAAGACAAATGTCATATCACTTATATGCGGAATCTAACTAAAAAAAAAACCACAAATGAACTTATTTATTAAAAATAAGTCAACAGAACTTATTTACAGATATCAAAAACAAACTCATGATTACCAAAGGGAAAACGTGGCAGGGAGGGTTAAAGCAGGAGCTTGGGATGAACATACACACACTACTATATGTAAAATAGATAACCAACAGGAACCTACAGTTTAGCGCAGGGAACTCTACTCCAGTAAAATTAAAAATTTTTTAAAACTTAAAAACATTTTAATTAAAATTTAATTAAATTTTTTTAATTAAAAAATTTATATATGCTATGCTATGCTATGCTATGCTAAGTCACTTCAGTCATGTCCGACTCTGTGTGATCCCATAGACGGCAGCCACCAGGCTCTGCCGTCCTTGGGGATTCTCCAGGCAAGAACACTGGAGTGGGTTGCCATTTCCTTCTCCAACGCATGAAAGTGAAAAGTGAAAGTGAAGTCACTCAGTCGTGTCCGACTCTTTGCGACCCCATGGACTGCAGCCTACCAGGCTCCTCCATCCATGGGATTTTCCAGGCAAAAGTACTGGAGTGGGGTGCCATCACCTTCTCCGAATTTATATATATATATGTTAAAAAAAGAGCAAGAAAATATGCTTGTATCAAGAAGAGTGCAACAAAGAACTCCAGCAGCACCAAAGTCCTTATCTGAAACTCTTGGAGCTACAATTATTTAGAGATTTTATACTTTTTAATATTTAAGAAAGTAATAATGATATAACAAATTATACCAACATTCAGTGGGATCAGAGCCAACACCCTATACTCAAACATGTTTCTATTTCTGCCATGAAACATACCCATTCACAGTGAGTATGAGAAATAAAGATCATAATGAGAGTCAATTCCATTAGGCCAAATTTCACCATGAATTCAGATATTTAAAAAAATCTTTGGATTTTCAAAGTTATTTGGATTTCCTAGTTACAAAAAAAAAAAAAAGGTTTGTGATCCTAAATCTAGTTTGCCTCATTTTATGTAAGTGTTAACAGTAGCTAGATTAAAACTTTGTGCTTCCCTTACCACCTCTGTAATAATTCAATGTTTTTAAGAAATCCAACTTTTAGAAACATAACTTGACATCAGACATACTCTATGTTTTATAATTTGACTTTTTCCCTAGAAAATTACATCAGTTGATTTTTTGCCCTACTGGATACAATGATCAAAATCACAAATATACTGGTCACGATTATAAATGAACATCTGTTCACAGCGTGATAGGCTACAGTGTTCTCTTGAGTCTCCTGAACTCACAACTGAGGGCAGTGGTTATCCATCCTGAAGAGGGAATTATCACACAAAGCTTGTCACCTACCTGGAGTGCCCTCTGATGTTTTTATCCCCATTCTACAGCAGTACTGAGCAATCCCATAGTCCGCAATCTTGGCGATGATGGCAGCATTGGGATACAAGGTGAAAAGCAACACATTATGGGGCTTCAAGTCACGGTATATAATCATGGCCGAATGGAGGTATCTGCCATAAAATGCACAGGAAATTGTATTAAAATGTGATTATATCATAATATATTTTGGCATTATTTTTTAAAATATACATATTCACTAGGAAAAGCATCAAAATTCTGTGCTGTTTT
Organism: Bos taurus; assembly: GCF_002263795.3. Classification (NCBI taxonomy): domain Eukaryota; kingdom Metazoa; phylum Chordata; class Mammalia; order Artiodactyla; family Bovidae; genus Bos; species Bos taurus. The sequence continues at coordinate 40,515,496 of NC_037332.1, forward strand.
ACCTTCAAAGTTAAAAGATACTATAGAAGGAAATCAAAATATGTAAGCCCTGTTTTACAAAATTTATGCATTTAAAACAAACTAAAAGACATGTTAAATTCTGATAAGTGATTTAAACTTTAAGGCACAACCACTTTAAGCAGAACATGTATTTTTTTGAGACTTCTTTTCTGTATACTTTAATAATCTCTACAAGGAATTCTCAATTCCCTCAATATCATGTAAATATTTTAATTGGTTTAAAATGAAAATACATTAAATAAGAATTGATAGTATTTTGTTATAACTCTCATTTATTTAACAATTTTAGAAGTTCTTCATAGCCTTTAAAATTCTATCTCTCCTTTGATATTAATTTTTTTCTGAAAAAAATATTTCCTAATTTTTTGGAAAATGTTTTCTACTTTTTCAATAGTTAACAAATTAAAATAAAATACTTTTTGGCTATTTGTACTGTATCATTTGAAGATGCAATCTACTTTAAACCCAGATCTACTATGAATGATCAAAGAACAACTTGAACTGAGAGCTGGAATGAGTAAACCACTGGCTTAGGAAAGACGATGTGGGGAATTTTAAAGTCTTTCCTTTTAGAAATTGATCCATTCAACCACTGGCAACCAGAGTTTGACATTCACTGTAGGTGAAGAATAAAAACTAGCTAATACAAAAAAACAAAACTAAGTTTTCCTCTCAACCAGATCTTGTCCATTTTAGAAACATGGCCAAAGAGCTATCACTAGTCCTAAAACTCTATTAACTTTCCTTACCCATCTAAAAAATTCAGATTTTTCCCCAGCTCTTTTTACCCTACCCCATGACATCAAATTTGCCATAGTTCTGCACATGACCTCACAACTATATTATGTCCTACCTTGAAATTACAATTTTTCACAGAACTACAAGGCTGTATATTGTCACCTTGCTTATTTAACTTATATACAGAGTACATTATGTGAAATGCCAGGCTGGATGAAGCACAAGCTGGAATCAAGATTGCTGGGAGAAATATCAATAACCTCAGATACACAGATGACACCACCCTTATGGCAGAAAGCAAAGAAGACCTAAAGAGTCTCTTGATGAAAGTGAAAGAGCAGAGTGAAAAAGTTGGCTTAAAACTCAACATTCAGAAAACTAAGATCATGGCATCCAGTCCCATCATTTCATGGCAAATAGAAGGGGAAACAATGACAGACTATTTTCTTGGGCTCCAAAATAATTGCAGATGGTGACTGTAGCCATGAAATTAAAAGATGCTTGCTCCTTGGAAGAAAAGCTATGACTAACCTAGACAGCATATAAAAAGCAGAGACATTACTTTACCAACAAAGGTCCATCTAGTCAAAGCAATGGTTTTTCCAGTAGTCATGTATGGATGTGAGAGTTGGACTACAAAGAAAGCTAAGCACCAAAGAATTGATGCTTTTGAACTGTGGTGTTGGAGAAGACTCTTGAGAGTCCCTTGGACTGCAAGGAGATCCAACCAGTCCAGCCTAAAGGAAATCGGTCCTGAATTGGAAGGACTGATGCTGAAGCTGAAACTCCAATACTTTGGCCAACTGATGAGAAGACCAACGTATTGGAAAAGACCCTGATGCTGGGAAAGATTGAAGGCAGGAGGAGAAGGGGACGACAAAGGATGAGATAGTTGGATGGCATCATCGACTCAACGGACATGAGTTTGAGCAAGCTCTGGGAGTTGGTGATGGACAGGGAAGCCTGGCGTATGCAGTCCACGGGGTCACAAAGAGTAGGATATGACTGAGTGACTGAATTGAACTGAAATTACATTTTTTCACAGAACTTAAGAGAGGTAAATTTAAATCCTTTGTTTGTGTCTTTTGGTATAGGCTCACTTTATATTAATAAATATTTGCTCCATTACTGAGTACTAATCACTGCTAGAGGGATTAGGAGCAGAGAGGCAGAAATATCCTGAACTTCCCATTGATTGATGACCTAGAATGTGTGTATCATTTAACTTCATCAATAGAAGATTCCTTCTCTTCCAGGATGTAGTTAGAACATTTGACATTAGGCCTATTCCTTTCAGTAGACATATTTTTGGCTGAAAGTAAGAGAGATATACTAATGAAGCTGACCTTAACAATAAGTAATAGGCTTAAAAGAAAAATTTACTGAGGGCTTACTGAAAGGCCATTAGCTACTCTTATCCTGTTGAAGAAAAAAGCTGGGAGATTAAGAAGAAAAAAGTTAAAGCCAAGTCATACATTATTGAATAGCATCCAAATCCTTCCTATTGCATGCCTCTTTCAGAATATTTAAAGACTACAGACTCTCTCAAAACACTTTCCAAAGGTTAAAAAAATTAAACTTAATTTTAAATAATGTCAGTGGGAAGGAAAGACTATCTGGATTAGTTAAAATGTTCAATTATAGAATTTAATCTTAAAAGCATAGTTTTAATAGCTTTAAATAGCAGAATAACTTTCAAAACATAATAAGTACAGATGTTGCCTTAGTAAGAATAATTCAGCCATAATTATGTATTATATGACAATGATCATTTTCAAATATTTTATTAAAACAAACTGGCTAAACTCAATTTAGTTATTTTTAAATTGTGATTGTTATTAATGTTGCAAAGAAACTTCTTTGTAACTTACAGTAAACCTTATCTCACCCTAAAGAGAATTATTCTAAGAACAGAATATCTTCATTCATTTAACAAATATATATTGGGCACCTATGAGAGGCAGTCCCTGGGGATATAAAGCCATCCTCGTCTCCCTGATCTTTAGGGCCACAATCGAGAGGGAGAGATGGGTATTCTAACAAGACTGCAAAAATGTGAAACTTCCCTAGCATTTGGTACTACTTCCCTCGTAGTTCCAAAGCAGACTCTCCCACTAGACTATAAGTTTTTAACCTTGATAAGAGCAATATAATCTCTATCTTTCTTTTCCCTCTTCAGCAGCCAGTGTAAAGTCCTGCGTGGAGCAGAGTCAAAAAACATGTGTTAGCCAGGGCAACTCTTCATGGTACAGTCAGTCATCACGGTGAAGACAGTATGTGAACAAATTCCAGAGGAATATGAGTTTTGTAGGCGGACGATTTTTTTGACAAGACAGGAATGACAAATGCAAGCACAGACATGGATGCCAATGAGAAGTCAAGCCCTTCAGCATGGTTGGAACGAGGGCAATGGAATGAAAGGAGTCTGGAAAGGCAGGCAAGAGGCACACATAAAGAGTTCTGAGGCTATGACAGGAATTTAGATGTATTTTCCAGATAACCTGAAATTCTAAGGAGTTTCAAGAATACTTAAATTTTTATTTTGGAATGATATATCAGAAATATTCTGATAATCACCTATAAATATCAGACCAAGACAGCAGTAGTGGCATAAAAATAAACTAATCAAGGACCTTCTGGACAAAGGAGTACTTACTTTTGGGGGAGAGGGAGTGGTCTGGATGTGACTATAAAAACCTTTGTTGCCAAATGGGATAAAAATAAAAAACAGATTTATGGTGAAACAAGAGAAAATAAATTCAAATTTTGAAAATATTGAAACACAAACTTATAGGAAATATAGGTTACTATACTTCAAAGGTTCAGTTCAATTCAGTTCAGTTGCTCAGTCATGTCCCACTCTTTGCGAGCCCATGGACTGCAGCATGCCAGGCCTCCCTGTGTATCACCAACTCCCAGAGCTTACTCAAACTCATGTGCATTGAGTCAGTGATGCTATCCAACCATCTATACTTTGTTGTTCCCTTCTCCTCCCACCTTCAATCTTTCCCAGCATCAGGGTCTTTTCCAATGAGTCAGCTCTTCGCATCAGGTGGCCAAAGAATTGGAGTTTCAGCTTCAACATCAGTCCTTCCAATGAATATTCAGGACCAATTTCTTTTAGGATGGACTGGTTGGATCTCCTTGCAGTCCAAGGGACTTCCATGAGTCTTCTCCAACACCACAGTTCCAAAGCATCAATTCTTCAGTGCTCAGCTTTCTTTATAGTCCAGCTCTCACATTCATACATGACTACTGGAAAAACCATAGCCTTAACAAGACAGACGTTTGTTGGAAAAGTAATGTCTCTGCTTTTTAATATGCTGTCTAGGTTTGTCATAAGGCAAAAAGATAGGACACTGAAAGATGAACTCCCAGGTCAGTAGATGCCTAATATGCTACTGGAGATCAGTGGAGAAACAACACTAGAAAGAGTGAAGAGATGGAGCCAAAGCAAGAACAACACCTAATTGTGGATGTAACTGGTGATGGAAATAAAGTCTGATGCTGTAAGAGCAATATTGCATAGGAACCTGGAATGTTAGGTCCATGAATCAAGGCAAATTGGAAGTGGTCAAACAGAAGATGGCATGAGTGACCATCAACATTTTAGGAATCAGCAAACTGAAATGGAATGGAACGGGTGAATTTAACTCAGATGACCATTATATCTGCTACTGTGGGCAAGAATCCTTTAGAAGAAATGGAGTGGCTATCACAGTCAACAAAAGAGTCCAAAATGCAGTACTTGGATGCAGTCTCAAAAATGACAGAATGATCTCTGTTTGTTTCCAAGGCAAACCATTCAATATCATGGTAATCCAAGTCTATGCCCTGACCAGTAAGGCTGAAGAAGCTGAACGGTTCTATGAAGACCCACAAGATCTTCTAGAACTAACACCCAAAAAAGATGTCCTTTTCATTATAGGGGACTGGAATGCAAAAGTAAGAAGGCAAGAGATACCCGGAACAATAGGCAAATTTGGCCTTGGAGTACAAAATGAAGCAGGGCAAAGGCTAACACAATTTTGCCAAGAGAAAGCACTGGTCATAGCAAACACCATCTTCCAACAACACAAGAGAGGACTCTACACATCGACATCACCAGATGGTCAACACTGAAATCAGACTGATTATATTCTTTGCAAGCAAAGATGGAGAAGCTCTATACAGTCAGCAAAAACAAGACCAGGAGCTGACTGTGGCTCAGATCATGAACTCCTTATTGCCAAATTCAGACTTAAATTGAAGAAAGTGGGGAAAACCACTAGACCATTCAGGTATGACCTAAATCAAATCCCTTATGATTATACAGTAGAAGTGAGAAATAGATTTACAGGACTAGATCGCACAGAGTGCCTGATGAACTATGGATGGAGGTTCGTGACATTGAACAAGAGGCAGTGATCAAGACCATTCCCAAGAAAAAGAAATGCAAAAAAGCAAAATGGCTGTCTGGGGAGGCCTTACAAATAGCTGTGAAAAGAAGAGAAGCAAAAGGCAAAGGAGAAAAGGAAAGATATATCCATTTGAATGCAGAGTTCCAAAGAATAGAAAGGAGAGATAAGAAAGCCTTCCTCAGTGATCAGTGCAAAGAAATAGAGGAAAACAATAGAATGGGAAAGACTAGAGATCTCTTCAAGAAAACTAGAGATACCAAAGGAACATTTCATGCAAAGACAGGCTCAATAAAGAAAAGAAATTGTATGGACCTAACAGAAGCAGAAGATATTAAGAACAGGTGGCAAGAATACACAGAAAACTGTGTATTGTTGACTCAGAAAGATCTTCTTGACTCAGATAATCATGATGGCATGATCACTCACCTATAACCAGACGTCCTGGAATGTGAAGTCAAGTGGGCCTTAGGAAGCATCACTATGAACAAAGCTAGTGAAGGTGATGGAATTCCAGTTGAGCTATTTCAAATCCTAAAAGATGATGCTGTGAAAGTGCTGCACTCAATATCTTCAAAGGTAGTTGAGGATTATAATAAAAAGCTCAAAGCAGCAGACAATTTAGAGATACAAGTTAATAGCTGAATACAGAATATGTAAAAGATATGCACAGGATAGAATATGTAACATGAAGAAAGTTCTTAGATGTCACTCTAAACAGCTCCATCATTTAAGGGGCTGCAAAATCATGTGACTTTATTGCCTATTTCTATCTCTGTAGTTATGACTCTATGCTAAAAGATATTTGGGAAGACAAACCCTAATGCTGAGTTTTTTAAATACACTTAGTGCTGGTAGAAGATTGTTAGCTATTAAAATCTATTAGCCTTTTATGGCACAGAACCCAGAAGGTACATTGGCATTATGCTGAAAACAAATCAGACAAATTAGAGGAAAATATGCTGAGATCATTCACTTTATCAGAAACTGCTGGACTTGTTATTTTAAGTAAGATCTCTAAGAACCAAAGTTCTTAAAGCCAACATCCGCTGGCTCATCAAAAAAACAAGAGAGTTTCAGAAAATCATCTATTTTTGCTGCACTGACTACGCCAAAGCCTTTGACTGTGAGGATCACAACAAACTGGAAAATTCTTCAAGAGATGGGAATACCAGACCACCTGACCTGCCTCCTGAGAAATCTGTATGCAGGTCAATAAGCAACATTTAGAACTGGACATGGAACAACAGACTGGTTCCAAATCAGAAAAGAAGTACATCAAGCCTGTATATTGTTACCATGCTTATTTAACTTCTATGCAGAGTACATCATGAGAAATGAATCATGCTGGATGAAGCACAAGCTGGAATCAAGAATGCTGGAAGAAATATCAACAACCTCAGGTATGCAGATGACACCACACTTATAGCAAAAAGCAAAGAAGAACTAAAGAGCCTCTTAATGAAAGTGAAAGAGTAGAGTGAAAAAGTTGGCTTGAAACTCAACATTTAGAAAACTAAAATCATAGCATCCAGTCCCATCACTTCATGGCAAATAGAAGGGGAAACAATGGAAACGATGAGCAACTTTATTTCTTTTGGGCTCCAAAATCACTGCAGATGGTGACTGCAGCCATGAAATTAAAAGATGCTTGCTCCTTGAAAGAAAAGCTATGACCAACCTAATCAGCGTATAAAAAGCAGAGACGTTACTTTGCCAAAAAAGGTCCATCTCATCAAAGCTATGGTTTCTCCAGTAGTCATGTATGGATGTGTGAGTTGGACTATTTAACAAAGCTGAGCATTGAAGAATTGATGCTTTTGAACTGTGGTACTGGAGAAGACTCTTGAGAGCTCCTTGGACTGCAAGGAGATCCAACCAGTCAATAAATGAAATCGGTCCTGAATATTCATTGGAAGGACTGATGCTAAAGCTGAAACTCCAATACTTTGGCCAACTGATGTGAAGAACCAACTTATTGGAAAAGACCCTGATGCTGGGAAAGATTTAAGGCAGGAGGAGAAGGGGACGACAGAGGATGAGATGGTTGGATGGCATCACCAATGCGATGGGCATGAGTTTGAGGGCTCTGGGAGTTGGTGATGGACAGGGAAGCCTGGTGTGCTGCAGTCCATGAGGTGGCAAAGAGTCAGACATGACTGAGTGACTGAACTGAAGAACCAGATAAAGTTATATGAAAGATGAGATCTTTCAAACAGTGATGAATTTTTTTAAAAATCAATTATTCATTTTACAAATAAGTACTTTGGGAGAATCATGTAGATGATTTGGGAAAAAATCAGGACCTGGAGTAAGTTAAATTAAGGAAAATGACCAATACAGGTTTTGAAATAGATAAGACATAGTTACACTTTTCCTAGATTAATTTAGTACAAGGTTCCCCCTGGTGTTCAAAAGTAGATACAGCAACCCAGATCAAAATCTGCTTTTATGTTTGGAGGGCTTCCCTAGTGGCTCAAAGGGTAAAGAATCTGCCTGCAATGCGGGAGACCAGGGTTTAATCCTTGGGTTGGGAAAATCTCCTGGAGAAGGAAATGGCAAACCACTTCAGAATTTTTGCCTGGAGAACCCCAAGGACAGAGGAGCCTGTCGAGTTACAGTCCACGGGGTTGCAAGGAATCAGACACAACTGAGCCACAAACACATTTTTGGTAGCTCTGACAGTAAAGAATTTTCCTGCAGTGTGAGAGACCCAGGTTTGATCACTGGGTTGGGAAGATCCCCTGGATAAAGGAATGGCTAGCCACTCCAGTATTCTTGCCAGGAGAACTCCATGGACAGAGGAGTCTGGCGGGCTACAGTCCATGGGGTCACAAAGAGTAGGACACAACTGAGTGACTTTCACTTATCTTATAATAATCTGTTTTTCAATAGCTTCTGGACTTTTTCAGGAAAGGAAATCTACTTATTTTATTCTCCTATTATATTCCTTATACAGTGTTAATAGTTAAATCCCACATATCAGTAGTTTAGTTTTATTTATTTATGAGCAGTGTTTGTTTTCCTTACCATCCATTCCATTTAAGTTTTCTGGATACTGCTCAAAAGGAGCAGACACTATTTAAGAAGTGAAGGAAGAGAAGGAAATTTGCATCCACTCTGAGGCTACTACGCTCCAGGCAGTCTTTCCTTCCTCTTTCCCGGCTCTCTCCTCAACGCCAACACATATATTGAGGATGTGGTATTCTTGGCGCTACAGTACAACTGTGAACAACCTGAAAAGTCCTTATGTCATGGCACTTAGATTGCGGTGGCATAGACAGACAATAAAACTTTTTAAATGAAAATATAAAGAATACTAGGCAGTGATAATTGCTACAGGTGCCCGAGAGACATGAGGTAGTCAGGGACTTCCATTCTGAGGAATGTGAGTGAAATAAGTGAGTCAAGAGGCTATCTGCAGGTTAGACATTTCTGGCTGAGAGAAGAGGGGGTACACAGCCCCTGGTATATTCCAGAAACCTCAGGAGGGGTGTGGCTGAGCACGGTGACCAGACAGTGTGGTGGGAGAGGTTTGATAACAGAAGAAAAATGTGATCCAGCTTCCATATTAAAACAATCAGTCTGGCAGCCATGAGAAGGATGACTCCAAGCTGACTGGAGTTGGGAAGGGGTGGAGAAGGGGGGAATCAAGACTTTAATTTGGGATGTCTTCAATTATTACAGACAAACTCGGGACACTATACATTAAGTATTAGACACAGTGTAGAGACTGCAAAAAACAGAATCAGAGATTTAAAATACAAAAAACAGAGAATTAGAGAAATAAAATCAAAGGAAAGTAAGTACATTAAGCAGTGATTTATTCCAGTCTCTATCTCCAAAGGCCATAGTCTTTTCTCTCTGCTGTGGTGCCTCTCCAAGGCTCTGTCTGGGTACCATCCAGCTGCAGGGCTGGTGTACCTCGGAGACACACCATGGTCTTTCAGGACAACCCAACTTAAATAATTCGTCCCTTTCAGAAATCTGACTTCATCTCTCCTCATCAGAATTATCCATGATAACTGAAACTTTCCTTGATACTTTGAAGCCTCACCTACATGTTTTTAGGGGAGGGAGGTCAATGCCTGGTTAAGATCATGGGCTCTGGAGCAGGACTTCCGGATTCAAACTCTACTTCTGTTAGCTATGAGGGGGGCATGCTTTTCTTACTCTTATTTTATGAAATTACAAAATCTGAACAGGGAAATGGTAGTTTTACACTCAAATAGTTTGTGAAATATTACCAGGACACATTGTTACAGGGAAGCGCTGTCCTCAAAGTCTGAGAGCAAGTTTGGGCTCATATGTATTATGCACTGAATAGAAAACAGCATGACCTAATCAATTACCTCAAGCCATCGGCCACATGTAGCACGATTCTGTGCTGCAGCGTTCTGGTAAGACTGGTTTTGTCTTGCTGAAGCAGGCGGTCCAGGGAACCCTTGGAGGCTAATTCCATCACCAACATTCGAGGACGAATCCCAGCTGCCAGCAAAGATATTAAGCTGGGATGGTGGAGGTGGCAGAGCACCACCAGCTCCTGCAAAGTCAAAAATCATTTAAGAGTAAATAGACCATCACTTCTTACCCAAATACCTCCTTCCATATGTCCATCAACACTTGGAGAACAGTTTTCCCTGAGTTACCGGATTATAGCAAACTATCCATTTCTTCTTTGAGCTTATTTATATTTTCCACGTTTTCAGAATTAAACCACTGGTTTTGCAACTACACTGTGAATTAAACATTTAAGTTCTCCTTTTCTGTTTGCTTTGCTTTATCAGAACATTTAATGCTGGGACAATACATACACTGTGGCAACATTAATAGTTCATGTCAGTCTTACCTACTGAATCTTCCTTAGCCACAGATTCCTGAGCAGCCACTACTGATCAACTGCACTTGGCGTCTGAGGAACCGCCTGCCTATTATCTCTGGTTTGATGACTAGAAAGTTTTACAGAGAAGAGTATCTATGTCTACAGAAATATCTGGCATTGCCCCCCATCTAAAAACTCTCTGTTGACTTCCTGTTACTTTTAGATTGAGATCCCATGCACTTACACAGCCTTCATGGCCTGACCTGATCTCTCAAACCTCATCTCCTTTCCCTTTCCTCCTTGTTCACACCTGTGTTATTAGATCCCCAAAGCCCAATCCCAGCATACACCCAGCTCCTTCCTTTCAGCCTCAGGGTATTTGCCCTTGCTGATCCCTCTGCTAGAAATCTCTTCAATCTTCACATAGCTAAAGTTTTCTTGCCATTCAGACCTTAGCTTAAAACTCTTACTTCCTCAGAGTGATCAGCCCTGGTAATCTCTCTAATCCAAGAAGTTAGCTAGAACAGAGAGGTCTCTATCCTGATTCTAGGCCATATCACATGAGACTTTATAATCTCTTTCATGATATGGTTGTTTTTGAATTCTATACACATATTATTCTGTATATTTCACTCTACTCTGAAACTATATTTACTTGAAATTTATAGCTTCTGTGGTATTAAATTAATTCATGTTTTAAACTATGGTTCAGCAGCAGCTCTGCTTCTTAACAACTGGCTTCAAAGATGGGGAGTATCAGTGCCAACTGCATTTATCAGGAAACTGAAGTATGAAGAATTCTGCAAGCTGAAGAATAAAGGCTCAGTGCCCTAAGAGGAGATTTTTAAGAACACAGGCTTCAAACTGCAATCATACCTCCAGAGAGGATAAAAATCTTTTTTTTTTTTTTCCTTCTATGTCTGATTAGCTCAGTTGGCTAAAATTGATGAGAACAAGTCAATTTAGCTCTGTTTTCTTTCATAAGCACAGACAGAAGCCTAATCCAAATTTCCTATCCTAGAAAAACAGCTCACTGATTGCAGACAGCAAGGAGCAAAAGACTGTAACAGATCAGCCCTGATTCATAACCACAGGTAGAATGACCCTCAAAATGTAGCATTGAACACTGAAGTGTTTTTCTTTTTTTTTTTTAAAGAAACACATTACATATACCATTTTTCTATTTCTATTATTTCCTTGGTTCATCTAGCTGCCCATACACTAATCAGTCCAATATGCTTTTCTAGTGTTCTGATTTCCAACAAGGTTTCCTGAGCACGTTACTTAAAATTTGAAACATGTTGAAGACTAATGATCAAGACTGAAAAAGCAATTTATACAACAAACTGCCTACAGACAGAAAAGAGATTGTGCCCAGATTTGGTTCACTGACTTACAAAATATTATATACAGAATGTGTATTAATTTATTCCTAGAGCTACCATGTAACTTTTGGTACTAATAATTAAAATTACTCCAGGACATTTTACACAGACATGAAATGTTTTCATTATTCAGAGTAATTAATATATTGCAACTGTACTTTTTGTTTACGTTAGTTATTTAGATTCAGATATAGGCACATTTTTTTTTAATAAATCAAGAAAAATAAGAATGAATAGACTCAAAAATACAGTTGGGTTCTGGTGTAAGATTGCAGAATCCACACTGGATTTTATCTATCTTCACTGTGTCTCTCTCACTCATCCCTACTGTTAGGAAAGACTCAGAAAAAAAGAAATAAATCCCCACCAGTATTCAAAACAAGAAAGGGCAATGGAGTGACTACTCTTGGTTATGCATTCAATCAAATTTCATTCTTCCTAAGAGTATCCTGGACTTTTGCTGTGGTACCCAACCCTCACCTAAACAGCTGATGAACTTTAAGAGGAACTGATTCCAATCAGTTTAAGGGGAACTGATTCCAATCAGTCCATCATGGACCCTATGTTGCAGTCCATAGGGTCGCAGAGTCGGATACGACTGACTGACTGAACTGAACTGACTCCAATCCCAGCTTCAGGGAAAAAGGGGAATTAAAAAAAAAATACCCTGCTCATTACCACAGTGATTGGTTCAACAACACAGGCCTATGCCAGTCAGCAACAGCACTGCCCTGAACATTGGTGCTTGCTGAAAAAAGAATATGTGACTTAACTGAGTCCAGGAGAAGTTTTCAAATAGACTACTGTCGTATGGATTTTGGTTCCTTTGAACTGCAAAAATGCAAAAGAGGTGCCCTCTTTTCTTTTGGACTTGTGAAGCCTAGAACAAGAATTCTCAGAATACTGTCTTTTGTTTGTTTTTCAACAAGAGAAACAAAACAAACCTATTTCACTCCATAAGGAAAGGACAAAAGTGGGATTTTATAACAAAACTCAACTTTGAAAACACGGTCAATACAAGCAAGTGCCAAACAAGGGTTCCAGAATATTAACAATGTATTATTTAATGTAATAATATTGTTGCATTTCTTACTTGTCTTAACAGCCTAAGTGATGTATGTTTATTAAAAATCTTCACAGCCACTTCTTCTCCTTCATAGGCTGCTCGATAAACAGACCCAAAACTGCCATCACCTTTCAAAAAGAAAGTACAAAGCACTTGGGTTAATCTGTGCAAGCAGAAAAACTCAATAAATTGTATCTTTTGTAATTATATTTGTTTTGAAGAGAAATCTGACCCATGAGTTTCACTACATCAAGTCTTCTTTAATGCTTGCTCTTCCTTCTTCTACTCCAGGAACCAAGATGCAACTAAAGATTTTGTCTCTAGCCTTTCTATCTTCCTTTTATACACTTCCTACTCAATTACCTCATACATTCCCTAACTTCATCTATCTCTGTATGCAGAGAATTTTCACATTTAAATCTGTAGTCATAGCTACACCTGAACTCTACCCTATATTTACAGCTCTGTGTTGGAGATAAGCACTGGCGTGCTCTTCTGAATCTCAACTGCATTCCATCAAAAGTCCCATTCATTATCTTTTCTCCAAAACAGTTTTTATCCTACCTTTCATATATCTGATAAAAACAAAATAAAACTCTCTTTGTGGTCATTCTGGAGTCAAAAACCAAAAAATTATCTCATGCCTCATAAGAGAATGTGCCTCATGACAGCCCCACAGCTGCCCAGCTCTACTGTGCTGCCTCTCTTATGCCCAAGCCTCCCTTCCCATTTCCACTACAATTGCACCCTCTTGGTACCTTCATGCTTTCTGCCTACACGTGGGGGCCTCATGACTTCATTACCCCTAACTCATTCTCTCTCTCCTGAAAAATTAGCTCTGTAATTACATTTTGATTATGTCATTCTCTTGCTCAAAAACAAATCATTCTACATTGTCTACCAAATGAAATCCAAAATCAAGTTCATATTCATATTGCAGCCCCAAGTTCCCTTTGTGGTTCTCCTCCTGGTTCTACTTCTTTCTACTCTCACTCTCTAGACTCTGGGCCAGTAGTTCTTCTCCTAGATTTGGCTTCACAGTACATCCAAAGAGCTTTTTGAACACAGGAAAGTCTGAATCTATCCTCAAAGATTCTTACCTAATCAATCCCAGGAGGTACCGTTCATCAGCTGGTAACAGCATAAACCACCAGGGTTGAGAACAACCGATCTAGCAAGCTGGAATAGTCAAAATTTCTTAAACATGCTTTCTATCTTCAGACCTCCATCTCCTTGTTATGCCATAATTTACAGAGCTCTTGTTTCTCCCTCAGCTCAACCCGTACTTCTCTGATTGTAAAATGTTTTTAGAATAATTTATCTGGTTTGTTTAGGTCAGTGGTTCTCAATCAGGGTGATGATGCGCCTGACCTCCAACCACCACCCTTGACAGTGTTTGCAAACATTTTTGGTTGTCACATCTGGGATGGGGTGAGATGATATTACTGACATCCAGTGGGTAGAGACCAAGGATACTCCTAAATACCATGCAATGCATAGGACACTCCCCCCAACAAAGAACTATCTAGTTCCGAATAGCAAAAGTTAAGAAACTCTGATCTAGACTGCTTTTTGTAAATAAACATAGAACTTATGAATTTATTGGAAATGGGGTCAGAGTATAAGGAGTACGCATAAACATTCTCCTATCTCCGTGAAGTGTGTGTGAAGTGAAAGTCACTCAGTCATGTCTGACTCTTTGCAACCCCATGGACTGTAGCCCACCAGGCTCCTCTGTCCATGGAATTCTCCAGGCAAGAATACTGGAGTGGGGAGCCATCCCTTTCTCCAAGGGATCTTCCCAACCCAGGGATCAAACCCAAGTCTCCTGCATTACAGGCGGATTCTTTACTGTCTGAGCCCCTGGGGCCCCACCTATCTGCTAAATAAAAGCGTATAAAACATAGGTGCTTTTGAAGGTAGTCAAAAGGTACAAACTTCCAGTTATAAGGTAAATAAATACTAGGTATGTAATGTATAATATGATTACTATAGTTAACAGTGCTATATAATATATATGGAAGTTGTTAAGAGAGTAAATCCTAAGAGTTCTCATCAGAACAAAATTTTTTTTTATTTTTATATTTTATATATTAATATATGCAAGGATAGATGTTAATAAAGTTACTGTGGTAATCATTTCACCATATATGCAAGTGAGTTATTACACTGTACATCTTAAACTTATACAGTGCTATATGTCAATTACACCTCAATAAAATTGGGAAAAAACACAGGTGTTTCAAAAAATGAACTTTTTGAACACTTCTACATAACATTGTTCAAAATGTGTCCATTAATCCAACACACATCTTTTAGTGCAGTAAAGAGGTATATTTGGGAGAGCTGTATGTGATGGCTTGAGACTCTTTCAGAGAAAGAAAATAGTATGCCTCGTACTTGACTGTATCTTTCAAATCACAAGTCAAGTTTGGTGTTGGTTAAGATCTAAGATTCAGTGTTGATAATTCAGCATTTTGTGTTAACTTACTAGTACTAATTGGAGACGGTGATGGCACCCCACTCCAGTACTCTTGCTTGGAAAATCCCATGGATGGAGGAGCCTGGTAGGCTGCAGTCCATGGGGTCACGAAGAGTCGGACACAACTGAGCGACTTCCCTTTCACTTTTCACTTTCATGCATTGGAGAAGGAAATGGCAACCCACTCCAGTGTTCTTGCCTGGAGAATCCCAGGGACGGGGGAGCCTGGTGGGCTGCCATCTATGGGGTCGCGCAGAGTTGGACACGACTGAAGTGACTTAGCGGCAGCAGCAACTAGTACTAATATATTCACTTCCAGAATTCTAAGGTATTTAAAATCATCCTAAATTTCCCAATGTAAAAAATAAAGGTAAAAAGGAGTTTATTTACTCCTACATGTCATATCCCAAATTTTAGACTTGGTTTATTAATAATATTAATATTCTGGCATATATTTTAATCATCCTCTCTGCGAAAGTTTAATTAAAATTAAATGTAAATACTCATAACAGCAACAAATATTCCACAAAGTAAAGTCAGAATTGTCTTTAAATACTTTACATTAAATAAATTTAATACTCTTCTCAGTTCCCAAGGACTCTTGGGAATGTTTAGAACTTGAGTACATCAGCAATCTAATACTTTTGAATTTTTAAACCCAAATTGGTTTTTGTGACTATTTTAATGAAAATTTATGATTGTTATATAGAATAACATAACTGCCACTATCACTGCATAGAGGTGTTCCTCCTTTATTTCTTTTTGCAACTGGAAAATGGCTGAATTACTCCTCTGAAAATTTCCTAACTGCCTTCCCTATCACTGACAATCGAACAGTTAAAACAAATGCAAGGACGTGTTTCATAAAACCTGTGCTTCCACAGAGGTGGAAACCTAGAGTACAAATGTGTGTGAGCAAAGCAAATTCCAGATTTGTAACACATTACTTTAAAATATATTATCCCAAAGGAAAAACATTACAAAAATATATGAAGACACTAAAAACTATGACAATTAAATTATATGTGAATATTTGCTAGATTATAAATAAAAACCGTACCCTAATTTTTATTCTCAAACCAACAAAACAGTTACCTAAGAGAAACTCTGGAGCTTGTTCAAATTCCAGTTCATCATTATTCAACATAATATTTCTAGGCAGATCAGCCAAAATCAAATCAGGAGCAATCTGAGATATTGGAATTGTGAGCCTTGGTTGATCTGGATTTACTAGGAGGTCTCCTGAGAAGTACATAAAACATTTTTTTTAAAGATAAACCTTTAAGATTGTACATAAATTTGTCCTTTTGATTTACAGAAATAATCACATATTGTCTATGCTTTCCAATCACTCTTACGTTCACTTTCCAATCTTATTTTTCTCTAGAAAATTTGAGAATGTTTTAAAAGTTGAGTTACTCTCTATTTGGAAGTTTAAGAACTCATTCCTAGGTTCACTTACTAGAAAGTAGAACTCAGAACTGCCTAGGCTATTTATATATGCCTAGGAAATTATATATTCTTTACTTTCACAACATTCATGGAACACAGCATATGGCTGACATTACTAAGTTACTTCCATGTATCATCTATTTCAATCTTCATAACAATTGTATGGCATAGTTTTGGTTAGTAATCTCACTTCACAGATGACATAACATTGCCCAGGAGCCAGTATTCAAACTCTCACACCAACATTTTTTCTGAATCTAGAGTATAAGATCTTACTGGCAATAAATATATTTTTCTGAACTATTAACTATAATTGAATATAGTATCCTCTAACTTATCCCTTATAAATAAGAGCAATCAATTTTCACATTTATTTCAAAACTCACTTCACAAATATTGAAAGGATCATTTAAAAACATTTGTAAGTTGTGTCAACACATACATACCTTCTTCCGCTTTCTTCATCAAGTGGTCAAGCAATATTTTTTGATGCTCTTCACCATCATTAAAACTATATAATGCCCATTTCTTCAGCAGAGTTTCTCCTTCACCACAAATATCAATCTCCAATAATCCAGGAAACCACTCTTCCATGAGAGAATCAATGTGGTCCACAACTTGGCCCAAAAGAATACAGCCTATGTCATCCAAAGAGAACTTGATTAACATCCCAGCTGAACCTTATCCTGTCACAAACTGAAAAGAAGAACTATAGAGACTTTTTTAAAACTTTAGATTTCTTTAGTGGTACAGTTCAGTTTTGAATTAATTTCCTTACCTTTTCTACAAGAGGGAACTGTAATTTTTAAGAAACTCTCTGGGTGATGATCTAAAACTTCAGATCCTACCAAGCAGTAAGCTTCAGGAGACCAATTCAAGTAGATGCCTTGCCGCCAATACATCCTGTTTGGGCGAAGTGCTCGTTCTGAAAGAAATTTCGGTTCAGTTCAGTCGCTCAGTCGTGTCCGACTCTTTGCGACCCCATGAAAGAAATTTAAATGAACCCAAATATAGCTATTAGTTATTTGTTGTTGCATAAACTGTAGGGGAAAAAAAAATCACTGCACATATTACAAGTGACAGTAACAGAGATGTATTTGTTTTGAAGGAAAGTACTGGAATTGTTAATGATATATTATCTGTTAAATATAATATTACATATTTTATCCTCAATTTTGAAATGAAATAAACAAATGCCCAGTAGATTACCTACGACAGATTTCAGGTTCATGGTGTGAAGCAGTTTAACATATGTAATAGATGAAAAAGAGAATCATAAACAGATTCCCATAACTTTTAAAAAGAGGTTGGTGGTAATGCTAAAACCAACACTTTGATGTGAGGTAACTATCTATATGTTGATTAACTGCAAGCAAGATAAGGTTTATTTCAGAATACAGTACCATCTACATAAAGCTGATTTTAAGCACAAAACAGAAAAATTATATGTTCCCCCTCGGAGCATTAGGATCTCTCTTTCTTCCAGGAGGAAGAGCTGGCATTGTAACTTATAATTATAGCATGATAAAGTCTTTATTCTTTTTTGTAAACCCCCCAGGGACCATGCAGCAGAATAGAGCTATTGTAGTCCCCACAGAGAATGGTTAGGACCTGTTACTCTATTAAACAAAACTCCCTGACTGAAGGGGTGGTCATTTCTAGCTTTTATTTCTCCACGCACGCATGTGCATTTGTGTGTATGTGTAGGGAGATAGGTGTTTTTACGCCAATGACTCTGTAATTTCATCTTTTAAAATTGCTGCTTCTAGTCTGCTTTGGTTTGCAAAGCAAGATAGTCATACACATCGTAAATGTGTCTAAAATAAGTACACATGGACTTTGAGGAATTTTATTCTTAGCAAATTTCATGAATTTATCCGTGTATATTTTTATATTGGCCATGCTGAGGTCTTTTGAGCTTATTTCCTGATTTTCAGCTGCATTATAAACCAGTAAACTCTAGGAAAATGACATATTAATTTTAATACGCTTTCTAACTATCTTCTCCAAATATTAATTCTTCATTAAATACATACCTCTTCCTGAAAGCATGTAAGGTGAAATTTCAAGCAACCGATTGATTAATCTCGACCAAAAGCCCATTGGAAAATAAGGCATTTCATACAGTCGAATGATAATTTCAGAGTTCTCACAATGGGGAAGCTCTATTACAGGCCTGTGGTCAGACAAACTAAAGATAAAAGCACAGTATCATTATATAGCTTCAGAAAATGCCCAACCATTTTGACCAGAGTGCTTTACTACTTGAAATCAATGAACTGATGATGATAAATATTCTAAGCAATTTTATCTTTTAGTAATGTTATTTTGCTACATACTCTTCCTACTTCAAAATTTAATGGTTAATCAATTCAAATCATGCTCAGATATAGTGATATATAAAAATTTTTCAGTAATCCTGTTTACATTATAAATAAATTATTATAGTTAGTTATGTATAAAAAGTAAAGGGATTATATAAAACTTCAAAAAATGCATGGCCTAGAATCAAGTGTATATCTGTGTTTAGAATTAGTTACCATCTATCAATCAGTGCAATTTTCACTTTTCAATGTCATTTACTTTATAACATTTCCCAGGTTTTATAAGGCAGTAAGAAAAATTTCTACAACACAGGGCTAGAATTTAGGCCTCCTTGTGTTGGCCATATCCTCTGAAAATTCAGTCATAAATTATTTAAAGACTGTTGAAAACTCACCATTTCTCCAGAATCTGCCTAATAATTCCTTCAATATCATATAAGGAACATACATACACACACAGCAACACACACACACACACACTCTAATCTCCACTATTAACCTTTCTTAAATAAACTGAGCATTGTCAAATCAAGTAATAATTATATAGATATAAAATCAGTCATTTACATCTTTAAAATGTCAAGTGTAGTTTTCATCAAAAGAAAATGTTATACTCCAGTACAAAGTTTACACAAGAAAAAAAAAATTAGTACATTCATCATAAACCAAAGTTACTTTCACAACTAAAAGAATATATGGTAAATTTCCATAGGGTAATTAAATTTTTAAGTTTTGGCTTACCTGCTTGGAACCAGTAAATACTCTTCTCCAATTGGCAAGGCAATCTGGAATTTTTCTAGGAGTTTAAAGTACTGTGCCATGTAGTTCTTTGGAAATCTCTTTTTCTTTGAAAGAAATTTTTCCACATCTCTACGTGAAATAATTCCCTTAGGATGTTTTGGAAAGCCTTCCACTTTCACTGTCAAAATCTGAAAGGTTTAAACTTATACATAATCATAGAATTCGTTTTCTGGGAAGTTCTGAATTTAAAGAATTTCCTTTGCTCAGTACAAATGATCAAAACAATTCTAATGTTGTCAAGTACAACACAGGACCTAATTTCTCTACCTAGCAGCCACGTAAGCCTAGCATCTTTCACACACCTACTTACACACAGAAATTATTAAAATAAGTGAGTGAATCCAGATCAGAAACGATGGAGATCCTCTGATACCAATGAACCACAAGCCTTCCCCAGTTCAATTAATACATCAGTCTTTTGCCCCACATGCTTATTACAGTCTCATCAATAATATATTCTGGAGGAAATTATCTTCCAGGCTGTTATCACCACAGATTTGCAACAGAAATGCTGCTTTACATTTATACAACTGGAAGTGGGTTTCCATTAGTGGAAAGAGAGGCAGCTTAGTAAATTAAGTGATTCTCAAACAAGTAATCACTGAATTTCAGTGGACTCCATGCAGTCTGAGTCATAGGTCAGGGATAAAGCTTGAGAATCTACTTTTTTAACAAGAAACTCTGAAGATTCTAATGTGTAGACCATAATTTGAGCTTTGATCATCATCACAGCAATTAAAAATATGAGTTGAGAAGAATTCAGGTTCAAATCCAAACTCTACTGCCAGTTGTATGACCTTGAGAAAGGTATTTAATTTCTTTACCCACAGTTTCCTTCTTTGTAAAATGAGAAATAAAAGTAACTCTTAGACTGCCATGAGAACAAAATAAGATAACATACATAAAACACGTAAAATACATATCACTATTTTTAGCAAATAGGAAGCCCTCACATTTTACCAATCCTATTTACCTATTCCTATTTATTTTACTTGGATAAACTAATTTTAAAAAGAGATTTGTGCTTAATTTTCTTTAGTAGATCTATAATATTTAAGGGATTCTTAAATAGAAACACGGGGAAGGAAATGGCAACCCACTCCAGTACTCTTGCCTGGAAACTCCCATGGACGGAGGAGCCTGGTAGGCTGCAGTCCATGGGGTTGCTAAGGGTCAGACACAACTGAGCAACTTCACTTTGACTTTTCATTTTCATGCATTGGAGAAGGAAATGGCAAACCCACGCCAGTGTTCTTGCCTGGAGAATCCCAGGGACGGGGAAGCCTGGTGGGCTGCCGTTTATGGGGTCGCACAGAGTCGGATATGACTGAAGCGATTTAGCAGCAGCAGTAGCAAATAGAAACAAACACTGTTTGTATTATTATCATCATGTGGTTGGGTAAAATACTGGATTGTAAAATCCTCAGGTCTGAGGACATGTCTTACTCAACTCTGTTTCTAATTTGTATGTATAATGTTATTGAATCAGTGAATAAATCATTAAACATAAAGCAATGTATAATGGGTCATTAAATAATTAAAACTATAATTTGAGACTTCTCCTATATTCTGTTCTTTATAGCCCAAACTGCTCTTAAAGTTTAGGTAGTGAGGAAAACTGCTGTTTTATTGTTTCTAAAGTTGCTAAGTCCCTGCTGGCCTGAGTCCTTTTGAAAGAGGTTCCCTACCATAGTTTGGCCTCAGGCCAAACTACAGGGAGGGAACACAGCCCCACCCTTCAGCAGAAAATTGTTTTAAAGATTTACTGAGCTTGGCATTGCCAACAAAAGAAGACCCAGTTTTCCCCACAGCCAGTCCCTCCCATCAGGAAGGTTGCACAAGCCTCTTAATCCTCATCCATCAGGGAGCAGACAGAATGAAAACCACAATCACAGGAAACTAACCAAAGTGATCACATGGACCACAACCTTGCCCAACTCAGTGAAACAATGAGCCATGCCGTGCGGGGAGACCCAAGACGGAAGGGTCATGGTGGAGAGTTCTGACAAAACATTCACTGGAGAAGGGAATGGCAAACGACTTCACCATTCTTGCCTTGAGAATCCCATTAACAGTATGAAAAGGCAAAAAGATATGACACTGACTGTGAATATTCCAGGTAGGTAGGTGTCCAATATGCTACTGGAGAAGAGCAGAGAAACAGCTCCAGAAGGAATGAAGAGTCTGAGCCAAATCAGAAACAAAGCCCCATTATGAATGAGTCTGGTGGTAAAAGTAAAGCCCGATGCTATAAAGAACAATATTGCACAGGAACCTGGAATGTTAGGTCCATGAATCAATGTAAATTGGAAGTGGTCAAAAAAGAGATGGCAAGAGTGAACATCAACATCTTAGAATCAGTGAAGTGAAATGGACTGGAATGGGCGAATTTAATTCAGATGACCATTATATCTACTACTGTGGGTAAGAATCCTTTAGAAGAAATGGAGTAACCCTCATAGTAACAAAAGAGTCCAAAATGCAGTACTTTGGTACAATCTCAAAAACAACAGAATGATCTTTGTTTTGTTTCCAAGGCAAATCATTCAATATCACAGTAATCCAAGTCTATGCCCCAACCACTAATGCAAAAGAAGCTGAAATTGAATGGTTCTGTGAAGACATTCAAGACCTTCTAGAACTAACACCAAAAGAAGATGTCCTTTTCATTATAGGGGACTGGAATGCAAAAGTAGGAAGTCAAGAAACAGCTGGAGTAACAGGCAAAATTGGCCTTGGAGTACAAAATGAAGCAGGGCAAAGGCTAACAAGAGTTTTGCCAAGAGAACTCACTGATCAGAGCAAAC
The DNA here is from genome assembly GCF_002263795.3 of Bos taurus. Taxonomy (NCBI): domain Eukaryota; kingdom Metazoa; phylum Chordata; class Mammalia; order Artiodactyla; family Bovidae; genus Bos; species Bos taurus. Next base: position 40,537,791 of record NC_037332.1, read on the forward strand.
ACTCTCTTCCAACAATACAAGAGATGACTCTACACATGGACAACACCAGATGGTCAATACTAAAATCATTATATTGATTATAATATATTATAATATAATATATAAAAATGTTATATTATATATATTATATATAATATAATATATATAATCTAATTTATATAAAAATATTATATATTATAATATATAAAAATCATATATATTGATTATATTCTTTGCAGCTGAAGATGGAGAAGTGCCATACAGTCAGCAAAAACAAGACCTCGAGCTAACTGTAGCTCAGATCATGAACTCCTAATGGCAAAATTCAGACTTAAATAGAAGAAAGTAGGAGAAACCACTAGGCCATTCAGGTATGACCTAAATCAAATCCCTTATGATTATACAGTGTAAGTGACAGGAAGATTCAAGGGATTAGATCTGACAGACAGAGTGCCTGAAGAACTATGAACTGAGGTTTGTAACATTGTAGAAGGCAGTGATGAAAACCATCCCCAAGAAAAAGCAATGCAAAAAGGCAAAATGGCTATCTGTGGAGGAATTACAAATAGCTGAGAAAAGAAAAGAAGCAAAAGGCAAAGGAGAAAAAGAAAGATATACCTATTTGAATGCAGAGTTCCAAAAGATAGCAAGGAGAGATAAGAAAGCCTTCCTAAGTGATCAATGCAAAGGAATAGAAGAAAACAATAGAACGGGAAAGACTAGATCTCTTCAAGAAAAATAGAGATACCAAGGGAACATTTCATACAAAGATGGGCACAATAAAGGACAGAAATGGTATGGACCAAACAGAAGCAGAAGTTAAGAAAAGGTCGAAAGAATACACAGAAGAACTAAACAAAAAGATCTTAATGACCCAGATAACCACAATGGTGTGATCACTCACCTAGAGCCAGACATCCTGGAGTGCAAAGTCAAGTGGGCCTTAGGAAGGACCACCATGAATAAAACTAGTGGAGGTGATGGAATTCCAGCTGAGCGATTTCAAATCCTAAAAGATGATGCTGTGAAAGTGCTGCACTCAGTATCCCAGCCAATTTGGAAAAATCAGCAGTAGCCACAGGACTAGAAAAGTTGTTTTCATTGCAATCCCAAAGAAAGGCAATGCCAAAGAATGTTCTACCTACCACACAATTACACTCATTTCACATATGAGCAAAGTAATGCTCAAAATTGTTCAAGCTAGGCTTCAACAGCATGTATACCAAGATCTTCCAGATGTTCCAGCTGAATTTAGAAAAGGTAGAGGAACCAGAGATCAAATGGCCAACATCCCTTGGATCATACAAAAGGCAAGAAAATTCCAGAAGAACATCTACTTTTGTTTTATTGACTATGCTAAAGTCTTTTAGACAAAAGACAAGACTGTGTGGATCACAACAAACTGTGAAAAATTCTTCAAGAGATGGGAATACTGGACCACCTTACCTGCCTCCTGAGAAACCTGTATGCAGGTAAGAAGCAACAGTTAGAACCAAACATGGAACAACCCACTGGTTCCAAATTGGGAAAGGAGTACATCAAGGCTGTATATTGTCACCCTGCTTATTTAACTTATATGCAGAGTACATCATGCAAAATGCCAGGCTGGATAAAGCACAAGCTGGAATCAAGATTGCCGGGAGAAATATCCATATCCTCAGATATGCAGAAGACAGCACCATTATGGCAGAAAGTGAAGAAGAATAAGAGCATCTTGATGAGGTTGAAAGAAGAGAGTGAAAAAGGTGGCTTAAAACTCAACATTCAAAAAACTAAGATCATGTCACCCATTCCCATTACATCATGGGAAATAGATGGGGAAACAATGGGAACAGTGACAGACTTTATATTCTTGGGCTCCAAAATCACTGCAGATGGTGACTGCAGCCATAAAATTAAGAGAGTTGCTCCTTTGAAGAAAGCTATGATAAACCTAGATAGCATATTAAAAAGCAGACATCACTTTGCCAACAGAGGTTCTAGACGTCTAGTCAAAGCTATGGTTTTTCCAGTAGTCATGTATGGATGTGAGAGTTGGACTATTTAAGAAAGCTGAGTGCCGAAGAACTGATGCTTTTGAACTGTGGTATTGGAGAAGACTCTTGAGAGTCCCTTGGACTGCAAAGAGATCAAACCAGTCAATCCTAAAGGAAATCAATCCTGAATGTTCGTTGGAAGGACTGATGCTGAAGTGAAGCTCAAACAGTTTGGCCACCTGATACAAAGAGACAACTCATTAGAAAAGACCCTGATGCTGGGAAAGACTGAAGGCGGAAGGACAAGGGGACAACAGAGGACAAAATGGTTGGTGGCATCACTGACTCAAAGGACACGAGTTTGAGCAAGCTCCAGAAGATGGTGAAAGAGAGGGAAGCCTGATGTACCACAGTCCATGGGGTCAGAAAGAGTTGGGCATGACTGAATGACTGAACAACTACAAAGTCACTAAGACCTTGTCTGACAACTCACTCTCCATCCCCAACCACACTTGAAGCTTTCTTTGTAGCAATCTGTACCACAAAACACATTAAGTATTCTTGCTTTGGTTGTTTCCTCCCATTTGAACATCAACTCCGTGAACGTAGAAACCTTATTTTCCCTACTGCTATATAGCCCCAGTACCAGAACAATATCTGGAACATCATTAGATTCATAATAAATATTGTTGAATGTGTGAATTTTGGGAAAATAAAGTTTGAGCATTTTATCATAGCATTAGGCTTTCAGGCACTAGAGTCAAACCACTTAGTTTAAAATCCCAACTCTAATTCTCCCTGAATATGAATAATATTACATTTGCTGCTGCTGCTGCTGCTGCTGAGTCGCTTCAATCGTGTCCGATTCTGTGTGACCCCATAGATGGCAGCCCACCAGGCTCCCCCGTCCCTGGGATTCTCCAGGCAAGAACACTGGAGTGGGTTGCCATTTTCTTCTCCAATGCATGAAAGTGAAAAGTGATTTATCAGTATGCAATTTGATAAATTATTTAACCTCTCTATCAAGTTCTTCATCTTCAAGATGGGCACTCAAATAGTACTGTTTAAAAGAGTTGTTCCAAGAATTAAATGAGATAATCTTTGAAAAGCATATAAGTAACCTCTCATATGTTAGCCACTATTACATATTTACTCTATTTTACTTAAGACAAACTGATTTTAAAATAGAAGTTTGTGCTTGATTTTTTAGATCTATAGTGCACTACCAGTATTTGGAAAAGATCCTGGTGCTGGGAAAGATTGAAGGCAAAAGGAGAAGTGGGTGGCAGAGGATGAGATGGTTAATAGCATCACCAACTCAATGGATATGAATTTGAGCAAACTCTGGGAGATAGTGGAAGACAGAGAGGCCTGGTATGCTTCTGTCCATGTGATCACAAAGGAGTCTGACACAACTTAGCAACTGAACAATAATCACTACTTGTAGCAGATAGTTTCCAAAGATGGACAAATTAATCTTTTTCTCTCCCTAAGTATGTAGGTTGTTTAATCCTTCAAGATATAAAATCCATACATTTTCCCTTAAATCCAAACAAGACCTGTGGTTGCTCTGGTTATCAGAACATGGCAGAGCTAACATTTTACCAGTTCTGTGCCTGGCCTATAAGAGGTCTACATATGTATGAGAGGTCACATGAAGTAGAAACAACAAACCAAACTGTGAATATAGCCTTCCTGGAATCTCCAGCCCATCTTAATGAGGAAGTCAAGTGAATGACCCCTGCCAATGCCATGTGGAGCAGACCCACTTGGCTGAAACCAGTAAACCCACAGAATAGTGAGAAACAATAAACTGTTGATGTTTTTCTCCAATGAACTGTTGATGCTTTTCTCCAAATTTACTTTTGTACTCTAGGTTTGTGGGTATTCTGTTACATACTCATAAAAAAACTTAAACCTTTTCATAAATTTATCATCTTTAAAATACCTCCTATTATTCCTTCAGCTTGGCTATTTCTAAGGCTAACTTAGGCTCATATGCAAGGAAAGAGACTCTTCCAAATTCCTCATACATTTTATCAAGACTAAATCACCATGCAAGCTTTATAATAGTCAACACAATTGATCCAGTGAGTCCCTTTCATATTTCTTTTATCATATAGTTAGTTGAGTTTTGCAAACTTCTTTGTGTGCTGATGGAAACTTCTTTAATAAGTTTAGTGACCTAAAAGCTCAGGGCACAGAGAGGGTGGATGGGCTCATCAGAGCTTCTGCACCATAAATTATTTCTGCCCTTGCCTTGAGGATTCATGGAGGTGAATACCTCTATTTATTTTTACTGATTTAGTGTCAGGCAAGTCATTCTTGTTTTCACTTGATTACTTATAGCCGTCATTCTCTTTAAACCTTAGTAAAATAACATATTTCAATATATCAGCATAAATAAAATGATTTACATTAATAAGAAATTTAAATCACTTTACTGACCCTTTAGATCCATCTTTCAAAATAACTTGAGCTGTTCAAATTCCTAACAATTTTCAATTAAATTAACATGCTTATAGTATAACTAATAGTATAAGTAATGAGAAGAACTTTCATGGAGTTTCCTCTTAATTACTCCATAGCATCTGCAGGGATTTTATTTAGTCATGGTGGAAATTTGATTTTGTTAAAAGATAGTGATTTTGATGCAAACCAATTCATTATTCTATTGAATATGATGTATCCACCCTAATATCCACATGTGTGCAACTTTAAATATTCCCAATTCATAAGGAAACACATGCACTTTTGAGTGCAACTTTAGCCTTTTCTTGACTGTACGGAGTTTAGTTATTTTCTGATAGAATGTGCCACCTAGGGTAACAACTCTTCAGGGTATAAGTAAAACCCCCTTTCCTACACAGAATGCATATACCTACAGTATATTTCTTTTTATTTATTCCATTCCTGGCACATTTTTTCAAAAATACATGAATACATCTTCATAGTTTTGATGATTTTTTTTTCTGACATAAGTATTTAATTACCAAATGGGTTAAATATAAAATTTCACTAAAATTTATTGCTCATTTTTACCAAACTACAAAAGCAATGTAGGAGATAATATTGTTATTATTGTTATTTTACAAGGGAAGAAACAAAGGCTGAAAACATTAAGCAATGTCAAAGTTGATAAGTATTTAGGAGAAATTTGAACACAGGTTGTAATGACTCTAGAGTTTACGCTTGACCACTGTATTTTCTGGCTTCATTCTCATTGAGTAGATAAGTAATATCACACTTTCCATGGCTTATTGCATTAGGGTGAAAATCTAATTTTAAAATATCTACCAGAATATTAGCAACTGTCCAATTACAATTAATTGCCAACTGTAATGTTTCAATATGTTCTCAGGTTCCATGGTATAGGGTTTAGCACTAAATGAGTTCCCTCTTTAAAATAACTTTTTTCCTTAGATGAAATTTAGGGGGGCGGTCCTAAGATAGCAGAGTAACAGGACGGGGAGACCACTTTCTCCCCCACAAATTCATTGAAAGAACATTTGAATGCTGAGCAAATTCCACAAAACAACTTCTGAATGCTGGCAGAGGACATCAGACACCCAGAAAGGCAGACCATTGTCTCCAAAAGGAGGTAGGAAAAAATATAAAACATAAAAAGAGAGACAAAACATAAAAAGAGATCCAACCCAGGAAGGGAGTCTTTAAAAAGAGAGAAGTTTCCAAACACCAGGAAACACTCTCACTGGCGAATCTGTGGAGAGCCTTGGAATTTCAGAGAGCAACATAACCGGGAGGAAAAACAAATAAATAATTAAAGCCCACAGATTACATGCCTAAATGCCCAGCGGAGAAGCAGTGCAGACACTTGCATCAGCCACTAGCAAGCTAGCAAGCCGGGACTGGACAGGGAGGCATGGGCTGCTTAGGGTAAGGACCGGGCCTGAATACCCTGAGGGCAATCTGAGGGAACTAACTAGAGATAGCAACCCAGACCCTGGGATAGCTATCCCACGAAAAGCCCTAACCTAAGACACCGTCAGGCCCAGTCACAGAACAAAGGACTGAGCAGAGCTAGCTGGCTGCAGACCGGCCCATCCCCCTCTGGAGACAGGCAGGCGAGGGCAGCCAGAGCCGGAAGGGGGCAATCGCGGCCCCAGAGAGGTATCATCTACCAAACTGCAAGCAGGCTTCGTTGCTAACCAAGACTCCTTGGAATTCTGGATGGTCGACATCCACCAGGAGGGTCGCAGCCAGAGATCAGCTCCCCAGAAGAGACACAAAGCACACCTGAGAAGGCACACCAGGTTACACCCAGAAAACCAAGCAGCAGGAAAAGGGAAGGTGATAAGACAGCAACTGCACTCGCCAAGCCCCTGGTCACCTGAGCTGCTCAGACCAGGGAAGGGCACAAAACGCAGGCCCACTCAAGTCTGCGCCTTTGTGGAGTACCGGAGAACCTGAACCTGAGTGGCTTAGACCTGGGAAGTGCACTCAACCCAGGGCCTGCCTCAGACATTTCCCGGCAGAGCAACCTAGAGCCTGAGCAGTGCAGACTGGGAAAGCACACACACTGTGAGCCGGGGCAAACCCAGTGTGGCCGAGACACTGGGAGCACTCCCCACAGACGCCAGTGATATTTGTCTGCAGTGTTCCTCCCCCCCCATAGCACGACTGAACAAGTGAGCCTAAAAGAGTGTCCACCACTGCCCCCTTGTGTCAGGGTGGAAATTAGACACTGAAGAGGCCAGCAAACAGAAGAAGCTAAAATAAACAGAGGGAACTGCTTTGGAAGTGACAGGTGCAGTAGATTAAAACCCTGCAGTTAGCACCGACTACATAGGAAGGGGCCTATAGATTTGAGAAGTGTAAGCCGGATCAAGGAACTATCTGAAAATGAACTGACCCCACACTGTCCACAACAACACCAGAGAAAGTCCTAGATATATTTTTACTATTATCATTTGTTTAATTTAAAATTTTTTTAAGTCCTTTATTACTCCTTTAATTTTCATTTTTATAACCTACTACTACTTTGCAAAAAAAAGACCCAATTTTTAAAGCAAACTTCATATATATATATATATATATATTTTATAATTTTTGTGACTGTTTTTTCCTTTAATATTGTATTTTTGAGACTATAACCTCTACTCTAGATTTTTAATCTTTGCTTTTTGGTATTTGTTATCAATTTTGTACCTTTAAGAACCCAATCTTCAGTACCCATTTTTACTTGAGAGCGAGAATACTGGCTTGACTGCTCTCTCCCTCTGTGGACTCTACTTTTTCTCCACCAGGTCGCCTCTATCTCCTACCTCCCCCTTCTCTTCTCTTCTCTACCCAACTCTGTGAATCTCTTTGTGTGTTCCGGGTTGTGGAGAACACCTAGGGAACTGATTACTGGCTGGATCTGTCTCTCTCCTTTTGATTCCCACCTTTATCCTCCTGGCCACCTCTGTCTCCTTCCTCCCTCTTCTCTTCTCTGTGTAACTCTGTGAACATCTCTGAGGGATCCAGACTGTGGAGAGCACACAGGCAAATGATTACTGGCTAGCTTGCTCTCACCCCTTTTGATTCCTCCTCATTCTCCTCCTTTTTCTCACCTCTATCTCCCTCCTCCCTCTTCTCTTTCCCATGTAACTCTGTGTACCTCTCCAGGTGTCCCTCACTGTGGAGAAACTTTTCATCATTAACCTGGATGTTTTATCATCAGTGCTGTATAGATGGAGAAGTCTTGGGGCTACTGTAAGTTTAAGACTGAAAACCATAGGCAGGAGGCTTAAGTCAAAATCCTGAGAACACCAGAGAACTCTTGACTCCAGGGAACATTAATCGATAGAAGCTCATCAAACGCCTCCATACTTACACTGAAACCAAGCACCACTCAAGGGCCAACAAGTTCCAGAGCAAGACATACCACGCAAATTCTCCAAAAACACAGGAACATAGCCCTGAGCTTCAATATACAGGCTGCCCAAAGTCACACAAAACCCACTGACATCTCAAAACTCATTACTTGACACTACAGTGCACTCCAGAGAGAAGAAATCCAGCTCCACCCACAAGAACACAGATACAAGCTTCCCTAACCAGGAAACTTTGACAAGCCACAGGTCCAACCCCACCCACAGCTAGGAGCCTCCGCAATAAAGAGGAACCACAAACTGCCAGAATACGGAAAGGCCATCCCAAACACAGCAATATAAATAAGATGAAAAGGCAGAGAAATACCCAGCAGGTAAAGGAACAGGATAAATGCCCACCAAACCAAACAAAAGAGGAAGACATAGGGAATCTACCTGATAAAAAATTCCAAATAATGATAGTGAAAATGATCCAAAATCTTGAAAACAAAATGGAGTTACAGATAAATAGCTTGGAGACAAGGATAGAGAAGATGCAAGAAATGTTTAACAAGGACCTAGAAGAAATAAAAAAGAGTCAATATATAATGAATAATGCAATAGATGAGATAAAAAACACTCTGGAGGGAACCAACAGTAGAATAATAGAGGCAGAAGATAGGATTAGTGAGGTAGAAGACAGAATAGTAGAAATAAATGAAACAGAGAGGAAAAAAGAAAAAAGAATTAAAAGAAACAAGAACAACCTCAGAGACCTCTGGGACAATGTTAAATGACACAACATTCGAATCATAGGAGTCCCAGAAGAAGAAGACAAAAAGAAAGGCCATGAGAAAATACTTGAGGAGATAATAGTTGAAAACTTCCCTAAAATGGGAAAGGAAATAGTCACCCGAGTCCAAGAAACCCAGAGAGTCCCAAACAGGATAAACCCAAGGTGAAACACCCCAAGACCCATATTAATCAAATTAACAAAGATCAAACACAAAGAACAAACATTAAAAGCAGCAAGGGAAAAACAACAAATAACATACAAGGGGATTCGCATAAGGATAACAGCTGATCTTTCAATAGAAACTCTTCAGGCCAGGAGGGAATGGCAGGACATACTTAAAGTGATGAAAGAAAAGAACCTACAGCCCAGATTACTGTACCCAGCAAGGATCTCATTCAAATATGAAGGAGAAATCAAAAGCTTTACAGACAAGCAAAAGCTGAGAGAATTCAGCACCATCAAACCAGCTCTCCAACAAATGCTAAAGGATCTTCTCTTGACAGGAAACACAGAAAGGGTATATAAACTTGAACCCAAAACAATAAAGTAAACGGCAATGGGATCATACTTATCAATAATTACCTTAAATGTAAATGGGTTGAATGCCCCAACCAAAAGACAAAGCCTGGCTGTATGGATACAAAAACAAGACCCCTATATATGTTGCCTACAAGAGACCCACCTCAAAACAAGAGACACATACAGACTGAAAGTGAAGTGGAAAAAAATATTCCACGCAAATAGAGACCAAAAAGAAGGCAGTAGTAGAAATACTCATATCAGATAAAAAGACTTTAAAACAAAGGCTGTGAAAAGAGATAAAGAAGGACACTACATAATGATCAAAGGATCAATAAAGAAGATTTACATAAATATATATGCACCCAAGACAAATGCTAACAAGTATGAAAGGGGAAATTAATAATACCACAATAATAGTGAGAGACTTTAATACTCCACTCACACCTATCAATAGATCAACTAAAGAGAAAATTAACAAGGAAACACAAACTTTAAATGATACAAGAGACGAGTTAGACTTAATTGATATCTATAGGACATTTCACCCCAAAACAATGAATTTCACCTTTTTCTCAAGTGCACATGGAACCTTCTCCATGATAGGGCCATAAATCTAGCCTTGGTAAATTCAAAAAAACTGAAATCATTCCAAGCATCTTTTCTGACCACAATGCAGTAAGATTAGATGTCAATTACATGAGGAAAACTACTAAAAATTCAAACATATGGAGGTTGAACAACACGCTGCTGAAAAACAAATCACAGAAGAAATCAAAAAAGAAATCAAAATATGCATAGAAACGAATGAAAATGAAAACACAACAACCCAAAACCTATGGGACACTGTAAAAGCAGTGCTAAGGGGAAGGTTCACAGCAATACAGACTTACCTCCAAAAACAAAAAAAAAAAGTCAAATAAATAGCCTAACTCTACACCTAAAGCAACTAGAAAAGGAAGAAATGAAGAACCCCAGGGTTAGTAGAAGGAAAGAAATCTTAAAAATTAGGGCAGAAATAAATGCAAAAGAAACAAGAGACCATAGCAAAAATCAACAAAGCCAAAAGCTGGTACTTTGAGAAGTTAAATAAAATTGACAAACCATTAGCCAGACTCATCAAGAAACAAAGAGAGAAAAATCAAATCAAAAAAATTAGAAATGAAAATGGAGAGATCACAACAGACAACACAGAAATACAAAGGATCATAAAAGACTGCTATCAGCAACTATATGCCAATAAAATGGACAACTTGGAAGAAATGGACAAACTCTTATTAGAAAGGTACAACTTTCCAAAACTGAACCAGGAAGAAATGGAAAATCTTAACAGACCCATCACAAGGACGGAAATGGAAACTGTAATCAGAAATCTTCCAGCAAACAAAAGCCCAAGACCAGACAGCTTCACAGCTGAATTCTCAACATAATAAAAGCTATATATGACAAACCCACAGCAAAATTATCCTCAGTTGAAAAATTGAAAGCATTTCCCCTAATGTCAGGAACAAGTCAAGGCTGCCCACTCTCACCACTACTATTCAATATAGTTTTGGAAGTTTTCGCCACAGCAATCAGAGCAGAAAAAGAAATAAAAGGAATCCAGATTGGAAAAGAAGTAAAATTCTCACTGTTTGCAGATGACATGATCCTATACATAGAAACCCTAAAGACTCCACCAGAAAATTACTAGAGCTAATTAATGAATATAGTAAAGTTGCAGGATATAAAATCAACACACAGAAATCCCTTGCATTCCTATACACTAACAATGAGAAAACAAAAAGAGAAATTATGGAAACAATTCCATTCACCATTGCAACAAAAAGAATAAAATACTAAGGGATATATCTACCTAAAGAAACAAAAGACCTATGCATAGAAAACTATAAAACACTGGTGAAAGAAATCAAAGAGGACACTAATAGAGAAATATACCATGGTCATGAATTGGAAGAATCAATATAGTGAAGATGAGTATATTACCCAAAGCAATCTCTAGATTCAATGCAATCCCAATCAAGCTACCAGCGGTATTTTTCATAGAACTGCTGCTGCTGCTGCTAAGTCGCTTCAGTCGTGTCCGACTCTGTGTGACCCCACAGACGGCAGCCCACCAGGCTCTCCCATCCCTGGGATTCTCCAGGCAAGAACACTGGACCAGAACAAATAATTTCACAATTTGTATGGAAATACAAAAAACCTCTACTACAGGCTCTACTACAAAGCCACAGTCATCAAGACAGTATGGTACTGGCACAAAAACAGAAATACAGATCAATGGAACAAAATAGGAAGCCCAGAGATAAATCCACACACCCATGGACACCTTATCTTCGACAAAGGAGGCAAGAATATACAATGGAGAAAAGACAATCTCTTTAACAAGTGGTGCTGGGAAAACTGGTCAACGACTTGTAAAAAAATGAAACTGGAACACTTTCTAACATCATATACAAAAACAAACTCAAAATGGATTAAAGATCTAAACGTAAAGCCAGAAACTATAAAACTACTAGAGGAAAACATAGGCAAAACACTCTCCGACATAAATCACAGCAGGATCCTCTATGACCCACCTCCCAGAGTAATGGAAATAAAAGCAAAAATAAACAAATGGGACCTAATTAAAATTAAAAGCTTTTGCACAACAAAGGAAACTGTAAGCAAGGTGAAAAGACAGCCTTCAGAATGGGAGAAAATAATAGCAGACGAAGCAACTGACAAAGAATTAATCTCAAAAATATACAAGCAACTCCTGCAGCTCAATTTCAGAAAAATAAACAACCCAATCAAAAAATGGGACAAAGAACTAAACAGACATTTCTCCAAAGAAGACATACAGATGGCTAACAAACACATGAAAAGATGCTCAACATCACTCATTATCAGAGAAATGCAAATCAAAACCACTATGAGGAACCATTTCACGCCAGTCAGAATGGCTGTGATCCAAAAGTCTACAAGCAATAAATGCTGGAGAGGGTGTGGAGAAAAGGGAACCCTCTTACACTGTTGGTGGGAATGCAAACTAGTACAGCCACTATGGAGAACAGTGTGGAGATTCCTTAAAAAACTGGAAATAGAACTGCCATATGACCCAGCAATCCCACTGCTGGACATACACACCTGAGGAAACCAGAATCGAAAGAGACACGTGTACCCCAATGTTCATCGCAGCACTGTTTATAATAGCCAGGACATGGAAGCAACCTAGATGTTCATCAGCAGATGAATGGATAAGAAAGCTATGGTACATATATACAATGGAATGTTACTCAGCCATTAAAAGAATACATTTGAATCAGTTCTAATGAGGTGGATGAAACTGGAGCCTATTATACAGAGTGAAGTAAGCCAGAAAGAAAAACACCAATACAGTGTACTAACACATATATATGGAATTTAGAAAGACGGTATTGATAACCACGTATGCGAGATGGCAAAAGAGACATAGATGTATAGAACAGTCTTTTGGACTCTGTGGGAGGGGCGAGGGTGCGATGGTTTGGGAGAATGGCATTGAAACATGTATATTATCATATGTGAAACAGACTGCCAGCCCAGGTTCGATGAATGATACAAGGTGCTTGGGGCTGGTGCACTGGGATGACCCAGAGGGATGGGATGGGGAGGGTGGTGGGAGTGGGGGTTCAGGATGGGGAACATATGTACACTCATGGCAGATTCATGTCAATGTATGACAAAACCAATATAATATTGTAAAGTAATCAGCCTCCAAAAAAAAAATAAATAATTAAAAAAAAAAGAAATTTAGGAACTATCACTCAGATTATCTGAAGGGATTTAATTAACATTGTGGTTAATTAGAAAAGAGATTTCTAATGTAAAAAGATATATTTTAGTAACTATAAATTACACTTATAAGAAAAATAGCTTCCAGTGAGTACACATGCTGAAGACTCCCTCCCTAAGCTCATTTCAATTCATGATTCATCCAGACACAGTCGTCCTCCCCAAGGTGATTTTGTACTTCCTAAAATATTTGGAAATTTCTGGGTACATTTTTGCTTCTCATACTGGGAAAGTACTAGAGGGTAGAGGCCAAAGATGTAGACGCCATACTGGCGTCTAGAGGGTAGAGGCCAAAGGTGCTGCTATCCTCCTACAATGTACAACAAAGAATTACCTGCCCCCAAATGTCCATAGGGCTGACATTGAGGAACCCTGAGCTAGTGTGTTGTTTGAATGGTTTTCTGTGGCAAATCTACAGAGAGGATTATGGTAGCTAATTAATATAAACTCATTGGTAACTGATTATTATTGATAGAAGAAATTTTCCATATGAAATATAGACAGCCATAACTACCACTTTTCAAAATGCTAAGCATTTAGAGTTTTATATTATATTGAAAAGTCACAATTTCCTTCCTTATTGTCTACACAGAGGTTTCACAGCCTTATCAATCCAATTATGTCTGCCAGGCTCCTCTGTCCATGGAATTCTCCAGGCAAGAATACTGGAGTGGGCAGCCATTCCCTTCTCCAGGCCGATCTTCCTCACCCAGGGATCAAACCTGAGTCTCCTGCATTGCAGGCAGATTCTTTACCATCTGAGCTACCAGAGAAGCCCAGAGTTTTATATTCCACTGAAGAGTCAAAATTTCCCGACATGTTATAGACAGAGGTTTCACAAGCTCATCAACCCAATTTTCTTATACTTATTTACTCCACAGATTTTCACAAAGCTTTCATTCAACTAATTATATCAATAAACAAGCCAAAAAACTGTGAATATAGAAAATGGTAGAACAATTTGTGAGAAGACTGCATAAAGAAAAACTTCTTGGATCTAGAAAGGTACTATGGAACAGAGTGACACAAACACCTGTCTATGAATTGAAAACAAAGACATTAAATTCTAAGATATCTTCTCCTCTTCCACAAAGTTCTTATTTATGCAATCTTCTACAAAAATTGTTCTACCATTTTCTATGTTCACAGTACTTTCTACCTTCAGTCAGTTCACTCAGTTGTGTCCAACTCTTTGCAACCCCATGAACTGCAGCATACCAGGGCTCCCTGTCCATCAGCAACTCCCAGAGTTTACTCAAACTCATGCCCATTGAATTAGTGATGCCATCCAACCATCTCATCCTCTGTTGTCCCCTTCTCTTCCTGCCTTCAATCTTTCCCAGCATCAGGGTCTTTACCAATGAGTTAGTTCTTCACATCAGGTGGCCAAAGTATTTGGAGTTTCTACCTTAACTAAACACAAACTCTATAAACCTCAGTACTCTAGGTGTTACCCCCATGCCTCAGAAGTATAATATACCAACCTGTGCCATGACTTTACAAAGCCACTTGGGTTCTACAAAATATAAGTCGCTTAACTGCAATGCTGGGTCTTGAAAATGAAGAAGGACCCCTGTAGGAAAAATCAAAAGTGAAACATGGAATTTGGAATATGAAAATATCAAGGGGCTTCACAGAGAATCTAGCCCAGCCTCCTCACTTTACAGATTAGGAAACTTCAGCATCGTTGGGGTCAGAGCTGAGACCAGAACCAGTGCATCCTAGCTTTCATCTCAGTCAACCATTGATTCTCCAAGTGCCAAGTTAAACCATCACAATAATAATTCTCCTGCAAGTGTAAAAATAACTTCCACATACACTAAATTCACTTGATACTATGAAGGATATAGCTTGAACTTAGAGTCTCACAGTTCCTGAATACTACAGTCAAGCTCTAGAATCCACGTGTTTTAACTCTGGCTGAGAGACTTTTTCCACTACTGTCCTTAGATAATTTCTAAATTTTTCTCTTATGACATAATATATGATTCCACATCAGTACACATGATGATCTTTCAAAAAGAAAAAAACATCAGCTACCTATTAAAGAATTTTGTCAATATTCTTTTAAATGTAAATTCTATACAAGGTTCAGATACATTTTCACCAACTCTACTGCAGAGCTTTGAAAAAATATGTAATAAACAAACCTGATTCATTTAGAAAGTGAACTGCATGAGGAAGCTCATTTTCATCTAACTGCAGCTGATGTTCTCTCACAAGTTGTAATAATCGTTTCCGGTCAATTACAGGAAATTCAATTGGCACATTTTTACGCTCTGATAAAATGATTTTCTCAAGTTCTACGTAGCAGTCTGGAATCAGCTGCCCAACAACAGGCTGATCTCGGATCTATGAAATTACAGATGACAAGCTGTAAAAATCCATTTTATACATCTATGTGTCAGGTAGTTGGTAAATTCTGTGCTAATCATTCAGAAAATGATTATTTTTAATAAAATCAAGATGCAATGTAAGACTAATTGAATCGTGAGAAATAAATAAGATTACCTTAAAAAAAGAAAAAAAAAATGAACACAGAAGCCAATTTGGAAAGAACTATCAAATAACATTGTATGGAAATAATTATCAAGGTATTCAGAAAATCCATGGCGAAATCCAGGACAAATCATTAACCTTAAATAAAGGACCTACTATTTTCTAAGACATTAAATCTACAGGCAATAGATATGCTAACATAAAGGTCAGGATTGTAAGAGCTTTTGGACTTTATTTTTTAGATGAAAATATCCACATCCGAAAGTAAAACTAAATTTTGTTCTTGCTATTTGCAAAATGTAATATTAGTGGGATGTACATATCAACAGTGAAGTCTGGAGACAGACATGAAATTTCCTCACCAAGCTATGCTTTTTCATGGAGACCTGAACTTGGAAAAATAAAAAAATCATCTAAACCCCAATGATTCTATACGAGAAGATGATTTGGGGTCTCTTACACTTAGAATCTAATTAAAATCAAAATTTTAATAGAATGACCTTATGAAGAGAGTTTCTGTAATAAAAATATTTCCAAACATTTTTTCTTAAAAATCTAATTTTAAATAGAAATACAACTTTAATAATAGTAAATGCCTTTGCAAACCACCAGGTGGCAAACTCTCCTCATTTCTCAACCCATGAATATATTCTTGACAATAAAGAATAAAATTTCTACTTGAATTCTTCAACTTATACAAATAGAAACTGGGTTTATTATACCTGCACACACGCGCACACACACACACACACACACACATAAACTTTATACTTGTTCTTTTTCTACTCTTGATCCTTCAGGAACCTGATTTATAGCAGCTGTAACCATTACTTACATATTTACTTCCAAACAGTCAAGATTGTTTAGACATACCCCTTGAACCAGAAAATTAAATATAATTTCACTAATCTCCACTTTTCATATTCCCTCTCTTCATCATTTATAAATTAAGATAAAACAGAACTTCAGATTGAAGTTTGCGTTTAACCCAAGAAGGGAAACCTACATATAAAAGTAAACAAGAGTTCACATAGTAGTCAAGTAACAAAGGGATGGATTTTACAGGGCTGGATTACAGGGTGAGCAAAGGATCCCACTCTGGTAAGGGGCTGGACAAGACCGAGAGGGACATTGTTGGCACTGATTTCTATTTTGTCCTACTTCCTTTATCATCAGGTCACCAACAGTCAAAACAGAAAGCTTTTATTCTAAACTCTGCATGGACACATGTTAATAAGAGTGAGACACACAAAGATTAGAAAAGATCAAGATAAAAGGAAAAGATGAAAAACAAATGAAAGGCCAAACAAAAAAGATTTCTAAATAGATTAAAAGCTGCTGACTGAATACAGGTTGAGGCACCTCAGGGAGGAAAGAATATTCAAGTTGGCAGGCGTTTTGTTTTGGGGTCATCTGCATCACTATTCTGCAAAGCAGCCAATTGAATTTTCAAACCAACATAACAGAATGATGCATCCATTTGCAATATATACCTTCCTTCAAATAATACTGCCGTTTCTCAAAGCATTTGTTGTTAACCTCCTATCCGGTATTGCCTTCAGAGTTCATGTACAAGTGCAGAAAGCAGACTGGTCTTATTGCCAGTAAACTGGTCTAACTTGCTATTAGCCTAAAGTAGTACTAGTCCAGCTTGATGAATCAACTACTTTATTCATAGACTTCTCAACTAAACTCAGATTTTCTCAAAACAAACTCATACTTTAAGAATTCTTTTTTAAAATATGATAAATGGTCTGATATCAATGATAAAAGAGAAGCTATTAAAATATTATAAGTAACAGCA
Organism: Bos taurus; assembly: GCF_002263795.3. Taxonomy (NCBI): domain Eukaryota; kingdom Metazoa; phylum Chordata; class Mammalia; order Artiodactyla; family Bovidae; genus Bos; species Bos taurus. The sequence continues at coordinate 40,554,993 of NC_037332.1, forward strand.
AAGTTCTGTAAGTACAGAGAGTCTCAAAAGGAAACTCCCTGGGTAAAGAGGATATTTAATTGAATATATTAATTTGATGCATTTGTTTCATAAAAGTCATGTCACTCTTTAATCATATGTCTCAGAAAAGAGTAGCAAAAACTAGAGATAAATGATATTTTATTCTTCTAACATAAAACTCCATTGACCCACATTTGTAAAAGCTTTTATTGATTGTGATAAATGTGTGGAAAGATATAAATGTGCAAATTCTCTCTCTGGGCACCACAAATACGGGCACACTTACAAATGGCTCATTAAGTTTTGGACAGAGCATAATCTGTAGAAATGGAACAGAACTAAGCTAACTGGACAACGTGCTATAACCAAGGTGACCGTATAACTTATCATCCAAACTGGAATGCTTCTGAGAATGTAGTGAGACACAATAATTACACTGGGACTTTCCAGGCAAAACAAGACCCTTGTTAGGAGCCACCGCTTTGATCATTAGTACTAATGAGCTAAACCAATAGAGACTAACAGTGAGATCCACTATTGTGTTTGTCATATTGAACTATTCAAAGTGTTTTCCAGTACAGTTTACCCCTTGCTATCTGTAGAGCCCAGGTAAAATTTCTTTCTCTTTCCAGTATTAAAAACAAGCATTTGTTAACCAATTTATTTGTGTTTTATGAACTCTATGAACTATATTTGTCTTACCAGAAATAAAAACTTTGTAAATCAAAAACATAATTCTTAAAGTTTGTCTGAACTAGAATATTGCTTATACATTGTTGAAAACCAAATTAGAGACCATGGTGACCAGATGAAAGAGCCTTCTCTCAATATTGAAGGGGAAAAAAATATATATTTCAAAGGGGGATCACAGTGACAAAGACATGAAGGAACAAAGACCAAGATGAACATAAAACAGAAACTCCAAAAGAAAGGAGCAGATGGAGGAAAACCAGTCGAAGAAAAATACAAGAAAGATAACTCCAAGATCCCAACATCCATCTTTATCCTTTTGATTGAATCAATACTATAGGATGTTGGGAGAGAAAGGGCATCAGAAACATGTCCCAGATTCTCTCAGGAACATTTTCTCAGCCTCTCAGATACCCTTTTCTCTCAGGATTCTCAATTATTTTTAATTTCTAATTCTATGAGTTCAAAATTAAGTCTAACATAAATAATTTTAAAATTAAAAGTACTTGAATAATGCTAACAGATAAGAAAAAAACACACTTTTAAGATAGTTGTTCTCAAGACTGCTGATATTTCTTAGCAGTTGCAGAATGTAAGAGTTAATAAATTATATTTATCTACCACCTAGGGTAGGCAATGAACCATGTTACCTTGAAATTAAGGCTCTCATTGATGATGGTTTTCCGAAGTTTTGCCAAAGCATCGGATTCCTCAGTGGCATTCACAAAGTGGTAATCTCGTATTGCAGGAAACCCTCGTTTGTTCAAGAGTTCCTTGGTAATTTTACTGATACAGGCTTTGCGCTGCTTCTCATCAGTAACATCTAAATGTGTGCCAACTAGAATCACAGGGGAAGAAGAAGCACGGGCCTATGGGGGAAGATACAAAATACTCTTGTGTTTGTTTTAAAATCAACACTGCTTATATTTCCATTGATATTCACTTTCTACGAAATTCACTAGAGTCGAAATGAGAATTCAAAAGACCTCAAGAAGAAAATGACAACTGTCTTCCCTTCCTTAAACCTAAGGAAACAAATTAAACTTCAGAAATTTTTAAAAGTCATTTTTATGCTCCTTCTTAATCTAGTTATTGTCACTTTTCAGGCAGCCCATGTGACAGTAATAGCACATTTCTTTCTTCTGTGCCTAAAATGGGTTATTCTTTAAGTGTGCTTTAGGCTTCTAGATAAAATAGTATTTAATAACACCCAAATAATATCAGAGTAATAATTTGTTTTATATTTTCTCTTCCTTATCTTTGAATTAAACCTTATTAATTCAAATTATAGTAATTCAGTGTGGCTTCTACAAAGAAAAAACAAGTCACTAAAGTAATAAAAGCATTTGGACAGTAATTTGAAGTAGAGGATTTATTTGGCAAAAACAAAACTATGTTCAGCAAAGTGGAACTGAACATTATTTTTCATACAAAGTTAAAAGCACATTGTATTTCCTTCCTGACCACTTGCCCAGTCCCCATCTCTTTGAGAGAGAAAAGCTTCATCTAAATTATTTCATCTGATTGATGACTGTCATTTATAACTTTATTGCTACTTCTGTCTTGGGTATTCCTTTGGAAAAGGTGTATGGATTCATTACATATTCTAATGTATTATCTATAGATTATAAGATAAAGTCAAGCATGTATCTGCTGATACTTTTTAAGTTGACCTGTCTTTATACTTAGAAATGTCTCTTAATAGTAGGCTTCCCTGGTGGCTCAGATTTGCCTCACAGAAGAGCCTACTAGAGCATTATTCAATAACCATTCATCTTTACTTTAGTCTCAATTCTAAAAAGGCACATATTTTTTAAACCATATATACATGAAGGAATATCTAACAGCAAGAGACAAAATGTAAAAGTTACAAAATTTCAAATATAATATTCATCTGGGACCATTTAAAACTGTAAGTCCTACAGGGCTTTACACTAAATTGCCTCTGAGGACACAGTTGGTAATGCATAGATTGCTTCTTTTTCTTACTACAGTTTATTTAAAATTAAGGAAATTCATGTTATACATAAGTAATAATACCAGGGAGCTCCCTGATAGCCTCATGGTTAGGATTTGGGGCTTTCACTGCCATGGTCCAAGTTCAATCCCTGGTCAGAGAACTGAGATCTTGCAAGCCACACAGTGCAGCCAATAAATAAATAAAATAAAATAAAAAAGAATATAAAAATATAGTCTAACATATATTCTCATTTTTAACAGATTAAAAGGGCTTCAAATTTCTCTATCTTTCATTAACATAGAACATACTATTTTCATGTCACAACTTAATTACTCCTAAAAATTTCCTAACTCAAAGTTTAAGTTCTTCTAACTTTCTTGCAAAAAAAGTATTTGAAAAGTCTGTTTGATGGTACTATTTGCCCCAAATAAATCACCTTATATACAATAAGAAAACCCATGAACTATTTTCTATTTTCAAATTGTCAGGTCATATCACCTTTATATTGAAAAGCCAAGGCTTCATGGCATCAACTTCTGCTTGCCCTTTGCTGAGGTCATAGACCGCAAGATACAAGGCTCGTTGGGTCATAAAGTGGGGATGAGTGCTGTAGAATTCCTCACGACCTAAATAAAGATTGGAGAACTTTTCAGTCTTCCAGAGAATAGACAAAAATCCTCTTCAAAAATAAAGTTAGATGGCACTACCCACTCTTTACCATACAAAAAAAAAAAAAGAGAGAGAGAGAGAGAGAAACAATCAATAGATAACAGCTACAAGATTACACTGGGTTTTTACTAGGGATTGACAATTTCTTGCTTATGTGTCAGCTATGTAGCTTCAGCTGACACGTGCTGGTTCCTAACATTTCCTTCCATGGCTTCTCCATTCTGGTGGCAAGGGAAGAATTAGAAGAAATAAATGACTTTGGAATAATTCCATATGATCCATCAGGTCTCTGTAGTATTGAAACAGAAAATTCAGTTTTTAATTCCCTGTTTTAAAAAAGATATCTGAATAAAAAATTTAGCAAAATAAATACCTGCAAAATCCCATACATTCAGAATGAGGTCTTTCTTCCCTTTGCCTCTTATTTGGATAGGCCAGTCTTTCACATCAATGCCAACTGTGGCACCTTGCATCCCAAGATCTGATTTCTTGATTTTCATTAATTGCTGTAATAAGGTGGTCTTGCCACTCCCAGTATTTCCCACAATCATAAGTTTCATTCGGTTATAGGGCACAGCCTTTTTCAACCGCTGCTGAAGAAACCTGGTATTTGAAAAACAAAAATAAAATAATAAACTGCTTAACAGCATACTTAGGCTATAGGTGAATTCTTATGCACTGAATTATTTTAAATATCAAAATGTCATAATGTACAGTATGCAAAAGAGCACATAACTCATACTAACTTAATAATGCATGTGTCTTTCAATGCATTTAATACATCTACTTTGTTAGTGATGTTGGTTGGTCTAGCTGATAATGATTAGAAGCCTCATCAAATATAATGACACTAGAAAGAATCTAAGTATCAAAATATTTATAATACTCATTAAAATTTTACATAAAACACATACACAATTTCTTCAAATACCACAAATAAAACTCTAAAAATTATAAAGCATAAAATTTTACAAAGCCCATAGGATAAAGAATCAAGGTAGATCAATGTTTAATTTTTTTTGTTTGTTTAACAAGTTTTATTTTATTTTTTTTTGCTATTGTTTTTTTTTTTAATTTTAACTTTACAATATTGTATTGGTTTTGCCATGTGTTAAAGAAGCTCCATAATGTTCTCCACAGTGGTTATACCAATTTGCATTCCCACTAACAGTGTAAGAGGGTTCCCTTTTATCCACACCCTCTCCAGCATTTATTGCTTATAGATTTTTTGATGATGGCCACTCTGGCTGATGCGAGGTGATACCTCATTGTAGTTTTGATTTGCATTCTCTAAGAATTAGTGATACTGAGCATCTTTTCATATGCCTTGTGGCCATCTGTATGTCTTCTTTGTAGAGATGTCCATTTAGGTCTTTCACCCATTTTTGATTGCACTGTTTGATTTTTTGATATTGAGCTCCATAGGCTGTTTGTATATTTTAAAGGTTAATCCTTTGTCTGTTGCTTCATTTGCAAATATTTTCTCCCATCCTGAGGGTAGTCTTCTCATCTTGTTTATGGTTTCCTTTGCTGTGCAAAAAGCTTTTATGCTTAATTAGGTGCCAATTATTTGTTTTTATTTTCATTATTTTATGGGATAAGTCAAAAAAAGATCTTGCTGTGATTTATGTCAAAGAGTATTTTTCCTATGTTTTCCTCTAAGGGTTTTACAGTTTTTTTTTTTTTTTTTTATGATATTAGGTAGAATTCTAATTTCATTCTTTTACATGTAACTGTCCAGATTCCCCAGCACCACTTACTGAAGAGGCTGTCTTTTCTCTATTGTACTCTTGCCTCCTTTGTTATAGATTGAAGGGAAGTTGCTCAGTCATCTCCGACTCTTTGCAACCCCACAGACTGTAGCCTACCAGGCTCCTCTGTACATGGGATTTTCCAGGCAATAGTACTGGAGTGGATTGCCATTTCCTTCTCCAGGGGAGCTTCCCAACCCAGGGATCGAACCCAGGTCTCCGTCTTTGTAGACAGATGCTTTACCGTCTGAGCCACCAGGGAAGTCTATAGGTTTATCTCTGGGCTTTCTATCCTGTACTGCTGGTCTATATTTCTATTTTTTGTGCCAGTACTATACTATAGTGTTTTGATTACTATAGCTTTGTAGTATAGTTTGAAGACAGGGAACCTGATTCCTCCTGCCCCATTTATCTTTTTCAAGATTACTTTAGCTTTTCAGGGTCTTTTGTGTTTCCATACAAACTACAAAAATTTTTGTTCTAATGCTGTGATGAATGCCACTGGTAATTTGATAGGAATTTCTCTGAATCTGTAGATTGCTTTGTGTAGTATATTAATTTTCTATCAATTCTTTCTCTATCAATTCTTCCAATAGAAGAACATGGTATATTTTTCCATCAGTTTGTATCCTCTTTGATTTCTTTCATCAGTGTTTTTTAGTTTTCTGAGTATAGTTTTTTTGCTTCCTTAGGTAGATTTATTCCTAGGTAATTTATTCTTTTGTTGTGATGGTAAATGTAATTACTTTTTTAATTTCTCTTTTTACTCTTTTGTTGCTAGTGTATAGGAATGCAAGAGATTTCTGTGCATTAATTTTGTATCCTGAAACTTTACCAAATTCATTGATAACATCCCAGCAGTTTTCTGGCAGAATCTTTTGGATTCTGTGTATATAGTAACATGTCATCTGCAAACAGTTTTACTTCTTCCTTTTCAATTTATATTCCTTTTCTTTCTTTTTCTTCTCTAATTGTCATGGTGAGGGCTTACAAAACTATGTTGACTAAGTGGTGAGACTGGACATCCTTGTCTTGTTCTTGATGTTAGGGGAAATGCTTTCAGTTTTTCACCGCTGAGAATGATGCTTGCTGTTAGTCTGTCATATATGGCCTTTATTATGTTGAGTAAGTTCCCTTTATGCCCATTTTCTGAAGAAGGAAATGGCAACACACTGCAGTATTCTTGCCTAGAGAATCCCAGGGACAGAGGAGGCTGGTGGGCTGACATCCATGGGGTCGCACAGAGTCGGACACAACTGAAGGGACTTAGCAGCAGCAGCAGCAGCAGCACGACCATTTCTGGAGAGTTTTGATCATAAACAGGTGCTGAATTTTGTCAAAAGCTTTTTCTGTATCTATTGAGATGATTATATGATTTTATTCTTAATTTGTTAATATGGTATACCACATTGATTTATTTGCATGTATTAAAGAATCTTTGCATTCCTGTGATAAACTCCACTTGTTCATGGTATATGATCCTTTTAATTTGTTGCTGGATTCTGTTTGCTAGTATTTTGTTGAGGGATTTTGTGTCCATGTTCATCCGTGACATTGGTCTATAATTTTCTTCCTTTTTTTTTTGTAGGTCTCCCCTGGTGGCTCCGTCTGTAAAGACTCTGCCTGCAATACAAGAGACCCAGGTTTGATCCCTGAAATGGGGAGATTCCCTGGAGAAGGAACCTTTTTTTGCAATATCTTTGTCTGCTTTAATTATCAGGGTGATGGTAGTCTTGAAGAACGAATTTGGGGGTGCTTCTCCTTTTCCAATATTTTGGAAAAGTTTTAAAAGGATAAGAGTTAGCTCTTCATTAAGTGTTTGAACAGAATTTGCCTGGAAAGTCATCTGGTGCTGGACTTTTGTGTGTTGGAAGATTTTTAATGACAGTTTTAATTTCATTACTTACGACTGGTCTTTTATATTTTCTAATTCCTCCTGGTTCAGCCTTGGACCAATCCCACTGCTGGGCATATACCCTGAGAAAATTATAACTCAAAAAGACACATATACCCCAATGTTCATTGCAGCAGTATTTACAATAGCCAGGACATAGAAGCCGCCTAGATGTCCATCGACAGATGATAGGTAAAGATGTGGTACATATATACAATGGAATGTTACTCATAAAAAGGAATGAGATTGAGTCAGTTGAAGTGATGTGGATGAACCTAGAGCTTGTCATAAAAAGTGAAGTAAGTCAGAAAGAGAAAAACAAACATCATATATTAACACATATATATATGGAATCTAGAAAAATAGTACTGATGGACCTATTTGCAGGGCAAGAATAGAGACATAGACACAGAGAACAGACTTGTGGAAACAGGCAGGGAAGGAGAGGGAGGACGAATTGAGAGGCAGTATTAACATATATATATTACCGTGTTTACAACAGCGAGAAGCTGCCGTATAGCACAGGGAGCTCAGAGGACAACTC